>NC_048590.1:19265554-19889483 GCF_013265735.2 Oncorhynchus mykiss
CGTTGCTGATACTATTTATTTTTATCCTTATTTTTAAACTCAGCCACTTTACCCCTGATTGTATGCATATAACTACCTCGACTATCACTGATATCGTTATTGATATTGATTTAACAAAATATTGATATATAAAATTAATATTGATATGTGTGGTCGTAACATGATTTTGTGACATACCACAACAATATCATGTGACCATATCAAGTGTCCACCACATAAATATATTTTGCATGCAACAGTCTATGTACTGTACATGTGCAAAACAAAACAACAAAAAAACTCCCTCAGGTTTCAACTCAGGTTGAATGGACTTAACTTCTGTATGGAATACTATGTGATAAGTGCATGTGTAACAGTATATAAAGTATGCTAATGTACTGGTGTGAAGGCATTTGGGCAGTAGTGTAAAGTACTTAAGTAAAAATATTTTAAAGTACTACTTGAGAGCATGAGCAGACCAGCTGGCTGTTTAGCATACAAAAGTTGTTACAAAGTCTACTGTGTATAGTACTAAATGTAACCATGCCTTTATGTGAAAATGTAACCATGCATGTGAATCCTTAAAGAGATGGGTGGGGCTGAACAATGCTGAATGGGTGTAGACAAAGGAGAGCTCTCTAGTTGATACCTAAACATTTAAAAGCCCTTTTCTCAAAAGGGAGTTGACAAGTATATCAACTTTCAAAGTAGAATTACTTCCCAATTGTTCCTCAAAAATGCTGTACATGATATACCATTTTGTAGTCTTTACTTTTATCCAATGTTTTAAAAAAACGGTTAAAATGTTGTTGCTACATAAGACCGAATCCACGTTGTGAGTCACATTTTAGCTTTTTAAAATAAACAAATGTCTTTAGATGGTTAAATATGAGCTTTTAGAGCACAGTATGTGCTTGAAAAATAGCTGTAATTCATATAGGCCCAATGTGTAATATCTCAATCAATTTAAAAATATATAAATTCTGGTTCTCCTAAATTTTATGTTGTGCTCCTAACTTTTTAAAGTTAGGAGAACCAGTAGTACTAATGAAAATGTTCAATTTAAAACCCTGGAGATGTGCCTATTGTTAAGTAACTCAGGTGTTAAATGAGGTGAACAAGAGACTTAAGAAGGACTTGAAATAAGGAATTATTACAGAAGAACACTAATCAGATGATGAAATAATAGGTTTTATGACACATACAAAAAGTTGTTACAAAGTCTACTGTGTAGAGTACTAAATGTAACCATGCCTTTACATACAGCGTACAAAATAAATCATTGCAGAAGAGCACTGTAATCAGATACTTTTCTACAATGAAACCTGTCTGTCTTTTTACTATTTCAAAGTCCACTGCATAACATTATCTGTGAAACAGAATGACGTTCATATTTAAGGACATTGTAACCATTCTTTGCATGATGCTCAGCCCTGCTGTAGTATTTCACTAAACTACAGGGTGTGTTGTCCATTTGAAGTTTTTGATAACAGATTCAGAATTAATAATAGCAAGGTTTGTGGTAGTTTGAAAGGGTTTCATCCACCTTAGACCAGGAGTGTTTCCAATTCACATGACCCGGCAAGAAAATACACAGAAAAGACACAATGTTTGCCACACCACTTTTGAACATGTGGTGCCACCTCTGCTTCAGACGGTGAAAAACATCTATCTGCATCTTTCCTGAATATGTGACTTTGAGATGCATTCATGTTCTCAGAAAAATGCAATAAACTGAAACACATTTTGGGACATACAGTATCTATCTTAAGTTCTTCAGTCTCAGTCTTCATAGAGCAGGCTCGATAGTGGGCGTAGTGTAAGTCAAGCGTTTGATCTCCAGCATTTTAGATACATATTGGTAGAAAGTCATAGATCCTCCTCATCCAAGTACTCAACTATTACAATTATATTTCCATTTCTATCCACTATCATTGTATATTTGCATCATCCTTAAAATCTTTTGGATCAGAGCATCTGCTCTGCTTGATGGTCAGTTCAAGGTGCCAGTGTCTGTTGGTCCTTCTGCAGGTTTGGCAGATGTTCATTAGCTGGATAGCCTTTCATCTCCATATGGATAACAATGGCCAGGGACAAACTCATGTTCTTTCATGAGGGCATCGTATCCAGTTCTTGCGCCAGGTCATAATCCAACTCTCACCTCCTGCTATTAAAGTCCAAATGTTGAAGTTGACAAACTCTTCAACATTCCATTGGCGGACATTCTAAATTATACAGTTTTGAGAATGACACAAATATTAGTTTTCACAAAGTCTGTTGCCTCAGTGTCTAGATATTTTTGTAAGTTTTTGTCAGACTATGAAATACTGAGGTATAATTATAAGCATTTCATAAGTGTCAAAGGCTTTTATTGACAATTACGTGAAGTTGATGCAAAGACACAATATTTGCAGTGTTGACCCTTCTTTTTCAACACCTCTGCAATCCTCCCTGGCATGCTGTCAATTCACTTCTGGGCCATATCCTGACTGATGGCAGCCCATTCTTGCATAATCAATGCTTGGAGTTTGTCAGAATGTGTGGGTTTTTGTTTGTCCACCCGCCTCTTGAGGATTGACCACACGTTCTCATTGGGATTAAGGCCGGGGGAGTTTCCTGGCCATGGACCCAAAATATGAATGTTTTAGTTAGTTACCACTTAGTTATCACTTTTGCCTTATGGCAAGGTGCTCCATCATCCTGGAAAAGGCTTTGTTCGTCACCAAACTGTTCCTGGATGGTTGGGAGAAGTTGCTCTCGGAGGATGTATTGGTACCATTCTTTATTCATGGCTGTGTTCTTAGGCAAAATTGTGAATGAGCCCACTCCCTTGGCTTAGAAGCAACCCCACACATGAACAATCTCAGGATGCTTTACTGTTGGCATGACACAGGACTGATGCTAGCGCTCACCTTGTCTTCTCCGGACAAGCTTTTTTCCAGATGCCCCAAACAAAATGGGATTCATCAGAGAAAATTACTTTACCCCAGTCCCCAGCAGTCCAATCCCTGTACCTTTAGTAGAATATCAGTCTGTCCCTGATGTTTTTCCTGGAGAGAAGTGGCTTTTTTGCTGCCCTTCTTGACACCAGGCCATCCTCCAAAAGTCTTCGCCTCACTGTGCGTGCAGATGCACTCACACCTGCCTGCTGCCATTCCCGAGCAAGCTCTGCACTGGTGGTGCACCGATCCCACAGCTGAATAAACTTTAGGAGACGGTCCTGGCGTTTGCGGCACTTTCTTGGGCGCCCTGAAGCCTTCTTCACAACAATTGAACCGCTCTCCTTGAAGTTCTTGATGATCCAGTAAATGGTTGATTTAGGTGCAATCTTACTGGCAGCAATATCCTTGCCGTGAAGCCATTTTTGTGCAAAGCAATGATGACGGCATGTGTTTCCTTGCAGGTAACCATGTTTGACAGAGGAAGAACAATGATTCCAAGCACCACCCTACTTTTGAAGCTTCCAGTCTGTTATTCCAACTCAATCAGCATGACAGAGTGATCTCCAGCCTTGTCCTCGTTAACACTCACAGCTGTGTTAACGAGAGAATCACTGACATGATGTCAGCTGGTCCTTTTGTGGCAGGGCTGAAATGCAGTAGAAATGTTTGGGGGGGATTCAGTTCATTTGCATGGCACTTTGCAATTAATTGCAATTCATCTGATCACTCTTCATAACATTCTGGAGTATATGCAAATTGCCATCACACAAACTGAGGTGTCAAAGTGTTCCACAGGGATGCTGGCCCATGTTGACTTCAATGCTTCCCACAGTTGTGACAAGTTAATAATTACACAGCAAGGACACTGTAATGCAAAGTATCACCACAAGTTTTGAAGTTTACAAATTCTGTCACTTAATTTCCCCTGCCTATGCATCTTGGCTGAAGCTATCAAATCAAGTAAAACCATGGCATGGTTGCATTTCTGTCTGCAAAACACATTTATGCAAATTACCTGTTGAATAATCCTTCTGGAAAAAAATCAAAATAAACAACATGTCCTCTATCTCTTCAACACATCTATACCTTGTTTTGTTTCCAGTGTGGCCTCTGGAGGGAGACAAGCATGGTACACGGGCTATTGTAGGAATGGCTGTGGTCTGTGATTATATCGTCACTGGCAGGGACACACTGGGAGACAATGATGTGTGATCTAAAGTAGTGATGTGCCATGAGCAGAGCCAAAGATGTCATAGTAACGGATTGAACTCCTTACCATCTGAAGGATAAAGCCCGTGGCTGCAGATGACTTGTTTTCTTTGATCGAACCCACGCTGTCCAAAAAACTAAGGCTATATACATAAAACATCCAAAAACGTCTTTGCTTTTTGCATTTCTTGAGTAGACTAAAGGCAAGCTGGAGAAGGCGTGTCCTCACTTTTTGTCCAAAGTATCATCCACAGAGGTCTGGTTTGCTCTGACATATCAATTTGCAATGCTTACATTTCTACAGCAGCATTATCCTCACTCTCACTGGACTGGTAATGGTCATGCATTCTAGTAGCACAGATGCTTCTTTGCAGGTACTTATATTTAGTTTACCCATGGTACACCTGTTCACAAATCAGTGGAAAGTGATGAGGAGGAAAAACTTAGATTAAGCGTATTTTACATTGATTTATTGCTGTGATTGCATGGGAAAGAGACAAAACGCATGTGTGTGTCTCATGCAGGTAGGTTGCAACTTCCAAATAAATTCTAAGGACTCGTGGTTTTATTTGATTAACTCATTGTGGAAATCCCAAACATCAAATACTGTAAGTTACAAAACATCACTTGACAACACCACTCCTTAAGGATGTAAAGTATTGGGTTCACATAGGTGAAAAATGCATATTTATTACATGTTCAAGAAAGTTTTTTCATGGAAAACACAGATCAAAATTAATTCCATCAGAAAGTACAAGTTAGCCTCCCGGCTGCAAAAGAGGTGATGTTCTTGCACAAACATAACAATTAGGAACTCTACTATAAATGGACTCAACATTTTCACTTTAGCATGTTCATATTCCTACAATAGAAACTGGGAAGTTGTACTCGGCCAAAAAACAAACGGAAAGCTTTGTTGCACTGCAACATAGGATTTCCTAAAAAGTGTCATTTGTTTCAACATATTTCTATGGTCTGCCTGGATATGACAACACATGCCATTCCCATGGAGATCTCATAGCACTTCAATAAAAGAGCAAATTTGATGGGTTTGACATGCTTCTTTCTCGAGCAACGTTTGTGGCCTGATGGTAGATGTGACTGAAAGGTTTTGATTGCTCTTTTAATAGGGTGTAAGGTGTAATATTGCAAATAAATACTAAGCCATGAGGTGATTGATTCCCAATATTACAAAGGACAACTGTAGGTCGGATGTCCGAGACATTTTGCTGAACAAATGCTTCTGCTTATCAATAAAGTTTTTCAAAAAGAAGCTAAATCAAGGGTGTCATTCAAACAAGTGCTGTTTGTTCTCATGTTTATAGCGTGAAACAAAACATCAAACGTGATTTGATTACGATTAATTCACATTGTGACATTGCTGTAACAATGATATAGGTCAAATTGAATCAGAGGTTTGTTCAGCACTACACGGCTTTAGGATGTGAATATTTTGTTGTCTTATTATGTGTTCATTTATGTCCTTGATAATTTATTGTCATTAGTGGAAGTAATTGCAAATCATAAATGTGCTAAACAAAAACGTGTTACACTCCGATAAGAATGAATATCCATGTATTGTACATAGTCGCAAGGACTGAACACTGATCTAGTGAAATTGTGATGGTACCTCAATTGTTTAGCTTTAGAAATACTTTGACATGCGTTATTATTTTTTGTGGCCCCATCTATATTTAAACTCATATTTGAAGTGTTTGCTACATTGCCCTCCACAGTATGATTTGACAGACACCTGAAAAAGCTGTAACAGTAAACACCAGTCCATGGGAATAGTCTTTGAAGAGATTATATTTGATACAAGTCTTCAATGGGACCAGGAATGACAGCTATGCATCTGTTTGGAGACAAATGCAAAACAAAAATGCTGCCACTCAACTGTAGCTTTCAGTTTTCCCCTTGTCTATAAGTATCAAGAAAGAAAACTTCACCCAGAAACTGTGTGACAGAAAGACATCTCAGAATGCCTGAGATGTCTTGAAGTGCCCAGTAGACAAAGTTTAAAACGGAAAATAAGACAGCCATATTGAACGAGAACAGTGAGACCTCGTACTTTTGACAGATATGGCACTGCATGCGTGATGTGTGTCTTATAGTAGCAACCATGAAATAATATGCTATTATTTACACAACAGTGGCTGAGGTTTTTACGAGGTGTCAGCAATAACTCTATTAGATGATTCTGACACATTTACTACCCAATCCATAGACAGAGTTACATCCTTTTTTATCTCATAGCTTTACTCCTATTGTGTACTGTGTTTACGGTGATGAGCTGCATGATCACATTTGGTTAAGTACACCTACTTCTTCTACGAAAAAAAATAACTCATAGTTGACACATCTTTGATATCCTACATTCATTCCGCCTCTGTTGGTTGAATTAAAAGATATCCAAGAGGCCAGTCATTGCCAAATGTGCTCCAAACAAATGACATCCAAGACTGCCTCTCGTTGAAAAGTGTTGTAGCCAAAGGCAATAAATCAGTGGGCCTCTGCCAGAGTCCAGCCAGCCACACTAGAATAACTCACAGAGGACCAACAGCCTTTGTTGCCTTGGCAGCTCAAAAGGCCTCTGACCAGGAGCCAGGATGGTCCCACAAGAACCCACCACATTTCAGGCCTCTAACTGACGGAGGGTGGAATCGAGAAGGCAGGAATCACAACAGAATCACAGACCAGAGCGGGGAAGATCCAGACATGGGCTCAGAAGGACAAGCATGTGATGTTGTAGAATCACCACGGTGTCTCTTTTCTTTTTGCCGCAGCCATGTCAGTACAATGATTTAATTGTTCAGGCTTTATATTAGTAAAGTGGCAGAAATGGTGTTCATTTTAGCACACCCAATTTCCATGTGTTTATCAACCAAGACATTCACAACAGAGTACAAAAGAATAATGAACTAATACTTTCACTGGGTGAATGTGCTGATTACGGTGCACAGTTATCGAAGCCTTTTGTGGTTTTTGGAACTCAGGACAACACATTTTGTATGACAATCACATTTTAAGCTGTTCTAATGTACCAACAGCCCGCACACGTTATGGTTAATTGTAATCAGAGAGCGGTTCAATTTGAAGGGTGGAAAGGGAGGGTTGTCAGATATGACTTTTTATCTGACTAAATTGCTCATAGACACAAAAGTTAAGTGTTTGTTTGTTTGTGTGAGCGTATCTTTTGTGTGAATTGTTTTATTTTTTTAAGCAGGTAAGTTGACTGAGAACACATTCTCATTTACAGCAATGACCTGGGGAATAGTTACAGGGGAGATGAGGAATGAGCTAATTGGAAGGTGGGGATGAATAGGTTGCCATGATGGTATGAGGGCCAGATTGGGAATTTAGCTAAGACATTGGGTTTAACACCCCTTACTCTTACGATAAGATCTTTAGTGACCACAGAGAGTCAGGACACCCATTTTAACATCCCATCTGAAAGACAGCACCCTACACAGGGCAATGTCCCCAATCACTGCCCTGGGCCATTGGGATATTCTTTTTACCAGAGGAAAGATTGCCTCCAACAGCACTTCCAGCAACATCTGGTCTTCCATCCAGGGATCGACCAGGACCAACTCTGCTTAGCTTCAGAGGCAAGCCAGTAGTGGGATGCAGGGTGGTGTGTGTGTGTGTGTGTGTGTGTGTGTGTGTGTTACAGAGTGAACAGTCTATGGCTTGGGTGGCTCGGGTCTTTGACAATTTTCCAGTCCTTCCTCTGACACCGCCTGGTAAAGAGATCCAGGATGGCAGGGAGCTCTGCCCCATTGATGTACTGGGCCGTACACCCCATCCTGTGTAGCGCCTTGTGATCGAGGGTGGTGCAGTTGCCAGTCAAGATGTTCTCAATGGTATAGCTGTTGAACTTTTTGAGAATCTAAGGAGCCATTACAAATATTTTCAACCTCCTGAGGGGGAAGAGACGCTGTCACGCCTTCTTTACGACTGTGCTGGTGTGAGAGGACCATGTTATGAAATGTAATGTCATGTAGTACAGTATTTTAAACTGTATGTAACTGTCTCGTTGTTGGACCTCAGGAAGAGTACAAATACAAATGTTAAGTCATTAGTGCTGTGACACTGTAGTCTATGATCAGTTATTTTGCCTGGCTGACTATGAGGGAGAGGTTGTTGCCCTGCACCACACTGCCAGGTCTCTGACCTCCTCCCTGTAGGCTGTCCCATCGTCGTCAGTGATCAGACCTAATAGTTGTTCAGGCAGGTTATCTTTGAGTTCTTAGGAACGGGGACAATGGTGACCTGCTTGAAACATGTTGGAATTACACACTGGGACAAGGACGTGTTGAAAATGTCCGTGAAGACCCTTGCCAGCTGGTCGGTATTCTGGTATTCCATCTGGCCCAGCGGCCTTATGAGTGTTGTTAGCCTTTTTAAAAGTCTTACATCTACCACAGAGAGCTTCATCACACAGTATCCCAGGACAGCAGGGTTCTCATGCCTGGCTCAGTGTTGTTTGACTCGAAGCAAGTATAGAAGGCATTCAGCTCACCTGGGAGATTTGCGTCACTGGGCAACTCATGGCTGTGTTTTCCTTTGTAATAGTCTGCTTTAGCCCGACACAGATACTGCCTGGAATCCATGGGTTTCATCAATAATCCACGGGTTTCATCAATAAGTGCATCGACGACGTCTTCCCCACATTGACGTATTGTCGTGACTGATGTGGTAAATTCCTCAATGTTATCGGATGAATCGATGAACATATTCCAGTCTGTGCTAGCGAAGCAGTCTTGTAGCTTAGCGTCGGCTTGTTGTGCCACTTCCGTACTAAGTGCATCAATGGTTCTTCCTGTTTGACTTTTTGCTTGTAAACAAGAAGCAGGAGGATGGAGTCATGGTCTGATTTGCTGAAGGGAGGCCGAGGTAGGGTCTTGCATGCGTTTCTGTGGGTAGAGTAAAAGTGGTCTAAAGTGTGTTCCAGGAGACGTGTTGTTAAAAGTGGGGTAAAATACATTCCAGTCTGCCCACATTAAAGTCTCCGCCCACTAGAAACAATGCCTCTAGATGAGCGTTTTCTTGTTTGTTTATGGCCCTGCGGGATGTAGACAGCAGTGTAGATTACAGATGAAAACTCTCTTGGTAGATTAAAATGTCTACAATTTACCGTGAGGTATTCTAATTTAGGGTCAGGATCGACAAAACCTTCTTAGGTGTAATTTTTTCCTTAAAAAGAAACTCATGAAAAGCTTCTATTCCTCAATACATTTCTTGAAAATGTTCTTATGTTTCTTCCTGTGTTTCTTCCTAAGAAAATATTTGAGAAGAAATTAGATTGTTTTTGGAATTATTCTTGGAAATGTTCTTAATTCCAAGATAGCTCAATCCTTCTTATACTCATGGAAGTGAGAAAATAAGCTAATTCACTCACAAATGTAATCTGAAAGTTTCAGTATTAATTGTTTTAAATCCAAGATAGTATTTTTGACCAGTAATCTCAGTAAGAAATATGCTAACATTATTGTTCTTGCCAGCTATCTTAACAAGTTAGTCAAGGCGTTTGCAAGAAGGTATTTGAGAAGAAAATGTATTCTTAAGAAATGTTGGAGGAATTGCACTTACAATCTTATGAACTTCTTATTTTAAGTTTTTCGCCTAAGAAGTGTTTTGTGAATCTGGGCCCAGGTAAGCAAAAGCTTGAGACTTCCTTCACACTTGAAGCAGCAGTGGTTCTTTACAAAGACACACACCCCTCCTGATTTGGTTTTGCCTGTCCATTCGCGATGTAGCATGTATGAACCCTTGAGTATTATGTCCATGTTCCTGAAAAGCATAAAGTATTTAAGCTTTTCACTTTTTGGTAGGACATTTTTCAAACTGCACTCACTGGACATTCGCCAATAAAATGTATTTGCTTGCGGTGCTTGGGTAGCCAGAACAATGGATTAAATAATTGAACAGTTAAAACGAAGTTGAAGTAGGAACCGAAATCGAGGCTGTAGTTGAGGTAAGTCGTTCAAAAGTACTTGACGGTCATAGGTGACAACGGTGTGAGCTTTCTGTACACAAAAAAAGTAAGGATGACACTCAACATTAATTAATGTTTGTGGCTCGTCATTTAAATTAATCTAAACCCCAGTTCACTGTGAAAAGCCCACATCAACTTACCAGCTGCTATCTTTAATGTTCCTGATAGTTTCTCCAGACCCTTGTGGCTAGTTTGGATATTGATGTAGAGGCGTCTGCCAGCGTGTCTTTTCTCTGGACCCCAGAAAGACTTAGCAAAGGCAGTATAAAAGTAAACTTAGCAAAGACATTAGTATAAAAGTCATAACGCAAAACCGCTCAGTTATTGTCATCCAAACTAAGTGCAGCCATTTTGAATTGTGTTTGTGCTTGAGTGGTAAGTGAGAAAACATTGTGGTACCTCATATCAGCTTCAGTGTCCTCGCTATGAAGACAATTGTGTTATGCAAATTCAGACCTCTGAATTGTTCAGTAATTGTAAATACCTGTGATGGGAATTGAAATTGGTTGAAACATATAGTATGAAAACAAATCAATGTTTGAATTGGTTAAGTGGAAGTACACTTTAATGCATTATCTTATTTCAAATATTCAGCATAATACATGCCAATTTATAAGGCGCCACCAAATACTGTCCGTAAAGAGGTATTTTGGAAAACAAGAGTTTATACCCTTTACCATCTTTAATTTCCCAGCGCTTTCAGACTGCATCATGTGCTGCAAAGTGCTTGTGTTTGCCATTACTGAGTTGCTATTTTAAATGCTATGAAAACCTGCTCAGGGATAGGACTGGGCTTGTGTTACTTCAAGGAGCTCTGCGATCAATCTTAGTTTTTTTACTTCCTCAGTGCATCTCTCCCTCAGGTTGTTCAAACATACAGCAAAACCACATATTAGGTAACAAATACCCATTTAGAAAGCAATTTAAAGCACTCTACAACCACTGAGCCCGGTGAGGAAGTATAGACTCTTAATTATCCCATATCACTGTTGCATTAAAATCCCCCACGTATCTTATTTGTTGTCTAACTGTCAGCCCTGAGTTGAGTCATCGACATTTAAGTAGAACAAAGATGCAGTCTATAGACCTGATGATAGGCACTAAGGTTTCCAAGCTTGAGAGATAAATATGATGGAGTTACGTTTTAGAGTACACCACTATTATGTACTAGTGGTATCTAAGGTATAATCTTTAATTTGTGACATATAACATAGCAAAATTATAATAATAATATGCTTTGTTATATTACAATTATAACCCTACTCTTAATAACATGATCCATAACTTGTTATAATTACACAACAAGGAGCATTTCAATTGTATTTTTCTAATTGTGTGGTGTTTGCGCATGTCAAGCTTGTTATTACACATGAAGCATTTCCTAAAATGAGGTGATTCAACAACCACCCACCAGGAGGAAATACTCTCAATCTGCTTAGCTCCTAACACAGAATTTAATTTTAATTAAACAGTTAATGAGCCATGGGATTAATGCCAATGACTTTTTAAAGCAAACATCTATAAATCATTAATGCCCAATTTGAAAGTGAGAGCAAACGTGGCTCTAGCAGGGATTGCTTTCCCCCCTCTCAGGGGCCTGATTGGCCCAGCTGATGGATCCACTGGACAGATTGAATGCAGACATGTGTATTGAATACCACCTCCCTGTTAAGCACACAGCCACAATGTCTGTTTCTCACTGAAATGGCAAACACACAAACACACGCACACGTATAGACAAACCCTTCATGATTGTGAGGGTTACACACTGTCTGACCTTGTTTATATGGGGTGAAGGTCAGCTAAGTTATTTTACCATATATCTTACTAAACCACTATGGACCCTTTGTGAAGACTTAGTAATTGTAACAATTAATCTGTTTTTTCCCACATTTATTATTATTATTATTATTATTATTATTATTATGACCTATTCTTGGAATGGAATTGTTGATGGCCATTCCGGGAAATGAAAACATGCATTAACTTTAGTAATTTATGAATTTGTTTTTGCAAGGGACATTTTACTGTGGATAAAGGTATTTTCTGGACAGCTTGTTTTTCCTGATTGCATGACATGACCAGGGGCTGGGGTGCAGGAGTTGGGGGGCAGCTCTGTTAATTTTTTTTGTTTTAATTTGACAAAGTCGGTGAATGGGACCTCACTGCCCACCTGTAGATTATTTATTTTGTGTTTTTTAAATGAAGGTCTATTGTATTACAAAATAGAATTGAATGTAATACCCCCAGTGACTTGTGCTAAATTTACCTTAAACTAAATCACTAAAGCCTACTGGTGCTTGACAGTCAAGGCAGGTGTGCAGACACCTCAGCAAGAGCCAGGGGAGGCAAGTCTGTTATATTCACCCTTTATGCATTCGTATTTATTAAAATGCCTCTCCTCCTGTGAATGTTTGATCCAGTGCCTTCAAAATGTGATTTGTTTCGTATTGTGGCAAAGCCTCTCACATATTAGAAATAAGACAAATATATTACAACACTGAGCCTTCCATATTCGACCAGAATAAATATGTGTTTGGCACAGAACAGCTTTCACTCGAGGACATGAGGTTTCTTCATTGTTTCATAGCTTTTCGCTGTTTACAGTTTATTTGTATTTATTTTTACAGGTAAAGAAAATGAAGCAAGGCCCAGCGTTTTTTGTGTTCACTTACAAAATAGAGGTTGACACTGACTGAGGACATGATCAATGAGGCTGTACATTTACAGAGAATAGTGTCTAGTGAAATGTTAATTGCCCTGACACTGCTAGTTGTCTGTGTGTCTTGGAATGTTTCTTGCAAGTCAACACCTTGACGCATATTTTTGGATAAAAAAGTAAAAGCACCAGAGAGGAATAAATGCATATTCTAAATAGAAACTGACAGCTCACAGATTTGGAGATGGGATGATGGGGAGGGGTTCCCTATTTTCTGCTGAATCTTGCAGGCAAGGCGATGGAGATCTGCTCCTGTAACGCCCTCTACAGCTCATCCTGTGTCTCTTTGACCTGCCGCCTCACCCACAGTTATCCCCCCCCCCTCTCTCTCTCTTTCTCTCTCTCTCTCTCTCTCTCTCTCTCTCTCGGTGTGATTGTGTGGGTGGAGACAGGTGTGCTGGAGTCAGAGCAGATCCCCACCAGCTGCAACCTGTTCCATAGTCAAGACCTCCACAAATACTCAGCCCTGCCACTTCCACTCTGCCAGATTGTAATCTCTGCTCACTCAGTCCACGGTTCTAGCCATTTGTTACTATTCAGATCCAGTTATCCCGTTGTGCCTGTTTTCCTTGCCTGTGTTGCAATAAATACCTTGGCTACTTCATCCCAGTTTCCTCATCTGAGTCTGCTCTTGGGTTCCCCTGTTCCACTCCGCATAACAGGTCCTGTGCTGGTATGACAGAGAGCCTGTCTCCCACTCTAGCAGTTACTGATGGTCATGTCCCTAGGGGTACAGGGATGCTTATTAAATGGCACCACACAAAGACAGCAGACCACTCATGCGGAGAGGAAGCCTGGAGAAGGTGACTGGTTTAAGAGCAGATATGGGGTGCTTTAATTAATAATGACATCCTTTTAGAGTCTCTCAACATTGTGTTTTATTTTGTTTTTCTTGGTTTTGCAGGCAGCAGGCACTCAATAGATGCCTAAGTGAATGGGTTGTATTCTGTAAACCCAAAATTAACTACTTCTACTGACAAATGTCCATGAGTATCTTCCCAGAGCAATGGACCTAAAACTGCAGTGATTTTGAAATTGATTCACTGGGCTCGCCTGTGCATTACAATGACTAAAAAAGGCAGACCCATCGTTTCACAGAGCTGTCAGAAAAATGAGTGGCACAGCATTACATGGACGATTACCAATAATTCCCTTGCCAGGAGTCAACTGAAAGCAGATCTAATTACCATCCCCTCTGGCAAACCACTTCATCATAAACAACAGCGTAACAATATGCTCTCTTCAAATCAAAATGTATTTGTCATGCAACAGGTGTAGACCTTACAGTGAAATGCTTACTTACAAGACCTTAACCAACATTGCAGTTAATTAAGGAAAAATAAGCATTGAATAAGAAATACAAAAATAAAATTAACAAATAAAGAGCAGCAGTAAAAATAACAGTAGCTAGGCTATATAAAGGGGGTACCCGAACAGAGTTAATGTGCGGGGCACTGGTTAGTCGAGGTAATTGATCATGAAATAGCCTTCATTTCTCAGAACAAGAATAGACTGGCGAGTTTCAGAAGAAAGGTCTTTGTTTCTGGCCATTTTCAGCCTGTAATCGAACCCACAAATGCTGATGCTCCAGATACTCAACTAGTCTAAAGAAGGCCAGTTTTATTGCGTCTTTCATTAGAACAACAGTTTTCAGCTGTGCTAACATAATTGCAAAGGCGTTTTCTAATGATCAATTAGCCTTTTAAAATGATACATTTGGATTAGCTAACACAATGTGCCATTGGAACACAGAATTGATGGTTGCTGATAATAGGCTTCTGTTCATCGATGTAGATATTCCATTAAAAATTGTTTCCAGCTACAATAGTCATTTACAACACTAACAATGTCTACACTGTATTTCTGATCAATTTGATGTTATTTTAATAGACAAAAAAAGTTGCATTTTCTTTGAAAAATAAGGACATTTCTACGTGACCCCTCACTTTTGAATGTTAGTGTATATGTACAGTGGGGAGAACAAGTATTTGATACAGGTCTGTAATTTTTATCATAGGTACACTTCAACTGTGAGAGACGGAATCTAAAACAAAAATCCAGAACATCACATCACATTGTATGAATTATTAGAAAATGGAAGAACGGTCAATCACCCTCGGTCTGGGGCTCCATGCAAGATCTCATCTCCACCTCGTGGAGCATCGATGATCATGAGGAAGGTGAGGGATCAGCCCAAAACTACACTGCAGGAACTGGTCAATGACCTGAAGACAGCTGGGACCACAGTCTCAAAGAAAACCATTAGTAACACACTACGCCGATTAAAATCCTGCAGTGCACGCAAGGTCCCCCTGCTCAAGCCAGCGCATTTCCAGGCCCGTCTGAAGTTTGCCAATGACCATCTGGATGATCCAGAGGAGGAATGGGAGAAGGTCATGTGGTCTGATGAGACAAAAATAGAGCTTTTTGGTCTAAACTCCACTCGCCGTGTTTGGAGGAAGAAGAAGGATGAGTACAACCCCAATAACACCATCCCAACCGTGATGCATGGAGGTGGAAACATCATTGTTTGGGGATGCTTTTCTGCAAAGGGGACAGGACAAATGCACCATATTGAGGGGAGGATGGATGGGGCCATGTATCGGGAGATCTTGGCCAACAACCTCCTTCCCTCAGTAAGAGCATTGAAGATGGGTCGTGGCTGGGTCTTCCAGCATGACAACGACCCGAAACACACAGCCAGGGCAACTAAGGAGTGGCTCCATAAGAAGCATCTCAAGGTCCTGGAGTGGCCTAGCCAGTCTCCAGACCTGAACCCAATAGAAAATCTTTGGAGGGAGCTGAAAGTCCGTATTGCCTAGCGACAGCCCCGAAACCTGCAGGATCTGGAGAAGGTCTGTATGGAGGAGTGGGCCAAAATCCCTGCTGCAGTGTGTGCAAACCTGGTCAAGAACTACAGGAAACGTATGATCTCTGTAATTGCTAACAAAGGTTTCTGTACCAAATATTAGGTTCTGCTTTTCTGATGTATCAAACACTTATGTCATGCAATAAAATGCAAATGAATTACTTAATCATACAATGTGATTTTCTGGATTTTAGATTCCGTCTCTCACAGTTGAAGTGTACCTATGATAAAAATTACAAGTCGGAAAACATGCAAAATTGGCAGTGTATCAAATATGTGTTCTCCCCACTGTATGTAGGTAGAGTTAAAGGGACTATGCATAGATAATAAACAGAGAGTAGTAGCAGCAGTGTAAAAGAGAGTGGGGGAGGCAATGCAAATAGTCTGGGTAGCCATTTGATTAGCTGTTCATGAGCGTTATGGCTTGGTGATAGAAGCTGTTAAGAAGCCTTTTAGACCTAGACTTGGCGCTCTGGTACGGCTTGACGTGCGGTAGCAGAGAGAACAGACTATGACAAGGGTGGCTGGACTGTTTGAACATTTTTAGGGCCTTCCTCTGGCACTACCTGGTATAGAGGTCCTGGATGGCAGGAAGCTTGGCCCCAGTGATGTACTGGGCCATATGCACTACCGTCTGTAGTGCCTTGTGGTCAGAGCCCGAGCAGTTGCCATACCAGGCAGTGATGCAACAAGGCAGGATCTGAGGACTCATGCCAAATCTATTCAGTGTCCTGAGTGGGAATAGGCTTTGTCGTGCCCTCTTCACAACTGTTTTGGTGTGTTTGGACAATGATAGTTTGTTGGTGATGTGGACACTACAGCCCTGTCGATGAGAATGGGGGCGTGCTTGGCCCTCCTTTTCCTGTAGTCCACAATCATCTCCTTTGCCTTGATCACATTGAGGGAGAGGTTGTTATCCTGGCACCACATGGCCAGGTCTCTGACCTCCTCCCTATAGGCTGTCTCATTGTTGTCAATGATCAGGCCTACCACTGTTGTGTCATCAGCAAATTGAATGATGGTGTTAGAGTCGTGCCTGGCCATGAAGTCATGAGTGAAAAGGGAGTACGGTAGGGGACTGAGCATGCACCCCTGAGTGGCCCCCGTGTTGAGTATCAGCTTGGCGGACGTGTTGTTAGCTACCCTTTCAACCTGGGGGAGGCCCGTCAGAAAGTCCAGGATCCAGTTGCAGAGGGAGGTGTTTAGTCCCAGGGTCCTTAGCTTAGTATTGAGACTTGAGGGCACATGGTGTTGAATGCTGATCTGTAGTCAATTAATAGCATTCTCACATAGGTGTTCCTTTTGTCCTGGTGGGAAAGGGTAGTGTGGAGTGCAATCGACATTATATCATGTGTGGATCTCTTGGGGATGTATGCAAATAGGAGTGGGTTTAGGGTTTCTGTGATAATGGTATTGATGTGAGCAATGACCAGCCTTTCATGGCTACAGACATGGGTGCTACGGGTCAGTAGTCATTTAGGCAGGTTACCTTAGTGTTCTTGGGCACAGGGACTATGGTGGTCTCCTTGAAACGTTGGTATTACAGATTTAGTAAGGGAGAGGCTGAAAATGTCAGTAAAGACACTTGCCAGTTGGTCAGGGCATGCTCGGAGTACACGTCCTGGTAATCTGCCTTTTTAAAGGTCTTACTTACATCGGCTACGGAGAGCGTGATCACACAGTTGTCCAGAACAGCTGATGCTCTCATGCGTGTTTCAGTGTTGCTTGCCTCGAGGCGAGCATAGAAGTAAAACAGTCCTGTAGTTTAGCATCTGCTTCATCTGACCACTTCTTCATTGACTCATTGAGTCACTGGTGCTTCCTGCTTTAGTTTTTGCTTGTAAGCAGGAATCAGGAGGATATAATTATGGTCAGATTTGCCAAATGGAGGGCGAGGGAGAGGTTTGTACGCATTCCTGTGTGTGGAGTAAAGGTGGTACAGAGTTTTTCTCCCATTTAACTTGCTGGTAGAAATGAGGTAAAATGGATTTAAGTTTCCCTGCATTAAAGTCCCCTACCTCTAGGAGCGTTGTCTCTGGATGAGCATTTTCCAGTTTTCTTATAGCCGTATATAGCTCATTGAGTGCGGTATTAGTGCCAGCATAGAATTGTGGTGGTAAATAGACAGCTACAAAGAATATAGATGAAAAATCTCTTGGTAAATAGAGTGGTCTACAGCTTATCATGACATACTCTACCTCAGGTGTGCAAAACCTCGAGAGTTCATTAGATTTCGTGCAGCAGCTGTTGTTTACAAATATACAAAGACTGCCACCCCTTGTCTTACCAGAGGCGGCTGTTCGATCCTGCCGATACAGCATAAAACCCGCCAGCTGTATGTTATTCATGTCATCGTTCAGCCACGACTCCGAGAATGTCACGACTTCCACCAAAGTCGTTTCCTTGTTCGTGCGGTGTTTGGCGGTCGGCGTCACTGGTCTTCTAGCCATCGCCGATCCACTTTTCATTTTCCATTTGTTTTGTCTTGTTTTCCTACACACCTGGTTTCCATTTCCCTAATGTTTCCCTAGTGTTGTGTATTTAACCCTCTGTTCCCCCCATGTCCTTGAGTGGAATTGTTTGTTTGTAAGTGCTTGTGCACTATGTTACTGGTGCGCGTCGGGTGTTGTACCCATGTAGGTTCTGTAATTCCCTGTCTTGGGTCAGTTAGGATCACCACTTCATTTTAAGAATGTGAAATGTCAGAATAATAGAAGAGTGAATGATTTATTTAAGCTTTTATTTTTTTTTCATCACATTCCCAGTGTGTCAGAAGTTTACATACACTCAATTAGTATTTGGTAGCATCGCCTGTAAATTGTTAAACTTGGGTCAAACGTTTCGGGTAGCCTTCCACAAGCTTCCCACAATAAGTTGGGTGAATTTTGGCTCATTCCCTCTGACAAAGCTGCTGTAACTGAGTCAGGTTTGAGTCCTTGCTCACACATGCTTTTTCAGTTATGCCCACACATTTTCTATGGGATTGAGGTCTGGGCTTTGTGATGGCCACTCCAATACCTTGACTTTGTTGTCCTTAAGCCATTTTGCCACAACTTTGGAAGTATGCTTGGGGTCACTGTCCATTTGGAAAACCTATTTGCAACCAAGCTTTAACTTCCTGACTGATATCTTGAGATGTTGCTTCAATATATCCACATAATTTTCCATCCTCATGAAGCCATCTATTTCGTGAAGTGCACCAGTCCTTCCTGTGCTTAACGGTTGGGATGGTGTTCTTCAGTTTACAAGCCTGCCCCTTTTTCCTCCAAACATAACAATGATCGTTATGGCCAAACAGTTCCATTTTTGTTTCATCAGATGGTTTGGTAATGGTGCTGTAAATCAAAAACCAGCTTTTACAATGTCTCAGCTGATTAACCTACCTCTGAGTTGACAACTGTAATACTAACAAGGTAACATTTACAGGAAGTGGTAGAAGACTAGATACTAGAATGTATCTAGTCTTCTAGACTATGTTATGTCCCACTGGAAAGTACACAATGTTTTGCTTTTATATTCATGTTTCTATTTCTGTTATTTGGAGGTACTTAAGCCTTCCCACACTTTGGGCTGCATTCAATCCGTATCGCGGAAAGTATTGCGGAAGATCTGCATTAGAATTTCAAGGTCATGTCCGATTGAGCTGACACATGCACTGTTTACTGTGAATGCAGTCTCTTTAACATGGGAACCTTGCCTTTAAATATCCACCTAGTTATAACGCGGATCTTCCGCATCATTTCGGCAATACGGATTGAATCCATCCCTTTGTTCACAGTGCTTCATGATTAACCATCTGAAAAGGCAAATGCAAAAGTACAAAAGTCGTCTTGTCGGTCTTGCATGTAACCTCAATGTGAGAACATCCTGCCTCACATTTCGCCTTCATGTGAAGAGTGGTGTCAGCCAGACAACGAGCAGCCTCCTCCCTTGTTACTATGACGTTAAATGGCCCTACTAGAGTACATCTCTCATCATCTCAACTGCCCAATATGCACCCTGGCATGCAAAGCCATATCCCCATGACAGCAGATAAATATGTCTAAATTTAGGAGGTTGACATGATTAACCATAACCCAGTGGGGCCCTTGAATCACAATGCTCTTCAATCATCTGCCACACTGCATCAACTTAACACCTTTGTACAAGCTTTGTAGAGGACCAGCTTTATGAAATCAGTTGACCATGATGGACCAGGACAACATTCGCTAATAAAAATTGACACGTGTCCCACACCTTTATAATTTCATGTTGTATTTACTTTCCTGTAATAAAAAAAAACATGACCTGGCGCACACCCAGAGAAAATAATTTGATGTAGGGGTGCTGACTAACGGCGAATAAACTATAAGCTATAAAAAATGCAGAGAGTTGCAGGCTCCATATATGAACTACCAGTAATTTATTGGGAAAATCATCAACGTTTCGGCATCACCCTGAAGAAGGCACAGTGATGCTGAAACGTTAGTGATTTACCCAATAAATTACTCTGACTTTATTGATGGAGTGTGCGACTCTTTATTTTTATAGTATTTACATTCCCCATTACAGTTGAGCGTCATTTACTGCTTCATACATATATGTTCTTCTTCCTTGGCGTGCTGCAGACTATTCCACCACAGAACCATTTATTGTATTGAAATAATTACTCCTGAGTAGATGCTCATCCAGAGGTGAAATTGAAACTTTTTCTTCATACGGGAGAGAGAACCATGGAGTATAGAACAATTCTGAGTTTGTATATTTGACAAAGGTAATGTTATTAGGCACAATGTCATTAATTCATCTGAGCAAAGCGAATGACCCAGGTTATTTCCCAAACCCTGGGAAGTCTGTCTCTTTTTTTATCTTGACTGGGTTGAAAGCTATTGGCCTTGCCCATTGTTTTCCGTAAGCCAAATGGAGGTAGAATAGCACAGATTAGTTTAAAACAATGAATTATAACCACCACTTCCACCCATATGCTCTAATCACACGGTATTGTCTATTCAATACAGTGTGAGGAGGTTGCATTAGATGTCTTGTAAAATCATATGTATTGTCTTGTGTTTCCCCTTTGCAACCAGAGGTCAGCAGTCTTTGCTCACTTGTTAAGTGAAGTTTGCTTTTGCTCTCTCACTCCTATACACGAACACACACAATCAACCTCACCCACACTCACACCACCCTTTTCCATCTCTCTCACACACACACACACACACACACACACACACACACACACACACACACACACACACACACACACACACACACACACACACAGCCATCGAGAAAAGCACATTTATAGTTAGGGTGTCTTATCCCTCCCTTTTTTTATTGGGATGCCTGAGGTGAGGAAATTATTTCAGTTTATTAAACATTATTCCAATAAACAGTACGATACCAATATGTAGCGTAATTTACTAACAGCTTTGCAGTTCCATTCAAATTGCAGTTCCTCTTAAATTACAGTTTTTCTCAATTGTGCACAAGCCTTTTTAGGAATGGTGTCGATTTTAAAAACAGATTCCACAATGTACAGGAATATGTGGCCTTCTGCAAAACAGTAAATACAGTGCATTCAGAAAGTATTCAGACCCCTTGACTTTTTCCACATTCCACATTTTTTTTTAAATTAAATAGTTTTTTCCCCCTCATCAATCTAAACACAATACCCCATAATGACAAAGCAAAAACTTATTTTTTTTGTGCTAATTCATATATTTTTTAAAACTGGAAATATTACATTTACATAAGTATTCAGACCCTTTACTCAATACTTAGTTGAAGCACCTTTGTCAGAGATTACAGCTTCAAATCTTCTTGGGTATGACGCTATAAGCTTGGCACCCCAATATTTGGGGAGTTTCTCCCATTCTTCTCTGCAGATCCTCTCAAGCTCTGTCAGGTTGGATGGGGAGAGTTGCTGCCCAGCTATTTTCAGGTCTCTCCAGAGATGTGAGATCAGGTTCAAGTCCGGGCTCTGGCTGGGGCACTCAAGGACATTCAGAGTCTCGAAGCCACTCCTGCTTCGTCTTGGCTGTGTCCTTAGGGTTGTTGTCCTATTGGAAAGTGAATCTTCGCCCCAGTCTGAGGTCCTGTGCGCTCTGGCGTAGGTTTTCATCAAGGATCTCTCTGTACTTTGCTCTCTTCATCTTTCCCTCGATCCTGACAAGTCTCCCAGTCCCTGCTGCTGAAAAACCTCCCCACAGCATGTTGTTTCCACCACCATGCATGACAGTAGGGATGGTGCCAGGTTTCCTCCAGATGTGAGTCTTGGCATTCAGGCCAAATAGTTCAATCTTGGTTTCATCAGACCAGAGAATCGTGTTTGCCTTTTGGAAAACTCCAAGCGGTCATGTGCCTTTCACTGAGGAATGGCTTCCATCTGGCCACTCTACCATAAAGGCCTGATTGGTGGTGCTGCAGAGATGATTGTCCTTCTCGAAAGTTTTCCCATATCCACAGAGGAACTCTGGAGCTCTATCAGAGTGACCATTGGGTTCTTGTTCACCTACCTGACCAAGGCCCTTCCCCCCGACTGCTCAGTTTGGCTGGGAGGCCAGCTCTAGGAAGAGTCTTGGTAGTTCTTCCATCCAAACTTCTTCCATTTAAGAATGATGGACGTAACTGTGTTCTTGAGGACCTTCAATGCTGCAGATTTTTTTACTACCCTTCCCCAGATCTGTGCCTTGACACAATCCTGTATTGGAGCTTTACAGACAATTCCTTCAACCTCATGGCTTGGTTTTTGCTCTGATATGCACTGCCCAGGACCAAGTTTGGGAAACCCCAGTCTAAGATATGCAAGTTAGGTACAAACGCAAGTGATTAGAGTTTCTGTAAATATATTTTAGTATTTGATCAGTGCTGTTCTGCTACGTTTCAAGACAGATCCCAAAATGACTTGTACTCGAATGAGAAAAACTGTAAACTGCAATGTATTTTTTTAGAGTTGTTTTGTTTTGCTCTGTGCATCTGAACAAGTTGTGTTGTTTTTTTGTTTGTTTATGTTACCCTTGCACGTTGCTGTTGGTGATGCTTTTGTTGCCTACACAGTGATCCTCTTTGAGGACAATTAAGTCCATCTATTATTCAATGTGTGACACACACTACAGCAAAATGCTGAATGCTGCGAGTGGGTACGTGCTTCTGGAAGTCAAGGGTTACTGTATATTTTTATTTGCACATCATATCCTGAGGGCATAACTCTCTTATAGAGTTTGCCGCAGGTGAAATCAAGAATCTATGCAAACAAGTCACCCTTAAGAAAACAAAAATCCAGATATTTTTTAAGTGAGTCACACACGTAAATAGGCTTATTATGCTGTTCGGAAAAGCACCCTTGTTACTACAGTATGTTCGATAGTTTTCAAACTGAAGACACTAGTGTATTCAAGAATGAGAGAAATCAAAGTGCAGCTCTGTCAGGTGTGAGATTTTTTGATTGCTGGCCAAGAATGCCAAGTTAAGTTGTTGATTCACCTGAAATGTTTTAAGTAAAATGGAAAAGTCTGCTGCTGTCTCCGCTGCCGGGCGAAGGTCCCTGTGTAAAGTTACTAGGAGGCTCTGCATCAGTGATGGAGACCTGGGCATCTCACCACTTCCCATAATGCCCTCTGAAACCTGTGTGGCCAAAGAGACCTGGGAGCCAAAACGCTGAAGCTGAAGCAGAATGGGAAAGAGCCTACTATTGAGTTGTGAATGTATAAAAGTCATCAGGAAGCTACAGGCCTTCAGTGTCTGCATACAAGTGCTGTCCTTGAAGCAAACAAACCGCGGAGAACCAGTGCTTAACATTCACCAATTAAGTGCTTCAGTCTCCCAGCCCAATAAAAAATATCTATATAAATAATAAAATATCAAAACTGGCAGAGGAATAAAAATAACATAAATATGAAAGTATACCAGTTTCATTTGAGGACCAGGATGTTGACAACTGTGCCATACAGATTGCAAAATAGTTGGGAAGAGATTTTTGATGTACCGATTCCATGGTACAGGATGTATGAGTTGATATATAAAACAACGCAAGATTCAAGATTTCGTGATTTTCAGGTAAAATTATTATATAGAATTCTTGCCACCAACAAAATGTTGAATATTTGGGACATACAATCATCGAAGATCTGCAGATTTTGTTGTGAGGATACAGAATCAATGGACCATTTATTTTCGTATTCCCCTCAGGTAGCCTGTTTCTGGTCTCAGGTTCAGGAATTGTTGAAAATGCATAACATTGATCTAAAATTGACCCTAGGAATAGTACTATTGGGAGATCTGGAGAGACCCAGTCAGTCAATTACTAATTGACTAATACTTGCCATCTGTAGATTCTAGTTGATTGGATAGATTGAAATGGTATGTTAAACATCGCAGTATAGTTGAAAGATATATGGTGCGTAGAAATCTGAAGTGGGTGGCCAGCAGAGATAGGTGGGATGGTTTGAGGGAGGCTGAGGGTTAGGATGTGGAATTGGAGACAAGTGGGAGTGGAGTTGCTGGGTGGGGGATAGAATGACAGTCCCAAAAAAACTAAATCAATATAAAAAAACAAAAAGTAAGTTTGAATGACACTGAGGGGCAGTGTTGTTACAGCTAATGCCTGTTTGCCTGAGGCTGAAGCCGTGCAGGTGTTTGTACACATGCCTAGACACAACACTCTCATTCAAATGCACACATGTGCACATACATGGACAGACACACATGTAAATAGCGCCATACATGCACTCAAACATATTCAGTCTGCCTTGCTGTCTTCTGTTTTTTTGCATGTTTCTTTTCTTATTTCATTTGTCTTTCTCTTTTTTTGCCTAATGTTTATTTTGTTGGTTGTTTAAGCATTGGGGATGGGTGCTTGGGGGGGTGGGGTCTTGGGGGTGGAGAATGGAGTTGTTTAATTTTTCTGGGGGGGGGGACTGTGTGGGGGGGTCTCGGATGTTTGAGGGGCAGCTCTTGGGGAACTGGGGGGGGGGGGGGGTCGGAGGGCTGGTGGCCTAGCGGTTGGGAGCTTGAGCCATTGCTGGTTCGGGTCTCCGTTTTTGACCTTGTGGGAGATCTGTCGACGTACCCTTGAGCAGGGCATTGACCCTGGTTGCTTCTGTGTGTCGCTCTGGGTGGGAGTCTGTTAGATGACTAATGTGATGTAGTTGTTGAGCGGCTTCGCTGCAAGTGTATTGTACGTTTTAAATATTCAATGACTATTTTAAGTAAGGACTGATTGATGTTTTAATATCAAAACTCTATATTTTAGAGATCCACACTTTAGCTGACTAAGATGGTGAGTGAAGGTATTAGGTTGCAACTAAAGCAACCCATAACTGTTAATCTTCTTTAAGATGAATATTTCTTTAATGTATGCTGCATGAAGTCTTAGACTATCATAAATTCCAAACTATCTACAAAGTATGCCAACTAAAACAAGACATTTAACTCATGGAAAAATGTTGTGTCCTTGTCAATGTCATGATGGGCATTTTAGTGATGGACATGATCACTTTTCCAGCCATTGGAAATTGCATTGGTGGACCAAATCTGTGGAATGAGCCCAGCTTTAATCAAGCACACATCCCTCAGGAAAATAAAAAGAGAAATGACTTTGCATAAGCAGTTCTGCTGACTAGTAGAGATTTCAAAGAGTGTGGCATCACATTACCTCTCATTCATTTAGGTGCTGAAAGCTTGCTTAATATGTTATTGACTGCATTCGTGTAAAGAGGAACCTGTTGTTTAATTATGTTGGCTCATGGTGCCGTCCATCCATGTTTTAAATATCTGCCCTTTCAGCTTCTCTTCGGATTATATGCCATGTCTTATGAAGCATACAATTTACTGCACGGGCATGTGCTGATCTGGAAACTCAGCTGGGCCATCATGAAGCAAACAAAGTGTGCTGCAAATAAGTGATGTCTGATCAATTCATAAATGATTCAAAGTGTACCCCGAGACCGAGACTATGTGCTTCACAATATGGATTAGGGAAGATCCCCCAGTTAAAAGTATGTACTCCAGTGGAAAGGCATTGTATGTAACCAAAATGTCACTCATAATTTCACATGTTGTGTTGCTAACAATCAAGTTAGAACATTTGTACGGTTAATGTAATCCATTGTGTTCCATGCCACTCCATAAGTAGAAAACCATAGAGGAAACCCTTGCAAATAAAAATATAAGACATTTGGGAGGCAGCAACAGAATGATTATTTTAGAATGCACAGGAGAGCAGAAACAACTTTCTGACAGTTTCATCATACATTAATTCGCAGCAGTTCTCTCCAAATTGACATTGTTGGCTTTGATCAAAGCCCAAACAGAGCTATGGCATTCTGAAAGGGGTGTTTCAAATGATTTCTGTGACAGAGAGAGTATCTTCAAAACACTGCCAGTTCCTTCAAGGGAGATATAGTCTAAGTGTGTGTGAATATATGTGTGGAGGGGGAGGAGGCGTACGTGTGTCTGTCTACTGTAACATGGGTATTTGTGATGCATTGCACTCTATGTAATATAAGAAATTACATTATTTTCCAGATGATTTAGCATATATGTCTATTTCACATCCCATATAATTAGTATCTAGCATAAGACATTAAAACAAGGAACATGATACATGTTGTGATGCCTATTGTGTTTTCTCTTTGATTAATCACATAGTAGCCTTGTTTCCATTGACCATAGGGCATGACTGATTGGTGGCAGACATTCCCTGTCACCCTAGAAAGTAGGTGTTTCTGTGTCACATCCCCTCAGAGGGTCCTGTTGAGCTTGTTAAGGGAGAAAACTCCTTTCGTTTATAGCCACTTAGACTTCATGGCCTGACAGGCTACTAGGGGAGATTTTTTCCCTCTTACACATATTACTGCTCTCTCAGTTTTTTTCTCAATAAACTGAACAAAGTATACATGCAACATGTAAAGTGTTGTATGTTATATGAGCTAAAATAAAAGAAGCCAGAAATGTTCCAGACACACAATTATCTTATTTCTCTCAAGTTTTGTGCACACATTTGTTTACATCCCTGTTAGTGAGCATTTCTCCTTTGCCAAAATAATCCATCCTCCTGATAGGTGTGGCTTATCAAGAAGCTGAATTCTCAAGTTTTGAGGGAGTGTGCAATAGGCATCCTGACAGCGGGAATATCCACCAGAGCTGGTGCCGAATCATTTCAGTTCGGCTTCATAACTGACTTCAGTTGGCAAATGCTCACCTTTGATGGCCACTGGCGTGCTGGAGAAGTGTGATCGTCACGGATGACTACCGGTTTCAACTGTACCGGGCAGACAGCAGACAGCATGTATGGCATCTTGTGGGCGAGCGTTTTGCTGAGGTCAACTTTGTGACAGAGTGCATCACGGTGGCGGTGGGGTAATGGTATGGTTAGGCATAAGCGACGAACAGCAAAGACAATTGCGTTTTATGAATGCAGAGGGATAGGGTGACGAGACCCTGAGGCCCACTGGCGTCCCTTCATCCACCGCCATAACTTCATGTTTCAGCATGATAATGCATGGCCCCAGGATCTGTACACAATTCCTGGAAACTGAAAATGGCCCAGTTCTTCCATGGCCTGCATACTCACAAAACATGTCACCCATTGAGCATGTTTGGGATGCTCTGGATCAACGTGTAGGACAGCGTGTTCCAGTTCCCGCCAATATCTAGCAACGTTGCATAGCCATTGGGAAGTGAGACATTCCCCAGGCCACAATCAACAGCGTGATCAACTCTATGCAAAAGAGATGTGTCATGCTGCGTGAGTCAAATGGTGATCTATGCCCCTACCTTATTTTTTAAGGTGTCTGTGACCAACAGATGCATATTTTTATTCCCAGTCATGTGAAATCCATAGATTAGGGGCCAATTAATTTATTTCAATTGACTGATTTCCTTATATTAACTGTAACTCAGTAAAATATTTGTAATTGTTGCATTTATATTTCAAAAGAAATGAAGACATACAGCAAGGATTAAATCACAATGTCTGCTCCTTGCAATGTATCGCATCTAAGCCATTATTGTGTTGAGGCTGAAGGCTCTCTTGAAAGTTAGTGGGAAATAGCCTCTAAAATTGACAAAGGTGAAAGTACCCTGACACGTTCACTGCTTCTGAGGATACCCTTTTCTTTGTCTATTTGTGAAGTCACCATAACTGGGAACCACTTCAAGCAAGGCCCTACTCTCCCAGATGGGATAACTTGAGTGGGATCTCTATTTGAAGTAGCAAACGGAAGCGTCTAAACACAGCCGACACTGATCTATCTGCTTTTTGATCATGCACACCTGATGTGAATTTCATTTGTGCCACTCAAAGAGCAGAGGGCCTGCTTGTCCCTTCACTCCCCCGCCCATGCAAGCAGTGCTATCCCCTCACAGGATGTGGCTCCCGCCTCAGCAAACTGTCATCCCACGATGAGCACGCTGATCTGGTGGGGCTAAGGCTTCAGATTTCTAGGGGTACACAAACGCTGCCATTTAAAATGAAAGAAACATGAGAGGCTTTTTGATGTTCAAGAGGTTCACCTTGCTTTGAACAACAACATGAGCATGAGCAACAAGCAACAAGGAAGTTCTTTTGAGGACAGCTACACATAGAGGGGGGGGGGGGGGTGTCAAAAGCAAAGAGGAGCAAGGACAACCTCAAAGGGAAGACAGTTTCAAAAGTATGACTGTTTTATCTTTTAGATAATGATGCTGTAGTTTAAGGTCAAATTAAAAAATAGACAATCTGTATTATTTTAGATAAAACATAGATAGCATAGGCAGGAATGTGGATCATTGTTGTTTGCAGGGTCAGTCAGATGAACTCAAAGACAGAAGGGCATACGGAAGGAAGAAACTGTCATTTCTCGTCTTCTCATGTGTTCTTCCCTATAATGGAGACGACTGGACAGACTTCAGCCCAGGAAATAAAGATAACGGTTTCTGTGAGTGTGTAGCATGGTGTTTGCCCCAGCATCTCAGGAGACACAATTAGGTACCTTGATCTTTCCAATGGCAAGAACAAGACCTCAATCTCTCACTATCTCCACTTTAATCAAATCCCAACTTTTTTTCTCCTGCCACAAAACTGTCACTGGCAGAAAATAAGCTCTTTCTCATCAAAGAAGGGGGTTCAATTGATTTCCAGGCTGGGGGAAATTGTATTCATAAAGTTTGAGGAAGAAAAAATCCACCTGCATCCCACATCAGGCAAATTACTTCTGACTTTTAATTTATTTCTGCAGGAAATGGAAGGCTACATCCTAACCACAGTCAATAGGAGGACTGGAGAGAAGAGGTGTAATCAGGCGGCTCACCAATTCCAAGGCCTCCATCCCGTCAGTTTTAATTGGCACTCAGACCACACAATCTGCTGCCCCAGATACACTCACGCCACTCCCCAAACCCAGCGCCTGGACCTGCTCCTCAACATGTCCTTCTTAATGACAACTGAACATTTCCCCACATTTCAGTGCTGCAAACCAGTAGGACCACTATATTTATATGTAATGGTAAGGAAAATTGGGACAGTGAAATTGTTATATTATTTTTAATATTTCACCCATGACCTTAATCCATTTAATCCCACATTTTTCCCAGACATGAAAATATCAACATATTGTGTCATTAGTAACCCTTTGAAATAATCAATCATTATTTTGTTTCATTTTCATGGAAAAGTAGGTGAAAAAGTGTGTTTTATGGTCGGTCACAATTGTGACCGGTGGGATAATGTGATGTACACTGAATTAACATATTTATCCTATGCAGTCATGAAAATTCTTATGTATCCCATCCCAGTTATTAACACATTTAAAACTCTGTCACTGGCAGTCCCCAGCATTGCCACTAGAATGCTTCATCACATTCTAGTGTGACTATTCTACATATCAAAAATCCTTATACATCACCGATATGAATACTGAGAGCAAAAACAAAACCAACCGTCAACGTATTTCAACATTGTTACTTTATTGTAACATACATTGTAACATTGTTACTCTAGAGAAACACGTATTGAAACAATAATATTGTAACTTTATTGTAACATTTGAACTTGAGTGCAATATTCACTGTAACATTGTCATTGCGACATTTTAGTGCAACATTCACTAACAACTGTATAGCAGTCATGGGATTCATTCACATTGAACATAAAGGTAACATTTAGGTTAAAGGTAACCTGTAGAACATGCATTGAAGTAGAGGCCTACACTGAACAAAATAAAATATATATACATACAGTTGAAGTCGGACGTTTACATACACTTTAGCCAAATGCATTTAAACTCAGTTTTTCACAATTCCTGACATTAATCCAAGTAAAAACTCCCTGTCTTAGGTCAGTTAGGATCAGCACTTCATTTTAAGAATGTGAAATGTCAGAATAAAGGTAGAGAGATTGATTTATTTCAGCTTTTATTTCCCACATTCCCAGTGGGTCAGAAGTTTACATACACTAATTTAGTATTTGGTAGGATTGCATTTAAAATGTTTAACTTGGGTCAAACATTTCGGGTAGCATTCCACAAGCATCCCAAAATCAATTGGGAGAATTTTGACCTAATTTTCCAGACAGAGCTGATGTAACTGAGTCAGGTTTGTAGGGCTCCTTGCTCGCACACGCATTTTCAGTTCTGCCCACACATTTTCTATGGGATTGAGGTCAGGGCTTTGTGAGGGCCACTCCAATACCTTGACTTTGTTGTCCTTAAGCCAAATTGCCACAACTTTGGAAGTATGCTTGGGGTCATTGTTAATTTGGAAAACGCATTTGCGACCAAGCTTTAACTTCCTGACTGATGTCTTGAGATGTTGCTTCAATATATCCACATCATTTTCCATCCTCATGACGCCATCTACTTTGTGAAGTGCACCAGTCCCTCTTGCAGCAAAGTACCCCCACAACATGATGCTGCCACCCCCATGCTTAGTGGTTGGGTTGGTGTTCTTCGGCTTGCAAACCTCCCACATTTTCCTCCAAACATAACGATGGTCATTATGGCCAAACGGTTCCATTTTTGTTTCATCAGACCAGAAAAAGTATGATCTTTGTCCCCATGTGTAGTTGCAAACCGTAGTCTGGCTTTTTCATGGTGGTTAAGGAGCAGTGGCTTCTTCTTTGCTGAGCAGCCTTTCAGGTTATGTCGATTTAGGACTCGTTTTACTGTGGATATTTATAGGTTTGTACCTGTTTCCTCCAGCATCTTAACAAGGTCCTTTGTGTTGTTCTGGGACTGATTTGCACTTTTCGCACCAAAGCACGTTCATCTCTAGGACACAGAATGCGTCTCCTTCCTGAGGGGTATGATGGCTGCGTGGTCCCATGGTGTTTATATTTGCAGACTTTTGTTTGTACAGATGAATGTGGTTTCTTCAGGCATTTGGAAATTGCTCCTAAGGATGAACCAGACTTGTGGAGGTCTACAATATTTTTGTATGAGGTCTTGGCTGATTTCTTTTGATTTTCCCATGATGTCAAGCGAAGAGGCACTGAGTTTGAAGATAGGCTTTGAAATACATACACAGCAACACCTCCAATTGACTCAAATGACATCAATTAGCCAATCAGAGGCTTCTAAAACCATTACATATTTTCCTGCCATTTTCCAAGCATTTTCCAAACTTCTGACCCACTGGAATTGTGATACAGTGAATTATAAGTGAAATAATCTGTCTGTAATCAGTTGTTGGAAAAATTACTTGTGTCATGCACAAAGTAGATGTCCTAACCGACTTGCCAAAACTATAGTTTATTAACAGGAAATTTGTGGAGTGGTTTTAATGACTCTAACCTAAGTGTATGTAAACTTCCGATTTCAACTGTATATACACTGTATTCTATTCTATTGTATTTTAGTCAATGTCACTCCAACACTGCTCAATCTAGTATTTATATATTTCTTAATTCAATTCTTCTTCTTTTAGATTTGTATGTATTGTCGTTTTTAGATACTACTGCACCGCAAAAAGTCTGCTAAATATGTGTACGTGACCAATGACATTTGATTTGATTTTGAGAGAGTTCCTATGCCAGTTTGTAATGTCCCCTAATAAAAATAAAAAAACTCAAAATAAAAACATCTTACTGAGATCCGTTGTTCTTGTCTTAATGGGAAGTCAAAATAATAATGTGAAACAAGTTCTTAACTGCATGTGAATTGAAAGTTAGGAAAATAGTAGTAGTTCAATCTGTCAGGCTTGCTGTGACAAATCCCTGTTTGTTGAATACTTATAACATGACTATGTCTCACAAACCGCCCCCCTCAAATGTTGGATACTTGGCATGAAGTATTGGAAAAAGCAGCCTGCACGACATGGGGGACAGGTGACGCTTGCTTGCAGCAGTGCGGGGGATGCGCAGGTGCCGGTGTGTTTGACACGGAAGGGAGAGAGAGTAGCCATACCGACTCGAGCTAGTTAGACAAACTTGTAGAAGTCATAGGTTATCTATCATCCCATCTGGTAGTGACTGTCTTGACTGCATTGATGTAATGAAGCTAGTTAAGACCACAAACTATGTTAGCCAGCTAGCTACCTAGGCTAATTGAGAACATTTTTGCTGTGCTTCCCATCCTTGTCTACGACAACTGCATTCAGATTAAACAACAGCCTGCCTGATGGTTGCTTGTTGTAACTTACTTTTTCTCATTTAACTAACTTCATTTTGTCATTTCAATTCAATTTTGCATTGATTAGAGATCTCCCACGTTGCTTGCCACACATGGAGCCACTGTAGACAGTGCCACTTTGATTGGTCAAAATTAGGCTACGGTATGTCCAGTGGTGTAGATTTACTTAGGGAAAAATACTTTAAAGTACTACTTAAGTTGTTTTTTGGTGTATCTGTACTTTACTTTATATATATAAAGTTCCTAAAGAAAATAATGTACTTTTTACTCCCTACATTTTCACTGACACCCAAAAGAACTCGTTACATTAACAATGCTTAGCAGGAAATACGAATTGTCAAATTCACACACTTATCAAGAGAACATCCATGGTCATCCATACTGCCTCTGATCTGGCAGACTCACTAAACGCCCTTGCTTAATATGTAAATGATGTCCGAACTAGTTTTAATGACTTCAACCTAAGTGTATGTAAACTTCCGACTTCAACTGTACATATATACACATACATACAGATATATACATTTTAAGTCGGAAGTTTACATACAGTTAGGTTGTAGTCATTAAAACTTGTTTTTCAACCACTCCACACATTTCTTGTTAACAAACTATAGTTTTGGCAATTTGGTTACTACATTACTTTGTGCATGACAAGTAATTTTTCCAACAATTGTTTACAGACAGATTATTTCAGACAGATTATTTCACTGTTGTATCACAATTCCAGTGGGTCAGAAGTTTACATACACTAAGTTGACTGTGTCATGTATTGTCATGTTGTGTCTTTCTGTCCTTTCCTTTCACCCTGTCTCCCTCTGCTGGTCGTATTAGGTTACCTTTTCTCCCCCGCTTTCCCCCAGCTGTTCCTTGTCTCCTCTTGACTACCTCGTCACCCCTTCTCCCACCTGTTCCCCTTTTCCCTCTGATTAGTCCCCTATATCTCTCTCTGTTTTTGTTCCTGTCCTTGTCGGATTCTTGTTTGTTGTGTTTCATGCCTGAGCCAGACTATCGTCATGTTTGCTGTAACCTTGTCCTGTCCTGTCGGAATCTGCCGGTCTATCTGAGCCTACCTATGTTTGGTTATTAAAGAAGCTCTGTTTAAGTTAGTTCGCTTTTGGGTCCTCATTCACTCACCGTAACAGAAGAATCCGACCAAGAATGGACCCAGCGACTTCGGATCCTCTCCACTCAGCCGTCGAGATCCAGGGAGCGATGCTAGGCAGACACGAGCAGGAATTGTCTGCTGCTCGACATGCCGTTGAGACCCTGGCCACCCAAGTCTCCAACCTCACAGAACAGGTTCACCATCTCCGCCTCGATCCACCGGCCACTTCCAGGGCTTTCGAATCTCCGGAGCCCAGAATCAATAACCCGCCGTGTTACTCTGGGGAGCCCACTGAATGCCGCTCGTTCCTCACCCAGTGTGATATTGTGTTTTCTCTCCAGCCCAACACTTACTCCAGGAGCACTGCTCGTGTCGCCTACGTCATATCTCTCCTTATTGGACGGGCTCGTGAGTGGGGCACGGCAATCTGGGAGGCAAGGGCTGAGTGTACTAACCAGTATCAGGACTTTAAGGAGGAGATGATACGGGTTTTTGATCGATCTGTTTTTGGGGAGGAGGCTTCCAGGGCCCTGTCTTCCCTATGTCAAGGTAATCGATCCATAACAGACTACTCTATTGAGTTTCGCACTCTTGCTGCCTCCAGTGGCTGGAACGAGCTGGCTTTGCTCGCTCGTTTTCTGGAGGGTCTCCGCGCAGAGGTAAAGGATGAGATTCTCTCCCGGGAGGTCCCTTCCAGCGTGGATTCCCTGATTGAACTCGCTATTCGCATTGAGCGACGGGTTGATCTTCGTCACCGAGCTCGTGGAAAGGAGCTCGCGTTCTCCGTTGCCCCCCTCTCCGCATCACTACCATCTTCCTCTGCCGGCTCGGGAGCTGAGCCTATGCAGCTGGGAGGTATCCGCATCTCGACTAAGGAGAGGGAACGGAGAATCACCAACCGCCTCTGTCTCTATTGCGGTTCTGCTGGTCATTTTGTCACTTCATGTCCAGTAAAAGCCAGAGCTCATCAGTAAGCGGAGGGCTACTGGTGAGCGCTACTACTCCTGTCTCTCCTTCAAGATCCTGCACTACCTTGTCGGTCCATCTACGCTGGACCGGTTCGTCAGCTTCCTGCAGTGCCTTAATAGACTCTGGGGCGGAGGGCTGTTTTATGGACGAGACCTGGGCTCGGGAACATGACATTCCTCTCAGACAGTTAAGGGAGTCCACGGCCTTGTTCGCCCTGGATGGTAGTCCTCTCCCCAGGATTCAGCGTGAGACGCTACCTTTAACCCTCACTGTTTCTGGTAATCATAGCGAAACCATTTCTTTTTTGATTTTTCGTTCACCTTTTACACCTGTTGTTTTGGGCCATCCCTGGCTAGTTTGTCATAATCCTTCCATTAATTGGTCTAGTAATTCTATCCTCTCCTGGAACGTCTCTTGTCATGTGAAATGTTTAATGTCTGCTATCCCTCCTGTTTCCTCTGTCTCTTCTTCACAGGAGGAGCCTGGTGATTTGACAGGGGTGCCGGAGGAATATCACGATCTGCGCACGGTGTTCAGTCGGTCCAGGGCCACCTCTCTTCCTCCACACCGGTCGTATGATTGTAGTATTGATCTCCTTCCGGGAACCACTCCCCCCCGGGGTAGACTATACTCTCTGTCGGCTCCCGAACGTAAGGCTCTCGAGGATTATTTGTCTGTAGCTCTTGACGCCGGTACCATAGTCCCCTCCTCCTCTCCCGCCGGAGCGGGGTTTTCTTTTGTCAAGAAGAAGGACGGGTCTCTGCGCCCCTGCATAGATTATCGAGGGCTGAATGACATAACAGTTAAGAATCGTTATCCGCTTCCTCTTATGTCTTCAGCCTTCGAGATCCTGCAGGGAGCCAGGTTTTTCACTAAGTTGGACCTTCGTAACGCTTACCATCTCGTGCGCATCAGGGAGGGGGACGAGTGGAAGACGGCGTTTAACACTCCGTTAGGGCACTTTGAATACCGGGTTCTTCCTTTCGGCCTCGCTAACGCTCCAGCTGTCTTTCAGGCATTAGTCAATGATGTCCTGAGAGACATGCTGAACATCTTTGTTTTCGTTTACCTTGACGATATCCTGATTTTTTCACCGTCACTCCAGATTCATCTTCAGCACGTTCGACGTGTCCTCCAGCGCCTTTTAGAGAATTGTCTTTTTGTGAAGGCTGAGAAGTGCACTTTTCATGCCTCCTCCGTCACATTTCTCGGTTCTGTTATTTCCGCTGAAGGCATTAAGATGGATCCCGCTAAGGTCCAAGCTGTCATTGATTGGCCCGCCCCTAAGTCACGCGTCGAGCTGCAGCGCTTTCTCGGCTTCGCGAACTTCTATCGTCGTTTCATCCGTAATTTCGGTCAGGTGGCAGCTCCTCTCACAGCCCTTACTTCTGTCAAGACGTGCTTTAAGTGGTCCGTTTCCGCCCAGGGAGCTTTTGATCTCCTCAAGAATCGTTTTACATCCGCTCCTATCCTTGTTACACCTGACGTCTCTAGACAGTTCGTTGTCGAGGTTGACGCGTCAGAGGTGGGCGTGGGAGCCATTCTTTCTCAGCGCTCCCTCTCTGACGACAATGTCCACCCATGCGCGTATTTTTCTCATCGCCTGTCGCCGTCGGAACGTAACTATGATGTGGGAAACCGCGAACTGCTCGCCATCCGGTTAGCCCTAGGCGAATGGCGACAGTGGTTGGAGGGGGCGACCGTTCCTTTTGTCGTTTGGACTGACCATAGGAACCTTGAGTACATCCGTTCTGCCAAACGACTTAATGCGCGTCAGGCGCGTTGGGCGCTGTTTTTCGCTCGTTTCGAGTTCGTGATTTCTTATCGTCCGGGCTCTAAGAACACCAAGCCTGATGCTTTATCTCGTCTCTTCAGTTCTTCAGTAGCCTCCACTGACCCCGAGGGGATTCTCCCTGAGGGGCGTGTTGTCGGGTTGACTGTCTGGGGAATTGAGAGGCAGGTAAAGCAAGCGCTCACTCACACTCCGTCGCCGCGCGCTTGTCCTAGGAACCTTCTTTTCGTTCCCGTTCCTACTCGTCTGGCCGTTCTTCAGTGGGCTCACTCTGCCAAGTTAGCCGGCCACCCTGGCGTTCGGGGTACGCTTGCTTCCATTCGCCAGCGTTTTTGGTGGCCCACCCGGGAGCATGACACGCGTCGTTTCGTGGCTGCTTGTTCGGTCTGCGCGCAGACTAAGTCCGGTAACTCCCCTCCTGCCGGCCGTCTCAGGCCGCTTCCCATTCCCTCTCGACCGTGGTCTCACATCGCCTTAGATTTTGTCACCGGACTGCCTTCGTCAGCGGGGAAGACTGTTATTCTTACGGTTGTCGATAGGTTCTCTAAGGCGGCTCATTTCATTCCCCTTGCTAAGCTTCCTACTGCTAAAGAGACGGCACAAATCATCATCGAGAATGTTTTCAGAATTCATGGCCTTCCGTCAGACGTCGTTTCGGACAGAGGTCCGCAATTCACGTCTCAATTTTGGAGGGAGTTTTGCCGTTTGATTGGGGCTTCCGTCAGTCTCTCTTCCGGCTTTCACCCCCAGTCTAACGGTCAAGCAGAACGGGCCAATCAGACTATTGGTCGCATCTTACGCAGTCTTTCTTTTCGCAACCCTGCGTCTTGGTCAGAACAGCTCCCCTGGGCAGAATACGCCCACAACTCGCTTCCTTCGTCTGCGACCGGGCTATCTCCTTTTCAGAGTAGCCTCGGGTACCAGCCTCCGCTGTTCTCATCTCAGTTCGCCGAGTCCAGCGTCCCCTCCGCTCAGGCTTTTGTCCAACGTTGCGAGCGCACCTGGAAGAGGGTCAGGTCTGCACTTTGCCGTTATAGGACGCAGACTGTGAGGGCTGCTAATAAGCGTAGAACTAAGAGTCCTAGATATTGTCGCGGTCAGAGAGTTTGGCTCTCCACTCAGAACCTTCCCCTTAAGACGGCTTCTCGCAAGTTGACCCCGCGGTTCATTGGTCCGTTCCGTATTTCTCGGGTCATTAATCCTGTCGCAGTTCGACTTCTTCTTCCGCGATACCTTCGTCGCGTCCACCCGGTCTTCCATGTCTCCTGTATTAAGCCCGTTCTTCGCGCCCCCGCTCGTCTTCCCCCCCCCCCCCCCCCATCCTTGTCGAGGGCGCACCCATCTACAGGGTCCGCAGGATTTTGGACATGCGTCCTCGGGGCCGTGGTCACCAGTACCTCGTTGATTGGGAGGGGTACGGTCCTGAGGAGAGGAGTTGGGTTCCCTCTCGGGACGTGCTGGACCGTGCGCTGATCGAGGATTTCCTCCGTTGCCGCCAGGTTTCCTCCTCGAGTGCGCCAGGAGGCGCTCGGTGAGTGGGGGGGTACTGTCATGTATTGTCATGTTGTGTCTTTCTGTCCTTTCCTTTCACCCTGTCTCCCTCTGCTGGTCGTATTAGGTTACCTTTTCTCCCCCGCTTTCCCCCAGCTGTTCCTTGTCTCCTCTTGACTACCTCGTCACCCCTTCTCCCACCTGTTCCCCTTTTCCCTCTGATTAGTCCCCTATATCTCTCTCTGTTTTTGTTCCTGTCCTTGTCGGATTCTTGTTTGTTGTGTTTCATGCCTGAGCCAGACTATCGTCATGTTTGCTGTAACCTTGTCCTGTCCTGTCGGAATCTGCCGGTCTATCTGAGCCTACCTATGTTTGGTTATTAAAGAAGCTCTGTTTAAGTTAGTTCGCTTTTGGGTCCTCATTCACTCACCGTAACAGACTGTGCCTTTTAACAGCTTGGAAAATTCCAGAAAATTATGTCATGGCTTTAGAAGCTTCTGAAAGGCTAATTGACATAATTTGAGTCTGGTTCATCATTGGGAGCGATTTCCAAATGCCTGAAGGTACCACGCTCATCTGTACAAACAATAATACGCAAGTATAAACACCATGGGACCACGCAGCCGTCATACCGCTCAGGAAGGAGACTCGTTCTGTTTCCTGGAGATTAACATACCTTTTTGCGAAAAGTGCAAATCAATCCCAGAACAACAGCAAAGGACCTTGTGAAGATGCTGGTACAAAAGTATCAATATCCACAGTAAAATGAGTCCTATATCGACATAAACTGAAAGGCCGCTCACCAAGGAAGAAGCCACTGCTCCAAAACTGCCATGAAAAAGCCAGACTACTGTTTGCAACTGCACATGGGGACAAAGATCGTACTTTTTGGAGAAATGTCCTCTTGTCTGATGAAACAAAAATAGAACTGTTTGGCCATAATGACCTTTGTTACGTTTGGAGGAAAAAGGAGGAGGCTTGCAAGTCGAAGCACACCATCCCAACCGTTAAGCACGGAGGTGGCAGCATCATGTTGTGGGGGTGCATTGCTGCAGAAGGGACTGGTGCACTTCACAAAATAGATGGTATCATGAGGGAGGGAAATTATGTGGATGTATTGAAGCAACATCTCAAGGCATCAGTCAGGAAGTTAAAGCTTGGTCACAAAAGGGTCTTCCAAATGAACAATGACCCCAAGCATACTTCTAAAGTTGTGGCAAAATTGCTTAAGGACAACAAAGTCAAGGTATTGGAGTGGCCATCACAAATCCTTGACCTTAATCCTATAGAAAATGTGTGGGCAGAACTGAAAAATCGTGTGCGAGCAAGGAGGAATACAAACCTGATTCAGTTACACCAGCTCTGTCAGGAAGAATGGGCCAACATTCACCCAACTTACTGTGGGAAGCTTGTGGAAGGCTACCCGAAACGTTTGACCCAAGTTAAATCATTTGAAGGCAATGCTACCAAATACTAATTGAGTGTGTGTAAATGTCTGACCCACTGGAAATGTGATGAAAGAAATAAAAGCTGAAATAAATCATTCTCTCTACTGTTATTATGACATTTCACATTCTTAAAATAAAGTGGTGATCCTAACTGAGCTAAAATAGGGATTTATTTTACTATGATTAAATGTCAGGAATTGTGACGGAGTTTAAATGTATTTGGCTAAAGTGTATGTAAACTTCCGACTTCAACTGTATACAGTATATACTGTATATCATAGAGGTAGGCTTCAGAACCAAGTACACGATTAGTTTGTGCATCACTATTTTGAACTACGATCAGTCAGACCTACTGTCATACAGTATATCTTGGAATCAATTGATCCTCTTTTCCAAAAACATTTCAATCATTTTGATTGTCTTTCTCCCATTTTCGTATGGACTTTTCTTTTCTTCCTAGAGTCTGTTGTACTGCTTCTCCTCACTTTTTATTTACTTTTCTTTTTTTCTTTTATTGGCCTTTTCAGCCCTGTTTCATTCGCTCTTATCTCCTTTTCTACTGTCCATGGTATATCTTGAAGCAGTGGTGTGTGCAGTGGCGCTTTGCATTTCTCACATGCATAGGTAGTGCGTTTGTCACAATGACGACATCTTTGGAACCAGTGCATCATGTTGATAAGCTTTGTCATATCTTGCTTGATCTGCAACAGTCACAGCCAGTAGAGATCTCCTTCCTTGGCTCAGTGGTTTAACACCACCCATGTGCTCATTGTATCGGTTTGTCAAAAGGCACGTCGCTCCTTGTTCCATCTCTTGACAGAGTTCTCACTGTATTTCCCCTCCATGTTTGTTGCCACTGTGACAATCTTATTGTCTTTCTAACGGACCAGCAACTTGTCTCCTTCGGTCAGAACCTCAGAGGTTCCCCGAGGTAACTTCATGAAGTCCTTCTGTGGCTTGAATGGGACATCAAACAGACAATTTTGCCTCATTGATCCAGAGCTCCAATATCCTCTTTTTGTAATTTCATCGAGGAGTGCAAGCGAAGTGAAGAGGTTGTCATGAAGGAACTTGAAACCTTGAGGCAGCTGAGATTGCTCTACAACACCAAGAACGACACTGGGTCCATGACTCAATCCAGTCTCAGGGAGGAGAGTGTGGCGTGGTGAGGGGTAGGTCATCATCACTGATAACATTGTTCCTGTCATGATCTGTTTGCATAGGTTCAGCATATGCATTCAACAGCCTGGCTGGCAAATGGCCTGTCTCCCCCTCATAGTCCATATCTGACCCATCGCTATCACATTCACTGCAATGTTACAAGCCTTGTCTGGGCGGTCAGTTAGAGTCAACACATCCAGAACTGGACTCAAAGTAAAACTAAACTAAAAGAAAGAACAGACTAGAAAGTTAGGTAGAACAAGACCTATGTATAAGTATATGTATACCGAGATGCACTGTGTTATCCCGCCGATCACTATTGTTGCCATCAATATGTTTACTCATGACCACACTGAACAAAGTTGAGTATTTGCAAATGCTTATATCAATACTAGACACCTTAAGGATGATGTGTACCAAAAATATTTGTCCTATCTTAATGTTAACAATGTTAACATTAAGATAGTGTTAACATGTTTGGGAGCTTTGACGCAGCCATCGTCTTCTCATGGTGCAACCAGGAAGTAAACAGCTCTGGTCATGTGACAATTTACACTTAACATGTGACACTGCACATATTTCATTGAGACCCTTTATTATTTCAATATTTGCTGGAAATGCATTGATGTATCATTCAGAAATGTTGTTAGGGCCTTATAACTGAAAACATTTTTTTTACGGTCACTATCGTGACTGATGGGATTAAATAGGCTTTAAGAGTAAATTATTAAAGTACAATTGCGGGTTATTTTAATGATTGACTAAACCATATCTTCTGTCAAATACGATGGCAGCATTTCTCAGTGTTTTAGCTGTATTTATAAACTGGGTGGTTTGAGCCCTGAATGCTGGTTGTCACCACGGGTATGACAAAACATTTACTTTGACTGTTCTAATTACATTGGCATCCAGTTTATAAAATCTTTATTAAGGCAACTTGAGGGTTTGTGGTATATGGCCAATATACCAAGGCTAAAAGCTTTATCCAGGTACTCCGTGTTGCTTAAGTATAGGCCTAAGTACTGCAAACATACAGTAGATAAATTTACTAGTCAACTTTATAAGCATCTTCACATCATCTAAAAAAAAAAATATATATATATATATATATATATAATAACAATAATAATAATAGAAAAATCATTAGATCCCTTTTTCATTTAATTTGACAGAAAATTGGAATTACGCTTTTGTCGTAATAGCCACTGGGTTCAGAAACTGAATGGAAATTGGGTTTGTGGAGTGTCTGAATTTGATCTGAATGCATGTTGCTCTCCTCCTGTCTAATGTATACTTTGAGAGGAGACTAACTGAATTAAATGAAAAACAAGAGTTTCTGGTCACTTTCAATCATTCTGTCTCAGCTGTCTACATATTGCACATTCTCTCAATGTCTGCAAACAAAATGGTGAGCCAATTCCACCATTATATTGACAACATTGATTATGAAATTCAGATAATATTCCTAATTTATTTATTCACAGCACTAATTCACGAGGTCTAAGCATGAACCTATCTGTATATAAATGTGAAGGTTGGGGAATGGTTTTGGACTATTGGATCTCCCTGATGCAACTCTAAGCAATGTCAGGCTGGAAAGTCTATAGGAGTGTCCTCAGAGCATGCGCAGACCAGATGGCTGTGATTATGAACATTTTCAATTATTCGCTATCCCTGTTTGCTGTCCCCACTTGCTTCAAGATGTCCGCCATTGTCCCTGTACCCAAGAAAGCAAAGGTAACTGAAATAAAAATTGGCCCGTAGCACTCACTTCTGTCATCATGTAATGCTTTGAGGGACTGGTTAAGGATCACATCACCTTTACTTTACCTGACACCCTAGACCCACTTCAATTTGCTTACCGCCCCAATAGATCCACAGACGATGCAATTGCCATCGCACTGCACTCTGCTCTATCCCATCTGCTCAAGAGGAATACCTACATAAGAATGCTGTTCATTGATTATAGCTCAGCATTCAACACCATAGTACCCTCCAAGCTCATCATTAAGCTTGGGGCCCTGGGTCTGAATCCCGCACTGTGCAACTGGGTCCTGGACATCCTGACAAGCCTCCCCCAGGTGGTGAAGGTAGGAAACAACACCTCCACTTCACTGATATTCAGCACAGGGACCCCACAAGGCTGCGTGCTCAGCCCCCTCCTGTACTCCATGTTCACCCATGAATGTGTGGCCACACACGCCTCCAACTCAATCAAAAAAAGTTTGCAGACGACACAACAGTAGTAGAACTGATTACCAACAATGACGACACAGCCTACAAGGAGGAGGTGAGGTCCCTGGGAGAGTGGTGCCAGAAAAATAACCTCTCGCTCAACATCAACAAAACAAAGGAGCTGATCGTGGACTTCAGGAAACAGCAGAGGGAGCACGCCCCTATACACATTGACGGGACCGCAGTGGAAAAGGTGGAAAGCTTCAAGTTCCTCGGCGTACACATCACGGACTATCTGAAATTGTCCTCCCACACAGACAGTGTGGTGAAGAAGGCTCAACAGCTCCTCTGCAACATCGGGAGGCTGAAGAAATGTTGGCTTGACTCCTAAAACCCGCACAAACTGCGAATTGAGAACATCCTGTAGGGCTTTATCACCGCCTGGAACCGCAACTGAACCACAGGACTCTCCAGAGGGTGGTGTGGTCTGCCCAACGCATCACCAGGGGAAAACTACCTGCCTTCCAGGACACCTACAGCAGCCAATGCTACATGAAGGTCAAAAACATAATCAAGGACATCAGCCATCCGAGCCACGACCTGTACAATCCGCTATCAACCAGAAGGCGAGGCCAGTACAGGCGCATCAAAGCTGGGACCGAGAGACTGAAAAACAGCATCTATCTTATTAAGGCCATCAGACTGTTAAATAGCCATCACTAGCCGGCTTCCACCCGATTACGCAGCAAGGCCACCTTAGAGGCTGTTGCCCTACATGCCTAGACTTGACCACTTTAGTCACTTTAATAATATTTAAACAATGTTTACTCATCAGCTGATGTCGGAAGTTTACATACACCTTAACCAAATACATTTAAACTCAGTTTTTCACCATTCCTGACATTTAATCCCAGAAAAAATCCCTGTTTTAGGTCAGTTAGGATCACCACTTCATTTTAAGAATGTGAAATAGTAGAGAGAATAATAGTAGAGAGAATTATTTATTTCAGCTTTTATTTCTTTCATCACATTCCCAGTGGGTCAGAAGTTTACATACACTAAATTAGAAATTGGTAACATTGCCTTTAAATTGTTTAACTTGGGTCAAACGTTTAGGGGTAGCATTCCATAAGCATCCCAAAATAAGTTGGATGAATTTTGGCCCATTCCTCCTGACAGAGCTGGTGTAACTAAGTCAGGTTCATAGACCTCCTTGCTCGCACATGCATTTTAAGTTCTGCTCACACATTTTCTATGGGATTGAGGTCAGGGCTTTGTGATGGCTACTCCAATACCTTGACTTTGTTGTCCTTAAGCCATTTTGCCACAACTTTGGAAGTATGCTTGGGGTCATTGTCCATTTGGAGACCGATTTGTGACCAAGCTTTAACTTCCTGACTGATGTCTTGAGATGTTGCTTCAATATATCCACATAATTATCCATCCTCATGATGCCATCTACTTTGTGAAGTGCACCAGTCCCTCCTGCAGCAAAGCATCCGCATGTGCAGTTGCAAACCGTAGTCTGGCTTTTTCATGGCGGTTTTGTAGCAGTGGCCCCTTGCTGGGTGGCCTTTCAGGTTCTGTTGTTATAGGACTCGTTTTACTGTGGATATTGATACTTTTGTACCTGTTTCCTCCAGCATCTTCACAAGGTCCTTTGCTGTTGTTCTGGGATTGATTTGCACTTTTCGCACCAAAGTACGTTCATCTCTAGGAGGCAAAATGCGTCACATTCCATGAGCGGTATGACGGCTGTGTGGACGGCTGTGTGGTCCCATGGTTTTTATACTTGTGTAGTATTGTTTGTACAGATGAATGTGCTACCTTCAAGCATTTGGAAATTGCTCCCAAGGATGAACCAGACTTGTGGAGGTCTACAATTGGCTGATTTATTTTGATTTTCCCACGATGTCAAGCGAAGAGGCACTGAGTTTGAAGGTAGACTTTGAAATAAATCTACAGGTACACCTACAATTGAATCAAATGACGTAAAATATCCAATAAGAGGCTTCTAAATGACATAATGACATCATTTTCTGCCATTTTCCAAGCTGTTTAAAGGCACAGTCAACTTAATGCATGTAAACTTCTGACCAAATGGATTTGTGATACAGTGAATTATAAGTGAAATATTCTGTCTGTAAACAATTTTTTGAAAATGTACTTGTGTCATGCACAAAGTAGATGTCCTAACTGACTTGCCAAAACTATAGTTTGTTAACAAGATATTTGTGGAGTGGTTAAAAAACTAGTTTTAATGACTCCAACCTAAGTGTATGTAAACTTCCGATTTCAACAGTATATACTGTATCTATTCTACTGTATTTTAGTCAATGTCACTCCAACATTGCTCGATCTCCATGCTCCATTCTTCTTCTTTTAGATTTGTATGTATTGTTGTGAATCGTTTTTAGATACTACTGCACTGTCAGATACTACTGCACTGTTGGAGCTAGGAGCACAAGCATTTCTCTAGACCCGCAAAAACGTCTGCGAAATATGTGTACATGACCATTAAATTTGATTTGATTTTGAGAGAGTTCCTATGCCAGTTTGTAATGTCCCCTAATAGAAAACCTCAGAAATAAAAACATCTTACTGAGATCTGTTGTTCTTGTCTTAATGGGAAGTCAAAGTAATAATGTGAGTTCTCAACTGCATGTGAATTGAAAGTTAGGAAAATAGTAGTAGTTCAATTTACTGTGAGTCTGTCAGGCTTGCTGTGACAAATCCCTGTTTGTTGAATACTTATAACATGACTACATCTCACAAACCGCCCCCCTCAAATGTTGGATACTTGGCATGAAGTATTGGAAAAAGCAGGTGCACTACATGGGGGACAGGTGACGCTTGCTTGCAGCAGTGCGTGGGATGCGCAGGTGCCGGTGTGTCTCCCGGAAGGGAGAGAGAGTAGCCATACCGACTCGAGCTAGTTAGACAAACTTGTAGATGTCCTAGGTTATCTATCATCCCATCTGGTAGTGACTGTCTTGACTGCATTGATGTAATGAAGCTAGTTAAGACCACAAACTATGTAACCAGCTAGCTACCTAGTCTAATTTTTTACATTTTTGCTGTGCTTCCCATCCTTGTCTACGACAACTCCATTCAGATTAACAGCCTACCTGATGGTTGCTTGTTGTAACTTACTTTTTTTTCATTTAACCAACTTAATTTTGTCATTTCAATTCCATTTTGCATTGATTAGAGATCTCCCACGTTGCTTGCCACACATGGAGCCACTGTAGACAGTGCCACTTTGATTGGCCGAAATTAGGCTACGGTATGTCTAGTGGTGTAAAATTACTTAAGTAAAAATACTTTAAAGTACTACTTAAGTTGTTTTTTGGGGTATCTGTACTTGACTTTATATATATTTTTTTTACTTTACTATTTATATATATATATTTATAATAAAAAAAACACTCCTAAAGAAAATAATGTACTTTTTACTCCCTGCATTTTCACTGACACCCAAAAGTACTCGTTACATTTTCAATGCTTAGCAAGACAGAAAAATTGTCAAATTCACACACTTATCAAGAGAACATCCCTGGTCATCCCTACTGCCTCTGATCTGGTTGACTCACTAAACGCCCTTGCTTAATATGTAAATGATGTCCGAGTGTTCGAGTGTGCTCCTGACGATCCGTACATCTTTTTTAAAATTAATTATGCTGTCTAATTTCCCCAATATATGTGATTTGAAATGATTTATGCCTTTAATATATCTTTTTGAAATGACATTAACTTTTGATGCATAAGTATATCTAAAACAAACTTTTTCTCAAATAGTATTTTACTGGGTGACTTTCATTTTCACTTTTGTCATTTTCTAAAAAGGTATCTTTACTTTGACTCAAATATGACAATTGGTAACTTTTTCCACTGGGTATGTCATTTTATGTGGCGCTTTTCATAAAAATAAAATTAAAGGTATGTTGTTTTATTGAATTGATAATTTAATTTAGTTTAGTCAAAGCCTTTTCATTGTTAAAATAGGCCTATATGTTTTTTTTTTTACATTTTCTTATAAAACTTTATAAGTATTTTAATACCAAAGCCCGTTCAGATATTCAAATCAAATCGTCTGATCACATGCATATGTGATCAGGTCGCGGGTGTAGTGAAATGCTTGTGTTTCCAGCTCCAACAGTGCAGTAACATCTAACAAGTAATATAATATATTTCACAACAATACACACATTACAGACAACTTTAAAGTAAAGGAATTGAATTAAGAATATATATGTAAACATTATTAAAGTGACTAGTGATCCATTATTGGCCAGTGATTTCAAGTCTATAGAGGGCAGCAGCCTCTAAGATGCAGGGCTAGTGATGGCTGTTTAACAGTCTGATGTCCTTGAGATAGAAGCTGTTATTCAGTCTCTCGGTCCCAGCTTTGATGCACCTTTACTGACCTCACCTTCTGGATGATAGCGAGGTGACCAGGCAGTGGCTTGGGTGGCTGTTGTCCTTGATGTTTTTGGTCTTCCTGTGACATCGGATGCTGTAGGGCAGGTAGTCTGCACCGGATGATGCATTGGGCAGACCACACCACCATCTGAAAATGGCAACATCTGTATCGGCCCGATGTCTAGTTTAACGCCGATGTGCAAAACTGATGTCAAAGCTGACGTGCATACCTATATAACGTAGGTACATGACATAATGACACCATATAAAATGTTGCGCAACACAGCATTCCTAACCTAGCCCACAATGTCTGCTGTGTGGATTGAGCAGTCAACAAGACAAGCAGTCATTTGAAAGAATAAGAACATTTCAGTGAGACAACTCAAAGGCAAAATCCATTAACCCGATGACGGGTTAGGGTTCCCTTTTGGGAACGACCCCTCCCACGTTCAGCTGGAACGTGGCGCATGGAACGCAAAAATATTCTTAGAAATATTTAACCTCCACACATTAACAAGTCCAATACCTCAAATGAAAGATAAACACCTTGTTCATCTACCCAGCATTTCAGATTTGTTAAATGTTTTACGGCGAAAACACACCACATATTTATATTAGACCACCACCGAAACGAAGACAAGAGGCAGCCATTTTGTCACAGAAAATATAAAATTATAAAAGCAGGATTAAAAAATAAATCATTCACTAACCTTTTGAAAATCTTCATCAGATGACAGTAATAGGACATGTTACACAGTACATTTTTTTTTTTCAATAATATGCCATTTATAGCCATAAATGTCCATTTACATTGAATTCATGTTCAGAAAATACTCAAAAATGTCTGCAGAAAATATAGTTAGCGCCGCAAGATAACGTAAATAGACATCATAAACTTTGACTAAATATACATGTTCTACATATAGTTAGAAAGATACACTGCTTCTTAATGCAATCGCTTTGTTACATTTATTTTTAGCGTTACAGAAATCGCTCACTATTCAATATTCTGAGACGGCGCTCAGATATAAGCAATATTTCTCCGCTTTGTTGGAGTCAACAGAAACACATAATTTCAGCATAAATATTCCCTTACCTTTGATGGTCTTCGTTCAGAATGTACTGGAAGGGTTCATACTTACCCAAAACATTGTTTGGTTTCAAGTCTTGTGACTTTGTATTAGCATCTGCTAACAATATCAGCTGAAATGCACCAAAAATGTCCTCTGGTCCGGAAAAGTTGCGCATCAAAACTTCAAAATTACATATTATATGTCGACTAAACAGGTCAAACTAAGTGCAGAATCAAGCTGTAGGATGTTGTAAACAGGAGTGCTGGAACAAAGGAATGGCTGGGACCAATTCGCGCCCTAACGCACAGGTATTTTCTCGCGGCACTCACTCAATTCACTCCCATAGGGCCAATTCTCGCGGGATTTGAACGATTAAACGCTCTACTGAATGAGGACATCTAGTGGAAGACATAGAAAGTGTCCCCAGATCCATAGCTGGTTGGGAAGGGTGGGGGCGATCACGTCAAAGTTACCCCCCAACTTTCATGACCACAAAACTAGTTTGGAAGAATGCCTGCCCTGTGCGTTCTGCTATACTTACAGACATAATTCCAACGATTTTAGAAGCTTTAGAGTGTTTTCTATCCAATAATAATTGTTATATGCTTTTATGATTTTTTTTCAGTTTACTATGGGCACGCAATTCCTCCAAAGGGGGCAGTATTCTGCCTAGCCTTAAGAGGTTTTAAGATAAGATAATGGAATTCATTGCAATTACAATCAATTGTTCTCTGTCATGGGTGATGTTGGCTTTCGTGACTTGGCGAGCACCGGTTCACACTACCAAGTACACTATTTTTCAGATGTTTCCCTACCGGAGTTACACAGTAATAGCATCACTGCAATTAGCTTCACGAATACTATGGAACGATGTTTGGGTCTTTGCGTGTCAAAAAAGATACATGTCAAATAGTGTTATTTGAAACAGTATTTGACGTGTTAAATAAGCTTTTCATTTGACACGTCAAATAACACAGTTATATTATAGAATGTTGTGTGGTCTGAATTTGCACGTGCAAGCCAAGCGCCACCACTACTATCAGTAGCACTGTCAAAGCCGTACAAACAAGCAAATACCGGCCATGAACGATGTGTTTACAATTACCTTGTTGGTAATAAAGCATTATTTGTTCGACTGCAACTTTTAGGGTAGCTAGCTAGCTTTAGCTTGGTACCAAGCTAGCACCAATACAACCAGCCTGAAAACAAGTAGTAGAAACTGCATTCATTTTCATTATTCTTAGCAATGATTTAGGAATCCTTGGGAATAAGTATTAGCTAGGTAGTCACTTGTTGTTAGCCTATTGAAATTGAACCTCATTTCATGAAAATAAATAGCTAGCCAGCTACTTAACCCAGTTGCCCAAAGCTAACTTTATAAGTATTAAGCTAGCTTCATATGGCTTGTCAGGCTCGACCGGAACGTGCTATGTGTTGTGAGCTAGTCACAATAAGGATTTTGCACAATAGTGGAATTTGTGGTTTGCCTTCAAAATAAAAGTACCTCTTTGAAAGTGATGCAGAAGTTTACAATTGGTGGAATCAGGCAATTGTTAGACTAGATTATGTTAAACAAGGTCAGAATGTGAAGCAATGAAATGGGGTATCAGTCTACTCTTTGAATGCTGTGTTGCACGCAAATATTAGCGTTGTAACTCTTATCGCGGGACTGTGACTGTGTGAAATCAGCTCACCAGTCAGCCTACTGTGTGTATTGACATTCATATTGCACTGTACAGCTTTACCTAAGGATTGGGGATCAATAAAATGGGGTATCAGTCTACTCAATACCTAAGATACCCTCAGGGTTATCAGACTCCAAAACATCCACACAGTAATGTTTTTCCTCTGGAATAGTGTTCAATACACATAGGTTGACAATAAATGTGGCTGAATTCATAGTTGTTTCAGAGTCCCACAATAAGAGCTACGACGCTAATGTTCTCTGGGTGTCACTGAGTAGACTGATACCCCATGTCATTGATCTACAATCCATATGTAAGACTGTACAGTGAAATAAGAATGCCCCAATGCAATTCTAAAGTATAACATATCCAGTGTGGTTTCAACATATTTTTGTAAAATTAACAAATTATTGTCTTTTGTTGATTTTATATAACAACATTTCAACCTCGTTTAGCATGATCTATTCAATTATAGCATAAATCTACTATTTGTATTCATTTGCATCACTGTCAATGGCATACCTTAATTTTGAAGGCTAACCACAAATTTCACTATTGTGGCTAATCGTTATTGTGGCAAGCTTCACATGGACGGATTCGACCACCATTAATCAAATAAGAACTGTCTTATCAATTAGGGTTATTTTAGATGACATCTAGCTATATAGTTATGTTTTTGGGGAAGAACATTGTTTGCATCCATGCGCGAGCTAGCTTTTTTTATGACCAGCACTGTATTGTACGTGCGCGAGACCAGCATCATAGCATACGTATCGATGAATCGTTGAATCGTGACATATGAAATACGAGGGATAGTGTAATCAATGTGCAATAATAAATGTATGAACACATTCAATTTTTATGTGACATGCAGTCATATTCAGGTCCTGATTAGTCAACAAGCTCATTTGTCAAACAGTGTTATTTGATGTGTATCTTTTTTGAAAAGACCCAAAAGGTGTTCCATGGAAATCCTGGTTGAGAATGAAATGACTGAACAAATTAACGAAATGAACAAATGAACGAAACAGCATAGCAAGTAAGTGAAAGAAATAGGTTTTGATTATGTTTTACTGGTAATGGGGACATACGTAAATGTCAAAAAAATACATTTTTGGTCAGTGTGGTGTGTGTATAACCTTTATTTAACTAGGCAAGTCAGTTAAGAAGAAATTCTTATCTACAATGATGGCCTACCCCAGCCAAACCCGGACGACGCTGGGCCAATTGTAGCCGCCATATGGGATTACCAATCTTGGCCGCATGTGATAAAGCCTGGATTCGAACCAGGGACTTGCACTGAGATGCAGTGCCTTAGACCACTGCGTCCATGTGTGTGTGTTAACTATTCAACTGTACTAGAATGCTTGAAAGGCCTCAAACATTTTCAATATCGGTTATCGATATCGGTAAGGTTTTTTTTTGGCAAGAAGAACATTTATCGGCCAAAAATGTAATTTCGGTGCATCACTAGTTTTAGGTGCCAAGACAAATTTATTCAGCCTCCTGAGGTTCTGTTGCATCTTCTTGAAGACTCTGCTTGTGTGGGTGGACCATTTCAGTTTGTCAGTGATGTGTACGCCGAGGAATTTAAAGCTTTTCACCTTATCCAATGCGGTCCCATCGATGTAGATAGGAGGGTGCTCCCTCTGCTGTTTCCTGAAGCCCACTATCAGCTCTTTTGTTTTGTTGACGTTGAGTGAGAGGTTATTTTCCTGGCACCACTCTCCCAGGGCCCTCACCTCCTCCCTGTAGGCTTTCTCGTCATTGTTGGTAATCAGGTCTGCTACTGTTGTGTCGTCTGCAAACTTGATGATTGAGTTGGAGGCGTGCGTGACCACGCATTCATGGGTGAACAGGAATTACAGGAGGGGACTGTGCACACAGCCAGGTGGGGCCCCTGTGCTGAATATCAGAGAAGTGGAGGTGTTTTTTCCTACCTTCACCACCTGCAGGCGGACCGTCAGGAAGTCCAGCACCCAGTTGCACAGGGTGGGGTTCAGACCCAGGGCCCCGAGCTTAATGATGAGCTTGGAGGGTACTATGGTGTTGAATGCTGAGCTATAGTCAATGAACAGCAATCATAAATAGGTATCCTCTTGTCCAGATGGGATAGGGCAGTGTGCAGTGAGATGGTGATTGCATCGTCTGTGCATCTATTGGGGCAATAAGCAAATTGGAGTGGGTCTAGGGTGTCAGGTAAGGTAGAGGTGATATGATCCTTGACTAGTCTCTCAAAGCACTTCATGATGACAGAAGTGAGTGCTACAGGGCAATAAACATTTAGTTCAGTTACCTTTGCTTTCTGGGTACAGGAACAATGGTGGACATCTTGAAGCATGTGGACACAGCAGACTGGGATAGGGAGAGATTGAATAAGTCCGTAAACACTCCAGCAAGCTGGTCTGCGCATGCTCTGATGACGCGGCTAGGGATGCCGTTTGGGCCCGGCAGCCTTGCGAGGGTTAACACGCTTAAATATGTTACTCACATCGGCCATGGAGAAGGAGAGTCCACAGTCCTTGGTAACGGGCCGTGTCGGTGGCACTGGGTTATCCTCAAAGCTGGCGAAGAAGATGTTTAGCCTGTCCAGAAGCAAGATGTCGGTGTCCGTGACTTGGCTGGTTTTCCAGTTCGTGACTGTCTGTAATTCCTGCCACATACGTCTTGTGTTTAAGGCGTTGAATTGTGACTCCACTTTGTCTCTATACTGATGTTTTGCCTGTTTGATTGTCTAACGGAGGGAATAACAACACTGTTTGTATTCGGCCATATTCCCAGTCACCTTGCCATGGTTAAATGCGATGGTTCACGCTTTCAGTTTTGGTGAATGCTGCCACCTATCCATGGTTTCTGATTAGGGTAGGTTTTAATAGTGGGTACAACATCTCCTATACACGTCCTGATAAACTCAGTCCCATATCAGTGTATTCGTCTATGTTGTTCTCAGAGGCTGCCCGGAACATATCCCAGTCTGCGTTATCAAATCAATCTTGAAGCGTGGATTCCAATTGGTCAGACCAGCTTTGAATAGTCCTTAGCATGGGTACTTCCTGATTGAGTTTCTGCCTAAAGGAATAGAGGAGCAAAATGGAGTTGTGATCAGGTTTGCCGAAGGATTGAAAGGGGAGGGCCTTGTAGGAATCCTGGAAATTGGAGTAGCAGTTGTTGAGTGTTTTAGCAGCGTGAGTACTACAGTTAATGTGTTGTTAAAACTTAGGTAACATTTCCCTCAAATTTGCTTTGAGTTATGCATTAGGGGGCGCTATTAAAAATGTTGGATGAAAAACATTCCCATTTTAAACAAGATATTTTGTCACGGAAAGATGCTCGACTATGCATATAATTGACAGCTTTGGAAAGAAGACACTCTGACGTTTCCAAAACTGCAAAGATATTGTCTGTGGGTGCCACAGAACTGATGTTACAGGCGAAACCCAGATTAAAATCCAACCAGGAAGTGCCGCATTTTTTGAAACCGCCTCATGCCAATGACTCCTTTTATGGCTGTGAATGAGCTAGAAATGAGCTTACGTTTTCCACGTATTCCCCAAGGTGTCTAAAGCATTGTGACGTCTTTTTAGGCATTTCCATTGTCGCAAGAGGTTAAAATCCACAGCTACAATAAATGCGGCCTCATGATATGTGGTTTCCAGTTTGCATAAAGTCCAGTGAAGTTCTTTGAGGGCCGTCGTGGAATCGGCTTGAGGGGGAATATTCACGGCTGTGACTATAACCGAAGATAATTCTCTTGGGAGGTAATACGGACGGCATTTGATTGTGAGGTATTCTTGGTCGGGTGAACAAAAGGACTTGAGTTCCTGTATGGTATCACAATCACACCATGAGTAGTTAATCATAAAACACACCACCGCCCTTCTTCTTCCCGGAGAGATATTTATTCTGGTCTACGCGATGAACTGAGAACCCAACTGGGTGAACAGACTCAGACAGTATATCCGTGAAACACAGTATGTTACAATCCCTGATGTCTCTCTGGAAGGAAATCTTTGCCCTGAGCTCATCAACTTTATTATCCAGAGACTGAACATTAGCGAGTAATAAAGTGGTGGGTGGTGTGCGCGAGTTTTGGAACAGCCTTTGGGATCAGTTCAATTGCCCTGGGGGGTACAAACAAAGGATCTGGTTCGGGAAAATTGTATTACTGGTTCCACTAGCGGAACCCCCCCGCAACAGCCAGTGAAAGGGCAGGGCGCCAAATTCAAAACAACAAAAATCTCATAATTAAAATTCCTCAAGCGTACAAGTATTTTACACCATTTGAAAGATACAATTCTCGTGAATCCAGCCACAGTGTCTGATTTCAAAAAGGATTTACAGTGAAAGCACCACAAACGATTATGTTAGGTCACCACCAAGCAACAGAAAAACACAGCCATTTATACAGCCAAAGAGACAAGTCACAAAAAGCAGAAATAGAGATAAAATTAATCACTAACCTTTGATCTTCATCAGATGACATTCATATGACTTCATGTTACACAATACATGTATGTTTTGTTTGATAAAGTTCATATTTATATAGAAAAAATCTGAGTTTACATTGGCGCGTTACGTTCAGTAGTTCTAAAACATGCGGGGATTGTGCAGAGAACCACATCAAATTACAGACATACTCATAATAAACATTGATAAAGATACGACTATTATACATGGAACTTTAAATAAACTTCTCCTTAATGCAAACGCTGTGTCAGATTTCAAAAAAACTTTGCAGAGAAAGCAAATCATGCAATAATCTGAGTAAAGCCTTTAGACAACAACGCAGCCAAAAAGATACCTGTCATATTGGGTAGTCAACATTACTCAGAAATAGCATTTTAAATATTCACTTACCTTTGATGATCTTCATCAGAATGCACTCCCAGGAATCCCAGTTCCACCATAAATGTGTGATTTGTTCGATAATGTCCATCAGTTATGTCCAAATATCTTCTTTTGTTAGGGCGTTTGGTAAACAAATCCAAAAGCAGTGTTCAGGTCGCGCCGAACGTCGGACGAAAAGTTTTAAAAAGTTCCGTTACAGCCCGTAGAAACATGCCAAACTTAATATGGAATCAATCTTTAGGATGTTTTTAACATAAAATTTCATTAATGTTCCAACCGGACAATTCCTCTGTCTGTACAAATTAAGTGGAACGTAGCTACCTTTCACGTGAGCGTGCCAGACCGACGCTGTGGCACTATGCCAGACCACTCACTCAAAGAGCTCTTATGAGCCCATCCTTTAGAGTATAATCCTCAAAACAGTTTGTAAATACTGATGACATCTAGTGGAAGCCTTGGAAAGTGAAACATAACTATCATCCCACTGTATCTTCAATGGGGGCTGAGTTGAAAAACAACAAACCTCAGATTTCCCACTTCCTGGTTGGATTTTTTTCTCAGGTTTTTGCCTGCCATATGAGTTCTGTTATACTCACAGACATAATTCAATCAGTTTTAGAAACTTCAGAGTGTTTTCTATCCAAATGTACCAATTATATGCATATTCTAGCTTTTACGGCTGAGTAGAAGGCAGCTTAATTTGGGCACGTTTTTCATCCAAGCTACCCAATACTGCCCCCTACCCCAAAGAAGTTAATGCTGGTGAGTTCCTGCCATATCCAAAAAGTTCTACCTGGCTGTATGTAATAACACAAAACAAATCCTGGGCTAATAATGTAAGAAATAACACATACAAAAAGAAAAACTGCAACGTTTCCTAAGAGCTTGAAGCACGGCAGCCCTATCCATCTGCGCCATTTTCTTGTTGTTGATACCATGGAAGAAGGTTGGCTGAGAGACATCCCATAAACAACACCTTCAAACGTGGATTGTCTGAACTGAGCAGTGTGATATAGGGGGATTTGAGAACTGTCCATGCTGTGAAATGACTTGTGAGTGGACTCCCTAAGGTTGTTGCTAGTGCTGACATCATCAGAAGGCTTGATAATCTCCTAGTTATAGAGTTGGCTTTTTTAGCGGGTTGGTAATTCTTTGAGCTTCCGAGATCAAGGATTAAAAGCCACTTCTGGCATATAGCCAGATCCAAGGGGAAAGACAGACAATAAGTTATGTCTGTCTTGAGACCTATCAGACATATTTACCCATAAGCCATTCAATTCTCATTCATTACACCATTATTTTGTCCCTAAATTAGTTACTTATTGCTCATCGTTACATACATGACAGTGGAGGTATGCTGAGCTTCAATAATTGCCCTCATTATTCCTATTTATATTGGGTAAATCTGCACATAATTGGATGTCATCTGGAGTGAGAGAAGAGAGATCTTAAAAACCAGAGAGTAACTCAGTGAACTTGAGAAAAGTCATTTTCAGGGAGTGGTTGTAGGAAGAAGTTGAAGATGTTGTCACCCTTTTCAAAGTACAGTAAAGTCATCCACATAGAGAGAGGAGGAAATGGTGGGATGGTATAACATATCAAAGGTTTAACTTTATACTTTTGAGTCAGAAACTTGTATTTTTATAAAGTATCTTGTTGAAAACCCAGATGTTTCCTCCACAGTGCCAGAGTATTGCATGGATTTTATTTGAGGCTGATAGCTAGTTGATTGTCATAAAACCATGGATTGTCTTTGACTGGCTAGTCTCCCATGGGTAACAGCTTTGATATTGAGATCAATTTAATCCCCCAGTGGATGTATTCCTATCTTTTTTCCTGGTACACCGGCTAGCAACTAACATACTATCTGACATTGAACTTAAATTAAAGTTTCTTTAATTGTGTATTTTACTAGTGCCCTCAACAAGCCTTCAAGTATTTTCAGACTGCTGTCTTCACCATTGTGTAAAAGTGACCAGGTTAATTGCCCCTTTCCCCTTTAGACATCAGTCCTGGGGAGATCATTTTTTTTTGCAGTATGAGGTGCTGTGAACCTTTTGACTTCAATTTCCTTGCGATTGGCAGAGTTAAATTAGAGGGAGGCTTCTAATCTTGCCACAGCTCTCTGGCCTCTGCAACAAGTTAAAGAGAGGGACGTACAGCCACTGTGGACCTTCACTGTGCCTTTTCCTCTCACACTTTTCCTCTCACGCTAGACAATGATTAGTCTCTGGAATATGTATTGCTAGATGATGAGTATCTGAAATGTTCACACACTTTACTCCAGGTCAGACATAATTCTTCTTTGCACCACAATGTTTTAATGGATAACAGCTTCTCTCGAGGGTCTCATCAACATTACCACCTTGAGGGACAGTTTATCTTTTCGAAACCAAAGAAACAAAGTGGAAACATGATGTTGTCATAAATGTAAACAGCCACTAGCTAATTAAAGCCATTTCTCTGAATTCTGTTTTTGTGCACTTCTGGGTTGTTTTACTGCTTTGGGCTGGGCTTCCCGTATTCAATGTACTGTATCTCTACGTTGTTGATCAAGTCCTTCAAATAACACCACAGAGTAACACAATTAAGGTTCTAGAAAAAACGTGTCCATAGTACTTTTGCCAATATAGACCATGCCACAGGTACAGGTGAACATGGAAATGAAGTTACCATTATGTGGGCAGCAGGTAGCCTAGCTGGTACAAATAACAATAAAATAAAACAATAACAATAAAACATCTAGTGACAATAAAACATCTATTACATGTGATTATCCGGTGTATGTGACAGTAAAACATCTATTACATGTGATTATAGACAATATGAATGAGGTCCTGTCATGTTATGTCAATGTTAAAGTTATGTTCATGACAATCTAATATAGGCATTACATTGTAACATTTGAACATTTGAAGTGTTGTCCAAGTTTGTATTCTAATCACATATTACTGGTCAGCATCTATGAAACAATAATGCAGGCTTCTGAGTGTACTGAGGCTGCACTAGTGTATCAAACTTTCATTGCAATTAGCTCCTCATTTGGGTAAGTAATGACACAGCTACTTTGATAAATGCCAATCACCAGATCTGTGTGTGTGTGTATGTGTGTGTATTTGAGTGTGCATATGTGTGTGTATATTAGGTTCAAGTACAGGAATTAGGCTGTATGAGTGCAAAAGTACTACTCTTGCTCCTCCACAAATAGGGGAAGGTAACATGCTACTTTCAGGTAACCACCATGAAGAGCAAGCAGATGGTGAGCACAGATGTTCCTAGGTTGGGGAACAGTCTGCAGCCTGGCACCTATTCCCCTGGGCGCCAGTCCATTTCAGTGGGGAACTCACCACAAGGTGTTCAGATTGGCAAGCACCATGGCTATGCTGGAACTGAAGCTAAAGGTTCACACCTCTCCTCTCCATGTGTCTTTTTCTCCCTCATTTGAAACTCATCTGAAGCTCGCTTGAGCAAATGTGTTTTCTAAATTGCTGTGAAAGTAGAAATCATACACCAAGCTGTTCTTTAATTGGGAAAACATTCATGTTTTATTCACATTCAAAGCAATGTGAATATATTCACCATTATTTTTTACTTACATATGATTTTATAATGTTGGCAGTTTTCATAATATTCTACTTTTATGTTGCAATTTGGACCTCACGAGGCACAAGTTAAATCATAAAATCACTTCAAGAGTGTGGATTCTTCTTCTTTAATCAAAGTACTTTATTTTCCAAATAGGTTTTATTGGCTGTTTTTATTGGTGTTTTTAAAGTGTTCCATGATATTTATTTAAATTTCTCATCACTGGATGCTTTTTCCATGTTCAGCCATGAAGGGTGTAGCACTAGCACACCTGATTTAAAATCATGTTTTTAATTAACACATTATCTTAAATAGGTATGTTAGAGCTGGACTGGAATAAAAGCATGCGCACATTTTGTCTCTCAAACACTGTTGTTGGCCATATTTTCGATGTAGCTATTATCCAGCTTTGAAAAAGAAATGAAAGTTGTGATTCATTTTAACATTTCATTTCTTAGAAACAATAGTTGCAAAATCTTAAAAAATATAAGCACTCTTGCTATTTGTAGTTATATTTTTAAGGTACCCAACCATAACATTGGAATATCATTCTACTATAACACTGGGGGGAAATGCTTCCAATAAATGAATCTGATGCTTGCAACTCAATTGTATATTTTGTAATTACAATAAAAGGTACTGGGAAAGAACCAAAGCGTTTAAGGTGAATGGATTTTCCTTTTTTTAATTTGATAACTCTTTCTTCCCTGTCAGTCCTTGTCAGTCAGAGCTGAGAGTTTGGAGGCATTTACCAGCCAAATCGATACATGGCCTACTGCATATTTTAAAGGAAATGAACTTAGCTTGTTTAAAGATGCCGATAAACAACATTAGAACCGAGAGCTTTGACGCATCAGGAAAAACTTGTTCATCTATCAAACTGTTTTTGGATATGCTTAAAACAACGTTTTGGAAAGCCACGTCAAACAAAACCAAAAGCAATTAAAACACGGTTTTTGCTTTTTCAATAAAAATATGGTTGAGTACAGCCTTACACAATGTCAAGAATTGGCTGTATGGTAAATTCATTGGAGACTTATAGATGCTTACTGATTGTACATGGATAACACTATTAAACTGTAGATCAGTGGAGTGGGTAGGCTAATTCTAACCGTTAAACTCCATGATCAGGACATCCCATGATCCTTACTCACTTTAGTCTTCATCAACTCACTTCAATAAATATTCAGCTATGCAAATAGGATACAAATGAGCATTTTGTACTGCGCGACATACCGTATTTATAGATATGGAAATAAATAATAAAAGCTAAGCTCAATAAAGTAGGAACACACATAATGCCAAAAAGGAGGTCATCATCAGAGGGCCCAAAGAAGATATGTGCCTGAGCAGAGGGTGATATAGAGGCAGGGCATGTGATCCTTCTGCGGTTTAGCATCTGTCCCGGGGTAGAGAAGCACTGTTGTGCTTTTTGCATACGTATTTGAGTTATTGCTCCTGAGGGAGCCACTATATATCCAAGGACCCGTGGATGGGTGACAATGAGGGCCTGGATTTCCTTCTTCTTTATCAGTGCCTGTCTCCCTCCTGATGTATCTCTCAGCACAACTTCAGATTGCCTCATCTATCATTGCCCTCAGATATGAAAATGTAGATCTCGACATTGGGTCGAGTCACATTGTTACGAGTGCAATCTGGGCGATCATGGGGGAGGTCCTCCATCGTAGACCGAGGGGAAACAGCATGAACATCTATTCATTCGATAATGGATTTGGACACTTTCTTTCACTCTATCCTTAAATAATTGATGTAATGTGTGTTGTCAAACCAAGATCAATAATGTGTACAGTACCCATGCTCTTGCACACTTGCCATTTCCGTGGTAGTAAACTTTTTCCTCAGTTTGTAAAGTGAGAACTTACTTTGCATAGTGGCAAACATATTTGGAGTCAATATTTGTATTCCAACTGTTACTGGGAGCAGAATAGCTATGTGGCCACTATTGATTGATTCCAACTAGTATGAATATTAAGAAAACGTCAATGATGCCAGTGGATATGGGCATGGCTGGATGTAATCAACATCCTTGTGTTTCTCTGAAATCAGCGATGTTTTTCATCTATGTTCTTAACTTGCCAACTCCCTTTCTCTCATTTGTTTATTGGGTCCCCTTAATAAACTCTGATTAATTAGATTAGACTTAATGAAAGAGTAATCAATTGGCATTACACAAGGTCATTCACTATCTATTCTCAAACTGTGAACACTATAGTGGGTTATCTCATGGCTGAACCTTGATTTATCTTCCAGGAATAAACACTTCATAAATACTGTATACATGAATGAATTACAGTCTATCTGGTGAACATGTATATATGATTGACCAAAATAACTCTTGAACACATTACTGGTGTTTTTCCACTGCAGGGCCGTGCCGTGAATATCACGGTTCCTATTTCATTTCCATTTGCCCATGGCCCGCTTGATTACTGGAACCAAAAGTGATATTCAACCTCGTTTGATATCTGTTATTGACCTCGAACCAAGTAGGCCAGTGGGTGGGGTTATAATTGGCCATACTCAATGACTGGTCTCACACAATGATGTCACAGTGTCTCATATCCAGAGGCAACTGGATTCTTTCACCAGGAATGAAAAGGTCTTCCAAAAAAGATTGGGTATGTTAGCCGAGATGAGAATCCATTGGTTAGTAAAACAGTGCAGGGCAAAAAATTAAGAAACTCAAACAAGAATATAAAAAGATAAAAGACCACGACAAAGAAATTGACCACCATCGATGCTGTACTGGGATGAGGACCAGGAATGTCTGGTCGGGAGATGCTGGATTCGTCATCCCCGACAGCATTATTTGAAGCAAAGATGACGCCGAGCAGCAATGATCAGCATGGTAATACATTGTTTTTAGCCAAATGACTATCTAGCTAGCAACCAATGTCTTCAGCGTAGCTAGCTGTAGCGTGTGAGAATGAGCACTGCGCCAGACGTGAACCAGGGTCGACAATTTCTCATATAAACATGGACTTAACTACGTGTTTGGCATTAGCTGGAGTATCCAACTTTACATTATACAAGCAAACATACTTTTCAGAGGACATTCCTGAACCAACAGACTCGGAGGAAGCTGCATACTCGAACGGTGAAGCCACAACCTCAAAGCCCTGCACCACCAGACACTCAGGGTCCATCAACACAATCAATGCTCCTGCAACCCCTGAGCCCTGCACCCCCAGGCGCCAGGGGTCCATTCTTGGTTGGTAAACAGTTCAATATCAATTGATTGTCATGTTCCCTTGTTTAGCCCTAATCACACAATTTAGCTTTCTTTGACAGGGGTGGGCAATCTCCTCCACAGAAGGCTTTTGTCATGACAGTGATATGTTCCTAAACATTATTCAAGAAGGCAGTATGGATCTAGAAATATATACATACTGTAAAACTGTCTCATGAGTCATATACAATGAATCATATTCTGACCCATGACCTTTATTATTTGCATCACTTGTGTATCTGGTTGGTAGATCTGGTTTGCCCCACACTGGCCTTTGCTGGATTATATTTAATCAATATAATGAGACAATACATGGTTGGAGGACAAAGCTGCACTCACACTGGCTGCCCTCGGGTTTCCTTTGGAGTCTGTACCTTATCATTCCTGTACTGTACATGTCATTACTTCTGCCTATATATTTTCCGTGTATCTTAACATTCCTGTACTGTACATTTCATTACTTCAGCCTATATATTTCCCCTGTACCTTATCATTCCTGTACATCTATTTACCTCTGCCTATATACTGTATATTCCCAAGGAAGAGAAAACACACTCCGAGAACAACCAGCAAATACCTGAACTCCATGAGTGAGACCGAGGCCGCATACCTGAAGACACTTGAGGCCCAGCGTCAGCAGCAGTATCAGCAATTTAATCAACTGTGTGAAGAGTAGGTGAATGGATGATCTCCGCATGTGGGGTTCCCACTGTGAAGCATGGAGGAGGTGGTGTGATGATGTGTAGAATTATTGTAAAATAATAGTGAAGACATCAAAACAATGAATTAACACATACGGAATAATTTAGTAGACAAAAAAGTGTTAAACAAATCAAAATATATTCTTTATTCTTCAAAGTGGCCTCCCTTTGACTTGATGACAGCTTAGCACACTCTTGGCATTCTCTCAACCAGCTTCACCTGGAATGCTTTTCCAAAAGTCTTGAAGAAGTTCCCACATATGCTGAGTATTTCTTGGCTGCTATTCCTTCACTCTGCAGTCCAACTCATCCCAAACCATCTCAAATGGGTTGAGGTCAGGTGATTGTTGTGGCCAGGTCATCTGGTGTAGCACTCCATCACTCTCATTCTTGGTCAAATAGCCTTTACACAGCCTGGAGGTGTGTTGGGTCATTGTCCTGTTGAAAAATAAATTATAGTCCCACTAAGCACATACCATATGGGATGGTGTATCGCTGCAGAATGCTGTGGTAGCCATGCTGATTAACTGTGCCTTGAATTCGAAATAAATCACAGACAGTGTCACCAGCAAAGCATCTCCACACCATCACACCACCTCTTCCATGCTTCACGGTGGGAACCACATCATCCATCCATCCATTCACCTACTCTACGTCTCACAAAGACATGGCGGTTGGAACCAAAAATCTCAAATTTGTACTCATCAGACCAAAGGACAGATTTCCACTGGTCTAATGTCCATTGCTCGTTTTTCTTGGCCCAAGTAAAATCTAAGCAATTTTTATTTGTCACATGCGCCAAATAGAACAGGTACAGTACAGGTACCTTACAGTGAAATGCTTGCTTACAAGCCCTTAACCAACAATGTTTTAAGAAGTTAAGAAAAAAAATAAAACATAAGTAAAAAAAAAATGATGTTGAGATGTGTCTGTTTCTTGAACTCTGTGAGGCATTTATTTGGGCTGCAATCTGATGTGCAGTTAACTCTAATGAACTTATCCTCTGGAGCAGAGGCAACTCTGGGTCTTTCTTCCCTGTGGCGGACCTCATGAGAGCCAGTTTCATCATAGCGCTTGATGGTTTTTGTGACTGCACTTGTTTAACACTTTTTTTGGTACATATGTGTCATTTCATAGTTTTGATTATTTCATTTTCATTATTTTTCTACAATGTAGAAAAAAGTCAAAAATAAAGAAAAACCTTGGGATGAGTAGGTGTGTCCAGACTTTGGACTGGTACTGTATGTCTAATGGTAAGATTGACATAACGGAGTAGTATATAGTAGTACTTTATTAATCCCCAAGGGTACAGTCATGTGAGAGAGTATATAGTAGTACTATATTAGTCATGTGAAAGGGGGTAAAGTAACCAAAAAAGGAGAGAACCACTGAGCTAAGTGACCAGGCTCAGTCGGTCATGAATCCAGTTGTGTTGTTGTTCTAGGCACTTTGTTGTCCAAAGGGTGTTGGTGGAGCTGGGTGTCTGTGAGAGGAGGGAGAAAATCACAGAGATGGAGAAAAAAAAAGAGATCTGTTATTAAACATTGCGTTTGTTTGCCTTGTGGTAACTTTCTCTTCTCTCTTTATTTTTGCCTACCTACACACCAGAGAGCACCAGCCTTGGTATTAGCAATAAATAGCAATATGTTCAGAATTCGTGGCCAGCTTCCACAGGGCAATGGCAATTCACTTTCGGAGAGGGACACAAAGGCAGAACACTGTATCCTGTCTCTCCATAACAGGACTCTGCCGACATGCGGATTTACCAATCCGTTGGGTGCCTGTAAATTGTGGAGCACAGTGGTCCCAGCACTCAGTTGAATGGCACATGTGCTTGATCTGAAACACATATACCTGTATATATTGCAGATTGCAACTATAGGTTTATGAAATTGTACTGTTCCATAGGGAAATGTTTTCTACCTCTGTACCTACTCCCCACTGACAGAGTTCCTTAGAGCAATTAAGGGAGATCCTGAGAGCATCACAATTACCAGATCAGACTGTCTGGACTCAGGTGATCAATAGAATGTGAGCTGGCCACACCAGTCAATGGGACACACGTCAACACTATAGCATAGGTATAGATAATATAGTTGATTGTGTTGATTAATTATTGCCTAATGTCAGTCAGGAACTGTTTCTTTTAAGAGTGTTCTGCTAAATGACTCTTGCAGTATTGAATGCAGACAGCTAGCTATTACACTTGCAAAAAGGTTATGTCCTGCAATATTACTTGTGTATGATGTAGGCCAAGCTATTATATGTAAAATGTATATCTATCACAAAGACAGATACGCATTATCATGTCGCTTGCCACCTAAATAGATACATTTGACATACCTCCTAGGCCTATCACACACTACAAGAGCAATACCGTATTGCAGGACTGTATCTTATTACAAACAACTGTAATATCTGTCCTCAGTCCAAATAAGATTTGAACAATTCCTAAAGACAGGTACACATCTAGCTAAACAGTAAAACACACCTCTCTTGAGTTTCTGTCTACGCATAAACTGGTCTTTCAGCGGACTGTAGTGATCCTCTCCTCGCACGGTGATACGTTGTGTATTTCTCTGTCTCTTTTCAGCTGTCTCCTCTCGTTTCCTGCCCACGAACAAAAAATGAAAAGGATGGCACAAAATAGCCACCAGCACGTCTCCCTCCTCCATACTTAGAAATGCCAGTCACCGAGGATCAAAACAATGTTGCTGTCAAGTTGCGTCATCGGCCGCTGTCTAAAAATCATCAGTAGCAGTTTTTTCCCGCAAATGAAACCTAGTCCTGTTTCCAGTTCCACGGCAAATAGAAAACAACGAAGAACCAACAAGTCTAGATCATGCTGGTTCTGGCCCAGAGCAGTTTGGTTCCAATAGTGGAATTGCACCATATAATGGGAACGAAAAAATTGTTTCAGTGTTCGATCTTATACTGTATAATTGCCTAGTACTCATTCTATGTCAGCATATTATTATTGTTGTTGAAACTGGGCATAACTGATTAACTGTACACACTGAGTAGGTCAGGTGCACTTCATGAGTACATCCATAAACTAATTCCATGAGTGTATGCTAATTTCCCATGGTGACTTAACCATGCAGTACAGAAACATATACTTTAGTATGAGAACACAGGAGCAGAACACAGAACAATTCTTAAACATATACACTAACACACACATTTGGTTCAGGCATGTCTCCCTAGTGAGATTTGGAGAATGAGTCGAGGTCCAGAGCTGTCTATAATGTGGAGAAAACTGCCCTGGGGTGACGAAGATGAACAAGAGAGTCGGTTACAAGTCTTATCCCCAGTCCTGTCTCCATGGAGGAGTTTTGCATAAAGCAACAGCTGCACAGCAACGTCGGTCACAGAACAGAAACCGAAGGTCATCTGGCACAAGTTCAATCATTATGGAAATCAGAGTACCTCAATTGAGCAGATTAAAGTCAATGTTTCCTCTCACAATGCTCCCTGACATCCGATGCAGGGAATGCCATCTTCTGAAGTCTTAAAGGGTGAACCTGGGAAGATGTTATCAATGTCAACGTTAACCTGCTTTTCTTTCAAAACATTCCCAGGATAATTTAGATTTGAATGCAGTGAAAAGCTTTGTAATAGAATGTATGTTAAGTCAAATCACATGTAGTACATCTTCTCACTACAGATATGATCAAATCAAATTGTATTTGTCACACGCTTCGTAAACAACAGGTGTAGACTAACAGCGAAATGCTTACTTAGGGGGCTCTTCTCAACAATGCAGAGAGAAAGAAAATAGAATAAGAATAAAAAACGTAATAATAAAAAAATAAAAAAATACACAATGAGTAACGATGGCGTGGCTATATCCAAGAGGTACCAGTACCGAGTCGATGTGCAGGGGTGCTAGGTAATTTAGGTAGATATGTACATATAACTAGGAATAAAGTGACAGATAAACAGTAGCAGCAGCAGCGTATGTGATGAGTCAAAATAGTTAGTGCAAAAAGGGTCAATGCAGAGAGTTAAATAGTTAAACAAATAGCTACCCGGACTAACTATTTAGCTGTATTATGGCTTGGCGGTAGAAGCTGTTCAGGGTCCTGTTGGTTCCAGACTTGGTACATCAGTACAGCTTACCGTGCGGTAGCAGAGAAAACAGTCTATGAATTGGGTGGCTGGAGTCTGACAATTTTTAGGACCTTCCTCTGACACTGCCTGGTATAGAAGTCTCAGATGGCAGGGAGCTCGGTCCCAGTGACGTGGTCGGATGCCAAGCACCTGCCATACCAAGCGGTGAAACAGCCAGTCAAGATGCTCTCAATGGTGTTTCCATAGAACTTTTTGAGGATCTGAGGGCCCATGCCAAATCTTTTCAGCCTCCTGAGGGTGAAGAGGCGTTGTCGTGCCCTCTTCACAACTGTGTTGGTGTGTGTGGACCATGAAAGATAATTAGTGATGTGGACACCAAGGGACCTGAGTCTTTCGTCCCGCTCCACTACAGCCCCATCAATGTGAATTGGTGCTTGCTCTGCCCTACGTTTCCTGTAGTCCACGATCAGTTCCTTTGGCTTTCTGATGTTGAGGGAGAGGTTTTTGTCCGGACACCAGACTGCCAGGTCTCTGACCTCCTCCCTATAAGCTGTCTCATCGTCGTTGGGTGATCAGGCCAACCACCGTTGTGTCGTCTGCAAACTTGATGATTGTGTTGGAGCCGTGAGTGAACGGGGAGTACAGGAGGGGACTAAGCACGCACCCCTGAGGACCCACGCCAACCCACATACCAATCTGTTGGAGCGGGTTCAGGGTGACTGGGATGATGGTGTTGACGTGAGTAATGACCAGCATTTCACAGTATTTCATGGCTACAGATGTGAGTGCTACCGGGATATCGTCATTTACCTTGGCCTTCTTAACCACAGGGACTATGGTGGTCTGCTTGAAACGTGTAGGTATTACAGAATGGGTTAGGGAAAGGTTGAAAATGTCAGTGAAGACACTTAACAGCTGGTCAGTACAGGAGCTTTGATAACAAAATAGATACTTGGTGTAGCTCCTGTGAGGCACAGCTGAGCATAAATTGAAATAATTCGCTTTTTATATTTTCTGGATTGAGGGTACCTGCATCTGATTGGTCACGACGCTTTCAAGACAACTAGATACTCAAGGTAAAAAAAACAAGGTCAAATCATGACATTTTAGTCATTTAGCAGATGCTCTTATCCAGAGCGACTTACAGTTGTGAGTGCATACCTTTTTCATACTGTTTCAGCCGTGGGAATCGAACCCATAACCCTGGCATTGCAAGTGCCATGCTCTACCAACTGAGCCCGACATCAGTGATCTTGAGGTCGAAAAGTTGGTGCTCTAGAAAGATGCCAGAGTATCAGACTTGGAATTCCAAGTTGGATGACTGTTTAAAAATATTTTTCCCAGTCTGATCTATTTTTATGTGCTGTACATAGCTAATCTGGAATGAAGTAGTGTACCTTCAAAGGAAAACCGCGGGAACACCAATATAAATCAGATAAGGGTCCATACACTCACCTCTTTACCCGTAATGCATATGGCTTACTCATTCACTCTGTTTGAAGTACGATATCTGACATGTACATGATAATCTCTCACTCAACAGTAGTAATGTTCCAAGTTCCAATTTGTTCAATCAAACCAAGTCAAATGTTATCGGTCACATATACTACATATTTAGCAGATGTTATTGTGGGTGTAGTGAAATGCTTGCGATCTCCAACAGTGCAGTTATATCTACCAATACACAACAATACACACAAATCTAAAAGTAAAACAATGGAATTAAGAAATATAGAAATATTAGGACGAGCAATGTCGGAGTCCGGAATATAATTAAGAAATAAGGCCCGGGGGGGTTTGGTATATGGCCAATATGTCATGGCTAAGGGTTGTTCTTAAGCACGACCAAACGCAGAGTGCCTGGATACAGCCCTTAGTCGTAGTATATTGGCCATATGCCACAAACCCCTGAGGTGCCTTATTGCTTTTGTAAACCGGTTGCCAACACAGTAAGGCAAGGAACTGCACATCTAAATTGAAAATGTTTCTAAAATACATGAACAATTAATCATTATTAAATGCATTAATAATAAATACATTCCGCAAGAAAAAGTAGACAAAAGTATTGTTGCTAGACTGGTTGCTATTCAACAACCACAGGCTAGCTAGCAAGCTTATCTATTTTTATTTATTTATTTAACCTTCGAATATGCGTCCTCTGACAGACAGTATTTCTCATACATGTATTTCTCGTGCCTCTGTCATCCGACAGTTTCTGGATCACGGTGGTTCGAAGGCAGTGGTTTGTGTAAATCTGTGACGGGCCAGCTATTTTGCAGATCTTTGGCAGCATTGTTTGCGAGGGTGTTCACTCCCATCGACTCTTTTGTGTACCCGAAACATAAGACAAAATAACGTTAGCTAGTAGTTAGGCCTACATAGCTACCGGTTATATTGTCAGGGTACATTGTAATGATTTAGCTAGCTAACAGTTACTTACCATATGTAGCTGTTCACTGGTGGGCAGCTTTGTCGCGCCCCTCTTCCCTCAACTTTTTAATTATGCCGACAGACACATTGTTGCTTGTTGTGTATTCGGTGCCCTTCTGTACACTCCATGCCAAACTGAGAGGCGGGTCGTTGATATGTCGGTTCAAACCAGCTCTGAGTCCATTGTAGCTGCTAATCCTATATTCTTCACCATTCATGTCTCTCACTGAACCATACAATGACGTTCAGCTCCGTTTTTGTTGTATTCCCAAATTCACAATGTATCCCTTTTTCTGCACACCTGTCAGTGAAGCAGGTAGGTGACCACTTTGTTTGTTTCACACTGTTCTTTTCGTTTCGGTTTCTCTAAAGTTAAACTAAACACTTATTTTGTACATCGGCATGTCAAACTATTGTTGATGTAGCCATTTAACAAAGGCGCAATGATATAAAGGTGAAAAGGCTAAATGTCATAGTCATGGTATAAGGTCTCACATTCACACAGCTGAAAGCTGTTTTAGCCAATCAGTATCCAGTATTCAAACTACCCGGTTTATAAATACTGTATATACTCACCTTCTTAATATTGAGTTGCACCCCTTTTTGCCCTCAGTAAAGCTTCAATTCGTTGGGGCATGTACTCTTCTCACAGTTGTGTCAAGTTGGCTAAGATGTCCTTTGGGTAATGGACCATTCTTGATGCACACGGGAAACTGTTGAGCGTGGAAAAACCCAGCAGCACTGCAGTTCATGACAACACTCAAACCGGTGCGCCTGGCACCTACTACCATACCCCTTTCAATGGAACTTAAATATTTATCTTGCCCATTCAGCCTCTGAATGGCACACATGTATCAATTGTCTCAAATCTTAAAAATCCTTCTTTAACTTGGATCCTCCGCTTCATCTACACTGATTAAAGTGGATTTAACAATTGACTTCAATTAAGGATCATAGCTTTCACCTGGAGTCATCTGGTCAGTCAATATCATGGAAAGAGGTGTTCCTAAGTGTATATATGTGATGGGATGTATAGACAATATGGACAGTATATGGATAGAATATGTAGCATATCTGAAGAAAAGTATGTGTACAGCAATAGTTAAATAGGATAGGTATTACTTAAATACCTATCCTATTTAACTATTTAACTAAAATACAGTATATACATATGAAATCGGTAAAATAGAATGTAAACATTATTAAAGTGGCCAGTGTTCCATGACTATGTACATAGGACAGAAGCCTCTAAGGTGCATGGTAGAGTAACCGGGTGATAGCCAACTAGTGATTAAAGGTTAGTGCAGGGTACTGGGCGGAGAATGACTAGTAGTGACTATTTAACAGTCTGATGGTCTTGAGATGGATGCTGTTTTTTGGTTTCTCAGTCACAGCTTTGATGAACCTGTACTTACCTCGCCTTCTGTCTTGAACGCACTGAAGTCGGAATTTCCGAGTTCAGAGTTCCCAGTTGGAGGGAAGGAGAGCACAGCAGAGAGTCTGCCTTTCACAGTCCCTGCTCTGTCCTTCCTATCCTCCTGCTCTGTCCTTCATTTCCTCCGATGAGACTGACCGGAGGAATGGGGACACTGTCTTCCACCTGATAGCGACTCGCATCGCATCTGCCTCATGCACAAATTCATGTTATTCCTATGACAAAAGAAAGTGAAATATTCCTCGATATTAAAATAGACACGACGAGCTGCTAATAATAATAAAAACTCAGAGCTATCGATGCACTTGGCTACTCATTCATTGCAGTTCCAGCGGGAGTGGAAGAAGGGAGAAGTGCATTTTGTAAAAATGTGCCGAATAACTCAATCATAAAAACAGCAGCCCTTTGCTGTAGCCTTTGACAGTCATGGTTTTAAAAGTTGTGAAATTTCAGGTAGGCTAGTATCAAACGTTGCTTGGGTCATGGAAGCTGTAGGTAGGCATGGTGATTTGAGTTAGTGCCGTAAGCACACTTGATTTAGCCACACATCTCCCGGTCTGTTGAGTAGGCCGAGTTTGTCTTTTCAGACAAATAAAATGGTTAAAAATGGGAACACTTTTGCTTTGCCCACCCATGGGCTTCTGAAACAAGTGCACTTACCGCCAACAGCGCCACACACACACACAAAATAGGAGCGCAAGCCTTTATCGTTGGCTTTTCTACAGAAATGTTTGGTGATGCCTTGAAGATAATCCTAGGAATGCCTTGAAGATAATCCGGTTGGTGATTACTGTTCTACAGCATACAGTATAATACCTGTATTTACACATAGGGCTTAGATAAATGTCAGGCCAATACTTTTTTTAACCCTCTTTACACTTACAGGAATTGATTTATTCCTAGAACTGGTTTGGTTTTTAGCCACATAGAAAAGCTGGATTCATGTATAATTCATTCACAAATATAACTCCAATACAGAGTGCTCATGTGGTGATGGTAAGGATTGACATAATGGATACATGTTCCTCCCCCGTGTCTTGGGTTCTCTACAAACTTTCTCCTTTCTCAGATAATGACATTGGTTCCAACTCTGCATTGCATGTCAAGTGACAGCGCCATGGCCTAACCACCTCAGGGGACTCTGCACTGGTGTAAATAGGCCTTGTTTTGGGACTTTCCCGCAAACTATTATTTGGTTTGCTTCATTGGTATTAGGATCGGACAATATATAAATCACTAAACAAATTGTTCCCCTGACAGAATGGTGTTTGGTAACCTTATTCATGTGTCATAAAAAGGTTGTAGGCCAGTTTTAAAAGATAGAGTTGTGAATAAATCAAATGTTGGCAAGTTTTGGAATAAGGGACATGTTCTTATTATAATGGTCTTCCACCAGCAGCATGCTGTTCAGACACTAGTGTACTGGAAGTGAAAGCCTCCCTCCCTCTCTCACTCCCTTTGCCTCTTCCTCTCTCTCTCTCTCTCTCTCTCTCTCTTTCCTTCCCTCTGTTTACTTCCGAATCTGTCAATCAGATCCATTCCCAGGCGATACAATGCTGTTGACTAGGTAAGGCTGCGAGGAGTTCTACAGTATGAATGGGAGTTAATAACTGGGACCAGTGTGGGGATTACAGCTGTGTTTAGGAGAAATGGAGATCTGCACTGAGCATTGTAATAAGCCTCATCATCAAGAAAGCACAGCTGGGGAGAGATGCAGAATAGGAGGCAGTTCAGCGAGAGGAAGAATTAAATTCCCCCCCCCCCCCCCCCCCCCCCCAGTCTAATTACAGAGCTCAGGACTTATCAGTGGCAGACATCAGCCCCTAGTAGCTCCTCCTCAGAATAAGCAGAAATGTTGGAGAAGAGAGAGAGCTCTTCAAAAAAACATTACTAATGTTGAGTGTTGAGTGAGAGATTATCATGTACATGTCAGATATCGTACTTCAAACAGAGTGAATGAGTAAGCCATATGCATTAGGGGTAAAGAGGTGAGTGTATGGGCCCTTATCTGATTTATATTGGTGTTCCCGCGGTTTTCCTTTGAAGGTACACTACTTCTTTCCAGATTAGCTATGTACAGCACATATCACACGTTTCCAATGATACGAGTCAGACAAGAAAATCCCAGCTTTTAATGCAAATACAGAGTCTATATAGCTACAGTAGTAAAAGTATCATTTATGAATTATAACTTCAACATGAACACATTTACTTACATGTTTCCTGGTATTTTCTTTTTTGAAAGTAAGTCTAAGCTGGAAAACACCAGATCTGTAATTGTTACTCTTTATGGGTGTGGGCTGAGAATAATGCTTCGCCCAGTGGTTGGGAGAATGAATTAATAAATATTTCATTTCCCATGCTGCCATGGGCTGCTCTGAGGTACACCTAGCTATAGCCCCGAAGATTTCCATCGCTGTGGTTGTGTGGTTGTCCTTGACTTAGCTGACGCTGGTGCTCAGCTTGATATCATATCCATATTCTTCTCTCCCTCTCTGCCAAGGACTAGTGAGAACCACAGAGGCTTACCAACCTTGATAAATCCCAAACCGTGATAAATACTTATTTATTATGTGAATTGTTGGCACATTTGTCATATATCCCATTCACTTTTGACTGTATTTATATATTGACTGCTAAGAGGTCAGCTCTTTATGAAGAGCTGCAGTAAGCCACATCTGACTCTCCAGTAAAATTATAGTGTACTGTGGCACACCACCCATCATAATAATAGGAAACAAAATCATAACCTGGTAAAATGATTTACACATTGTTTTAGTGTGTGTGTGTGGTGTGTGTGTGTGTGTGTGTGTGTGTGTGTGTGTGTCTGTGTGTGTGTGTGTTTTTCTGTGTGCATGTTCTCATACCACAATATACAGAGCTACATTAGTAAATACGAATTGAGACATCTGTGATACCATTTCATTTCCCTCTCATTCCCTTTCATGGCAATGAAAACTCTTCCAATGTGGGAGTGATGGACAGCTTTTGGTTCCCTGCCATGTACCACGGCCCACGAAGAGGGGGGGGGGGGGGGGGGGTCTGGAAATATTCCGAAGGTCATGTCCCAAGACAATGGTTGCATTGTCCTTCAGCTCCACCGCTGACGCTAATCTTGATACATCAGTTTAACCTGCATTCTCCAGAGTTGCAGAGATCAATCAATCCACAGTGTAATTTCATCCGGATTTTTCCCCCTAGCGCACCACCCTTTCCCCCCCAGAGCACGAGACAAGCTATTCATCAACAGAGTTATTTAGCATGGGTATTTAAAAATGTTTTGAAAATGCAGTGACTGATTTTTGGAAGGGTACGTGACACGACAGCGGTCAATGGATTTATAATGACTGTGGGTAAAACCATGTCGTAAATATCCCCTAAATGATATCTTACTCCTTCAGCCCTTGTGTCCAATAAATCAAACAAAAGGGCTCAACTACTCACAAGCTTTCTCCTGCATGACTCTCCATTAATGAGTTGGAAATGTATGCGTCACTGCCATATCGTTAGAGGAGATGTTGTTGTCATTATTGGGTGTAAGTAAGGATATTTTCACATGAAATACACTCTTTGCATACCAATGTCCTTAGAATTAACTGTACCGACGATATATGCATTGTTTGTTGAGATAACTGCTGTATTTTGTTAAACTTTTCTTGTGGAATGAGGGTTTCACGTCATGGAGAATAATGCTGATTTTTGTTGTCCCTGTGTTTTCCTCTTACCAAGTCCCCTCCCTCCCTCCAAATGTATGAAGTATGGCGCGTCTGCATGTTTACCAATGACAAATGTGGGACTCAGTGCTGGTCTTTGGGGAGAGAAAGTGGAATCAGGTGCACTGAGGCTAGGCCTGAGCTCCAGCAACAGCAAACTCAGGAGCCACCGGCAGAGGAAGGGAAGATAAGTCTGAGATAAAGAATTAATACATTCACATGGGAGAGAAGGAGGGCTGCATTATTTTTCCTGCCTGCTGTTGCATCACAATGCACATTCCCATTGCACCCTTCATGAGAATGAATGTGGCTGGGGAGGGCAATTCAAGGTACAAAGGAGCAGAATTACATATCTACAAATGTTGAGTTTTCAGAATTGCTAAGACTTGGTGGAGGACTTAAGAGCAATTTTAAGAGAAAAAATGTATAGAATATTTGGAATAAATTATGTGAGACATACAATACAATGTAAGAAATGAAATGTCAACTGTCTGTCTTGCCACACTGAACATTATGTCTTAAATGTTTTATATGAACATGAACGATGTCTGCAACTATGAGAGGGAGAAGTAATGTGGTCTTGAATGGATATGCAGTATAAGAAACTGTCTAAAGGGCAATCTCATTGCGCCGCTATTCTACCACAAATGTTAGTGAATGATAAGCCTTGATTTTTCAAGAGCAGTGAACAGACATCTTTCAGATTGCGCGATGTAAATGTCATTGATTACACCAATGGTATGATGATTTTTCAATGCAACTTTGAGTCTATGGCAAACGAAGACAGTAGGCAACAGGAGATTACGGAGTGTGTCACCCTTTAAATTACGGAGTGTGTTGCCATTTTAATTATGGAATGTGTTGCTGTCTGTTAGCTGTCAGTCAAACTTAACGGTTAGTTTAGATATTTATTCTAAAGTTTGGGTTAAATTTAGGCAGAGGGGTTAAGAAGTTTAGTCATTCAATCCAGTTATAAAACTTGGTTGTTTTGATCCTGGATGCTGAATGGAGGAGCAGTGTTCCAAGCCGTGCTATTCAGCGATATTGAACACCTATGCCTGCAAACAGTTCCATCTAAAATAAACCTGCGCCTCCAAAAGAATATCATCATGTTCATGTTACTGTCCAAATCAACTCCTACATTTATCACATCATTTCCCTTTGCTTCTAGCTTAGCATTTGGCTTGGAACAGCGGGAGGTTGTAAAAACCGACCTCAAAAACAATGTTTCAATTTTGAAATGCGATCTCCCCTGTGCCATAGACAGGGGAAATGTCCAGACTAAAATCACGCATCAGCCTCACGCATCAGCCTCTGCGAAATCACGCATCAGCCTCATTATTATGGATATACATGTAGCTAAAACAAACTGAGATGCAGCTATTAAAATGTGGCTATTTTGCTGTCCTTGCAACTGCTGTTTGACATGACTCTGTTAGCTGAAGTTGGCTAGCTAGGAAGTGACAAGATATTTACCCAGCCTGAATAACAATCCGATAGGAAGAACAAACAATCCGTGCTTATGTATAGCAACTATGAAAATATAACTAACGACTAGTGCACTTCTCTAGCAGCCTAACCAATAGAATGTACAACCAGATTTTGTCCAGCTATATCGTCTAGTGCGGGGCAACTGTAGGCCCCTTTTGTAGGCCCCGGATCAATTTCCCCAACACAAGGTGCAATTTGGAAATTTGGTTGTGTGCATCATGAGTTTTTATTTTGCTATGTCAGTCACTGACAGTCATTCAACAACAACTATTTTTATTGGTAAGTTAGTGTAGCGGCCATCTATCGAAGCTAGATGCATTAACTAAGGTTAGGGTTAAAACAGAAATAAAGCACTGGGATTGAACCCACAATCATTGTGTTTTTAACCTCTTGAGGATAGGACCCTTCATCTCAATTTCCGCCTAAAATGACATACTCAAATCTAACTGCCTGTAGCTCAGGACCAGAAGCAAGGATATGCATGTTCTTGACACCATTTGAAAGGAAAAACGTTGAAGTTTGTGGAGATGGGACATTAATATAGGATAATATAACACAATAGATCTGGTAAAAGATAAAACAAAATAATATATTTTATTTTTGTTGCATCCTCTTTGAAATGCAAAATAAATGTCATACATTGAAATTGGAAGCTGGTGATAATTTAGGTGATGTCGACAAAAGGGCAACAGTGTGTGTGCAAAGTTTCAGGCTGATACATTCAAGAATGAGCGAGATACATAGTATTTTTTTAAAGTCTCTGAGGTGTCCCTCACGAGTTTGCCCGAATGTACCCAAGTGTCCTAATTGGTCCATTTATATATTTTCATGTACATAACTATCGAGAACTTACAAAAATGCTATGGTACTAAAAAATATTAAGTTTACACACTCCCAGGAATGTCATACATGATGGATCATTAGCTTCCCTACATAAAAGGTACTAACCTTCACAACTTTAAATGGCCGTGCGGGGGTATGGAGCCAGAGACAGCAGAGGGGTCAGACTGGAGGAGATATAGAAATCAAAGAAAAATATCTCAAATTAATATGCAACCATTTAAACAGCTGCATTAGCATGAGAAGCAAAAACGTATTTTACTTACTGATCTAAAAGTACATTTTCCTTACAAAAATCTTTCTTGCACCCTGGAAACAAAACTGCTCACTCAGACAACTCATCCATTCCACTAGTTCTCTCTCCCAGTCAATTTCTGCAACAATCTCATCCAAATTGTTATACTTGGACTTCGATGTAGCTTTTCCACTCTTAGTAGCCATGTTGTACTTTTTCAGTTTTGAGAAAAGTTTGTAGAAGAAAGCAAAACACTGCGTAACGTAAACTTCCCTGCGCCCTGTTGATATTCAGTTGAGAATGAATCCTGTTGCTTACAGCTCTTGCATAATGACCGTTTGTCCTACAAAGGGCGATCACATGCTTATGGAAAGCCCAGCTTATTGGCTATTTGGCTAGCTATGTTTCAAACTATAGGTGGTCATTGGACCAAGACGCTGTCAATCAAGTGAACACAGCCCGTGCATAATGATGGCTGACATGTTGTGTAGCCAATACATAATGTAGAATGATGAAACATATTTGGTTGCCTTCTAGAGTGGTTGAGGATTGCACAGAAACCAAACTTGACCGGGTTAAAAAAGGTTTAGCTGATTCGATTTCATACTTTTTTTTTATGCACATTGAAAGATACGGAATTCATGTGAAACACAGTATACAAAATGGATTGTGTAAGGATATTAAAATGTATTTTATGTAGCATGACTGTGCAACATTTTTTTCTCTGGAACCCTCAGGATGACAAATCAGAGCAAGAATGTAAGTACATTTACTGTCAGAGGTGAATGTATCAAACCAGTTGCCTTGATAAAAGTGTTTTGTTGTGCATTATGCTCAAACAATACCATGGTATTTTCTTGCTATAATAGCTACAGTAAATTGGACACTGCAGGTAGATTAACAATAATTTATGCTTTGTGACGATATATATCATGTCAATGTCCCGGAAAATTGTCTATTGTTTAAACAACATTCTAGTCAAATATTGCATATTGAAGGGCCTCATGATTGGCGCAGTGGTCTAAGGCACTGATCAGTGCTAGAGGTCTGAGTTTGATCCCGGGCTGTGCCGCGACCGGGAAACCCATGAGGCGGTGCACAAATTGGCCCAGCATCGTCCAGTTTAGGGGAGGGTTTGGCCGGCTGGGATGTCCTACTCCCATCGCACTCTAACAACTCCTTCTGGTGGCCGGGTGCATGATTTCTGGCTTCGGTCACCAGCTGTACGGTGTTTCCTCCGATACATTGGTGCGGCTGGCTTCAGGGTTAAGTGAGCAGTGTGTCAAGAAGCAGAGCGACATGGCAGGGTCGAGTTTCGGAGGACGCATGGATCTCGACCTTTGCCTCTCCCGAGTCCGCACGGGAGTTGCAGTGATGGGACAAGGCTGTAACTAACAATTGGATATCACGAAATTGGGGAGAAAAAGGGGTAAAAAGTAAAACACTGATCCAGTAGAGGTTAACCGATCATCAAACCCATCCCCAACACCCAAGAGACTAATGAAGGTAACAGGCACTTGTGTTGCCCCTAATGTATAATTGGAAATGGTCATAAAATTGCCATCTCGTAACTTCACCATTTTAATTACGCCTGGGCAGCGAGTAATCCACTTGAGTTTGGAATGTGATTTAATTAGAAAGTCTTGGAAAACACGTTGACTTTTGGCTACTGTACATGAGACCATCAATGGTTCATGTAGAGCATGATTAATCAACCTTTACAAGCTATTTTTTTCCCTTTTTTGCTTTGGTTTTCAAACCAAAAATGTACAGGTGCCTTAGCCTGACATAGACCAAAACGTCAAAATGTTGCACAATTAACTGCGGTAGCATTAACCCATCAGAGTCTAAGCTCTTTCTAAGCCAGAGGAGGGGAGGGGGTTCTACTGTATGTAATTGTTTTAAGGTCATACCAAGTATCATTTAGCTATTTGATTTTAAATTTTAAGAACCCTTGAAGAATCGCAAAAATATATATGAACTAATTATTTGATGAAAACATTTTTGGGGCCTTACTTATATTAGCACATACAGTACAAAAGCATTGAATAACAGATTCACTACATGGAACAACAGATGGTCCCCACAAATATCAAAATTAGGTTTGTTCTGAAGTGGCTCTCCTATATCTGAGAGATTTTTTTAAACAGTCTCCATATATGCCTCCATTTATTTGTTCTACTGGTACCGGGGGACCTCACCTTAGCAACAAAAAAAAAGTTTGGACACTACAGACAGAAGTTGGCTTCAGATGAGTTTCCTGACAGTTCTCCTGATGTAAAACGGAGAACATTATTATGTTTGTGAGAGTCTCATCTTTCCATAGAGGGGTCACAATAGTTTGTAGGCCAAACCGTTCGAATGCTACAGACAATTTTGTGAGAAGACCAATTTTCAGGATGTCTCATGGTCTGACAAACACAGCTCTAGCTCTGTTACCCTTCACCACAGATGACTCATGGTCTGACAAACACAGCTCTAGCTCTGTTACCCTTCACCACAGATGCGGAAGTGCGACATAAGCGGATGCGGTGATTCGAGACACATCGAATGCAAAAATAAACTGGTACCTCTAGCTTAAACTGATGGATTTTTATGGGGATTTTTATATTATGCTAATTTGATTTTCACTGGGTGTATCAGTGTGTGGGTATCTATCTTTTTTCCCAACTTTCTTTCAGAATTTACACACATAAACCTTGATGATGACAGAAATGCTGTGACATATCTTAGTTTGCCTACTGGAGGTCTTTGACATGCCTGTTAACCTATCTACTTTCAAGACAGCTTTTTTTGAGGGAATTATTCATTACTGTAAGAACCATTAGCTTTTGATGAATAGCACCTTTTTAGATGTTGTGATTAATTTATGATCAAATCCCCAAGGCTTTGGTGGAGCACTTTGCACAGATAATCACTTATTTTTAGACAGCTCAGGGCAGGCTTTTTTTAACTTCACATGGAAAGAATTAAGACATTCATGCTGTCAGCTGCTGTTTTACAATCCTTCAATGTGCACTCCTAAACGTTCTCTTTATTTACAGTCTGGTTGGTTCTGTGACTTGTCCGGGGCTTTGAGGGGACATGCACAAGTATCTTACTACATTGCCGTTATGAAGCAGTGCATGTGACATGTCCACTGAAGTAACTGGCCTTGACATGATCCACTTCAATGGAAATGACGCATTGATGAATTTCAACTGTTGCAATCATTTCTTTCAGCTTCTACTTCTCTCTGATTTACCATGTGTTTGTAGAATTATCCATCCCACGCTCTCGTTCTCTCTCTGTCTCAGCGGAGACAATTAAAGTGTGACAGCCCTTCATTTAAGAAGTGCTGTTTTACCTTGTAGGGATGAACACGGGCATTCTAATTATCGGCGGACGACACCAGGCTTCCTCCCTGTTTTAGTGCTTCTCCAATGCGACCTGATGTACCTGACAACCGAGAAACACCAGACCTAAAATTACAGGGATTAATGTTTCCAAGACTAAACACTTCAAATTGCCCTCTGATGTGAGTGCCGTGCAGGGAAGCAGCAATGGAGAAGACAAAAATCCACTTACACTCCTTTTTCTCCCATTATCCACTCCTTAAACCCCTGAATCTGCATGTTCCAGGAAGATTGCTTGATGAATACATTCTTACTGTTTTAAGTTATTAACACAATTTTCAGCATATGTAATGGATGTGGTGTGCGATGCAATCCAATGGCAATTCAGACATGTCAGCTCCTTTCCTTACTTGTCGATACTCTTAGAAAAAAGGTGCTATCTGGAACCAAAAAGGGTTCTTAGGCTGTCCCCAAAGGTGAGCCCTTTGAAGAACCCTTTTGGTTCCATGTAGAACTCTTTCCACAGAGGGTTCTACATGGAACACAAAAGGGTTCTACCTGGAACCAAAAGGGTTATACCTAGAAATGTACTGATTTGCAACACTGACCTCCCTAAGATCTATCATAATGCTTTGCCTGTGGGCTCTGTGTTTGAATTGACTTCTTATCTCTATGAATTATAATGGCTATTTCAGACTAATTTACTTTCAAATGGATCAGGGAGATCCAGAGTGACCACTTGTTGGACTTCAGAAGCCGACCTCAAGTAAATCCACTGAAATGAGGGATAAAACATGATGATTATTGGGCCTGCTCCCAGGGAGATACTGCGGTTAATGAACTTGAAAGCTTGAAAGGCTCGAAAAAATGGACAAGGATTTGCAACATTCACAGCAATTCTGCAAGCAGACAACGTACAGTGGCAAGAAAAAGTATGTGAACCCTTTGGAATTACCTGGACTTCTGCATAAATTGGTCATCAAATTTGATCTGATCTTCATCTAAGTCACAACAATAGACAAACACAGTCTGCTTCAACTAATAACACACAAACAATTTATCATTTTTCATGTCTTCATTGAACACACTGTAAACATTCACAGTGCAGGGTGGAAAAAGTATTTGAAACCCTGGATTTAATAACTGGTTGACCCTCCTTTGGCAGCAATAACCTCAACCAAACATTTTCTGTAGTTGTGGATCAGACCTGCACAACGGTCAGGAGGAATTTTGGACCATTCCTCTTTAAAAAACTGTTTAGTTCAGCAATATTCTTGGGATGCCTGGTGTGAACCTCTCTCTTGAGGTCATGCCACAGCATCTCAATCGGGTTGAGGTCAGGACTCTGACTGGGCCACTCCAGAAGGCGTATTTTCTTCTGTTGAAGCCATTTTGTTGTTGATTTACTTCTGTGTTTTGGGTTGTTGTCCTGTTGCATGACCCAACTTCTGTTGAGCTTCAATTGGCGGGCAGATAGCCTTACATTCTCCTCAAAATGTCTTGATAAACTTGGGAATACATTTTTCCGTCGATGATAGCAAGCTGTCCAGGCACTGAGGCAGCAAAGCAGCTTCAAACCATGATGCTACCTTCACCATACTTTACAGTTGGGATGAGGATTTGATGTTGGTGTGCTGTGTCTTTTTTTCTCCACACATAGTGTTGTGTTTTCCTTCCAAACAACTCAACTTTAGTTTCATCTGTCCTCAGAATACTTTTGCCAGTAGCGCTGTGGAACATCCAGATGCTCTTTTGCGAACTTCAGAAGTGCAAAAAAAAAATTTGGGGACAGCAGTGGCATCTTCCTTTATGTGTTCCCATGAACACCATTCCTGTTTAGTGTTTTATGTATCGTAGACTCATCAACAGAGATGTTACCATGTTCCAGAGATTTCTGTAAGTCTTTAGCTGACACTAGAATTCTTCTTAACCTCATTGAGCATAGTGCGCTGTGCTCTTGCAGTCATCTTTGCAGGCCGGCCACTCCTAGGGAGAGTAGCAACAGTGCTGAACTTTATCCATTTATAGACAATTTGTCTAACCGTGGACTGATGAACATAAAGGATTTTAGAGATACTTTTGTAACCCTTTCCAGCTTTATGCAAGTCAACATTTCTTAATCTTGGGACTTGTGAGATGTCTTTTGTTCGAGGCATGGTTCACATCAGGGAATGCCTCTTGTGAAAGCACACTCAAATTTCCCTTTGAACCAAAATATCTTGAATGTGTACATTGAAACCCAAGTAAGGCAGATCAATGAGAAAGTTTGTTTGAGGTCAGCGTTTCTCTGACATTTTAGCACTGCATTTTTGTCTTTGGTGGAAGAAAGTCAAACCCTTTTGTTCTCAACAATCATAAAGTAAGTGTAAGCCAAATTACCATGGTTCCCTCTTCCCTCATCCAGACTTTCTACATTGTCCAAGGTTATCTCTCCCATCGATCCTTATCATCTGCTTGTCAATTGATCTATTACCGCTGCACCCCATCTGCTTAATGCTAGGTTGATTAATTATTGTCACCCAGAGTGGGGACTGTGAGGATTAGAGGAAGGGTGATTATTATGTATTATCTCTGTTTTTGAATGTCTTAGCACATTGAGTAATCACAATTTCTGATTCAACGAAAAGGTGTTTGAGTGCCACAACCCAGTAGACATGGGTCTTGCTTACTGTCGGTGACGACCAAACAGTTTAGCCATCAACGATTATCACAATATAGGCCATGCACACAAAAACAACGAGCGTGAGTTGTAAAATCCTCTCAGGTTAATGCATCTCATTTGTTTGTGCTTAGAACATCACATGGCTCCAACAACATGTGACCTGGCAGGCGTCTACTGAGAGATGATGGAATTTGGCAAGCCAGTTTTCAACTTCCACTGAACAGCTTTCATGCATACATTTTTTCTTCTTTATTTAAAAAATATATTTCTCATACCATTCAAGATCATTCTTAGGCATCAGATAATTAGTGAGATGGAAATTAAATTCCCAAATCCAATTTGCATTACCATGACAAGCTTCATTGATACTATGATATGCTTTATTCCCTGGTAGGGGAGAGAAGCGCTCTTCTACTTCCTGTACAGTTTTTATCCCCTGTTGCTCTTCCTCCTGCATTTACATTTTCTAATTTATTTTCCATTGTCACTTGGGTTGCAGTTCGAAGTTTTGTCAGAAGGTTAGTCTTTTGACAGTTCTATCAGTCAGCTTTTCGGATGCATATTTGTTTTGGCAGGGAAATACCCTGTGGATGTGAATGAATCAACGTATTAACAGTGGATTAATGTTGCTGAAAATCTTTCCAGCTGCTGATGCCTGGAGAAGGCATTTCTTTGTGTAAGCAATATGGTTTTATTTGTGCAGGCAGGTGATTTAAAACCATTATTTAAGAAAGCATTGACGTTATTACTTATTCATTCCACAATTTTGAAAATTGTTTTTGTAAATAGGCAATCTGACATTTTGGAATAATTTGCCTCGGTGTAACAAAATTCTAAGTGTTTTCCTCTATTTCAAACTTTAGTAAAACCTGATATGGTTTAGAGTGCAATTAGAGTGCAAGCGAACCAAGATACTTATTCTGCCAGGTGTTTAATCCTTAATAGTCAATTGATGCACTGGTGCATCAATCAAATTAACATAATACAAAAATCCCCATCAAAATCTGTCTGTTTAAGCTATTGATATCTGTTTCTTTGTATGGGCTGTGTCTCAATCCACCACATCCACCTACAGAATGTCGGCCTTCTGCAAAAAAGTGGCAGAGCTACAGCGCTGCTTGTCAGACAATATGTCTTCTCATGAAAGCGTCTGCAGCGTTCTGAAAGGTTTACAAACCAATATGACCACTCTACAGAAAGATGTGACCCTCACGAACACGATGGTGTTCTCCATTTTGCTCTACGATCCCCACAAGTGTCATGGGACTCGGCTTACGTTGGTACCGTCAATGTGCCAACTTCTGTCTGTAGTGTCTGAACCGTTTGCGCTACAAACTCATATGAGTCCCCCATGGAAAGGGGAGACTCTCTTGAATCACAATGGTTTTTTTCCATTTTTCTTCATGACTGTACTCATCTGGAGGTAACTCGGTACTGTTTAAAAAAAATTATGGAAGTAGTTTTGAGCCCCCCAAAAAATATACATACACTCTCCCCCCTCAGAACAGACTCAATTCATTGGGGGATGGACTCTACAAGGTGTCGAAAGTGCTCCACATGCTGGCCCATGTGGACTCCAATGGTTCCCGTAGTTGTGTCAAGTTGTTTTGTGTACTCAGTGTATGTCCGGAGCATTCTTATATCTTCTAGATATGGGATAGACACTTCTTAACCAATTCTGTAAGATACATTTTTTTGATGGGTTTCTATGAGCTATAATAGTAAACGCCAAATTCAATATTTTATCAAATCATGTGTTATTTTTTTATATATATATATGCCTACAGGGGTCCAAAAATTCTAAATCAAATAGCTAAATGATCCACAGTATAACCATCTTAAAACAATTCAATATCTTAGTATAACCCCCAAACCCCCAAAGGCTTAGACTTTTAGGGGTTAACGGTGATACCAGTAAGTAAATCAAGGTCAGGTTAACAATGTAAAAAAGCCTGAATGGATTCAGACTACCACACGGTAAGCCAAAGGCTGGAGAGCATTTCAGTCTTCAGGTCTGTGAGAGAAATACATTGTTCTCCAGTTCACTGTGCATTGTCACTCAGTCACACAGAAATGGTTTAAAACATAGAAATCTCCAACATCGGCACACTAACAACCTTGTTGAAAAGAGAGGAGGGCATCATGTCTGGCTTTTTCACACATTAATGGTGATTCTAGAAAGAGAGAGGAAACAATAGGACTTGAATATTGGACGTGAATATTCAACAGATATTTTGCTGAACGCAGACACAATCTTCCTTCTTATGTAATGATTGCTCTGATAAATGACCCATGTGAAAACCTGGAATGATAACAAATTCAGAAATACCCTCCCTCTTGGCCTTGCAGATCTGGTATCATCATGTAGACCTTCAGGTTCTATAGGTTCCTTTAAGGAATGAGTTCATGGAGACAGATTACTTTAGGACCTCAACTCCGGCCAATGTTTTATTTATGCATCTGAGGAAGGCATTGCCTTTACCTCTCAGCTAATTACAGTATTTATCTCTCCTTTCTATGTTCAACCCTCATTGAACCATGCAAAGGCTCAAATGATGATTAATGGAGTTAATTACAGTATCATTTGGGGTCTATAAGGTGTTTTTCTGTGTGTGTATGCTTTTTATCAAGCATGGCAGCACGTATTTATTGTTAGGTTGGTATGGGTTATGTATCAATTGATTTATGCTATGCTTGAACAAAAGATAATACTCAACCATATAATTACAGGGGTATAGTGAGAACTGAATGATCTGGGAGGGATTGTTGATACAGAGAGGGCTTTAGGACAACTGAATGATGAATCTGAGCAATGTACATTGTAGGTTTGCGAGTTCTTCCCAAAGCACCTCGTGGAACACACATTCACTAATTGTTAGAGCAGAGAGTTTGAACCATGAAATAATTCATAGGCTGTCATCACTGCTCTTGGAACAGTTTTCTGTATCTAACTTTTTACATTTCTTCTTTCATTTCCTGAAGTGTCAACCCCCCCATCATATACAGTTAAAGAATTGAAGTTTTAGCCAGTGTAGAGATTATGATCCATCAGGGCACTGTCATTGAGCCCTACTTTCATGGAAACCATCTCAATACCAGCTCCATTCAGGACTATCTTAAAAGTTGAACAGAGACCGACAAGCTATTTCACTTCTGTATGTGGCTTGCAAGTGTTAAATTACTTAGCCTTTACTTAGACAGGTCAAATACCCATGGAAGTATTTTCTTATTACATCGACAAAGAATGTTGTGTTGCAGACACCAGGTCGGTTCCTAATGCTCGTGGCCATGTTGCATAAGACTTTTCTATTCAAATGCAGCAGTTGGAATTACTTGTATTAGTTGCTGTTGGATGCAGGCCAGGCTTCACACCTCACCCAAACCACTAAGCCATGTTGAATTTCACCTTTGAGCTGGTGACATGGTCGCACAAGCATATGGATATGCACTCTTCTTCTATCCGAGAACTCACTCCTCTCTCCTCACCAAAATGTACTTATATCCTGTAGAAAAAGAGAATGTAGGCGCATTGGGAATTTTTAGAGAGAGGAAAGGATTTCGGGCTTTCCCTATGGTACCGCTGCAAACACTTCCACTGCAAGCTCTCTCCTGCTTGTCATATATGGTTTCAGAGAGCTAACCTTGCTTTGCGCTCCAAGGGAGCTTCAGGCAAGTGTCACTTTAAGTTACATGGGCTGTGAAATACCAGGAGCCAAGCTAACGTTCACTGATCTATGAGAAATCAAGTCAAGTGCCGGCGTCTTCCACCATCCTCGTAATCCTTAGGATTGGAGAGTCGACCCAGTGATTGAGGCAGTCCAGAAACATCTCCATAATGAGCAAGCCACCATTTAAACCATCTGGTTCACAGAGTGACACAGAAACAATACTGTATATTGACAATGAAACAAGGAGCCTTGATGGACCTGGCTTTGATAAGGAAAAGGGCCTGCTAGTATAGATGCATTGGAAAAACAACCATTCCTTTCAAATGAAAATATGCGTCTTTGCCTCTGTTTGCTCTCTGCCCATGCAATGAAAGGACAGTAACCTGTTTCAGAGTCCTTTAGATTGCATTATTTACTAGGCATATATTGCTTGGTGGAGTTACTGGTACCTGAGTCCGTGAGCTACACCTAGTGGCAAAGGTCTCGACTGGACAGATTATGAGAAGACGTTAATGTGATAGCCAGTCTGGACTGAAGGACATGGTACTATTATCCTGTTTGTGATAAAATAGGTTGTGTGTTGCAGCACACGTAGGTGGGGAGGAATGAAGACAAAATACATAATGTGCAAGTTCATAAACACAGAGAACACATCTGAAGAATGAGGGCACATTAGTAGCAGAGAAGTGCTATTAGTAAGAAGCCCGAACAAGGTTTATGTGGACAACGAATGTCATGTAAACAAGTACGGCTGTCACTGTATCTAAGAGACAGTGTCTGCGTGCACCTCTACATGTTAATATCTTCTATTCCGGAGTGTCAAGTCTTGTCCAAATTCATCAGTGTGATATCTGCATGTGGCTTTTGTCGTGGTGCATGACATCGTCAGAGAGAGCAGCGTGCTGTAATAACTCCTCGGGATCAGAGGATCAGGTCACAGGTATGCACTGCACACATGAAGAGGACCAGCCGTCATTAGCACAGGAGGTTCAACCCTGTGGGTAAAAGGTTTTCTCCTCACACCCCAAATGAGTGTCAATCAATGGCAGCATTAGGCGAAGGTGTGAAAACACTCACTGTGTTTGTGTGATTGAGAAAGGGGCATTCAGAAATAAGGTACAGTACTAGAGAGAGGGAAAATCACATCCTTTCATCATCCTATTTTATGACATTTAACATTTTCAGAAATGACACCATGCTACTGTAGCAATCGACAGAAGAAACAAATTGTGAACAAGTAACACGTGGGTGATGAATGATTGTTTCTAAATTACATTTGATTCTTTCATTTTATTTCTCAAAAACACCTTTGATCTGTATTTTATATCCTAGTTGGGCATGATTACCTTTTCATCTATATGTATGATGGTGGTGGCTGTGCTGTGGAGGTAAGGGATCAAATATTTTTTTGTGCCAAAGAATTGCCTACCCTCAAATCAATGGCTGGTCTATTGAAACCTGGCTGGCAGCCATTACGTCAGTGTGACAAGTGCTGGGCTCTAAATGATGGAGGGTGAGGTGGCTCGATTGATTTCCATGAAAAATGTCACTCAGAGCTGGACACGTCTAGGTGAGTTCTCTGTTTTAAAGAACCAAAGTTTGCATACATGTATGATAAGAGTCAGGGTATATGGTCATACAGATTACACCAAGAGCAGTCTAGCACTCAAAAAAACATTCACAGCAGTGAAAGACATCAAGCTATTCAATTACAATCTCATACAATCTCAATCTCATACTGTATTTGATCCAGTTTGCTGTAGCAGGAAAATAATCCTGCAGCAACAGGAAATGTGAATTATTATGTGGATTATAATTAATGACATTTTTTTTCAGGAAATGTATTTAAACCTCAGATATACTACATGTTCATGCAACAGGGTGATCAAATTAAGATCCTACATCTGTAGGAATCGGTTAATGTCTGTAGCATAATATTAAAGGATACTACACTGAACAAAAATATAAATGCAACATGTAAAGTGTTGGTCCCATGTTTAATGAGTTGAAATAAAATATACCAAAATATCCCAGAAATGTTCCTTATGCCCGAAAATGTCTTTCAAATAGTGTGCACAAATTTGTGCACAAATCTCTTTTATTGAGCATTTTATACTTTGTCAAGATAATTCTTCCACCTGACAGGTGTGAAATATCAAGAAGCTGATTAAACAGCATGATCATTACACAGGTGCACCGATAGAGATGGTCACCTTGCTTCAGGTCCTTAACCTTTCTGATCTCCCCATCCCGGATCCGGGATCGTGAATACAGACTCAAGCTCATTACCATAACGCAACGTTAACTATTCATGAAAATCGCAAATGAAATGAAATAAATATGCTAGCTCTCAAGCTTAGCCTTTTGTTAACAACACTGTCATCTCAGATTTTCAAAATATGCTTCTCAACCATTGCAAAACAAGCATTTGTGTAACAGTATTGATGGCTAACGTAGCATTTAGCATTAGCATTCAGCTGGCAACATTTACACAAAAAAACAGAAAAGCATTCAAATAAAATCATTTACCTTTGAAGAACTTCAGATGTTTTCAATGAGGAGACTCTCAGATAGCAAATGTTCAGTTTTTCCTGAAAGATTATTTGTTTAGGACAAATCGCTCCGTTTTCTGCATCACGTTTAGCTATGAAAAAACCCCTGTATCCAGGATTGTGTAAATCTATCAGCAAGCTCATTAGCATAACACAACGTTAACTATTCATGAAAATCGCAAATGAAATGAAATAAATATGCCATCTCTCAAGCTTAGCCTTTTGTAAACAACACTGTCATCTCAGATTTTCAAAATATGCTTCTCAACCATAGGAAAACAATCATTTGTGTAAAAGTAGCTAGCTAGCTAGCGTTAGCATTTAGCGTTAGCATTTAGCATTAGCATTAGCGTTAGCATCCAGCACGCAACATTTCAACAAAAACATAAAAGCCTTCAAATAAAATAATTTACCTTTGAAGAACTTCTGATGTTTTCAATGAGGATACTCTCAGTTAGATAGCAGATGCTCAGTTTTTCCAAAAAGATTCTTTGTGTATTAGAAATAGCTCCGTTTTATACATCACATTTGGCTACCAAAACAAATCCGAAAATTCAGTCCTCAAAACGCGAACTTTTTTCCAAATTAACTCCATAATATCGACTGAAAACATGGCAAACGTTGTTTAGAATCAATCATCAAGGTGTTTTTCACATATCTCTTCATTGATACATCGTTCTTGGACACATGGTTTCTCCCCAATATCAAATGGAAAAGTACGAGCAGCTGGCAATTGCGCACCGAATTCCACGCAGGACACCAGGCGGACACTTGGAAAATGTAGTCTCTTATGGTCAATCTTCCAATGATATGCCTACAAATACGTCACAATGCTGCTAAGACCTTGGGCGAACGATAGAAAGTGTAGGCTCATTCTTGCGCAATCACAGCCATATAAGGAGACAATGGAAAACAGAGCTTCAGAAATTCTGCTAATTCCTGGTTGATGCATCATCTTGGTTTTGCCTGTAGAATGAGTTATGGGGCACTTACAGACAAAATCTTTGCAGATTCTGAAATTTCAGAGTGTTTTCTTTCCAAAACTGTCAAGAATATGCATAGTCGAGCATCTTTTCGTGACAAAATATCGCGCTTAAAACGGGAACGTTTTTTATCCAAAAATGAAATAGCGCCCCTAGAGATCTAACAGGTTAAGAAACTGTACAGTAATAAAAAAAATATATGAATTATTTCTTACATTGTTAGCCCAGAAAATCTCAAGTGTTATTAAATACAGCAGGACAGAACTATTGGATATAAAAGCAACGTAAACTTATTAGCAAGTGCATCGGTGAAGCGTTAGTATAGAGACAAATCAGAGTTGCAATTCAACGGCTCAAACACGAGACGTATGTGGCAGGGTCTACAGTCAATCATGGATTACATAAATGAAACCAGCCCCATTGCGGACATCAAAGTCTTGCTCCCAGACAAATTAAACAACTTCTTTTCTCCCTTTGAGGACAATACAGTGCCACTGACAGGGCACGCAATCAAAGCCTGTGGGCTCTCCTTCATTGTGTACAATGTGAGTAAAACATTTAAACATGTTTACCCTCGCAAGGCTGCCAGCCCAGACAGTATCCCTAGCCGCGTCCTCAGAGCATGCGCAGACCAACTGGCTGGTGTGTTTACAGACATATTCAATCAATCCCTATCCCAGTCTGCTGTGTCCACATGCTTCAAGATGGCCACCATTGTTCCTGTTCCCAAGAAAGCTAAGGTAACTGAACTAAATGACTATCGCCCCATAGCATTCACTTCTGTCATCATGAAGTGCTTTGAGAAACGAGTCAAGGATCATATCACCTCCACCCTACCTGATACCCTAGACCCACTCCAATTTGCTTACCGCCCCAATAGGTCCACAGACGAGGTAATAGCAATCACACTGCCCTATCTGGGCAAGAGGAATGCCTATGTAAGAATGCTGTTCATTGACTACAGCTCAGCATTCAACACCATAGTACCCTCCAAACTCATCACTAAGCTTGAGATCCTGGGTCTTGACCCCACTCTGTGCAACTGGGTCCTGGACTTTCTGACAGGCCACCCACAGGCGGTGAGGGTAGGAAACAACATCTCTGATCTTCAACACTGGGGCCCCACAAGGGTGCGTTCTCAGCCCTCTCCTGTACTCCCTGTTCACCTATGACTGTGTGGCCATGCAGCCTCCAACTCAAGCATCAGTTTGCAGACGACACTACAGTGGTAGGCTTGATTACCAACAACGATGAGACGGCCTACAGGGAGGAGATCAGGGCCCCCGGAGTGTGGTGTCAGGAAAACAACCTCTCACTCAATGTCAACAAAACAAAGGTGATGATCGTGGACTTCAGGAATCAGCAGAGGGAGCATCCTCCCATCCACGTCGGTGAGGTGGAAAGTTTTAAGTTCCTTGGCATATACATCACGGACAAACTGAAATGGTCCACCCACACAGACAGTGTGGTGAAGAAGGCGCTCAGGAGGCTGAAAAAATTTGGCTTGTCACCTAAGACACACAAACTTTTAGAGATGCTCAATCGTGAGCATTCTGTCGGGCTGTATCACCGCCTGGTATGGCAACTGCTCCGCCCACAACCGTAAGGCTCTCCAGAGGGTAGTGTGGTCTGCACAATACATCACCGGGGGTAATCTACCTGCCTTCCAGGACACCTACGGCACCCAATGTCACAGAAAGGCCAAAAAGATAATGAAGTTCTACAACCACCCGAGCCACTGCCTGTTCACCCCTCTATCATCCAGAAGGCAAGGTCAGTACAGGTGCATCAAAGCTGTGACCGAGAGACCAAAAAACAGATTCTATCTCAAGGCCATCAGACTGTTAAACAACCATCACTAACAGAGTGGCTGCTGCCAACATACAGACTCAAATCTCTGGCCACTTTAATACATTTAATAAATTGTTTTAAAGGTATCACTAGTCATTTTAAATAATGACACTTTAATAATGTCTACATATCCTCATCTCATATGTATGTACTGTATTCTATACCATCTACTGCATCTTGCCTATGCCGCACGGCCATCGCTCATCCATATATTTACAGTGCCTTGCGAAAGTATTCGGCCCCCTTGAACTTTGCGACCTTTTGCCACATTCCAGGCTTCAAACATAAAGATATAAAACTGTATTTGTTTGTGAAGAATCAACAACAAGTGGGACACAATCATGAAGAGGAACGACATTTATTGGATATTTCAAACTTTTTTAACAAATCAAAAACTGAAAAATTGGGCGTGCAAAATTATTCAGCCTCCTTAAGTTAATACTTTGTAGCGCCACCTTTTGCTGCGATTACAGCTGTAAGTCGCTTGGGGTATGTCTCTATCAGTTTTGCACATCGAGAGACTGACATTTTTTCCCATTCCTCCATGCAAAACAGCTCGAGCTCAGTGAGGTTGGATGGAGAGCATTTGTGAACAGCAGTTTTCAGTTCTTTCCACAGATTCTCGATTGGATTCAGGTCTGGACTTTGACTTGGCCATTCTAACACCTGGATATGTTTATTTTTGAACCATTCCATTGTAGATTTTGCTTTATGTTTTGGATCATTGTCTTGTTGGAAGACAAATCTCCGTGCCGGTCTCAGGTCTTTTGCAGACTCCATCAGGTTTTCTTCCAGAATGGTCCTGTATTTGGCTCCATCCATCTTCCCATCAATTTTAACCATCTTCCCTGTCCCTGCTGAAGAAAAGCAGGCCCAAACCATGATGCTGCCACCACCATGTTTGACAGTGGGGATGGTGTGTTCAGCTGTGTTGCTTTTACGCCAAACATAACGTTTTGCATTGTTGCCAAAAAGTTCAATTTTGGTTTCATCTGACCAGAGCACCTTCTTCCACATGTTTGGTGTGTCTCCCAGGTGGCTTGTGGCAAACTTTAAACAACACTTTTTATGGATATCTTTAAGAAATGTCTTTCTTCTTGCCACTCATCCATAAAGGCCAGATTTGTGCAATATACGACTGATTGTTATCCTATGGATAGAGTCTTCCCACCTTAGCTGTAGATCTCTGCAGTTCATCCAGAGTGATCATGGGCCTCTTGGCTGCATCTCTGATCAGTCTTCTCCTTGTATGAGCTGAAAGTTTAGAGGGACGGCCAGGTCTTGGTAGATTTGCAGTGGTCTGATACTCCTTCCATTTCAATATTATCGCTTGCACAGTGCTCCTTGGGATGTTTAAAGCTTGGGAAATCTTTTTGTATCCAAATCCGGCTTTAAACTTCTTCACAACAGTATCTCTGACCTGCCTGGTGTGTTCCTTGTTCTTCATGATGCTCTCTGCGCTTTTAACGGACCTCTGAGACTATCACAGTGCAGGTGCATTTATACGGAGACTTGATTACACACAGGTGGATTGTATTTATCATCATTAGTCATTTAGGTCAACATTGGATCATTCAGAGATCCTCACTGAACTTCTGGAGAGAGTTTGCTGCACTGAAAGTAAAGGGGCTGAATAATTTTGTACGCCCAATTTTTCAGTTTTTGATTTGTTAAAAGAGTTTGAAATATCCAATAAATGTCGTTCTACTTCATGATTGTGTCCCACTTGTTGTTGATTCTTTCCAAAAATATACAGTTTTATATCTTTATGTTTGAAAGATGTGATATGTGTCAAAAGGTCGCAAAGTTCAAGGGGGCCGAATACTTTCGCAAGGCACTGTATATGTACATATTCTTATTCATCCCTTTACATTTGTGTGTATAAGGTAGTCGAATTTGTTAGTTCACTTGTAAGTTATTACTCCATTGTCGGAACTAGAAGCACAAGCATTTCTCTACACTCGCATTAACATCTGCTAACCATGTGTATGTGACCAATAAAATCTTATTTGATTTGATGAGGCCACTCTAAAATGCGTAATTTTGTCACACAACACAATGCCACAGATGTTTCAAGTTGAGGGAGCGTGCAATTGTCATGATGGCTTCAGGAATGTCCACCAGAGCTGTTGCCAGATAATTACATTTTCATTTGTCTACCATAAGCCGCCTCCAATGTCGTTTTAGAGAATTTATCAGTACATAAAACTGGCCTCACAACCGCAGACCACGTGTAACCACGTCAGCCCAGGAACACCACATCCGGCTGCTTCACCTACAGGATCATCTAGAGGGGGAGTGGGTGTAAGGGGTGCTGAGCAGAATTTCTGTCTGTAATAAAGCTCTTTTGTTGGTAAAAAACTAATTCTGAGTGGCTGGGCCTGGGTACCCAGTGGGTGGGACTGGCTCCCAAGTGGGTGGGCCTGTGCACATTAATGGTGAGCCTAGAAAGAGAGAGGAAACATTAGGACTTCAGCAGTGAATATTCAGATTTTTGGCAGAACGCAGACACAATCTTTCTTCTTATGTAAAAAAATAAATAATGCCCAGTCCTGTGAAATACATAGATCAGGGCCTAATGAATTCATTTAAATTGACTTTTTTCCTTTCATGGACTGTAACTCAACAAAATTCTTGAAATAGTTGCATGTTGCGTTCATATTTTTGTTCAGTATACAATAACCCTTGGGCTTCACATGGATAGATTCTATCATGTTTCAAGGTAAGACCCAGATGCAGAAAATGTCGAATTAACAACAGTTTATTAATCCAACTGGGGTAGGCACATGACAGGTCAAGGGCAGTCAGGGGTCAGTAATCCAGATAGGTGGGGCAAAGGTACAGGATGGTAGGCATGCTCAGGTTCAGGGCAGAGAGAAACGGTCAAAACCGGGACAACAGGAACACATTCAAGAGACAGGAATCAAGGGAAAACCACTGGTAGGCTTGACGAAACAAACCGAACTAGCAACAGATAAACAGAGAACACAGGTATAAAGTCACAGGGGATAATGGGGAAGATGGGTGACACCTGGAGGGGGGTGGAGACAATCACAAAGACAGGTGAAACAGATCAGGGTGTGACTGATTCATGATGACATCAATGCATTGGATATTGGATAGTTCCAGAGAAACTACAATGTCACATAAGGCACCGGTGGCTTAATTAATACATGTTTTTAATTAAATCAGTGAGGGCTCCAACTATCCACAGATGATTGTTTTCTATAATTATGTAATTAGGTCTGGTGGTTGAGAACACCTGGTAATGAGAGGGAGAATGTTGTTAGTGAAGCACTGGCGGGGAGGAAAACATAAACATAAATGGACACACAATACACTGGCTCTATCGATGTATGCTTCTAACTCATTCTGAAGGCCTTTTGAAGTATAGTCCTATTAAAATTGCACCATTACAAAATCAGCTGAGAAAAGGCTTTTAGGTGATCAGCATCATGTTGTCAGTTCAGTGAGTGTTAGTCTGAGGCTGTAAGCTGTACTAACATACAAACTGGGCAATATGGACCTCCTTCTCCCTGGCAGATTGTTTCAGTAGGCACAAGACCAATTGGCCAAAGACACGCTGTTTAATTTTTCACCACACTGCAAAATCGCAGAGTATTAAAATGCATAGAAAGATTGAAGTCATTAATAACAAATGGTAAGCTACAGTCAATCCCTCCACGACACACACACACACACACTACAGACACATACATACGCTTTTTTCATCCACAAGGTTTAACTGGTAATTTATGTTAATATATCAGAAATATAACTGTTGCCGCATCAGTGATGCATAATTATGCTTTGTGATTCAGCCATCATTTGTAATAAAGCAAATCATAAAATCATTATAAATCATTATGACTTGTGCAGACCGTGAATGAGGAAATACATTGTAGATTCACTGAGTGTAAAAAACCTTATGAACACCTGCTTTTTCCATGACAGACTGACCGAGTGAATCTAGGTGAACGGTATGATCCCTTATTAATGTCACTTGTTAAATCCACTTCAATCAGTGTAGATGAAGGGGAGGAGACAGGTCTAAGAAGGATTCATAAGCCTTGAGACAATTGAAACATGGATTGTGTATGTGTGCCATTCAGAGGGTGAATGGCAAAAGACATAAGACAAAAGATTTAAGTGCCTTTGAACGGGATATGACAATATGTGCCAGGCGCACCAGTTGGAGTGGGTCAAGAACTGCAACGCTGCTGGGCTTTTCACGCTTAACAATTTCCCATGTGTATCAAAAATGGTCCACTACCCAAATGACATCCAGCCGACTTGACACAACTGTGGGAAGCATTGGAGTCGACATGGGCCATCATCACTGTGGAACGCCTTCGACACCTTGAAGAGTTCATGCCCGATGAATTGAGGCTGTTCTGAGGGCCAAAGGGGGTGCAACTCAATATTAGGAAGGCTTTAATTCTAAAGCCTTTGTCTGACACCTAGCAATACCTAGCAATATGATGGGTGAGCTACTATGGATAGTGCAGCTTGTCATAGGTTTGCAGTGTGTCCAACACCAGCATAGCTTCACATGAAGATGGGTAACAGAACAGACATGATTTGTTGGAAGCCAGCGCCATTGTTTTTCAAGAAGTTCCACATAGTTATTTTTGGAGGCTTTAATTTATGCTAAGCCCTTAGTTGCCCCTCTGAGGGCGCTGTGACATAATGCTATAAAAGTCACCATAGACACTGACAATAGCTACGGGGGACCGGCCAGCTCTGTTTTTGAAGACTGTTGAATCATTTGGAAAAAGATGTCACTTATTTGCTATTAAGTGCTTTGCTGTTATTAGCCTGGGGCAATGGCTGGCCAAGACAAATAACCCTCTTGTGCTGTAGCAGAATTCATGCCAGGTTAAACAACGAAACATGAGAAACACTGCACAATGTTTTTAACATTGCTCCAATTTCGCTGTCACACAAAATGGCTTTCAAAGACGGGTACATTTTATTACTGCGAACACATTGTCACCAATGCACACTAAAGTCAATATGTCATGTAAGATGTTAGACCCTCCAGATGTCATGAAAGATGATCTGTATTATTGGAAGTTTCAAAGGGCATTAGAGAAGATGACCTAACCAGTTAGAGGGAAATGGTGAAAATAGAATTAGCTGGTCTCTTACTTTAAATATATAATGTCTACAATATGACTGGAAGATTATCATAGGTTAAAAACAAAGGCCAGAATTTAAGCGTTGTGTTTAGTATTTCAAAGGGCACAAAAACGAAACCACCCATATCTGTAACTGCCATTAATGAAGTCTGTCTACAAACCTGTTGTTTTGGCAAGATCTCCACACCTTTACTCTTTGCAGATTGGCGGATAGAAAATGTCTTCCTAGATGTCCTACAGGTACAGTATAATGGTCTTATCTGACACATAATGATTAGCATTGGTATGATTGTGAATGACCCATAATTACACCACATGCTAGATGAACATTAGGTCATGGACTTTAAGTGAAGCCACGAGCATGGCTCTGAAGTGTATTAATGGGATATATTTGGTATTTTGCCCTGGCACAGTGATGACAGATTCTAGGGTAATTAGGCTACTGACTGATGGGGAGGGAAAGAGTGATGATGAAAAGAGTCTGTCACTCATTCTATTACACCATAGTACAACTTGCAAAACAGAAACAATAAGATATGTAATTGTATATTCCCTATACATTGTAATGGTTGAGTAAACTGTACTAAATATAATCACATCACTAAATAACTGATTACAACACAGTATTTTGCAAATGTATTTAGTATTCTGTAGGGTAGCACCATTGTGTAGCCGGAGGACAGCTAGCTTCTGACCTCAATACAAAACCTAGGAGGCTCATTGTTCTCACCCTCTTCCATCGACTGACACAGTAATTATGACAACTTCCGGAGGAATCCTTTGATTGTACCCCCAATCAAAGGATCAGATAATTAATCTAGTACTGAAAGAATAAGCTACAGCTAGCTAGCACTGCGGTGTATAAAATGTGGTGAGTAGTTGACTCAAAGAGAGAGAAAGACAATAGTTGAACAGTTTTGATCAAATGCATTTCTTCCAAAATGGAGAAGCAAGAGAGTAAGTTAACAGCTTCACTTACTTAGGTAGCAAATGCAGCTAGCTAGTTTAGCCTACTGAAACACCCTGCTCAAACAGAGGGATGCTATGTTAGCTAGCTGGCTATGACTTTCCAACACAACACTGGAACTCTTCCAAGTCAAGGTCAGCTTTTGGTATTACTAATTTATTGCCACCAGGGCCCACTGGTGTAACTGCTTACTGACTGTATACCAACATTACGCCATGATTGTAGCGGGTTTACTAACGCATTAGTTCTATTAGCCATGCTGACTATGATGTTACTTTAGCAAATATGGTGACAACGATGTAGGCTGTGTGTATCGGTTTGGCTTGGAAAGGTTTTTTCGCCTGGTAACCATACAGCTGATGTGTTATGCATTGAAGTCCACAAGCGAAGGGAAGAGAAGGAAGAGTGAACTCTGTTTACGTGTGATCAGAGGTGTATTCATTCTGTTTATTCTGTTGAAAAACTGTTCTTAAACGGAAGCAAATGGAATAAAAGGGGATAAACAAACCTGGATTTGCAACTGTTGGACTAATGATTAGACCCTATATGCAGGCAAGAGTGTGCAAAGCGGTATTGAATGTCACTGTCGGTCCTTTCAAATTTGTCTCTCGACCTGTGTGCACCTACGTTGTAAACCTTCATTCATAGGCTAGCTTGTCGCAATCTCATGAAGGGTATAGAGAATATTTGAGTATCATGCAGTAGCCTAAACCTATCGCAGTTACATTGAACTGGGTGAATGGAATATCAATGAGAGTCATCCATGTTTTACTCTTACTGACATTTCAAGGTCAGTCTCCCACAGCAACATTAAGACTTTTGGCCATCATTTCAGTCATGTCACTCTCAGTGGGACTCTATGGGACATGGATGACAGTGCAGTCTCTGACCCATGTCGAGGTATGAATCTAATGTTTGGGTTGGCAGACACAGCGTCTAAATACATTTAGAGAATTGTTATTGCTGACAGAATTAGCTTAAAGTATTTTGTCTGCCTGCATATGGGTTGAATTCCTTCAGTTCTCCTTGTGGTACAGTGTGGGGAGGTGTCACACACACACATGTTCATGTTCAACAATATTTTGTACAGACCAACATCATCAACAAAGATCATCAACTACTGAAGGTTGGAAGGATTTTGAAAGACTATTGATTAGATTCGGATATAAATTCCTTTCATGGCCTGTTTGCAAAAGAAGTAAGAAAATTAATTCCTAGGACACCAGGGAAAACCCCTTCGGTAAATACAGTGATGGTAATTACTTCTGGAGAAGCTTGCCTTGATTGTTGAGAGAGGAGCTGTTTGAAAGAGCAGCCGGCACTAATGTAGGTCCACATCTTGCATCTCATACCCCGGCTTTGTGGGATCCATGTAGAGCTGACCAATCAAACGGATTATGCAGGCAGAAAGAAGGTCCTGCTGGAACGGCATGAAGCAAATCAAATATTGTCATTTTGATAGATGATTTATTACCGGAACAACTTTCTCTACCACTCTACTATTTATGTCTTCACACCAATTAAACTAGGTGCCTGGACAGAGAAAAGACTAGACAATGTTAAAGTACTGACTGCAGAGGATAAATTAATTCATCTTAAAATGGTACATGTCTGAACACAAGGGAGTAAAGGCAAGTTTAACAATGGCACAAGGATTATGGCTGACATTTTCATCATCTAATCATTCTGCCTCCGTCATCAATTTTGCACACAAATTGGCTCAAATTGGTTAGGGTGATTTTATGAACACGTTGGCATTAACATTTTATCTGGTATTTGTTCTTTGTGATCAGATCAGATCTGCAAGACACTGCAGATACGCAAGACATTTCATTCTACCAATGAGTCATCATTTCATGAGTATTATACTTTAATAAATGTGTTATTATTGATGGAAAGCACCCAGGCAATTTGGTTGATAAACAAAAATAGAGAACCAGTTCAAAATGTAAAACGTTTTGTGTGATAAATCATGTTACTGGTCACTTATTTAATGCACCTGCAGCATGTTTTCCCCTGACAGTGTCAAACTAAGTTATAGGAATGTCACCCAGACTGATGATAATCTTCACAAACAATGAGTCACTGATGTGATCATCCTGTCTGGGTTGGGTTGGGTTGGGTTGGCGCCCCCCCCCCTTGGGTTGTGCCGTGGCGGAGATCTTTGTGGGCTATACTCAGCCTTGTCTCAGGATGGTAAGTTGGTGGTTGAAGATATCCCTCTAGTGGTGTGGGGGCTGTGCTTTGGCAAAGTGGGTGGGGTTATATCCTTCCTGTTTGGCCCTGTCCGGGGGTGTCCTCGGATGGGGCCACAGTGTCTCCTGACCCCTCCTGTCTCAGCCTCCAGTATTTATGCTGCAGTAGTTTATGTGTCGGGGGGCTAGGGTCAGTTTGTTATATCTGGAGTACTTCTCCTGTCCCACCCGGCACAGCCAGAAGAGGACTGGCCACCCCACATAGCCTGGTTCCTCTCTAGGTTTCTTCCTAGGTTTTGGCCTTTCTAGGGAGTTTTTCCTAGCCACCGTGCTTCTACATCTGCATTGCTTGCTGTTTGGGGTTTTAGGCTGGGTTTCTGTACAGCACTTTGAGATATCAGCTGATGTACGAAGGGCTATATAAATACATTTGATTTGATTTGGCCCTCGTGCTATGCAACTGGATGATAATTCTATTATATTATATGTAAAAAAATTTAAAGCAGGGAGAATTAAAAGCAAGGCACTGTGTATCCACGTCAATTGACAACTGTTCCTCTCCACAACTCCTATGGAAAATCCAATTTTACACACCACAGCTTTTGTGGATTACTTTCTCACCCACCCTATTTTTATAAAGACGTTCTGATTTTATTAACCTGTAAATACAGTGCACTGCCACATGGCATGCATAGAGATCCATCAAAATCAGCCTGAAAAAATGTAGCTCCAAATATTATATCACATCAGTGTCTTAGCCTTTCGCTTTCTTTCACTTTTATTTCTCATTGTTCCTCTACGTCATTGGTCCATAAAAGAATTATGCATCATAAGAGTGAAATAACTCAAGCTTATCTTCCTCCTGAGAGACAGTGTTCTTTTGCAGAGTAGAGTAACTCGTTTATGTATATTTTTCTCTCCTCTTGCTCAATCGTTTTCTGGTCTTTAGTACCTCAATGCCATCCTGTCAGTCTCTACGGGTATGTGTCTGGTCACTAGTGGAAAGTCCCACCTTTCTGTCAAGAGTGAATTCAGGGTGATCACATACTACCGGTACAGTGGCATTTGAAAATATTCACCCCCTTGACATTTTTCCTATTTTGTTGCCTTACAACCTGGAATTAAAATTGATTTTGGGGGGGGTTGTATCATTTGATTTACACAACTTTCCTACCACTTTGAGGGTGCAAAATATGTTTTATTATGAAACAAACAAGAAGTAAGACAAAAAAAACAGAAAGCGTGCATAACTATCCCCCCCAAAGTCAATACTTTTTAGAGCCACCTTTTGCAGCAATTAAAGCTGCAAGTCTCTTGGAGTATGTCTCTATAAGCTTGGCACATCTAGCCACTGGATTTTTTTGCCCATTCTTCAAGGCAAAACTGCTACAGCTGCTTTAGCAGTATGATTAGGGTCATTGTCCTGCTGGAAGGTGAACCTCCGACCCAGTCTCAAATCTCTGGAAGCCTGAAAAAGGTTTCCCTCCAGAATTTCCCTGTGTTTATTGCCATCCACCATTCCTTCAATTCGGACCAGTTTCCCAGTCCCTGCCGATGAAAAACATCCCCACAGGTGTTGGGTTTGCGCTAGACATAGCGTTTTCCTTGATGGCCAAAAAGCTACATTTTAGTCTCATCTGACCAGAGTACAGTACATTCGTCCGTATGTTTCCCACATGCCTTTTGGAGAACACCATTTTTTTTTCTTTAAGCAATGGCTTTTTCTTGCTACTCTTTCATAAAGCCCAGCTCTGTGGAGTGTACGGCTTAAAGTGGTCCTATGGACAGATACTGCAATATCCGATGTGGAGCTTTGTAGATCCTTCAGGGTTATCTTTGGTCTCTTTGTTGCCTCTCTGATTGATACCCTCCTTGCCTGGTCTGTGAGTTTTGGTGCGAGGCCCTCTCTTGGCAGGTTTGCTGTGGTGCCATATTCTTAGAATTTTTTAATAATGGATTTAATGGTGCTCCGTGGGATGTTCAAAGTTTCGGATATTGTTTTATAACCCAACCCTGATCTGTACTTCTCCACAACTTTGTTCCTGACCTGTTTGGAGAGCTCCTTGGTCTTCATGGTGCCGCTTGCTTGGTGATGGCCCTTGCTTAGTGGTGTTGCAGACTCTGGGGCCTTTCAGAACAGGTGTATGTATACTGAGATCATGTGATAGATCATGTCACAGTTAGATTGCACACAAGTGGACTTTATTTAACTAATTATGTGACTTCTGAAGGTAATTGGTTGCACCAGATCTTTTTTAGGGGCGTCATAGCAAAGGGGGTGAATACATATGCATGCACCCCTTTTATTTTTTTTATGTTTTTGAAACAAGTGATTTTTTTCATTTCACTTCACCAATTACATGAAATCCAAATAAAAATCTATTTAAATTACAGGTTGTAATGCAACAAAATAGGAAAAACGCCAAGGGGGATAAAAACCTTTACAAGGCACTGTACCTCCAGCAGAGATGTTAATGTCTTTTTCTCTCACCTATTTCTCTATCTGCCATTGGCCTGAGGACAGATGTCTGTCAGATGACAAGGCCTACTCCATCAGCCGCCTAACCTCCACAAGCTATGTACATAGCACACTGAACAATGATTAAGCATGGCTTCCAAGGTGTTGTGTAGTAATCAAAAAAGCCCAAAGCATAACATCCTTTCTGTGATCATATTTCATACTAATTAGCATAATATTATTATCTCTCGTGACAACGCTTCATGCTACAGCATGGCATTTCATTAGAGAGAATACATTGCATTCACTTGCATATTGTCTTGATTCAAAATATTGATTGGTGACTGAAAATCGAGGGTTCACTCAGAAGGGAGGGGTTCCTTACGGGTTCTTTGGAAAGGGTGATGGTTTTACATGGAACCAAAATGACTCAGAGAATCCTTTGAGCCCTTCAATGGTTATTTGCAGTTCACAAAAGGGTTCTTTAATCTTTAAGTGATAATTAAATTGTAGGGGTGGCGGTTCATTCAAATATTTTGGGGCGTGGTTTGAGCACAACTCTTTTTGTGCAACCGTGAGTCAGAGTGTCATTCCAGTTTATCTAAACTGTTGTGTTATGCCATGACATGTTATATACAATATGACTATGGCCAATGATGGTGTCTTGTAAAATACTCACTAATGGCCTTAGCTATTGATTAAATCAGAGGTTCTCAATGCTGTCTTCAGGGATCTGCTATGGTTACAAGCCAATGAACCCTTTTTTGGCACAAGGTAGAACCATTTGCATTTAGTGCTTGCTGGTGATAATTCCCATTTGCTCATCAGCTGCACAAACAGGGTAGCAAAACAGTGGGATGTTGCTTCATTGTATTATTTGCAATTAGATAAAACTTCTCTTAAATTATGATGAGATGTCGGAAAAACTGCGTATGTGACTAATTTCAGGAAATGAGGTGTATGTCGTGAGTCATTACTTCACAGGAAAACCATTTGGACGTAAACTTCTTATTTTGAATAAAAAAAATATTGGCAGAAATGTGAACATGTGAACTTTCATGTGCCTTAGTAACAAACTTGTATGCCATCTGTAAATATCATAATAATTGTTAAATGAAGAGCTGGTTTAGCCATGGAAAATGGCAGCAACCTTCCCTCTAGCCATGATTGGCTGAGGTAATGAGTGGGCTGTAAATGCCGAGAGATGAGTTCAGATTGGTCTGCCATGTAGCATGCTTCTGTCCATAACATGAGATGGTCAGTATGAGTAGGTATGCCTTTTGAACACAGCACATGTAGTAGAACTGCATAAGTGTTGCTCTCCACTTTCTGGGGGACCGAGTTTTAAAATGAGTGGATTTAGATTATGATAGCTAAGGAGATTGAGAAAATTCTGGTGTTTGATTGCAAATATGCAACAAGAATCGAAAAGAGAATACACAGAAGGCTGTTGAATAAAACCTGGCCCTTGGATTACATCTTCAAACTAAGGGTAACTATGGCATCCGTGATAGAAAGGGAGAAGCATCCATCCAACTATTTGGGTAAGAGAGTCTAGCTAACTACATTTTCAGATATTGCATGTTTCGAATTTTGTCAGAAAGTCATTTTCATTTAAAGTTAAAGTGTATTATTAGCTAGCTAGTTAACGTTACGTGTATGATCTGTGTAGTATTATTATTTGTATCTCAGAGCCATTTGTATTGCTAGTTATAGCCTAAGGTTAGCTAGCTAACATTGAACCTGGTTGGTTAGCTACCTGCAGATTCTTGCGGGGTAGTAAAGTTATGAGTTCGGATTATGGTTAATTTTTTAGCTAGCTGGCTAGCTAGCTACATGTCTAAACAAAAGACTCCACTATGCAAGTAACTATTTCAATAGAATGTTTATGATGTCACAGCGACAACTGTCGATAGCTGGTAAATTCGCTCTGGCTATACATTCCAAGCCCATTCTACTGCAGGTTGGGGTGAACCACTCTGAAATTCTTAGCTTTCTGTTGATCACTTCTCCCGAGAACCCCTTTATGCTAGGGTACCCCTGGCTAGCGCTACATAACCCACTACTCTCCTGGTCCATGGAACACCTACTAGACTGGGGTAAGAACTGCCAAATGTCTAAGACCCCACCTAGAACCTCATCACATCCATTGAAGACCAAGACTTCTCTACTCTCTCTCCCGAATACTTTGACCTCCGGGAGGCCTTCAGTAAGAGGCAGGCCACCCTTCCCCCTCATCGTCCTAACAACTGTGCCATAGCCGGCGCCACACCTCCCGGGGTAGTCTGTACTCCCTCTCGACCCCTGAAGCAACAGTCATGGACAATTACATCGGGGAGTAGCTTCAGGAAGGTTTAATTCATCCCTCTACATCCCTTGCAGTCTTCTTCTTTGTGGGTAAGAGGGATGGAGGACTGTGTCCCTGCATCGATTACAGAGGGCTGAACCAGATTACAATGAAGAATCGTTACCCCCCTACCCCTAATGTCCTCCGCATTGGAGTTGGTCCAATTCTTCACCAAACTGGATCTCCGCAATGCTTACAATCTGGTGAGAATCAGCGAGGGAGATGAGTGGAAGACTGCCTTTAACACCAAAAGTGGCCACTATGAGTATATGGTCATGACCTTTGGATTATTTAACTCACCAGCAGTCTTTCAAGCATTGGTCAATGAGACCCTGAGTAGTATGTTGAATCGGTTCGTCTATGTTTTCCTCAACGATATCATGATCTTCTCCAAGACCCTTCTAGAACACATACTGCATATCCGCCAAGTCCTGAGATGCCTTCTGCAGAGTCAACTATATGTCAAGATAGAGAAGTTCCATGTATTCCAGGTTTCCTTCTTGGGTCACCATCCAAATGGACCTGTAAAGATTGAGGCGGTTGTCGACTGGTCCCGTCCCAACTAACTCAAGCAGGTCCAGCGGTTCCTGCGGTTTGCCAATTTTTCCAAGTGTTTTATATGCAACTTTGGTGGAGTGGTAGCGCCTCGCACAGTCCTAACAAGCAGGTCCCAAATCTGTTTCTGCTGGAACCCTGAGGCTGACAGGGCATTCATGGAGCTCAAGGGACGTTTCACCTCTGGACCCATCCTTGTTCATCCTAATCTGACTCGTCCCTTTATCAAGGAGGTGGACACCTCGGGACACCAGAGCAGGGGTGGTCCTTTCACAGCGGAACAAGGAGGACAAGAAACTGCACTCATGCTCCTTTCTCTCCAAGCGGTTCTCACCAGTGGAACGCAATATACGATGTAGGCAACTGGGAATTCTTGACAGTTAAGTGGGATCTTGAGGGGTGGAGACACTGGTTGGAGGGGGCATCTCATCCTTTCGTGATGTGGACAACCATAAGAACTTGGTCTCCATTAAAGAAGCCAAGCGGTTGAACGCTTGCCAAGCTAGGTGGGCTCTGTTTTTACCAGCTTTGATTTCACACTAGCCCGGGATCCAAGAATCAGATGGCAGACGCCCTATCCCGCCAACACGATGTCTTTAACGAGGAGAAGGACCCCGAGCCCATCACCCCCAGCTCACACATTGTGGCCCCTGTGATATGGAGTATTGAGACCACTGTCCGACAAGCACAGACCCGAGAACCTGACCCACTAACATACTTTACATTCTGCTGTCACCCCATCCCGGGTACTACAATGGGGACACTCCTCTAAATTATCAGTGGTTAATTGGGCAATGGAGTTCCTGAGGTGGACATTCTGGTGGCCCAACATCATGTAGGATGTGTGGTCCTTTGTTTGCCAGCCTGCTCCATCTGTGCCAAAAGCACGTCCTCACATCAGGGACCAGTCGAGTTGCTCCAACCTCTGCCCATCCCCAGCCTGCCCTGGTCTCATCTGTCTGTTGATGATTGCATCTCAAGGGTTTACCACTATCCTGGTGGTCGTGGATCGATTCTCCAAGGCAGCCCATTTCATCACCTTACCCAAGTTGCCTTCAGCGAAGGAGACCGCTGATCTCATGGTTACCAATGTCTTTCGACTACACGGACTTCCCTCAGATCGTGGGCTCCAGTTCATCACACGGTATTGGAAGGCCTTCTGGTCCCTGTTGGGGGCATCGGTGAGGCTCTCCTCGGGGTTCAACCCTTAGTTGAATGGGCAAACTGAGCAGGCCAACCAGGAGCTGGAAAGGTTCCACCACTGTCATGGTTCTTCCTGGAACCAGAGGGCAGCAGAGACCACCATAGATACTTTTATTGGAATCAGGTGTGTCTTATAATTTAATGATTGTGTAATTGTTGAAAGAGGTGTGTTTTCTGTGGTCCTTTGCAGAAGCTTGAAATGTTTTCGGAGTGTGTTCGTTTCCTGAGTGAGTTTTGAGACATAGTGTTTGTTGTTTTTTCAAGTGTGCTGTGATCCTGCGGCTACCGTTTCTTGGTAAACTATTATGTTCATCCTTAACTTCTGTGGGATATGTGGGACGGTAGCGTCAGCACCTAGTCACAGAAAACCATACAGCCATTTTCCAGCCAAGGAGAGGGCTCACAAAAATCAGAAATAGCGATTAAATGAATCACTTACCTTTGATGATCTTCATCAGATGGCACTCATGTTCATGGACTTCATGTTACACAATAAATGTGTATTTGGTTTGATAAAGTTAATCTTTATGTCCAAAAACCTCATTTGAAATTGGTGTGTTATGATCAGATATGCATTGTCTCAAACAAACATCCGGTGAAAGTGCAGAGAGCCACATCAAATTTCAGAAATACTCATAATAAACATTGATAAAACATTGATAAAAGTTTAATGCATGGAAATATAGATAAACTTCTCCTTAATGCAACCACTGTGTCAGATTTCAAAATGGCTTTACGGCGAAAGTACACCTTGCGATTATGTTAGGTCAGCGCTAGTCACAGAAAAACATCCAGACATTTTCAAAAGAAGGAGAAGTGTCAGAAAAGTCAGAAATAGAGTTCTAAATATTCTTGATCGGAATGCACTCCCAGTGCCACGTTCGTTCTAAGAATCGGACCAAGGCGCAGCGTGGTATACATACATTCTTATTTATTAAAAGAATGAACACTGAACAAACTAACAAAATAACAAAACAAAACGTGAAGCTATACAAACGAGTGCTGCCAGGCAACTACACATAGACAACATCACATACCAGAAAGTGGGAAACAGGGCTGCCTAAATATGATCCCCAATCAATAAACAGCTGTCTCTGATTGAGAACCATATCAGGCCAATATAGAAATACAAAAACCCATAGACCTACAACAACCCTAGACATACAAACCCCTAGACATACAACACTAGAGTACCCACCCTAGTCACACCCTGACCTAACCAAAATATATAGAAAACAGAGATATCTAAGGTCAGGGCGTGACAACCAGGTATCCCAGTTGCACAATAAATGTTTGTTTTGTTCGATAAAGTCCATCATTTATGTCCAAATACTTTCTTTTTGGTCACGCGTTTAGCCCAGTAATCCAAATGCATAATGCACGATCACTTGTTTAGACGAAATGTCAAAAAAGTGATCAGCTCATGGCACTCTGCCATACCTCTGGTTGAAACAGCTCTCATTCTCTTCTCCTTCAAAGTAGAAGCCTCAAACAAGGTTCTAAAGACTGTTGACACCTAGGGAAGCCTTAGGAAGTGCAATATGACCCCATAGACGCTGTATATTCGATAGGCAATGACATGAAAAACTACAAATCTCAGATTTCTCACTTCCTAATTTGATTTTTTTCTCAGGTTTTTGCCTGCCATATGAGTTCTGTTATATTCACAGACATCATTCAAACAGTTTTAGAAACTTCAGAGTGTTTTCCATCCAAATCTACTAATTATATGCATATTCTAGCTTTTGGGCCTGAGTAGCAGGCAGTTTACTCTGGGCTCCTTTTTATCCAAGCTACTCAATACTGCCCCCCAGTCCCAAAGAAGTTATCCACTGATTCCTTGTCTGGTCTCTTCTCTGCACCTGGGTCCAACCTTACCACGTCACATAACCAGCTCTGCTAGGGCAAGTAAATTGGTCAGAGTGAACTGTTCTCTCATTTAAAGAGATGGGTGGGGCTAAAGTGTAAGAGGGTGTGAATGATGCTGAATGGATGTAGACAAAGTGAAGCTCTCCAGTAGGTACCAAAACATTCAAGGGCCATTTTCGCAAAAGTGAGTTTACAAGTTAATCAACTTTCAAAGCACAATTACTTTGCCATTGTTCCTCAACTGTACTGTATGCTATACCATTCTCTAGCTCTGAGTCTCTACTTTTATCCAATGTAAAAAACACAATTTCAAATTTTGCTGCATAAGACCAAATTGAGCCAGTCAGTCACATAATATCAACAATTCTAAACAAGAATTTAATAATAAGAATTGACTGTAAGATAATAAGATGGATATATAAGAGATGGAATAATAGATAACAAAATGACCTAAAATAGTTCCAACCTCTATCTCTTTCATCAGAGGTTTCAATGTAAGTCATTAACGGCTCCTTTTGGGACCTCTTAATTGACTTTCTTTTCGAAACTGAAAATGAAAGGATTATTTTTATTCTGCTTTTTCTTCTGAAAAATGAGCTAATTAAAAGAGAGAATAAGTTATTGGGGCAAGTTCATTGTAATAATGGGCACAATCATAGCGATTCACAAGTTTCCAACATCAACCTGTAAGTGGACTCTGTAATTTGCCTATCTTAACAATATGATCTGACTTCGACAGCCATTACTTAGTCTGGGTAGAGTGAACTGCAACCGGCTTTTAAAGCTCTTGCCAAGAAACTAAAGGGCTCTAACTTATTTTTAGCCATCGTTTAACACACTGGCAATTTTATACACACCATATTATAGTATGCTTTCAGGAGTACACAGAAGTGAAGCAAAACTTGATATTGATGATACATCCTTGTGTGTGCAATGTCTTGTACCTTATTTATGACTAACTGAACAATGCATCTCCACGAGTAGCCTAGTTCAAGCTCTCACATGACTGAACATGTTTGATTGTGATCTATTTGGTTGACTCAGTAAAGAGCTATGTTGCGCTGTCTAATTCATGATGGTTCGGCACAGCTTATTATCCTATGTCATCTCATGAATGCGTTCTTGAGAATTACTTATCATGATATACCTATCCAATTATATCTTAATTGGCTCCTGATTTATAAAGCAACAACAAATAGGTTTGTGAGTTTATGTGCGGACATTGAGAGACAGAGCTCAGATGCAATGGATTGCCTAGTTAATTATTACTCAATGTATGTCTACAAATGCCAAGCAGATGGCTTGGCATTGCTAGAATTAATGTGCTCGCAAATATGTCAGTAGCATGCTCAATTTGGCCCACATGGCAGAAGCTTTGCCTTGTTTTCTTCCCTTCTTGTTTTATGTCAAAGTGAAGCAGAAAGGCCTTTTCGTTCACTGTTTACTTACTTATTTATCATACATTCCACATACAATCTAGAGACAGAGAGTTCAGGGTACGCATTCTTGTTACGACAGTAATAGATCCAAATCTCAACATCTAATTATTGGGGTGCCAAGATTTGCAACAATGTGATGTACAGTACAGCTCAGAACAACATCTGATTGTTGTTTGTGCTATACTCACAAAGAACTACTCCAAGATTGTTTGCACAGCAACTTGCTCGGGGTGCTAGTTATATGCAAGGCAGATCACAAGCTTGAGTCTATGTTCTACTCCCTGATCCAGAATGAATAGACCACCATCATTAGCCTGTAATGCACCGTGGAGCAGAAGAAATTCTATAAAATTCTGCTTGTATGTTTGCATGGGTTAGATCAAAATTACAGCACGCTGAGTTACCTAAGTGCAATTACCAGCTTTGGGACATAGTAAGCATCAACTCCTTTCTTGCGTTTGTCAAAGCTAATAAAGAATAACCGTGCTGAGCATGTAATGATGCACTAAAACAATACCATACAAGATAGTAAATCATCTAGAAATCAGACACACAGATAACAAGAAACAAATGTGAGTCAACAGATGTCAATTTGCTTTCTCAAATGACTGCCTCGCCTGGTTCAACAACTACTTCTCTGATAGAGTTCAGTGTGTCAAATCGGAGGGCCTGTTGTCCGGGCCTCTGGCAGTCTCTATGAGGGTGCCACAGGGTTCAATTCTTGGACCGACTCTCTTCTCTGTATACATCAATGATGTCGCTCTTGCTGCTGGTGAGTCTCTGATCCACCTCTATGCAGATGACACCATTCTGTATACTTCTGGCCCTTCTTTGAACACTGTGTTAACAACCCTCCAGACAAGCTTCAATGCCATACAACTCTCCTTCCGTGGCCTCCAACTGCTCTTAAATACAAGTAAAACTAAATGCATGCTCTTCAACCGATCGCTGCCTGCACCTGCCCGCCCGTCCAGCATCACTAATCTGGACGGTTCTGACTTAGAATATGTGGACAACTACAAATACCTAGGTGTCTGGTTAGACTGTAAACTCTCCTTCCAGATCCACATCAAACATCTCCAATCCAAAGTTAAATCTAGAATTGGCTTCCTATTTCGCAACAAAGCGTCCTTCACTCATGCTGCCAAACCTACCCTCATAAAATTGACCATCCTACCGATACTCGACGATGTCATTTACAAAATAGCCTCCAATACCCTACTCAATAAATTGGATGCAGTCTATCAAAGTGCCATCCGTTTTGTCACCAAAGCCCCATATACTACCCACCACTGCGACCTGTACGCTCTCGTTGGCTGGCCCTCGCTTCATACTCGTTGCCAAACACCACTGGCTCCAGGTCATCCACAAGACCCTGCTAGGTAAGGTCCCCCCTTATCTCAGCTCGCTGATCACCATAGCAGCACCTACCTGTAGCACACACTCCAGCAGGTATATCTCTCTGGTCACCCCCAAAACCAATTCTTCCTTTGGCCTCCTCTCCTTCCAGTTCTCTGCTGCCAATGACTAGAACGAACTACAAGAATCTCTGAAACTGGAAACACTTATCTCCCTCACTAGCTTTAAGCACCAGCTGTCAGAGCAGCTCACAGATTACTGCACCTGTACATAGCCCATCTATAATTTAGCCCAAACAACCACCTCTTCCCCTACTGTATTTATTTGTTTTATTTATTTATTTATTTTGCTCCTTTGCACCCCATTATTTCTATCTCTACTTTGCACATTATTCCACTGCAAAACTACCATTCCAGTGTTTTACTTGCTATATTGTATTTACTTTGCCACCATGGCCTTTTTTTGCCTTTACCTCTCTTATCTCACCTCATTTGCTCACATTGTATATAGACTTATTTTTCTACTGTATTATTGACTGTAAGTTTGTTTTACTCCATGTGTAACTCTGTGTTGTTGTATGTGTCGAACTGCTTTGCTTTATCCTGGGCAGGTCACAATTGTAAATGAGAACTTGTTCTCAATTTGCCTACCTGGTTAAATAAAGGTGAAATAAATAAATAAATAAAAATTACAATACGGGAGCAAGTTAAATTGCCCCCTAAATTGGGTGGGCTTGCAATGGTGTAAGACTAAAAGTAACCCATGATATAGTATTTCCTCTCTAGAACAAAATGTTGACTATTTACACTAATGTCCCTGATCAGCTGCCCCCTCTTGTCATTCCTCACACTGCATGCATCAGCACACTCTTGCACTCATATTAGAAATAAAGAGAAACATTTATGCAGTGAGTTCCATTTCCCACTCCCATATACTGCTAAATCACAGCGTTTCAAGCACTCAAAGCGGGATGCTGAACTTTGAATTGGACTGCAAATACCCCCTGGCCTCCGCCAGCTCCCTTCTGGTCCTCTGAGATGCCTATGACCTCGTCTGAACCTAGAGCATGGAGGAACTATCATATTAGGGAGCATGTCTCAGCTCAAAGCTGCTTCGGCTAATGTCCTTGGTTGGTGGAGCCAGCCTGAATAAAAGTAATCTCTTGCAATCACGTGAATCTCGTCTCTACATGCTGTACCATTGTAGTATTTAAGGCAAGGTGGTTTTGGCCAATTTGACCTTGTTTTCCCCTGCCTCGCAAGTATCCCTTGTATGGGAGTTCATAAGCGAGAGAGAGAGTTTTAGCAGCCGTTGTTGTAGTCACAAGTGAAAGGGCAGTAGACCAACATACACAGGCACAATGCAGCTGCAACTTGCATAACTTAAAATGGCACTATCAAAAGTTTTTTTTGAAACATTGCACAACGACAACAACAAAAATCTAACAAATATTCATAGCAGCGTTCAAACGTGTGACTGGAAAATGTGAAAACCAATGAAGAGCAAGTAGGATGTTTGTCCATTCTCAATGTTCAATTTTGTCAGCAAAGGCATTGTCAGCTGAAATCATTGAAATAATGCAAGTTGCATAAGGTTAAACTAGTTCAGGGTTTCCCACTGCTCTACCGTTGGTGAGTTATACTTTGTTTGGGAGTTTTTGTGTGTGCTTTCTTCTGTCAAGTTAGCTTCCTAAAATATTTAATGAATGGAATTTGACGTGACAATTTAAAAGTCAGTTGCATAAGCTGACACCAAGCTGTCATGATGACACCCACTTTGTCATGATAATTACAGTGTTACGTAGCCCTGATGAGGGATCATTTCAAGTACAGTGTAAAACAAATATCACGGTGTATAAAATGACATACTACAACCATAGTACATAATCACTTTCCAGGTAGTGCTTTGGTGAGTAAGAATTTGACAAGGAGTAGTGTGGATATGACAACATCCTCTCTAGTGGAACATTTTTTGTTGTTGAAGGGAACAGGAGCGCAGTGAGGCCCATGCTTGAGGCCTAGCTTGTTAGAGTAAAAAGGGATGATCACTCTCTCTGATGAGAGCCATATGGCTAGGAGCAAGGCCCAGTCCTGGGATTTGGCCTCTCAGGATTCCTAACCCTCTGTAAGGCAACTATACCTGCAGCAATGTGCTGTAACAGAATGGAAAAAGAGCTTGACTTTGATGGTGGAAAAAGCATTGGATAATGAAGTCAGATTATGGCTATAACAGTCTTATTGAGCAGTGTGTTCTATTTACTGTTATCCCCACACAAATAACCTGTATATGTTTCATAAGCTTTCTCCTATGAACAAATTGAAGTATAACATCCATTTAAAAGGGTTAACAGTAGGTGTTATTTTCATGAAAACATTTTATTGAATAATATTTCAAAAAGTTACTTCTCTCAGTCCCCAACAAATACATACTGCATGGTATGTGTAATGGCGTGTCCATTCAGTTGTGTTTTTAGTAAATCTTCTGGTTACCAGTGGGTGATAATCTAAGAAGTTTAAATGGATTATGCCCAAACTGCATGGCTCAATTTGTGTAGAGGGTGGAGAATACAACTAGAATATGTACATGCCAAACCCTGTCATTTTGCACATATTTTTTAATGTCACATGTTGCTATCGTTGGCACAGAGCACAGAGGGGGACAGAGCTCAGAAATATGCCAAAAACACAAATACCATCAGAGGGTTGTGACACAGCAGACAGGGCAAATGTGCCACACAATGGCTTCCATTGGGGAATGGCAGGCAGGCTTTACCAACGCATACAAACAATCACCAGTTCGCCACTCCTGTTTAAAGCATGACCAGCTAGATGTGACACCAAACAGAGAGTCACACACCGAGGAACAGTTTGGAGTCACTTCCCCAACAGAAGGCATCCCTTACACCCTTTACCTCCACAAAAAAAGTGCTTTACTGTCTCTCCAAGCCTTGTAAAACGTTCCCTTTATTCTTGCCCTCCCTCTATTGTTCCATTCCCACTGCAGGATCTTAGCAGTCAGAAGGAAAACAGACCCAGTGGTGGTTTTTCAATTGAATTGTCAGAAGTTTTAATAATTCCTGCAAAATAAAAGGGCAGAGAACCTTTGTGAAGTCACTTCACCCGGAACGCTCCACTGGGGGTCTCTGGCGAACCCTGCATTGCAAAGTGTGCTCTGTTATCCTGTCTTGCCTATGTGTCTGCCCGTGCCGCTGAGTTTGTCCTTCCTTCAAGAACACCCCTCAGCAGTGGAAACAGTGTCAGAGCGACAGGGGATGTGACAGAGAAAAAACTATGGACAGAAATGAAACCATAAACTAACAAAGGGATGTCCTTGTTTGTATCTACTCTTGTTTCTGGTTTAAAACCCAAGTCTTTGTCAACTGTTGGCATCATAACGTGATTGCAATATGTCCATTTGCTGTTAGGTCCTAAATAATTAGACATGTACAGCAGGAACCAAGATTACTTTTTATCTGCATGTTTCCCCTTATCTTTATGGTGCCGTTTTGAGATAAGAACTGATCATCCATGCAGTCAGTGTGCGCTCACACTGCGTGAGATGCATACAATTATGCAAATGATGTTGGAAGTCATAAATCCTTGTTCTAGCTTGAGCTTAGCTCTTTTCCTGTCTGTGCTTTATTTTGCTTGAAGAAAGCCCCCACGCTGGATGGCGGCGAAAGGAAAGCTCCAGCACACGCCAGTCCTGCATTTATAATGGGAGAGGCATCAGGGAGGATTACTGCAAACTGGGGGAAATTCTGGAAATTAACATTATGAGAGACAGAATATATCTAAAATAGTCATCTTTACGTACTGTCGTATTTTGTGGATGTTTCTCCATGAACTTGAGGGGTCAAGCCTCTCAACTGCTGCCAGTAGGTAGCAAACTGTGTTGCAGGTACCAACTCTAGACACCAGATACCAAGGGGCTTAATTTATGGAAACTGGAACCTAGTTTCCAGTGGAAGACGTTATCCATTTTCTGAAACTGCGTTTGAAACATCATGTACATTTTTTGGTATCATAACATCGTTTTCCAAAATGATAACTGGATAAGATCATTTCATGGTTGCAACTTGCAAACATTGTCTAGATAATAACACAGGTGTTTTTCATTTTGTAGTTGAAGCAGCGATTTTTCAAATGTCAAACCATATCCTGCTGTGACCTTGGACACAATCAAAGAGTCCAACGAGTGCAGTTCCTTTCTATTCACAGTCATTACGACAGGCTAATGAGAATATTTAATGACTGCTTATGACAAAGATTTCACCATACTGTACCAAAAGTAGATCAAGTCAACACACATCTTTCATTGTGCGTTGAATCAGGTCTACTGTCAATGATAATCCGATGATGCTGTTAAGATAATGTATGTGGCTTTCCAGCACAACTGCAAAAAGGTGGGGCAGATGTATTATAATGTGTATGATGTCAGAACCTGCGATATCATATTACACTTGCAGAGCATGAAGACATCCACGGTGGATTAGATAATTATCAGATTCCACGCTTGGTCTGCATAAGCTGTAGAGGAGGGGAGTGATTATGAGAAACAGCTGAATTTGCGAAAATCCCTTTTGAACCATAACAATGGAGGTTATCACAGGACGATTCTAATAAGGGATTCGGCACTCGCATAATAGAGTCGGCGGAAGAAAGGAAGGTCTGAAGCATGGTTATGAGGAACAGATAAAGCATGCACATCACAGCATCAGATAAACAAGTATGTACTTAACTTCCTGGTGCCATGTGGTGGATGGTAGACAATTAGAAAGACCACATCCTGAATCAGTATTCATAAAATAAGTAGTTTAGTGATAAAACACCCCTAGTTTTTTTTCAAGGACAAAATCTCTTCGGGTAATTTGTTTCCCAATGTCCCCCTGCCCTCTAGTCTCCTGAGGACGCTCTGCAATTGGAGTGATGCAAACTGGACAGAGCCCAGAGAACGCTGCAGGCAAGTGTCACTTCACATTGGATCTTCCTGGTTTCAAAACAAAGGTCAGGTGTTTGGGTGTAAGATGTTTTCATATCTCTACTTCAACTCTTTGACATTGATTAACTCCAAAACGCTGACGATGATAAACATGAGGTTATATAGGCAACCAACTATCACAGTCTTTTTGAACAACAATGATCAAAATATTTCTTTATCCAATCAAATTTGACATTTTAAGATGATGATACTAATATGTTTGAGTTGTACTGTACAAAACCAAAAAATGTAAGAAAATGGTTCCTCTCAGTCAAGCAGGAGAAAAGTGATGCAGAAACATTTAGATCTTGTGATCCTCACTGCATCTTTTGAGACATGTGTAATTGCGCTGCACTACATTCTCAGTTGCCTATATTTGATACGTTAACAAATTCCGCCACTGGCGGTTCTAGCTTGTATGGCTCCCTGGGCGAACCCACCCCCTCAGCACCATTCTGAAAAGAAAACACTATTCTGCACTGTCATTTTCATTCAGACATTGAAACACAAATAAATAATCATAACATTTAAAACTATATACAAATAGAAACACATTTGTGTTGATTTGGCACTTGAGCATCAATACATTACCCAACCCCCAACACCGTCACCCATCCCCCAACACTGTAGTGTGCAGACAGACTGGTTTTATATTATTCTTAACCATTTTGCACAAACCAGAATAAAATGCAACAATATGTCTGTGAAACTATATATTCACAGTACTATGAATGAATTGTGGTTTATTTGGTAGCATTTCGTAGTGTGACTGATTTTACTCATTGCATAGTACTGTACAAAGTTAGAGGTGCACTATTGGATGGATTCCCCCACTCCCCCCACCTCGGGCTACCAGTGGGGAGACCTGAGGTCAACCTTCCCCCCGCCCCCTCCCCATCTTGTACTTCTGAGTGGGAGACCTTCCCAGGCAGTAGCCTGCCTAGCTCACAAACTAGAATCAGGTGGCCCACTCTGTCAAGGTTAATTGACCCACAGTCCCACATGGTGACATGATATCATTGACGTGTCGTGCAAATGAGCGATAGAAAAACGATGGCACAAATGTCACCATTCCAAAAAAGATTGTGAGGCCGCCCCATGTCGCCCCCAGCAAGATGCTGCCCGTGTCGCCTATACCTAAATCAGCCACTGAATTCCGTCTTTCACTGTTCTCATCATGGCTATTCCCTGGATATGTACAGTGAAGAGGAGGAGGAGGAGGAAAGAAGAACATGAGCAGAGAGCATCCCCAGGTTCCCAAATGGGTTGTACCACATCGATTGACTTGTGAAATATATCTCATATCCAGAAACCAGCTCAGTGGCATGATGTCTCTTTTGGGAAAAACCCAGACCCTCCTAAAGGCTGCTGAAAAATAATTGACAAGAACCATTGCTGCTGCCACCACTGTTACAGCCTACTGCATGTTAGATGTATAGTAGAATGAAACAACCACACTAATCAAACTGTATAGATCCTGGGGTTGTAATAGTAGAAGAATTAACAGTAGGAGTGGGCACAGGAATGGTGGAGTTGGTGAGAGCATTAGAAGCAGTAGATGACGTTTGCATGCAGTTGTTTACCCTCCCCTGATAGGAGTAAACTAACACAGAACAATATTCTACATCTGCTTACAGCTATTTCTGCTCACATGTACAGTATATGTAGTTCAATAATTATGTGTATATACAGCACCAGTCAAAAGTTTTGACAAATCTACTCATTCCAGGTTTTGTCTTTAATTTTACTATTTTCTACATTGTAAAATAATAGTGAATACATCAAAACGATGAAATAATACATATGGAATCATGTATTGACCAAAAAATTGTTAATAAACAAATGTAAATATATTTTATATTTTAGATTCCTCAAAGTAGCCACCCTTTGCCTTGATGACAGCATTGCACACTCTTGGCATTCTCTCAACCTGTCATGCCCTGATCTGTTTCACATGTCCCTGTGATTGTCCCTGACACCCCCTCCAGGTGTCGCTTATTTTCCCCGGTGTATTTGTCCCTGTGTTTCCTGTCTCTCTGTGCCAGTCCGTCTTGTCAAGTCAACCAGCGTGTTTTTCCCGTGCACCTGCTTTTTCTTATCTCTCTTTTGCTAGTCCTCACGGTTTTTGACCCTTGCCTGCCCTGACTCTGAACCTGCCTGCCAGACCTTTCTGCCTGCCCTGACCTCGAGCCTGCCTGCCACTCTGTACCTCCTGGACTCTGACTTGGTTTTGATCTTTTTCCTGTTCATGACCATTCTCAGTGAGACCCGGCCCTCATCGCCATTTTTCACCACCAACCCCGGGCAGCCAGGTATGCCCCCAGGTAGGACGCCAAGTGCCGCCCTGACTCAGACCCACCTGCCTTACCATTCTGCCCGCCTGCCACTCTGTACCTCCTGGACTCTGACCTGGTTTTGATATTTTGCCTGTCCCCGACCATTATCCTGCCTATCCCTTGGATTATAATAAGTATCAGACACTTGAACCATCTGCCTCACATGTCTGCATCTGGGTCTTGCCTTGTACCCTTACACAACCATCACTCTCCTTGGACAAATAGGCTTTGCACACCCTGAGGTGTGTTTTGGGTCATTGTCCCGTTAAAAAACAAATGATAGTCCCGCTATGCGCAAACCAGACGGGATTGCATATCGCTGCAGAATGATGTGGTAGCCATGCTGGTTCAGTGTGCCTTGAATTCTAAATAAATCAGACACCAGCAAAGCACCATCACACCTCCTCCTCCACTGTTCACGGTGGGAACCATACATGCGGAGATCATCCATCATCCAGATCATCCACTCACCTCACAAAGACATGGCGGGGGGTACCAAAAATCTCAAATTTGGACTCGTCAGACCAAAGAACAGATTTCCACCGGTCTAATGTCCTTTGTTCGTGTTTCTTGGCCCAAGAAAGTCTCTTCTTATTATTGTTTCCCTTTAGAAGTGGTTGCTTTGCAGCAATTTGATCGTGAAGGCCTGATTCACGCAGTCTCCTCTGAACAGTTGATGTTGAGATGTGTCTGTTACGTGAACTCTGAAGCATTTTTTTGGGCTGCAATTTCTGAGGCTGGTAACTCGAGTGAATTTATCCTCTGCAGCAGAGGTAACTCTGGGTCTTCCATTCCTGTGGCGATCCTCATGAGAGCCAGTTTCATAGTGCTTGGTGTTTTTTGCGACTGCACTTGAAGAAATGTTCAATGTTCTGGACATTTTCCGTATTGACTGTTAAATAATTATATATTCCTAATTACCTTTTTTTTGTGTGTTGGGTTTTCACCCACAATGGCCAATCCACCATTCATTCTAATCTTAACTCCACAGATTAACCAATCTTTCCCGGTATAATGCCATTTTACTCATTCCTTTTGCAATACATCCCTCCATTTTACAGTGATGTTTTACGAGGGTCCGAACCTCTCTATTTGTAACATTATTGCCCTAAAAGTATACTGTATACTTGAGTATTATGATATTTCCAATTGACAGGTTGTGGTTTTTCACATACCCTAACAATACAGCTTGCAGGTCCATGTGAACCCTGATATTATGACATAACAACCATTCCTGGACCTGGACCATTCCTGGACTCCAAAAGCGACCCACCAATAGACATTACCAGAAAAGATGCTCTGTTGATTGTTTCCTCATGGCAGTCAGCACAAGGTTGACTATTTTTTAAATATATTTATTTAACCTTTATTTAACTAGGCAAGTCAGTTAAGAAGAAATTCTTATTTACAATGACAGCCTAGGAACAGTGGGTGTGTATTCAGATGTGTATTCAACCATGACACTCAAAAGGGTAAATATGTGACAGTTTGAAAAATGAACAAATTATTCTGCTTCATCCACTCATGTTGTGGTCCCTGTGTTAATTATCAAACATCTAAACACATCTATTCATTTTGGCAGTCTCCATACCATCAAAAGTCAAAAGCATATGTCATTTGATGCTGATGCATTGCAATATTAATCATCATTTTATTGTTGGGCCCAGCAGTGAACTGGGCAGAGTCCCTGTTTGGTTCAAGATGGAGTAGGCTGAGCAAAAAATAGCAATTTCCTTGTCATGAATGGAAAGTTCTCTAAAGCAGTTTGGAGTGATCTGCCATCAATCACACTAAATTTCTCCTGAGTTGTGAAAAAAGCTGGAAAAGCTGTACCACACCATTACCTGAACAGATTTCACAGTGACTAATGATGTATGACAAAAAGCATTCAAGACTTGCTCAAAGTATAGCCTGCGTAGATTGCAAACTGCAGTCTTAACACAATTTACATTTCAATGTAGAGGAACTCTGAACCAAAAACACTAATTCTAAGGGCCAGATAAGTATGTCATAAGGTCACTGTAAAGTAGAATGTGATGGTCATAATTCTCTTTCTTTCATATTTTTCCTGACTTTTTTTTAACAAAAATGTGATTTTTTTTCTCTTTAGGAACCCAGAACACTTAGGACTACATTATCTTTGGAAAAAAGATAGAACTCATCCCAAATTATTTGGTCAGATTTTAATCCTCCCCGATACAATGGGAAGGACGTTGTAGTTGTCGTAGTCAGTCATTGGTTGACAATGGAAGAGGACATCTCTCCTGAACTTCACTCTGCTATCCACTTGGCTGGAATGTTAGGACTTGTTGATTTTAGCATTCACTTATTGAATGGGATCTAAGCACTTACAAATTCATAACATATTGAACAGTGTCATGCAAAATGGAGGACACTATGCACAATTCTACACAATTTTGGCCCGTGAGTGCTACTTTCAAAACTACTGGCTGAAATTATACTACACCTTTTTAATACATAATTAACATTTAGCATCAGCCTGTTGTTGTTTCCTCCTAAAGCTCTGTTCAAAATCTGAACAAGTCCTTCTATTTTGTGGAATATTTGGCAACATTATTGAAACTACAAGTTTTCACAAAAAAATACAATTTCATTAACAATGTTGAACAAGGTCAACTCTTCATCATTTCAAGACATATCATGATTTGAATAAATTAAATAAAAATGCCTAATTCAGACTTGTTGCTTGACGAGGTGAATTTTTCATGAATGTAGAAAAAAAATCAATGCTTTGATGAGTTTAAAATGAGCAATACTCCGTTAAATATTAATGAAGAATACTTAATCAAAGGCTACTTATGAACGGCCGTCAAAGGGTATGCAGATTATTCATTGTTAACGCATCTTTAAATATTCCACAGTCTGGAGACAGATTCAATAAGCCATGCTGTACTGACCGGTGAATCAACCTAAATGCTAATACTAAACAGGCTAGGGTTAGCGGTTTAGGCTAAGGTTCCTCACCTATCATCTGACTAAAGCTGCACAATCCAGAGTCTCTCCATTGGCAACCATAGCTTGGTTGCGAATGTAGATGGGAGACCACTTTGGAAAAAGAAGTTGCCACAAATGTTGTAGAGAAGTTGCTACAAATGATGTAGAGGTGAGATCTCTTCCCTTCGGTTGAAGTTGACTCAAGCTCAAGTGGTCCACATGCTGTGTCTACAGGTAACTGTCAAAATAAAGGAAACACCAACACAAAGTGTCTTAATAGGGCGTTGGGCCACCACAAGCTGCCAGAACAGCTTCAATATGCCTTGGCATAGATTCAACAAGTGTATGGAACTGTATTCGAGGGATGCGACACCATTCTTCCATGAGAAATTCCATAATTTGGTGTTTTGTTGAGGTTGGTGGTGAAAAATTATGTCTCAGGGGCCGCTCCAGAATCTCCAATAAGTGTTAAATTGGGTTGAAATGTGGTGACACACACACACACACACACACACACACACACAAACACACACACGCACACCCTTTGAGACCCCTCTTTCAAAGTCACTGAGATCTCTTCATCCAGCCATTGTAAACAAAATAATGGCCAACTGGGCATTTTAATACATGACCCTAAGCATGATGGGATGTTCATTTCTTAATTAACTTAGGAACCATACCTGTGTGGAAGCAGCTGCTTTCAATATACTTTATCTCTCACTTACTCAAGTGTTTCCTTTATTTTGGCAGTTACCTTATTTCTCCAACCCATTGAAGATACTATACTTACAACAATATTTAATTATTCTGAACTTGAGATGCTGTTTTATCCAACAACAGAGCCTTTCTCTCTGCTGGTGAGCTTTCATGAACTTGGCCCTAAACTGACTCTTAATGCTTCCTTGCAAGATGTGGCTATTTAGTGAAGTGGAATTCTGGGGTATTCCTCATCATTATTCCCCTGATGTATTGCTCTAAGGCCCCAAAACCTCAGCTGCGTGTCCCCAGAGATGGCCCTAATGTGTTCAGATACCCCTGCCCACGATTCTAATGGCCTCCATTTCACCAGAGTGTATTTTATAGACTCCAACCATGCTGAGAAACTTTCACATTCAATTTCAACTTGTGACGGGGGAGTCCATCTTCGTCCCTGTCCCCATAGCATGAAATGGGTATCTCATTCTTGTTCTCTCCCTTTCGTAATCTCTTACGAATGCACACATGCACATACCCACACACATGTACACTAGGCAACTACATATGGTAATGTCAAATCAGTAAGACAATACTGGGAAAATACTTGACAAATGAATCTCTCTAACGATCGGTTTTTACTCATGTTGCAATGACATTTTCTCTCATATAAACAAAAGCTTAATTTTCACAAGCAATTAAGATCTTCTGCCGTGCGTCCGTCTTCTGGGAATGCAACAACCTAAGGAATTGTCGCTAATGATAGCCTGTCAGCGGCGCAGCTGTCCAGAATAAATTGTCAAGATCCCTCATGAACAGTAATTCCCCAAACATCACAAGACACACGTTACACAAACTTCTGAACACGCTCAAAGTGTTGCTCAAAGATGAAAAAAATACATCGGGATTTTCTCCAAATGAATGTACTCTTCCTGTGTGGTTGTTTGGCGGGTATGCGTATTTACCTCACACTTGCCGAGACATTGATAAATCTACGTAACGTCTTACAAGTACTTTGATCAAACTTTCATGATAGTATAAATTAATTCAATTATATTATTTCAACAACTACATGTTAATCACAACCACACTTTACACAGAGGGGGAACTCAACTCTAACTGAAAGAGAGTAGTTAAATACCATTTAGACGATTACAATTGCCCAGTAGACAATCATCCACTAATTGTTTCCGGTGATGACAGGTGTGTGAACTCAGCAGGGGATCTGCCATGCCAGAGAATCACGCAAGGACCATATTGACAGTACCACAGAGTAGCAGCTCAGGTTTAGATAGATTTTTGATTTACCATTCCTTTTGTCCCTTATGTTATCAAAGAAAACCTCTTCTGAAAACCTTTTGTGGATCCCTTATCGTCATCGCCTTATGAAACTTCATTGTAAAATGGTCACCTGTTGCAAGTTAGGGGTGTTTTTTTGTTGTAAAAATTGCAATCCGCTGGTGACTTTCGATAGTGGATCTTCGCCGCCTCCGTATGATTACCTAACGTGTTATTAATATTCTGTGTTGACACATGAATCAAAGGAACTGTCATAAACTTGAAAGTGAAATAATTATAGACTTCCCAATATTATGTTAGCTCCTATGGCTTTCACTCACAACATAGTAATTTTCTGTTAGTTAACCAGGGTCATCCATCTCTCACTGAGATTCACACTCTTATTAGTTCTTAATTCCCAAATTTGAAATGTTTAATATCCTGAGATGGATTATAATGTAGCTTTGTCAGATTCAATTCTAATGGTCATATTTACTCTATACAGGGAAAGGGAAAGGGAAAGAGGGATACCTAGTCAGTTGTCCAACTGAATGTATTCAACTGAAATGTGTCTTCCGCATTTAACCCAACCCCTCTGAATCAGAGAGGTGCGACATCCACATCACTGGCTTTGTTTGAGATTTACAAGACTTAAAAGGCACACTCCATATTTTATATTTCTGCAAAAACAAAGCCACTCAGTAACATGGATAGCTAGCTAGTTAACTTAGATAGCTAGCAGAACTCAATGTTAGCAGGAGTTAGCCAAAGTTAGTATTTGATTTTGTATTTATTATGGATCCCCATTAGCTGCTACCAAGGCTACTCTTTGGGGTCCGGCAAAATGAAGTCAGTTCAATTTTTTTTGGAACATTACAATACATTCATTACAGAATTCACAACACACTAAGTGTGTGCCCTCAGGCCCATACTCAACTACCACGTACACTACCGTTCAAAAGTTTGGGGTCACTTAGAAACGTCCTTGTTTTTAAAAAATATATATAATTATTTGTCCATTAAAATAACATCAAATTGATCAGAAAAACACTGTAGACATTGTTAATGTTGTAAATGACTATTGTAGCTGGAAACGGACAATTTTTTATGGAATATCTACATAGGCGTACAGAGGCCCATTATCAGCAACCATCACTCCTGTGATCCAATTTTTGTGTAAGTTGTGTAAGTTAATCCAAGTTAATCATTTTAAAAGGCAAAATTATCATTAGAAAACCCTTCTGCAATTATGTTAGCATAGCTGAAAATTGTTGTTCTGATTAAAGAAGCAATACAACTGGAATTCTTTAGACTAGTTCAGTATCTGGAGCATCAGCATTTGTGGGTTCGATTGCAAGCTCAAAATGGACAGAAGAAAGACCTTTCTTCTGAAACTCGTCAGTCTATTCTCGTTCTGAGAAATGAAGGCTATTCCATGCGAAAAATTGCCAAGAAACTGAAGATCTCATACAACTCTGTGTACCACTCCCTTCACAAAACAGTGAAAACTGTCTCTAACCTGAATAGAAAAAGGAGTGGGAGGCTCCGGTGCACAACTGAGCAAGATGACAAGTATATTAGTGTCTAGTTTGAGAAACAGATGCCACACAAGTCCTCTACTGGCAGCTTCATTAAAAGTACCCGCAAAACACCAGTCTCAACGTCAACATTGAAGAGGCGATTCTGGGATGCTGGTCTTCTAGGCAGAGTTGCAAAGAAAAAGCCATATCTCAGACTGGCCAGTAAGAATAAAAGATTCAGATGGGTAAAAGAACACAGACACTGGACAGAAGAACTCTGCCTGGAAGGCTAGCAATCCGAAGTCGCCTCTTCGCTGTTGATGTTGATACTGGTGTTTTGCCATACCAGGCAGTAATGCAACCGGTCAGGATGCTCTCCATGGTGCAGCTGTAGAACTTTTTGATGATCTGGGGACCCATGCAAAATCTTTTCAATCTCCTGAGGGGGAAAAGGTGTTGTCGTGCCCTCTCCACTTCAGCCCGTCAATGTTAATGGGGGCCTTTCCGGTCCTCCTTTTCCTATAGTCCTATAGTCCACGATCAGCTCCTTTGTCTTGCTCACATTGAGGGAGAGGTTGTTGTCCTGTCACCACACTGCCAGGTCTCTGACCTCCTCCCTTTAGGCTGTCTCATCGTTGTTGGTCATCAGGCCTACCACTGTTGTGTCGTCAGCAAACTTAACGATGGTGTTGGAGTCGTGCTTGGCCACACAGTCGTGGGTGAACAGGATTACAGGAGGAGACTAAGAATGCAACCCTGAGGGTGTTGAGGATCAGTGTGGCAGAAGGGTATGGATGGGTGTCTGAGCTGTGTGCTAGTCGTTTAAACATGTCAATACATCTCACAAATACAAGTAGTGATCAATCTCTCCTATACTTTGAGGCAGGAGAGATTGACAATTATATTATTAATGTTTGCTCCCTGTGTACATCAAGGGCCAGCCGCGCTGCCCTGTTTTGAGCCAATTGCAATTTTCCTAAGTCCCTCTGTGGCACCTGACCACATGACTGAACAGTAGTCCCGGTGTGACAAAACAAAAGCTTGTAGGCCCTGCCTTGTTGATAGTGCTGTTAAGAAGGTAGAGACGCGCTTTATTATGGACAGACTTTTTCCCACCTTAGCTACTGTTGTATCAATATGTTTTGACCATGACAGTTTACAATCCAGGGTAACTCCAAGCAGTTAAGTCACCTCAACTTACTCAATTTCCACATTATTTGTTACAATATTTAGTTGAGGTTCAGGGTTAAGTGAATGATTTGTCCCAAATACAATGTTTTTTAAATATTTAGGACTAAGTTATTCCTTGCCACCCATTCTGAAACTAACTGCAGCTCTTTGTTAAGTGTTGTCGTCATTTCAGTTGCTGTAGTAGCTGACGTGTATCGTGTTGAGTCATCCGCATACATAGACACACCGGCTATACTCAGGTGGGGTTTCTGGGGTCGAAAGGCCCTAAGAAGAGTCAAAGGTTAAGCCTGTGCAGGGCTTACAGAAACAAATTTCTCTTATCTTCTCTGGTCATGAACCATGAGCAATAACATTATCACGGGCCTGTTGTTACAGAGGGAATTGTGTTACAAACGCACAGAGAAGGTTTCGCCAGTACACGTCTCAGGGATGCGTCCAATCGCCGGTCCAATCTTGCTATTGTACTTACCCTTATCGGCCCTCACTGCTGTGAATAGAACAAAGAATAATATCTCCCAATCCATAAATCATAACTTCAAAACACTGTGTTAGGTCACCACTTAAACTGTCTTCGAGGTTAACGGCTTACCTGAGTTGCTCTCGTCTCAGTCCCCTGCAGGCTTACGTTGTTAATTGATCTACTCGCATTCAGACAAAGAATACCATTTGCAATTGATCACAAATGTTATGTAAATGTAGGACTGCAGTTTTACGCAGAGAGGGTTGTTTCCCATCGTGAAACAAATTTTACTGCAGCTGCATGTTCTTGTACAGATAACAGATCATATGAGGATGTGGCTGGTCAATGTTTTATGTGTGTATGTGCAACGTGAGGTGAATATAGAGTTCTTCAATAAAATAAAAAAAACATTTAAGGGATTGTCACTTCAATCTATGGCCACGTAGGGTGTTGAGTGCCAGATTTGCCCTAGATTTCAGCTATGGCCACGTAATACTTATTATGTTGAAGAACAGTTTTTATGAGATGTGGTTCAAAAGCAGAGGCGAGTAATATCACGCCGTCCTTATAATTTATGAATGGCCTAGTTCAATTTGCTTTGTTACTGTACTGTGTCGGTCTCATATAAGAAAAAAACACAAAGAAACAGATACGCAAATGATTCTTACAGTAATTGTGTTCATGAAGATGATAAATTGTGTTCCCATTTAGACTACATTTGTATTTCTATCTGTCTGGCCTCCATTCAAGTTCATGTGTCCATCACTAGCGTTTTTGTGACTCGACCACCAGCTTTTGAATGGAAGACTGTTGCCGTCGACAACTACAGCGCATCGCAAAATGTTATCATCCCATTGATTGATCGATCAACTGATTGAACCGTCGGTCTACCGCTTAATTGATTGCCACGTGAATATCCAAGCAAGGTAGTGTTTTGGTGAGAGGTATGATATGGAAGTATCAGATTTGTATTCCTGTCAAGTGAATTGTTCATTAGTTTCACTCCACCTATTCTCCTGTGAGACTTTTTATTTTACTCAAAGCTCAGTTTGAAAGAGAAGCTTTGGTGTAAGTAAGCACACAGACCACTTGGGGAGCAAATCCCTACGGACACTCTGAAAAAAGAACAGCTTCAAAGGGTGAATTGTATAAGAAAAATACAATGATTAAAAGTGAAATGTTTGTTTGAAGATAATGTTATTTTGAAAAACTCTCTTAAGAGGATTTCTCACTGAAAAAAGTAAAGAGAAAGAGTGGGAAGAGAGAAAGTACTGTATTATTTCCACAGTAATGCAGACACGTACGAAATCAGTACAAATGTAAAGAATTGCTATTCGTCTCACCGTTTCCATATTCTACATTTTTGCGTTGAAAAACTAGATCAGAGTCCTTGGATTAGTCTTTTAAAGGCTACAAGCCCTGTAACCATAACAGGTGCACATTAGTATTCAACACTGGAAGTCTGATGAGGCTGACTGGATGGGTCAAGTCAGAACCAAATCCATACAGCTTTAACCCAAAGCTCATTATGTGAAATTATGAGGATGACCACAACTCAAAAAAAATGGACTGAGTCAAAGGAGATTATTATGTCATAGGCTCAAATTCAACTAATTTCATCCAACAAATGTAATTACTTAAAATCCATCTGACGGTATGCTGGTTGCAGATAGATCCATTACTGAAGAGAATGATACATAGGAAAAAGAATGGCATATGATTTCTGTCATATAAGGTCTGTTCCTAATTATAATTTTTTTGTATTATCTATACAGGCATGCAATAAACATGTTGATCAAGTTATGCCATCTTTAATGAAAAGCGATACACCCAACCAGGCAGTGTGTCTTAGTTCCTTGGTTGTGGGACTTCAGACTTCCTTAGTTGTGCCTCTGAAAACTCGAACATAAAACCATTTTCTATTCCCTTGCAATTATGAATTATTTTAATGGCAGGACTTTGCATAAATAACAGCTAATTGAATATAAATGGGATGTGATGGTATTTGATTATCTGTTTTTCATTTTGTGAAAAGATTATGCAAATGCTGAACATTTGCATATCACCATACAGGAAATGAAATAAAATGTCTGTCTAGATTATAATTTTTTTCCAACATCACAATACAAACTTCTTTAATCTCGTGAATTTAGGATTAGTTTCACATTTTGGTGTGAGGCTCCAATTTGGTTCATAGAAAGAGGTCATTTACACAGAAAGAGCTTTTGTTTGCTTCAGTAGGTGAAGACAATAGACTTAATAAAGTTGAAACCAGCTTTGTTATTTTTCTTAAAGCTTGACTGAATCCTGGTGTTTGTCAGAACCGCTCATTGTTGACGGGCAGATATGCTGGGAGACGGCACCACACAGATGATGAAGAGTTTACTCTCATACGGTCTGTATGAGGTAAATGGAAGAAATGAAAAGCCTATAATATGAGTGGATGGTGAATTACTGTCCTGTCTGGCACTCAGGCCCCTGCTTTATCTTCACAGCAATTTGCGGTAATACAATGTGGCTGTGCAGGCCGGGCCTTTGGCCTTTATCTGCTAAACAGAATGAAATGTAGGTGTTAGAGGATGCCATCTCAAAATTGGAATACAGGCTAATGATCACTGTAAATCTCACATTGTATACATTTGACCATGTACTCACTTAAAATGTTTAGTTTAATGTAGGCCTGTTTGCTTACACCAAGCATAGTGTCCTATTGTTATGAAAATCTGGCCTTGGGCATTGGTGAGATGTGTTCCCTACCTGCAAAATCTGCTTTGCAACAGTGATGGCTTATGTATTGGATTACAGTTTCACCTTTCAGAAGTTCTACTTTTTAAAAGTTTCTAATTTCTCGGGACCGGTTTGATGAAATTACCTCTAAGCATTGTAAATACATGAATAATAAATTATCTTTTGTTATGCTGAGTACAATATTGATATTTTCCATTGACGACTTAATGTGGGCTCGTCGATGGCAGAGATCAATCCTTCCTGAAACCCAGCTGAAGTAGCCCGGGAGTTTGATTGAATTTCCAGTATGAGAGTCTACATTTCGATTCTAATTTCAATCAATTTTGCTTGGTGTAGCATTGATCAGTTGAAATGTGCCGCAATATCACAGGGGACATTCGCCAAGTTGTATTGAATAGGAAAGTGCGAAGAGTGAAGCATATCTATTAGTATTGAGTGATTGCTGAGGTATGTCTTGACTACTTACATTTCAAAGATATGGCCCAAACCAGGGTTGCCCAACTCCAGTCCCCAACAGCTAAGACCTGCTGCTTTCCTTGTCTTTTTGTCATTTGATCAATTAATGTCACTGATTGCCAAGAGACTTCCTAGGTCTAAATCAGTCTGTAAAAAGGCATGGTAAAAAGCAATAACAATTAACAGCCGATAGGGTGATCCTGAAACATACAGTACCAGCCAGTCAATGAGGCTGGACAGAGTCCTGAGGCATGCACATCTCTGAAAAAAAGAATAATACGGCCTGTGAGCTCCCTTTTTCACCACAGTAGGAATTCTGAGGATCTATTCCTTGTTATTATTCACCCCAGCAATCATGTGAAACCAAGTTTTCCTGCTGTTTCTGAGTCTATTGATTCGTAGCTAAATCATTCTTAGAGACGTGTTTGTGTGAAGTTCCCCACATACAAATGTGTAATCTTCCATTTTTTTTTTGTATTATTTTTTTAAATGTAATTAACATTTATTCAAGTCCGTTGAGAACAAATACTTATTTACAATTTACAATTCCATGCCTGTCATGGTGTTCAATTGATGTCAAGCAATGGTTTCCGCTAGTAATGAAGACCTAACGCCATAAGATCTTAAGATCGTCCTGACACTGGTAGATCTTATTCAGCTACGCACCTCCAATCAAAACGTCTCTCCTTCACATTGACATCTTCCCCCATCTGAGAAGGTATATTCGGTATTAACAGGCTATGTAAAATATAGTTACAGAGGCTACCAGACATATCTGCCCATACATGGTAAGTAAAAAAAATAAAACATGTAAAAAACTAAATCAGTCGATATGTTCTTATTAGGCAGCTCCATTGGGAATGTGAGCTTTTACTCATTTAACTGATGGATATATCTCTGTGCAGCTTTGCCTTACTGCCTAAAAGACTGCTTAGTGTCCATTTTCCTTACATGCAATTTCCCCCCAGCAATTCCCCAGGTACGCAAAATGAATTAATGGGGCTTAATGTATCATGAAATGCCTAGGGATGATGGGAATTGTGCACCCTATCGAAGTGTGTTTCTCCATACTGTGGAAACGCACAGTGATGCTTACAGAGGAACTTCACCCTCAAATATAAACCATTGCTTTACAGTACAGTAATGGTTTCTTCTGTCAATAGAGCTAATACGCATTATTCAGCAATGTTTCTCCCCCAGTCTAATTCAATTTATGTTCTCAACTATTTCCAGTCTCAGTTCCCTAGGTTACAAGTTGTCCAGTGATATCTCACGCTAATACAAAGCTGTGGATATAAGACGTTCCGTGCTATAGGTTTTCAGTGATAAATACTGTAAAAATGTAAATAGAGGAGAGTAGTGAAAGTTAGTGTAGGCAGCTCTGCAGGTTATAAGACAACAACAGGAGGCTGCTCATGGGACTTCTTCTCTGATCTTGCCCCCTGGCTGGAATGCAATTAAACCAATCCAAACAACCAGCTTTAGAGCTGGTCGCACAGTTTTAACAAGCGTGTGTCCTACCTGTGGTGTCCAAACGTCAGACATTTACAACAAAGAAACGGGGAGAGTGCGGCACTCATCCCTTCGTCTCTCTGTAAGCCTCCAGACAGCTTGAAGCATCTCTTCTTGTCATTGCTGTTTTGTTTTGGGTGCCGTTATCAGTATCTGTGGGGTTTCATCCCGTCAGCGTGGCAGGCCCGTTCGTTGATGAGCCTTGGTTCCAGACATGTACGAAGCACACCACAGAGGCAGACTGGATTTCAGCACCACAACCCAGTGGACAGCTCCATAGTGCTCTGCAAATAGCAGCACATGGCTATTGGAGCATACTGTTGATGTTTCATCTCCTTTCTTCAAACCCGAACCTACAACACCTTACGACATCACTCGTTTAAATCAATCCTGCAAAATAACTATCAACGTGGCACCCCTGGGTAGCCTACCTTCTAGCTAAACATGCTAAGCTAAATGTGTATGCACATTCTCAAATGAGCTCATATACTTCATGCTGTCTGACTTCTTTACATTTAGACCCTTACCTCACATTATAATTAGCCACTGGAATGATTTGAAAAAAAGACCCATTAGGAAGTAGAAAATGGCGGAAATGAAGAAACTCATTAATTGCGTTCTTTAGGGGCACCAGCTGTGATTAGCTTGTTTCCTTCAAGGAAAACACAGTTAAACAAAGGATTTATTGTATTTCTAAGAAGCTTGGAAATCCACAGTACAGTGCAGTATTGTCTACGTTTCTCATTCTGTTCGTAAAGAGGTGCACAACTTTTTCATTACCATGGCTACGGGACAGATATTGAAACCAGATGTGGTTCATTTACAAATACAAAATCAGACAAGGAAGTTAACGTGAGTGAACGAATTGAGACCAGTTTAAATGTTTATCAGTAATGGAAAATATAATCTCAAATTTGTGGTAAAAAACATTGATGCCTAAACTCAATTGACAAATAAAAATGCATGTGCAAAATTAGCAATACATGGTTGGGTTGCACTACAACTAAGGTGCAGGCCAGCGTAATTGGACGTATGTAAGCATGGACCATGGATAGAAAACTTCCAACACACATACAAAAAGCGGGCAATAAGACCATGGAAAGGGCTGAACAATAGATGTCTACTGGTGCAAAAGATACACGAGGTGAAATACAATTTTAATGTGGAGTCATTATCATTTTTATTGGTGTCAATGTACACTTTTGTGTTGAGAAACAAGAGAGAACTGCAACTGTCAGATGGTACATATTGTTACAATAGGGCATTGTCACATAAATGAAAACATTTTCTAAGACTTCCGTTTCTTTCATCACTGTCTGGGAACTTCTTTGTCCCTTTGTTGTGGGTAATCTAGTCTGGGAGACATATACCTCCTTCCACTGTACATCATGGGAGAGATGAACAACTAACTCTCACAGCCTCATGTCAGAATTAGACTGTTGTTGCAAACCTCAAATTTCAAAGTGTTTACGGTTAAGTTTAGGCATTAACTCAGAGCTTTTAAGGTTAGGGTTAAGTTTAATCCAAAGGGTTATGGTAAGTGTTAAGGTTTGGGATAGACTTAAAACAAAAAATCTCAAAAACAACCTTTGGAATCGGAGGCAGATGCTTAGACCCATCCGCCATCCCCATCCACAAAGCCCTAGAAAAACCGAAACCTAGGTAACAGGTAACAGTGCTTACTGATGCCCCTAGTGTCCCGTTTCCACGTCATCTCCCGATGACCTCAGACATGGATAGACGTAGAATACTGACTTGTATCGAATGTGACCTGGCTGGATATGAGTGTGATGATGAATATCTGAAGCCATAAATACAAAATGATAGGTATTTAGAGACACCTGAGGAGAATAACCTTTCTGCTAAACACCTGGGACAGAGATCCAGTCATGTCTACTAGAGTGGAGGAGCACATGGTTCACTGCATCATGGGGAGAAAGGATGGGACAGATTGAAGGAGCAAGCAATCATCGGATGATGAGAGATGGAAGAAGTTGAGTGATGGGAAGCAATTTGAGCTTTGATTTTGTAGTATGGTTTAGTTTGACCTCCATATAGAAATCATGGCTACTTGACTTTGATATGAGAAACTGATTTGATAGTCTGATTCCTGCACATAGATTCTAGTGAAGATTTTTGTCAGAGCGTAGACAATTAAAGGTTGCCTGATTTACTGACTCACTGTCACTACTTATAGAGCCTTTCATTGTGTTTGTCTATGCACGGACGAAGGTCTACTGTGACCAGAAGCTTTCCGAAATGTGCATTGATCTAAGTGTAAGGCTCTCGTCTTCAGTTTAGCTTGCAATATTTACAACTTTTTTCTATCGTTGATTAATGCCTAAACTTTACTTTTTGTATTCACGGACAGTCATCATGGCCATTCTCTCTCTCCATTGTCATTTTGTCTTTGTCATGGGTCTGTATTTTGCTGTGTGTATAATATCAACACAAAGGCCATTAGATCAAACAGTGTTGACGTTACGCTATATTTGACTTTTTAAAGCGGCCATGACAACAGAGTTCTATTTACCCAATCAATGCTTGGTCTGGAATAACCTTGCCTGGACATGTTGACAAACACTAACCACCCTTCAAAGCCCCACATTTACACATTCCTCAAGAGGACAACATACCCATTCTTCCATGTATATCTTGATTGAATAATGGGACTTTTAATAGTCTGGTCTTTTCACAATTTAGTCAAAGCTGTAACCTTTAATTAAGTGTCTGCCAATTACTTTTTGGTTCCAGTTGATGAAAGTAATTACTGTCACCTTGCAAAGTGAGAAAAGTAATTAATCCTTTTTGGTTTTGCCAAATCCAGTTTTTTGGGGGGTCATTCGTTGACCTATTAATCCTAAACAGATTATAAAGCCATTTAATTCTATGGAAAATAATGTTAAGATATGGTACGTGCATAGGGCCACAAAGTACTCGGTGTACTCATTGAAACATTCTCCTGATGGTCATTTTCAAAGTCAATTACAATGTGCTGATACTAAGTATACTGCTATGTCTGGGGAGGAGAGGGGATCTTATTATTTTTGATAATTTATCCGACAATGCCAGGTGGGTTGTGGGACCAGAATGGCATTTCATGGAGCCCTTTGTGTTCCATCGAATGTGGACATGTCTGAGAATCCCAGCACTGCAGCACAGTGTGGCTCTATGCTCTATGTTAAGGCTAGAGCCCAGACCCAAACCTGCCCATTGTGAAGGTCTGAAAAGACAGTATAAACCATCCCTGTGTGAGCCAAGTCCCCTTCCAAGCCCCATTCACCACTCAACATCCAACTCGTCTGCATGTCTCTGTCTGTTGCCTTTAACGTGTCAAAACCCTTCAGTGAGGCAGCGTTCAGATGATGTGTGTAGGCGACCAAGTAGGGGGTAAATAAAATACATCTGTGCTTTGCTGAAGTAGACGGCCATTGATTACTAAACGTATTACGTCAGCGACACAGCAAGAGCCTATCTGTTAGCTTTATGCACTAAGCACTCACGCTTAACCACGTTGCAGTGCATTGTGAGCCAGCCCGTTTCTGTTTATTTCTCAAGCAACAGATGTTGCACTAGAAGTACAATTAAGAGCGTTAGCACCCACATTAGATACACATGATAGATATCGTCACTTAGTTGTGCCACCGCTCTGTGACTTGCGTTTGTCTGTAAAACAGTAGATGAAGCTAGAATTGAGTTACGGTATAATGGCGAATAGGTAATGAACGATATATCAGAAAGAGCCTATCAATGTTCTGTCAAGGTAAAAGTTGATTCAGTATTTCATATCCAGTACCAGTCAAAAGTTTGGAAACTCCTACTCATGTTTGCGTGATTGGAGTAAACTAACCGAGAACAATACTTCTACTCCTACTTACAGCTATTTTCGCTATGTAGTTAAATTATTATGTATAAATACAGTACAAGTCAAAAGTTTGTACACACCTACACATTCCAGGGTTTTTCTTTATTTTTACTATTTTCTACATTGAAGAATAATAGGGAAGACATCAAAACTATGGAATAACACATATGAAATTATGTAGTAACCAAAAAAGTGTTAAACAAATCAAAATATATTTTAGATTTGAGATTCTTCAAAGTAAATTCTCCCTTTGCCTTGATGACGGCTTTGCACAGTCTTGAAGAAGTTCCCACATATGCTGAGCAGATGTTGGCTTCTTGTCCTTCACTCTGTGGTCCAACTCATCCCAAACCATATCAATTGGGTTGAGGTCGGGTGATTGTGGAGGCCAGGTCATCTGATGCAGCACTCCATCACTCTCCTTTATCGTCAAATATCCATTACACAGACTGGACGTGTGTTTTGAGTCATTGTCCTGTTGAAAAACAAATGATAGTCCCACTAAGTGCAAACCAGATGGGATGGTATATCGCTGCAGAATGCCGTGGTAGCCATGCTGGTTAAGTGTGTCTTGAATTCTAAATAAATCACTCACAGTGTCACCAGCAAAGCACACCATCACACCTTCTCCATGCTTCACGGTGGGAACTACACATGCGGAGATCATCAGTTCACGTACTCTGCGTCTCACAAAGACACAGCGGTTGGAACCAAAAATCTCAAATTTGGACTCATCAGACCAAAAGACAGATTTCCACCTTGTCTAATGTCCATTGCTCGTGTTTCTTGGCCCAAGCAAGTCTCTTCTTATTATTGGTGTCCTTTAGTAGTGGTTTCTTTGCAGCAATTCAACCATGAAGGCCTGATTCACGCAGTCTCCTCTGAACAGTTGATGTTGATGTGTCTTTTGCTTGAACTCTCTGAAGCATTTACAGTGGGGGGAAAAAAGTATTTAGTCAGCCACCAATTGTGGCTGACACAAACAAACATTTTCTGTAAGTCTTCACAAGGTTTTCACACACTGTTGCTGGTATTTTGGCCCATTCCTCCATGCAGACCTCCTCTAGAGCAGTGATGTTTTGGGGCTGTTGCTGGGCAACACAGACTTTCAACTCCGTCCAAAGATTTTCTATGGGGTTGAGATCTGGAGACTGGCTAGGCTACTCCAGGACCTTGAAATCCTTCTTACGAAGCCACTCCTTCGTTGCCCGGGCGGTGTGTTTGGGATCATTGTCATGCTGAAAGACCCAGCCATGTTTCATCTCCAATGCCCTTGCTGATGGAAGGGTTTCACTCAAAATATCACGATACATGGCCACATTCATTCTTTCCTTTACACGGATCAGTCGTCCTGGTCCCTTTGCAGAAAAACAGCCCCAAAGCATGATGTTTCCACCCCCATGCTTCACAGTAGGTATGGTGTTCTTTGGATGCAACTCGGCATTCTTTGTCCTCCAAACACGGGCCTGGACATGTACTGGCTTAAGCAGGGGGACACGTCTGGCACTGCAGGATTTGAGTCCCTGGCGGCGTAGTGTGTTACTGATGGTAGGCTTTGTTACTTTGGATTTTCTGGATTTTTTTTCTTCTCATTTTGTCTGTCATAGTTGAAGTGTACCTATGATGAAAATTACAGGCCTCTCTCATCTTTTTAAGTATGAGAACTTGCACAATTGGTGGCTGACTAAATACTTTTTTGCCCCACTGTATTTGGGCTGCAATCTGAAGTGCAGTTATCTCCAATGAACGTATCCTCTGCAGCAGAGGTAACTCATCATAGCCAGTTTCATCATAGCGCTTGATAGTTTTTGCAACTGCACTTGAAGAAATGTTCAAAGTTCTTGACATTTTCCGGATTGACTGCCCTTCATGTCTTAAAGTAATGGACTGTTATTTCTCTTTGCTTATTTGAGCTGTTCTTGTCATAATATGGACTTGCTCTTGGTCTTTAAGCAAATAGGGCTATCTTCTGTATACCACCCCTACCTTGTCACAACACAACTGATTGGCTCACACTCATTAAGATGGAAAGAAATTCCACAAATGCACTTAACAAGGCACACATGTTAATTGAAATGCATTCCAGGTGACTACCTCATGAAGCTGGTTGAGAGAATGCCAAGAGTGTGTAAAGCTGTCACCTGTCACGCCGTGATCTGTTTCACCTGTCTTTGTGATTGTCTCTACCCCCTCCAGGTGTTGCCCATTTTCTTGTGTATTTATACCTGTGGTTTCTGTCGGTCTGTTGCCAGTTCGTCTTGTTTGTCAAGCTGTCAGCTCCTGTCTTTTCCCAGCCTCTCCTTTTCCCGTCCTTCTGGTTTTTGACCCTTGCCTATCCTGAACCTGTACCCGCCTGCCTGACCACTCTGCCCATCCCTGACACTGAGCATGCCTGTCATCCTGTACCTTTGCTCCTACTCTGGATTATCGACCCCTGCCTGACCTGACCCTGAGCCTGCCTGTCATCCTGTACCTTTGCTCCTACTCTGGATTATTGACCCCTGCCTGCCTTGACCTGTCATTTACCTGCCCCTGTGGTTACATTAAACATTGTTACTTCACAGAGTCTGCACTTGGGTCTTACCTAGATTCATGATAGCATCAAGGAAAAGGGTGGCTACTTTGAAGAATCTTAAATGTAAAATATATTTAGATTTGTTTAACACTTTTTTTGTTACATGATTCCATATGTGTTATTTCATAGTTTTGATGCCTTCACTATTATTCTACAATGTGAAAAATAAAGAAATACCCTGGAATGAGTAGGTGTGTCCAAACTTTTGACTGGTACTGTGTGTGTGTGTGTGTGTGTGTGTGTGTGTGTGTGTGTCTAAACACAAACACAGCTAAATATTGAGTAAAATGTCAGCGTATCATTATGCCTGGTTTGAAATTCTCATCTCCTCATTCCGAGCTCCTAAACACTGTTCATTATATGGCAATAGTAAAGTTGTCCATGCTTATTATTTCTGTGGCCAAGCGTTGAAGGCCTCCCTGAGCAATTGCATCACAGAAATGCAAATATAAAGACAGGCAAGGGGTATGAACAACATAGATACGAAAACATCTCCAGAGAGGGCACAGAGATTATGATAAGGCTATTAGCCGGAGTATGAAGTGTAGATGTACCAATTCTGTCATCCCAAATTAGAGGAGAGGGTGTCATTTTACCACATTTTTTGTCACTCTTGTTTGGAAAGGAATCGGGCTGTCAATAACAGCAGCGTGATAGTGTGGAAGTACTGCCAGTTCCAATAAAACAACAGAGAAATCAACAGAATGAGAGGTGACCTTGCCATAATTGAGATTCATCACGTGGAAGGCAGGCGGTAGAGGGAGAGAAAAAAAAAAGTGCTAAAAAAAAAAAAAAAAAAAAACACAAATATGCACTCCCAATTTTATGGGAGAATGGCCAACTGTTGTTCAACGGCGGGACCTGAATTTCAATCGCTAGTTTTTAACCACAAGCCTGTGTGTTGTGATCCTTGCTTACTTTCTATTTGTGAGAGCAGTATGTGTCTGAAATGACAAATACTGCCTCACCCCCAATGAAAACAGTCTTAAGCATGTCTACTGTTTAGGTGCGATAACAAATCTCCACATTTACAAAGAAATGGGACCATAGAAGGTGGATACAATGACAATATTCCATACTACATAATACTTAACTTCCATAAAAAAAACATGCCCTGCATGGTGTCTACCAGATATAGACCTCTATGCCTCTAACCCTATTACAGGGTCTGAGTCACTGGCTTACTGGGGCTCTTTCATACCGTACCTGGGAGGGGTGCGTCACTTGAGTGGGTTGAGTCACTGATGTGATCTTCCTGTCTGGGTTGGCGCCCCCCCCCCTTGGGTTGTGCCGTGGCGGAGATCTTTGTGGGCTATACTCGGCGTTGTCTCAGGATGGTAAGTTGGTGGTTGAAGATATCCCTCTAGTGGTGTGGGGGCTGTGCTTTGGCAAAGTGGGTGGGGTTATATGTTCCTGTTTGGCCCTGTCCGGGGGTGTCCTCGGATGGGGCCACAGTGTCGCCTGACCCCTCCTGTCTCAGCCTCCAGTATTTATGCTGCAGTAGTTTATGTGTCGGGGGCTAGGGTCAGTTTGTTATATCTGGAGCACTTCTCCTGTCCTATTCGGTGTCCTGTGTGAATTTAAGTGTGCTCTCTCTAATTCTCTCTTTCTTTCTCTCTCTCGGAGGACCTGAGCCCTAGGACCATGCCTCAGGACTACCTGACATGATGACTCCTTGCTGTCCCCAGTCCACCTGGCCGTGCTGCTGCTCCAGTTTCAACTGTTCTGCCTTATTATTATTGGACCATGCTGGTCATTTATGAACATTTGAACATCTTGGCCATGTTCTGTTATAATCTCCACCCGGCACAGCCAGAAGAGGACTGGCCACCCCACATAGCCTGGTTCCTCTCTAGGTTTCTTCCTAGGTTTTGGCCTTTCTAGGGAGTTTTTCCAAGCCACCGTGCTTCTACACCTGCATTGCTTGCTGTTTGGGGTTTTAGGCTGGGTTTCTGTACAGCACTTTGAGATATCAGCTGACTTACGAAGGGCTATATAAATCAATTTGATTTGATATACGACTACCAAGCCAAATACTCTAGTTTTTTTTGTCTTGTCATGCTTGATCATGCTAAGTAAAATAACCACCTGCCATCACCACAAGACAGATCTAAATGTCAGATGACAGAGAATGATGCAGACAACCTGTAACGGATTTCCTCCTCTTCATCTGATGAGGAGTAAGGACCGGACCAAAGCGCAGCGTGGTAAGTGTTCATGATGATTTTAATGAAACGAACGGAACACTGAAATACAAAACAATAAAGTGAACGAACGAAACAGTACCGTGTGGACCAAACGCTCACACGGAAAACAAACACCCACAAACCAAAAGTGAAACCCAGGCTACCTAAGTATGATTCTCAATCAGAGACAACTAACGACACCTGCCTCTGATTGAGAACCATACTAGGCCGAATATAGAAACCAAACATAGAAAAACAAACATAGACTGCCCACCCCAACTCACGCCCTGACCATATAAACAAAGACAAAACAAAGGAACTGTCATGGTCTTCCTCCTTTTCATCTGAAGAGGAGAGGCGAGAAGGATCAGAGGACCAAAATGCGGCGTGGTATGTGTTCATAGTGAATATTTAATTAAAGAAAGTACTGAACACTGCATACAAAACCAATAAACCAACAACGACCGTGAAGCTACAAATGAGACCTGTGCTGACACAAGCAACTAGCATAGACAATCACCCACAAACAAACAGTGCAACCCAGGCTACCTAAGTATGATTCTCAATCAGAGACAACCTGCCTCTGATTGAGAACCATACTAGGCCGAAACAAACATATCCCCAAATCATAGAAAAACAAACATAGACTGCCCACCCAACTCACGCCCTGACCATACTCAATAAATACAAAACAAAGGAAATAAAGGTCAGAACGTGACAGGAACTGAGGTCAGAACGTGACGCAACCAGAGGCAAATGTCCTTTGTCATGCCCACATAAAGTCTACAAAGACCATCTGGGTCTATGAAACATAGGGAAGGCTGTTTTCTACCATTGGATATCATCATCAACACCTGTACAGTGTTAGGACCATTAGCAGAAGACAAGACTGTGAGGCAAACATTATTTATTAACATGATTTATTATTTTCCCAAACTAATCATGATTACTAATCATGACTAATCATTATTTTTTGTGATGTTTATTCAGTCATCCAAGTTAATACATGTTCATGTCTAGAGGGCACTGAAATATCAGTAAGCTTTCAAAGAGAAATGACCTGTGATCTAATCTTTGTAACATTCCTTAGCTCTCTGAATGAGTCTACTGGTTTGTGAATTGGCTGTCCTCGCGTGGCCGTTTGTGACTCTTGCTGGGCTGGATGAAATATCTACCAAGGCCCCAACAACATTCCACAGTCCATTAATACAATTCATTTCAAAATACTGCTTAGACTGTAAGAGAAAAAGACAGACAACTAAAACATTACTGACATACTGTAAATGCCAAGTGGATCCACTGAATGGCGAGCTCTTTTCAAAGCAGTGTGACTGCCTCATCACACGTTGCCAATAAAAAGTAAAATGCAGAAGACTGCAGTCTGCCAGACTGGTCAAAATGCTGCTTTTGGAAACCTCGCTTAAGAACTTGGACAAAGTCCTTGTAGTGTTTAATGATGTGAGTTCAGTCTTGACACTGCAAAGAGCTTGCAGGTTCTCTGAGGATTACCTAACCTAAGGGTGAGATGCACTGGCCTGACACAGCCCTACTGTTACTGAAGTGCACAGGAAAATCACACATACTCCCAAGTAGTGTTTGTGTAACTTGCATTCGTTCGTGATTCTCAGTGTTTTGGGCTGGAGACACTGCTATTTAATCCAGTGCATGCAGGTGTGCTTAACAAAAGGCGTGCTGCAGGTTTTGGAATACACAATAGCCAGAAAAAGCATACGTTTACATGCTTGACTGGAATAACCTTCATGATATAACCATAAATAGGGAGAATAAGCCCAGTGTAGCAGTAGATTAATGCTGCTATCAAATGGTCTAGGACAGGAAAGGGATTCCTAATGAGCTGGAAAACGCAGAGCTGTTCCCTCCGCTAAAATGAATCTCTAACACACACACACACACACACACACTCTCCTTCTGTGTCTCCAGTTTCCACATGGTCCATTTCTCTATCTCTGAGTTCCTTCCACCATCTTACTCTGTATCATTCCAAAGCCCCTCTTCCTCTCTACTTCCTGGTCATGATACTGTACATCTCTCATCTTATGACTCTATCCCTCTAGCTCCATCTTTCTATCTATCCCTAGCTCTCTCCCCTCTCTTTATTTATCTTGTGAAATGTCTGCTCTCCTTGTCAGAGCCATGTTTGTAACCCCCTGACCGTTGTCAGGGTGACAAGAGGAGGGGGATGAACTCACGGCTTAGATACATTTCCTGGTGTGACCCGCCAAGCTTTATCAATGTTTTATATTTTCTGTCTCAGAGCCACTTTAGTAGGTATTGTTTAATGTTTTATTTAGAGGTGCACTGGGTTAAAGTTTCAGTAGGCTGTCACCCTTCTAGTCCTGCTGTGGAAGTATCACTATGAACAACCGTTGGCTTCTCATTGAGGATCTAAGTGGATGGAAGTATAGGGTGGAAATTATACTGAACAAAAACAAGCGCAACACACAACAATTTCAATGATTATTACTGAGTGAAGTTCATATGAGGAAATCAGTCAACTGAAACAAATCCATTAGGCCCTAATCTATGAATTTCACATGACTGGGAATACACATATGCTCTTGGTCACAGACACTTCAAAAGAAATGGGCCTCACAATGGGCCTCAGGATCTCATCACAGTATTTCTGTGCATTCAAATTGCCATCGATAAAATGCAATTGTGTTTGTTGTCCGTAGGTTATGCTTGCCCATGCCGGTCTCCACGTGACACCACAAAGCTGGCAGCCTCATCTGTGACACTCAATCAGCAAGAAAACAGAAAATGCACCCTAACCACTATGGGCGCTGACTTATTTATCTTACTTGAAACAAGTGACAGTTGTCTCTGCAGCTATTTCATTTTACATTCTGCCACAAAACTTCTGAATTAATCAAATGTGGGGTGAAAGGAGGAGAATTTCCCCAGTGGTGCTGTGAATAGGGGAGAGGGTAAATAAATGTGTTATGTATGACCAGTCAGAGAGGGCTCAGGGGCAGCTTGTCCTGCCACGATGCACTCAGACAAGTGAATAAATCAGCACACAATTAGGACTTGTGATTTCATTTATGGTACCTAGGAGCGCTCTGAAGGCAGATCCTGGCAGATGTCATTTCTAGGCAATTGATTTTGCTACTGTCCTGAGGCCCTCCACTCATGCCCCCTCTACCCAAGATTTAAAAAAAATGGAATCCAGGCATGAGCCAAATGACTGTCCAGGCAATTTCTAGATGATATGAGCGGAATAATATAAGAACCCACACAGGCACAGACCAGCGCAAGCATGCACGCACACACACATAGGCCTACATGTTTTGCCAAATAACTGTCCAAGCAGTTTAAGCATGACTGCAAATGGGCAATTTATGTAGTACACAGACACACACACACACAAACACGCACCCCCACACACACACCCACACACACCCACACACACACACACACACACACACACACACACACACACACACACACACACACACACACACACACACACACACACACACACACACACACACACACACACACACACACACACACACACACACACACTGCTGCCTCATTTAACAGCATTAGGAGCACAGAGCTAACTGCTAGATAGGGGTTGAAGGTAGTGGCCAAGGCAATACAACCTGACAGGTATCCTGGCACCACTGTACTAATGTGTGTTTGCCAATCCAGACTCTTCCTGGCTCTTCCATTTATCAGGCAGGAAAGCACACCAGCATAAATGGCAAGGGTCCAATAGGGTATTACAACTCAATCAATTAAATCAAACATCATGTTTGCCTGAAATTTTTAAAGTAAAATGAATATATGCTCCACCGTATGCCTTTATTTAGCAGCCACCTGCGCATATAACTCTAACCTAATCTTACCTCATTACCTGAAAAGACAAAGTGCAATTAGTTTCATGTCAAATAATCATGGTCTCTCATCCGTGATGTCATGCACATCCCAGTCATCTGACGGTCCCTACTGACTTCAGAGGAATTGCTCTCTGATATCACAGTATTTCCTAAGATGATATTTGAATTCAAAATGTTTGAGGAAAGACAGTATTAAAAAGCTAACACTGTGTCAAGTAATTTATCAAGCAGCACATGTGGCTGTACCATAACCTTTGATATTGTGACTGTGAACTGGCATGCATCTTTTTAATTAGAGCATCACAAAAATGGAGGGGAATCGAGAGGATTTTTGCAGCTGTATAACATTTGCAATTCCATTTGATTATAACTAAACATAAATGAGGTACAATGGAGGACATGAAAGAGTAGCGGGAAGACCATTCCTGACTCTAGCTATTGTTTGTGGCTTTTTAAGGGGTGAGGTTCTCTAGCAACAGGAAGCAGGCAGCTCTCGATCCACTACAATAGGTAAATTAGTTTCCCCAGGGATGACTGCTCGGCCCTTAGAGAGACCATCTCCCTCTCCACTCACTTCTACTGTTAATTAGTTGGAGCCAGATCTGGAGTGTATTAACACATGAAAGATATGCATGACACGTCTTGCTCACTTTCAGAGATGTTGCTTTGTTAAAAACTTTTTACTGAACTTATTTCCCTCTACTTACTACAAGGTAATTTATTAACTGATTCCCGATAGGTTGAAGAAAAAAAACATCACCAGAACCTAAATTGAAACAGTAACTTGTATTTTTTTTAAGACTTCTTTTTGATTCTGTTTCATTCCATGGGATGAGGTATGTCCGCAGGGAGAGAACATGGATACAGTAGGCAATTGTCTGTAATTACTGGGATTTCACCAGGGACAATGTGCCGAGGCCAAACAAGACAGTGTATTACAGTCAGATATGGATAAGTAGTTATGTGTTTGAATACTTTGCCATGGCATCTGCTGCTGTGTGTCTATCCATTAGCTATGCATCAAACCAGAAATGTTCCCTTTATTTCCATGTTGAAGCCATGTCTTTGAAAGCAGAAGCTTTCAACTGAATCAATTCCTCTCAGGGTTTACAGTAGGCCTAAGTGCTAGAATATTAAAGATCTATTTTCTTTTCAATCTATGAATCACTGAGTTATCCAATCTATCTTAATCTTTTCTTCAAGTATCAGATCCAATAGGGATATTTGAAGTTAAGTTGAATGTGTTTTATCAAATGCATGCTTTCTTTTCAGATATTTCAAAACATGTATTCTCAGTTGTTGTTCCCGCAAAGTGCTTCAGGCAAATCCATGTTACTTGAATCAAACATGATATACCTCATCTCATAATGTAGTCTTTAAAGCAGACTGGAAGATTCTCTATTTTCATACAAACACCACCTGAGTCTATGTCAAATGGAAACCAAATACTATGTGAGCCTTGCCATGTGTAAGATAATTTAGGAATTTAGTGTACCTTCGTCATGTTTTGATTTGGTTGTACCCAAGTGCAAGGTGTGTAGTAAATTGCTTTCTGATTAATTATAACAGTTGGATAAATACGTGTGCACCAGATCAAGGCTTCCTTCATGCATGGCTTTGAGATGTAAGTTAACAACAAATCATTTAGGGAAAATAATATGAATTGCCTTATCAGGCATGAATCAATTTTATGTTGCTTGTCTTCCACCCATGCCTTATACACCCGAGTCAGGAAGAAAAGACAACTAGTAGACAATTGGCACTTAATGATGAAGTCCACAGTCTAGATTGAAGATCCTAATTAATTGATCAGTTTCAATCCGCTGTGTTGAGGCTTGGCTGTGCAAAAATCTTAGTATATACTGTGGCGCTCTGTGGCGTTCTAGGTTATTAGGCCTAAGTCCCAGTTGACGCTAACTATATTGTTTGTTTACATCGCATGTATACAGTGCAGAAACATTGTGGTAACACTTTCTTTTTTTTCTTATTTTACCCTTATTTTACCAGTTAGGTTGACTGAGAACACATTCTAATTTACAGCAATGACCTGGGGAATAGTTAAAGGGGAGAGGAGTGGGGATGAATCAGCCGCTTTGAAGCTGAGGATGCTTAGGTGGCCATGGATGGTATGAGAACAAGATTGGGAATTTATCCAGGACACCGGGATTAACATCCTTACTCTTACGATAACTGTCATGGGATTTTCAGTGACCACAAAGTCAGGATTCCCGTTTAATGTCCCAACCAAAAGGTGGCACCCTACACAGGGCAATGTCCCCAATTACTGACCTGGGGTATTGGGATATACAGTACCAGTTAAAAGTTTGTTCACACCTACTCATTCCAGGGTTTTTCTTAGTTTTTACAATATTTTCTACATTGTAGAATAATAGTGAAGAGATTCTTCAAAGTAGCCTCCCTTTGCCTTGATGACAGCTCTACACACTCTTGGCATTCTCTCAAACAGCTTCATGCCAAATGCTTTTCAAACAGTCTTGAAGAAGTTCTCAGATATTCTGAGCACTTGTTGGCTGCTTTTCCTTCACTCTGTGGTCCAACTCATCCCAAACCATATCAATTAGTTTTGAGGTCGGTGATCGTGTAGGCCAGGTCATCTGATGCAGCACTCCATCACTCTCCTTCTGTGTGAAATAGCCTGAAGGTATGTTACACAGCCTGAAGTTAAGTTTTGGGTCATTGTCCTATTGAAAAACAAATGAGAGTCCCACTAAGCGCAAACCAGATGGGATGGCGTATCGCTGTAGAATGCAGTGTTAGCCATACTGGTTCAGTGTGCCTTGAATTCGAAATAAATCACTGACAGTGTCACCAGCAAAGCACCCCCACACCATCACACCTCCTCCTCCATGCTTCACGTTGGGAACCACACATGCGGATATCATCCATTCACCTACTCTGCGTCTCATAAAGACACAGCGGTCGGAACCAAAAATCTCAAATTTGGACCCATCAGACCAAAGGTCAGATTTATTGTTATTATTGGTGTGCTTTAGTAGTGGTTTCTTTGCAGAAGAACTCTGAACAGTGATGTTGAGATGTGTCTGTTACTTGAACTCTGTGAAGCATTTATTTGGGCTGCAATCTGAAGTGCAGTTAACTCTAATGAACTTATCCTCTACAGCAAAGGTAACTCTGGGTCTTCCTTTCCTGTGGTGGTCCTCATAAGAGCTGTGGTGGTCCTCATCATAGCGCTTAATGGTTTTTGCGACTGCACTTGACTGACTTCCGGATTGACTGAACTATTTGCTTATTTGAGCCATTCTTGCATTAATATGGACTTGGTCTTTTACCAAAAAGGGCTATCTTCTGTATACCACCCTTACCTTGTCACAACACAACTGATTGGCTCAAATGCATTAAGAAGAAAATTAATTCCATAAATTAACTTTTAACAAGGCACACCTGTTAATTGAAATGCATTCCAGGTGATTACCTCATGAAGCTGGTTAAGATAATGCCAAGAGTGAGCATAGCTGTCATCAAGGCAAAGGGTGGCTACTTTGAAGAATCTCAAATATAAAATATATTTTGATTTGTTTAACACTTTTTTGTTACTACATGATTCCATATGTGTTATTTCATAGTTGTGATGTCTTCACTATTATTATACAATGTAGAAAATAGTAAAATAAAGAAAAACCCTGGAATGAGTAATTGTGTCCAAACGTTTGACTTGTACTGTATATAAATGTATATATATGTGTATATATATATATATATATATATATATATATATATATATATATATATATACGTTTTTAGACCAGAGGAAAGAGTGCATCATACTGGCCTTCCAACACAACTTACAGCATCATCTGGTCTCCCATCCAGGGACCGACCAGGACCAACCCTGCTTAGCATCAGAGGCAAGCCAGCAGTGGTGCAGGGTGGTATGCTGCTTTACATTAAGTTGTCCCTATTACTATGTAACTAACACATTAATAACTGTGTTCACAACATAATAGTTATGGGTTTTGGTATGTAATTACATGGCAATAGAGTTGTTGCTGAATCAGTTGTTACACATTCACTTGCTGAAGGTTATTCCACATGAGTAGCTCCTGATGTTATTACACATGTTCTTGTTCCACTATGTGGCCTAACTCATGTTTTGTAATTACATGTTTGAAAGTCACCAGTGAATTACCATGTTAATAATTCAAACCAAAATCGGACCTCGATACATGCAACTACAAGGTGCTACTACCGTCAAATCCACATGTAGTACCAGGGTTGATATGTGGGCTAGGGCTTGATAACAACAACTGTAACAAGGCCCACCCTGTCATTGACTACCAGTCATTTTCAATGTGTTTATTCCTATGTTATGATCTGGCTGAATGATGCAGTTACATAGGATATACTAGCAATTATCATGTGCCTACCCAGGAGCAAGCAACTTAATGTAAAGTGAAACAAGGAAGGGTATAACCTTTACAATGTAACAATCTTTTCAGACAATAGGCTAAAAAGAGAACATTAGGTATAACACTTTAATTACATTATAACTATCTTTAACAACCAACTCTGTAATTATGGAAATACTTGTACCTAATGTTCTATTGTCTCCTCATTTCTCCTGGTTAGCCTATTGTCTGCAAAGGTTGTTACATTGTAACTACATAGTAATTATAAAGGTTATACCCTGCTGGGTTTCACTTTACATTAAGTTGCTTGCTCCTGGGTAGGTACATAATAATTACAAATGATATGTAACTACATAGTTGCTAACACAGTTACTGTGTTACATAGTAAGAGGGGCAACTTAATGTAGTGTTGCCACATTGTTTCCTTGCTGGAAAATATATAGAATGCCAGTTCAGTGACAAGCATAGCAACATTGTAACAACTGACTTGGTTTTTACACAGCCAAACCAGCCTCTGAGTGTATCTTTAAAGATGCCATGATATAATTGTTTTTCTTTTAAAAAATGTAGTATTCTAAAGTTGTTTTAGCTATTTCTTTTCCAATTGTATTTGTGCATGCATTGAACAAGCTTGCGATGAAGGACTTCCACATTGCAGCCATCTCCAAAGTTCACTCAGAAAGACAATAATTCTAAACTGGGTTTGATTTAGTTTTTGTTATTTAAATTTGTTTTAAATTTTAAAAAAAACATCCATCATTGCTTATTGCTCATTTCAATGTTGTTAATACACAAAGTGGTGTAAGGTTCTGTATTTATTTTCTTAGTTAACCTTGTGTTCTGTTTCTTTGTGTTCTTGAACGTCGCCCTGTCTTTCGTTTTTGTTCATTGATTTCATCTGTGTTAGTTACTCACCTGGTCTCATCAGCTCCTTATTTAGTTCAGTTCATTCTGTTGGTGCCTTTGTGAGATATTGTTCATTTTGACTTTACTAAACCTTTTCCTAGCTCGTTTGTGAGAACCAGTTATAGCCTTCAGTCCCAGTTTTTGTCACACAGAGCGGAACAGGTGAACACAAAAGCAGATTCAGACGAGGAGACTGGGATGAGGTAACCAAGGTATTTATTGAAACATGGGGGGAAGATTGAGTGCAGGCTGGGGGAAGCTCAGGCGGGTTGCTGGAAACCATGTGCGGAGGCAAAGGCTGGAGCGAGAGGTGTGGGGACAGGGTAAGCAGGTCCTGAGGGGAATCCAAGGGAGCGTAGAGTGTGGTATCCAGGACAGAGTAGCAGGACTGACGAGAAGTCAGACTGGAGACAGGAACCAGAGTCAGAGCGGGCAGAACTGTAGCGGAGGGAAAAACAGTGTCAGGCAAGGGAAAACAGGAACTAATTGCTTGAAAAATTGACTGACTGGGCAGAGATTACGATCTGGCAGTTTGGAAGTGGCAGGACTGAGTATTTGTAGAGGTCTTGATTATGGAACAGGTTGCAGCTGGTGGGGATCTGCTCTGACTCCAACACTCCTGTCTCCACACAATCACACACACACACAGAGAGAGAGAGAGAGAGGGAGAGGGAGAGAGCACTGGGGGAGTGGCGGCAGGTCAAGGAGACACTGGATGAGCACTAGAGGGCGTGGCAGGAGCAGATGTAACAGTTTTGATTCACCTGCCTGTTTGCCTACCTGTGTATGACTATTGCTTGCCTGTGACCACGATTGCTGCCTTCTGCAAAGGTGAAATAAACACCTGCCGCACCCTGCTAGTGAATCTACACATTTTTCTCCCTGAGTATTAATTTTAAGTTGCCAAAAACCTGATCAAATTAGCATATTCATAATGAGTTTGTAGCACATTTGCAACAGTAGTATGTTCACCACAAGTTTCCTAGAATTGCTTGCCAGAACTTCACAAGTCACAGTAAATTTGCCACAAAACTAATCTAGATGTGGAAATATGAGCAAATATGAGCTTGACAAAAATTTGAAGGCAAATTGGCCAAAGATTTGCCACAACTGTTTGTCAGAAGCCTATTTTTTTTCGGGAAGGGTAGCCTTGGCCTCCCTTTTTACTTTAAAAGTTGAACTTGTAAGTGGAATTGGAATGAAACAATCTTTGTATTTATTCGTCCCAAGTTACAGTATAAAGTGAAAGCATATAAAAATGATTTAAATCCAACTATTGGGTCAGTATTTTAGTCTCTTTTGATGGGTGATTTTTGTGCACTTTGGACTTAAATAAAGATATTCATGGTGTGTTGACTCACTTCCTTGACACAGTGGATCCGCTCTATTTTAGGTATAAATCCGGGGGAAAAGACGATTGAATCGAGATGGTCTTTTGTAGCTCAGCTAGACCTCAATGATGTCTGCACTGAGTTTCAGCAGGATCCATTCTTTAAAGCAATTTCTCCTCAGAGCCTTTTAAAACTGTGTGCCTGTGCAGACAGATACTGTTTTCGAGAATAAAATAGAAAATAAATATGACAAAAAAACACCTCTAGCTAGTTGCCCTAAAGCGTTGAGAATAAGGGCAAAGCGTTAAGATTAATAATGGAAAGCAGTGGTTCCCTGTGCAATAAGGAACGGCCTATAACGGCCTGAGACAGGACTTGGAGAGAGACTTTATAATGTAAACAGGGTAGCCGCAATGGGGAGCGACATTTAGTGCAGGGGACTCTAAATGAGTGGGGTTAGGAGGTTAACTACCCAGGGGGCTTTGGGTCAGAGAGAGTTGGTGGTGGGGTGTTGGTGGTTTGCTAGCTGCTTCTGCTGATAATGCTTCCTCCATTCCCTCCATCAGCTAGACTCGGGCTACATTCTTTCAGAATACTCTTAGCTCTTGGGTACATTAACTTAAGACTTAAGGAGCCAAGGTCAGTATTTCTTTCAAGCCTGATGCATGCCACTAGAGACTCTGTTGCATTTTGTATTTAACTGCAGCTTCATTGAACAAAGTTATGTTGTTTGGCCACTAACATTCTCTAGTCGACTGTGTACTGTGCAGTGCTCTTCAGAGCCATGTTGAGCCATCAGGGGAGAGATCCTCATACAGTACATTAGCCACATGCCTTAGAAACACAGGGTCTAGTAACCAGCTCCATGCTGTTTTAGTAATGCTGAATTAGAGTTCAAATAAAAATGGAATAAACAGTAATAAATCCACAGTGAAACCGCATAGTGGTGCCTATGTGGGACTGCTCATGGTAATGGAAGCTTAACAGTGATCCAATGCCCTGAAAGGATTTGTGTAAATACGCTGTTTGCTCACGATCAGCATTGTATTTAATAATGTGGGTGAATATTAAATCATCTTTTGATCTTTTTTTCATTAGGCCTCCCCATGTGGGTTTTTGTCTTCTTTATAAATGAAGTTCCTTGTCTCGTATACACATGAGAATAATGAACGAGGACACAAAAACCTTTTTAAAGATTAGTAATAATACCAGGCTATTGAAACTGTTGTAATTGGTTCCACATCTTCATTTTGAACACTCTTCCTCCATGTCTACATTCGAGTGGTAAAAGTTTGTACTGAGTGGATGCAAGATTTACAGTTGTGATATTTCAGAATATGTCATGTTGGACAGGATTGCTCTTGCCTCTGGGAGTAGTATTTCATTCAGAGGCAACGCTTGCCCTGTTATTAGGTTCTACGCACACACTCAGACCATTCCCAGCACACCTAGCTACAGCTCATAAAATCATAGGTACAGTATCCTGAGAAAATAATGATTCCTTCCCCAAAGGCTAATAAAACAGCACTTTGTTCTAACTAGTTGCCGATCTGCTGAGAAACTGTATTAGCTACATACAGTACAGTACATAGAAACAGTTACACACCAAAAAAATAACAACATTTCAATGCAAGATACACATACTGACTTTATACCTTGCTTTGCACTTCATAGCCGAAAACAATATCGGGACAATATTTAGATCATACATAATGAACTTTATTCTCCTATCTAATTAGCACACATCTATACCTCATAAACAAAGAGCTGAAAAACTTCACCTGTTCACACCCCATTAAGCCTGCATAATAATGCTAATTATGTTTGTTCACTTATAGGGCTTCATTATGTAGGTAACAATCATTAAAGAGGCTACAAAGGGTGCCTACTGTATGTTAGAATTGCATCATCTGTGCTATTATGATGGCTATTCTCATCTCAAAGTTAAACTACGATGTATGTCAGAAAGCTCAAACTCATTCATGGACATGGCTGAGAGAGACAAATGACAACAGATGGAGGTGTGTGGTATCATCACTGTGACATCATATGAATGAGAATCAAATTCTAAGAGAGAAAAATGATTCCTTTTTGGGTGAGATCATCTCAAAATGCAGCATTGTACTGCAGTGGTTTCACTCTGGATTTACATGCCAGGATACACCTATTCAACTCTACCTGGGTTACTATCGCCTCGAGACTTCAGTCCAATGACAGTGATATTTCCCACTGCACATTTTTCTTCAAAGCACATCCTAGTTTATTTATAATTAATCTATAGTTCATAAACCGACTGATATCCCTACAACTCCACGCCATTATTTTGCATAGAGACAGCTTGGTGATTCACAGGTCTCATGCTGCCAGGCTGTGCACACTGATTGAGAAACGCAGCTCTTACAGTGTTGTACCCCACTGGGAGATTGTGCAGGCATGGACATGCTCCGAGTTTCCATGGCAAGATGGCGCTGCAAAAGAAAAGGCTACTGTGAAATGCCAGCAGACAACAACAGGGTGAAAACAAATGTCATCCTACGGTGGTATTCTACCATTCTGGCACCATTTTGGAAATTATTAAGCGCTCTCTGTAATGTGACAATGGTGATGTAATAAAATGAGCTAGTTGTAGATCTTTTGGTCTAGTATATACACTATCAAGAGGAAGACAGCTTTGACTAATGACATCTTTCTGTTTCCATTCACCATGCATACTGGCCCTTTTCATAAGGCCACGTAGGTTCTTATGACGTCAGGCATGGTTGAGAGGCGTCGCCTGTAACCTGTTGATGTTTTCGCTAACCAATCTCTCTCTGTTATTCTTGGTGAGGGATTTTTCAGCAATTTAGTCAGGTGGATATTTTGTAGTTGATTATCTCTGTCTTTTATCATCCACCACACAGTGACATGCGCACACTTATCATACATTAAAACTCAAGTGTTTTTGAAAAACGTCATTGAACTCATGCTTCTAGCCTGCATGTGCTAAAGGGAGGCCCTCGCAATAAATTGTGAAAAGCTCTTATCCAGATTGCTTGAACAAAAACGCAGCACTTCATTTGCACATTGTTGCGAAAGCGGCAGAGTTTTTTCATCTCTGCTCCTCTGCATACATGGTGAGGACAGAACCTTCTTGTCTCTTATCTTTCCCCCCACCCACCCCAAACAAATATCAAACCAGCTCACCCGCTCACCCATGTGCTTGCCTATGTGAAAAGCAGTAGCATATGTCCTGAAACCCGGTCTTTGTTGACATATTAACTTAAAGTCTCTGTGTCTTTGATCAGAGGAATCGAATCTCTGAAGGGAATGTGATTAAAAGTGACTTTTTAAATGCCCAAGGATCCAGGCAGCAGGGGGATTTTCCAGATAGTGTGAAGTCGTAAGCTCATATAAGAAATACACGAGTGATTGAGCAGTGTATCCAAACCGGGAAATATGATACAGTATGGCAAAGTGTCTTTTTTCCTCCCCCTTTCTTTTCACTGCTAGTTATATGCGCTCTGTGCTGGATGCCTTTCAAAGCTACTTGTTCCACTTTCTTACATTTATGCTAATTGGAATGCAAATATTCAGGTTACATTTTAAGCCTGTGGTTTCATGAGAGAGGGGTGAGAGATGACAATGTATTGACAGGCATGGATGGCTCAACACTCAAACCTCAAAGTTGAGAGGGATTTTTCAGGATAAGGGTTCATGGTGGCAGTAAAGGACAGGAAATATGGACTCTGTCATCTTTACTGAATAACATTTCACGCTGTGGTATTTTGGCTTCAACTGAACACTGCGAATCGAGTAGGCAGTTTAAAACCCTATGTGCCAATCCCTACCAGTAAATATCCTTCCACTTTGGTGTTATGTTTATTGTATGAGCAGTTCACTCAAGCGGAGCAAAGAGGTGTAGTGTTCAATGCACTCAGTAAGATTTAAAGCCTGTCTTGATAAACTAATCAACCCTGACATTCCGAGGCCCACTTAACACACACAGGTCAACGCAAGTTCCCCGGACCAATGCATGATAAGACTAGTACCTCTTAGTATATTACCTAAGTAGGTTTTCTAGTGGGACTTGTTATTGTAGATGACTTGCTTGAATACATACTATATATTACCATGAACTTCCAAAATGAAGGTTGCCTACACATGAGCTCATTTGTACTCAGGAAGATTGTAGGCCTATTTCTTTGTACCCGCATTGTGTTGGATCATAATAGTAAATATTTTGACGCTGTTTGAAAAGGACATTGTTTTATGTGAGGCAAAAGACATGATGACCACATTCTGGGAAACTTTGTACCCTTGACTTCAGGCAAAAACAAAAGGTCAGGAAGTAACTAAGGATGGCAGGAGTGACGAGCAAATGTGTGAAGCAACTGTTTCTCGAGGCTCTGCGACCAACTATCTACCAGTCAGTCATACACAAATAGCACATGAACAAAGCCAATGAAAATACACATCTACAAAAGTATTCTTTATGGGTTTTGTTTCATTAATATATGCAGCTTTGCCGTAAGTGTTTGTACCATGTTTAAGCACTTATCCTTATGTTCTGTAGGCCTGGCTACATGTAAGAGAGGTATATGACAATATCCTGAGTGAAAAGTACAGAGCAGTAGATTCTCCACCTTTTTCCCCAACTAAGTAGGTTGACGTCCATTGAAAGTCTCTCCAAGTCAGTTCCCAAAGGTAGACTAGCTTCTCCAACCAGCTGCTCCTCTCTCTCTCCCTCTTCCTCTCCCTCTCTCTCTCTCTCTCTCTCTCTCTCTGTCTGTCTGTTCTAATTCCTCCACAGTTATTTCTGTAATGCCTCGTTTCACATCGCCCAAATGGATGGTCGTCCAGAGAAACCTTGACGTCTCATGATTTCATGTAAATGCAGTGCTTTTAGATTTCTTAGTCTGTAATGTATACTATCTATATCCAGCAGGCCCCTGATTCCCATATGAGCAAAGCACAGTATTTAAACTCAGTCAACACAGGTGTTCTGTTAATTTAGACCAGTGGTAAAATTGCAACTGAATTGACTATGGGGTAGTCTATAGTTGGAGAAATGGAATTATTATCTTATCTAGAGTTGCAGCTCTGGGATGGTTGATTGCTGTTAACGTTGCTTAGTTATTTTGTGTCAGAATACATTGAATGATCTTCTAGAACATTTAGAAAAACACTTTGGTAGCACTTTAGCTTATAATGCTGAAATAAGAGGGTAATGTCCGGAAAGTACCAGGAAACAGCAGCGAAATAAGATGGCAACAACCAGGTAAGAAAGCAGTAATTACCCATTAATAGTTAGTTTGTAGCTGCTAAGTACAGTGGAATTATCCTGGTTGTTATGCAGGGACAACTATTCGTTACTGAAGAACGATCAATAATAAAGGCTATACTTATTAAGAATGTACTTGGAACTTTTATTTATGCTGTATGTTAGCAATCCTAAAAACATACATTTTGGGTCAATGCTTGTAGCAGGGTAGTTGCCTCTTGTTTCAGTTTTGATTCCGATTACTTTCCTGTCATTACCCTACTATTTCAGCACTGTGTTCAAAGGGAAACTTCGGGATTTTGACAATGAGGCCCTATGAAAAAATGCAGAGGTAGTTTTGTGAGCCAATGCTAACTGGTGTTAAAGCAATGCTGTGAGGCTATGGGTATCTACTAGCATGCTAGCAGATACCCATAGACTTCCAGTTATTGCGCCAACGATAGTTAGCATTGGCTCACGAATCTACCTTTAACTTCCTTTATATGGGACACAGAGACATACAAATGGTATCCACATGTTCATTTAACTATGTGGAAGTAGAAACAGGGCCTCAATGCCAAAATCCAGAAGTATCCCTTTGATAAAATCCTGGTTGCTAAAATTTGAATAGTTCACTCAATTTCAGTTTATGTGACAAAACAAGCTGTCATTGTGTTGAGCAGGAATGGGCAATTCCAGTCCCTGAGAGCCTGATTGGTGTCACAGTTTTGCCCTATCAGTAGCTAACACACCTGACTCCAATAATCACCTAATCATGAACTTCAGTTTAGAATGCAATTTGATTAATCAGCTGTATTTGCTAGGGATGGAGAAAAAGTGTGACACCAATCAGGCCCTCGAGGAGTTGCCCACCCCTGTTGTAGAGAGTCATTATGCTCCATAACCAAAAATATTGCATTTTCAGCAGTACAAAACCGAAAGTAAAAGATGCGAAAACTAAACTTAACAATGGGAAGCATATAATTAGATTTGCTTTTAATGAGAATCTAAAACTCACATTTCTATGTGAATTTGGTCTGGTCGCAGAACAAGTCACATGTTGTAGAATTATAAGTAAATATTGTGTACATTACCTGTTACTTCATGTGTAGTTTAACCATATTTTCATTGTACCTGCAGGGCCTAGACACTGTGTTCTAAAGCAACACTGTCATGACTTCCGCCGAAGTTGGCTCCCCTGCCTGTTCCGGCGGTGCTCGGCGGTCGTCGTCACCGGCCTACTAGCCGCCACCGATCCCTTTTTCGTTGTCTGTTTGTTTTGTCTTATTATTTTCACCTGTGTCCTGTTGTATGTGCTTAATGAGCTTCCTTATTTAAAGTATGTGTACCCGCCCTTGTTTTGTGCGGGATTGTATTTGTGTTACGTGTGTGCGTTAGGTAGAGGTGTTTATATTTTTGGACCTGGCACCTTGTGTTTTGGGTAGTCACATTTACTGTCCGCACCCTGTATTTTGGGCTTGTTTATTTTTGTGCCATATTAAAGAGCACCTTTTCCCAGTGGAACTCTCTGCGCCTGATTCCTTCCTCACCCACCTAGTCCCGCGTGACAAACACTCTGTTCCCCTGTTATTAAATTCCTCATTACTTTCACCATAGTTTCTGTGTACCTTACTGTTTCTTCCTGGATAGTTTCCCCATAGTTTTGGTGTACCTACGGGGCCTTGACACTGTATTCTAAAACAATGCTCTGTACCCCTCTTACTGTGGAAATTATCATTACTTTCACTTTCACTTAGTTTCTTACAGTTACCTTAGTTACTTTCTTTAGACGTTCACAGATAGATTAATATCACAATCTATTTCATAAATGGAACTTCATTAATAGGACAGCATACAGTTTAATTTTGCTTCTTGTAGCATACATTGTAGCATACATTCAATCATCAGTCATCATAGCCAGGAAATAATATTACCATATAACTGAATGTAACAATTTTCAGAATGAATCAAACACCATTTTTTGGTTTGTTTTTGTTCCAATCCAATCATGGCACACCAAGACTGCCAGCCTGTGGTTGGCATTGCAGGCAGTGTCCTGTTTGTCCGTGTACTTCTGGGTGATGTGATGCATCAGCATGTTCACCAGAGTATACTATGTGGTGGAAAGAGGCAGAGAAACACTGTTTTCTGGACAGCTTTTTACCACTCTGGATCTGATGCTGGGTCATAGACTTCACCATGTCCTCAAAAAAGTACCATGAGTACTGCAACACACAGCGACGAACTACATATGAACTTAAACACACACACTCACATCAGGAACAAAGACCGCAGTGATTTACTGTTGTCTGCTGTGTGTGAAGTCAAAAGTAATAGTAGGAAGACAGTACACAGAGTACCTTGAACAGTTTGTTGCTGGTGAGGAAGTCATTGGAGAGTTTGACGATGGCTTCAGCCAGCTCCTCATGGACACTCTTAGGTTAGGCCTGAGTACGGCTTTGGCTTGAACACAAACTGGAGAGAGACACCACGGGCAGAGAGAGAAAGAGAGAGAGAGTGCAACAGTCACTTAAAGGGAAACTTCACTTCTGGACACTATTTGAGGTGTTTTTCCAGTCTCCCTACATAGTTATGAGTGATGAGAGGGTGTTTCAGACATAATTATGCACTATAGCTCTATTTTTTATTTCTGCGCCGGGATAGTTCAACCAATGACATAGATGGTTGACTGAGCCTGCAGTCTGATCTAAAAATAAATGGAGTCATGTTTTGTAGCAATTACTGTGTTTTTCCGATTGCACGATCATGCTAGAAGCGATTAGATATGGCTGTCCTTGTTCAATAGAGCTATTGGACTTGTCTCAACGATGTTCCTATCTGCCAAGACATTGACTCAATTTCCCTGGCTTTGTAAAGACAGCCTGACGGGAGCAATACATCCTTGTTCCCACCCTCAAAGGGAGGCTTTTAAAAATGGGAGCGTTACTAGTTAACAGGTTAACAGGAGCTATGTTACCGTGCACTCACTGTCTATCTGAGATTGCTATATAATTAGCTACAATGGCTGCTTCTTATGATTCCTCCTTCTTTTTTGATGTTATTTTACATAGGAACATACAGCCCTATTTATTTGAGTTGAAATATACTGAAGAGGAGTTGAGACAGCGAGAAAAATAATTGCGAGACCAGCAAGCAGCGGCAGACTAGACTAGCTCGGCCAGGAATCAGGAGGGTAAATGACTAACGAATAAGTCGTTTTTCTGTCGGTAGCTAGCTACCGATATAAACTCTCTTTTTACACGAGGCAGTGTTGTTCAGTACAGCACAATTTAGTGATCCATTCGGCCATAACAGGGCTTGCTATTACCACTACACGCCAAGCTAGCCAAGTTTATGTAGCTAGCTAGCTGTAGCTAGCCAGCTAATTAGCCTAGCTAGCCTCAGTGTCTCTTATTGGGAGCAAAACTGGATTAATGTTTTGATGATGGCGGAGAGTAAAGGAATGACTTTGGCTTGATGACTCATATTACTCTTGTAGTAACTTTCTGATGCAGCTAGCTAGCCAGCTAAAATGTATCTGTCAGATTCTACACCATATGGCTACAGTAGGAATACAGACAGTACACAACGATTGCCATGAATGTTTAATACCATTTTTATATTTTTCTCAAAGACAATACCGCTTGGTAATACAAAGAAGTTGATGACTCAAGAGGAGATGTGAAAGGTGCCGTAATAACAAATCTCCCCTTATGTCAAAGTGACTCAGAACACCTCACTGCACTACATGCAAGTATTCCCATTGTAGAACTGTAGTATTTATTATAAGTGTTAGTAGTACATTTCTTCTACTGAATATGTCATACATTGCCATAACTGTTCCTGCATACTGTTGTGTAAACTCACCCCAGTCTCCAAAGCAAATAAACTTTGTCTTGAATATGAGACATGTCTACTTATATGCTATATTGACAGACTAATCTCCTGTTTTATTAGAACATGTTTACTTTCCAACAAATTCAAGCTTAATGATAAACAAACAAACTGCCTCATTTGTTTTAGCAGTAAGACTGAAGCTAATTTATCCAAATACATTTCATGAATTTCACAATTCATCAATTTATCAAGAAGTTGAAGTCAACCCTATTGGTTTCTGATGCAGTTGGAATAATTTAGTCACTTGTGTAACGGCCGTCCTCCTCTTCATCTGAAGAGGAGAGACGAGATGGATCTGAGGACCAATACGCGGCGTGGTAAGTGTCCATGGTAAATCTTTAATCAAGAAAGACTGAACACTATACAAACGAGTAACAAAAACAATAAACCAAATTCGACCGTGAAGCTACAAAATGAGACCTGTGCTGAAACAAGCCATCAACATAGACAATCACCCACAAACAAACAGTGCAACCCAGGCTACCTAAGTATGATTCTCAATCAGAGACAACTAATGACACCTGCCTCTGATTGAGAACCATACTAGGCCGAAAACATAGAAATGCCCCAAAACATAGAAAAACAAACATAGACTGCCCACCCAACTCACGCCCTGACCATACTAAATAAATACAAAACAACGGAAATAGAGGTCAGAACGTGACAACTTGTCAGTACACATGTAAAACAATATATGATATAGAACACCACCACACATATGTACAACACCTAGCAATACCTATACCACAATGACGTTGTGAGCATACTAAGCATTCTATATTATACACCATCATAACTGTATACGGATGTTGTGTTAGTTGAATGTTCCAGGCAGGTTCCAGAACGTTCTTCAGCTGGTGAACCTCTTATTGTGTTGGATAATGGCAGCGGGTATGGCAGGCTTTGGCGCTGTGGCGATGTTGGCAGGGATGTTGTGTTTGGGGAGTCTGTGACTCTGGCTCCTTGTAGACAACCGTCTGGTCCCTTCTGCACTCCACAGCCAGGTGGACAAGCCCCTCGTACACTTTCTTCACCACCCACTGCTTCGACCTCTTGTTGAAGATTGTTTTGTACTGCAAGTCTCCTGGAAAGACAGGAAGACTGATCATGAGGATGTGAAACCATAAAATAAAGCATGTTCATCTATGAACAAAAAAAGGGTACAGTAAACTGGAATGTGTTTTGTTACACTCGTTCAATAACGGGCATTGAAATGGGCTTTTAGCAAAGGTGAATGCTTTGAAGGGGGCTCGACTTGTAGATAGTCTTGTCATGTGTTGCTGTGTATCAGCACCTACAGTTGTTGAGCAGACAAGCACTTCCAACAATAGTGAATAGGCTAGAAGAACGTAATAACAGCCACTTTCTCCCATGCCAAAAAACTGTCTATAAGGGTGTGAAAAGACGGAGGAACAGTTGTCTTGTAGACAGTTTGGTGTATTGGTGACTTTTTTTTCTTTATGTCAATAGATCATGCATACCAACGTTTACACACAATACCCATCCCCAACAGACACCAGATTTTTTAGGGGGGACACATTTTTGGGGGGTCCATGCTACAGACGGCTATAGTGATCCCCTAATACAGGACTAGTAAATGCCCAGTGCACTACTTTTGTGAAGAAAAATGTGTATTAACAGTTAATTGTTTTATACTGATTTTCAGGGGGTGCTGAGGGTACGGCTATGCGGGGGGTAGGGGTGCATTCGGAAAGTATTCAAACCCCTTCACTTCTTCCACATTTTGTTACGTTGTTTTCCTCATCAATCTACACACAATACCGCATAATGACAAAGCAAAAACATGTTTTTAGAAAGATCTAGGGAAGGGTACAAAAATATTTCTGCAGCATTGAAGGTTCCCACGAACACAGTGGCCTCCATCGTTCTTAAATGGAAGAAGTTTGGAATCACAAAGACTCCTACAGCTGGCAGCCCGGTCAAACTGAGCAATCGGGGGAGAAGGGCCTTGGTCCAGGGAGGTGACCAAGAACCCAATGGTCACTCTGACAGAGCTCCAGAGTTTCTTATTGGGGATGGGTTAACCTTCCAGAAAGACAACCATCTCTGCAGCACTCTACCAATCAGGCCTTTACGGTAGAGTGGCCAGATGGAAGTGACTCCTCAGTAAAAGGCACATGACAGTCCACTTGGAGTTTGCCAAAAGGCACCTAAAGGACTCTCAGACCATGAGAAACAACATTCTCTGGTCTGATGAAAGCAAGATTCAACTCTTTAGCCTGAATGCCAAGCGTCACATCTGGAAGAAACCAGGCACCACTCATCACCTGGCCAATTACCACCCCTACACTGATGGAGATCCTTAATGAAAACCTACTCCAGAGTTCTCAGGACCTCAGACTGGGGTGAATTTTCACCTTCCAACAGGACAATGACCCTCAGCACACAGCCAAGACAATGCAGGGGTGGCTTCGGGACATATTTCTGAATGTCCTTGAGTGGCCAAGCCAGAGCCCAGACTTGAACCCGATCAAACAGCTCTGGAGAAAACTGAAAATAGCTGTGCAGCCACGCTCCCCATCCAACCTGACAGAGATTGAGAGGATCTGCGGAGAAGAATGGGAGAAACTCCCCAAATACAGGTGTACCAAGCTTGTAGCGTCATACCCAAGAAGTCTCAAGGCTGTAATTTAAGTTATGTAATTTAATTTATGCCAAAAGTACTTCAACAAAGTACTGAATAAAGGGTCTGAATACTTATAAATAAATCTTTTATATACATTTGAAAAAAATCCAAAAACCTTTTTGCTTTGTCATTATGGGGCATTGTGTGTAGATTGATGAGGGGGAATTGTGCCAAAAATAAATACATGTCTTATCTGCTGTTCCATGAAGTGAATCTGTTATCTAATGCGTTTGTATGGGCTAATAGCAGTCAGGAACCCAATTTTTTTTGCATTAAATATTTTTCATGTGTATATTGTTTTATAATAAGGGATCTTAAAATTCAAAATCAAATAGTTAAATTATCCTTGGTATGACCTTCTTAAAACAATTCCATATAGCTTAGTAGATAGCCAGTAATAGTATAGTAATAGCGTCCCTTTTCAGCGTTCGACAACATGGCAACCCCAACAGTTGAGACTTCAGTTCCATTTCAAAATCCTCTGTCTGAAAGTGCTGGCTACAAACACGTACACTTCGATATTTCCTCCATTGGGCAGTCCTCCACGTCCTGAATTCGCTATGAATTCTGGATATTGTGGTTTGCTTACAATCAGGAAATGTAGTTGGCCGGTTTCTACCGATGAGATGCAAAAAAGCTTGTGTCGTGAAGAAATATATTTGAATTTAGAAAATGCTGTGTTATTAAAATAAATACTTGTATTGCTCCATGAAGTAATCCAACAATGTGTACGCCACCATCTTGTCTATTTCAAGTCTTCTCTCATGATCAAGACAGGTGTCTGTCATCGTGACATGCTGAACTTTGGGGTGGACACCCACCTGTCTAGATCTATGAATGGTCTTGTCCTGTCTGCGGTGTACGGCCAGCTGGATAAGACTGACAGAAGTGGTGTAGGGCTCGTAGACCTTAACCATCAACTGTTTGGACCTCTAGCAAAAGATATTCTGGTACTGCACGTCTCCATAACCGCAGGGCACCTTAGAAGAACTCCAGATAACCTGAGTTTTACAAAGAGAAAAGGTCAAAAGAGAAAAGGGGTAGACTAAATTGATTACATGGTCTAGAAGGTACTCTGTGGACCTCATGCTACATATAACCTGTAACCCCCTAACACAAACACAAACCCATACAAACACTACCCAATTCATGTTTTTGCCAAACTGTAAATTGAGCTATCTTAGCCATCAGCTTTTAAATATTTTTGCCAACAATCTTCATCCTTGTGCAGAACTAGGGGTTGGAAGCACATGCTGGTGGAATCAGTTTCTGTGCCACCTACAACAAAATGCAGAACATAGAAAGGGAGCATTGTTTGCAGAGAGAGAGCAGCCACAAACTCGTTAGGGCACCTGAACATTCTCACCTGGGGCTTGTTACTCTGGGGCTTGTTACCCCCTCATTTCATATGTTTTTTTATAAGAATGCCTTAGGTAGCCTATATAGCTTATAACTTAGTTTACCATCTATTATTTAGATTACTTTGAACCATGATCATACCATAGCCTGTGCAATATTTTTGATACACAATTACGCCCTCAAGTTATCATTGTTAGGTTAATAATTTGTACAGTTCAAAGTCTTAACAGTATGATTACAATTATCTTTTTATTTATCTGTTAACATTGCCCTCAACCCAATGGTGGAACACAATACAGAGGGAGAGAACTGACAAGAGAAAATAAACACACATGGCATGCATGATCATTGACTAGGCAACAACACATTAATCAAACAATGCACAACAAATGAGTTGGAAAGTAAGCCTAGATGGAGCAGAACACAGCTAGCAGCATTTTTTGATTTTTACGTTTTTTTAATTGATGACTCTTGTTAGTTAACAGGTATATACACAGCAAATAGACATAGTAGTTCATAATATAGTAGCTTTCATAATGATAATGTGGTTTTACAAACAAGATGCAGCAATAGATGACATCAGCATTTTACGCTTAAAGGAAAATACCACCCCAAAATCAATTCCCTTCATCAGTCCACTGCAGACACAGTCCCAAAATACCCTGCACGCCAGCAGCCAAGCCCCCAAGAGCTCCCCCATAACACAGAAAGCACTACAACACGATCATGTGATGCAAAATGCAACATATTGTGACACTCTCCACATTCCCGAAAAGTCCACACCGAAATAACTTGATCAACAACATGCAAAACACTCAGGGAATGCATCAACAGTGGACCAACAAGACCAAAAGACAGTCCCCAAGCGGTACCCCCCTCCAACTCAGTGACATTGGCACACAGCAGCAGATTTGACTTGCTATGTCAATGACTTCATCGTGCTTGTATATGCTACTGTTAACATTATTTTTATATGCATATATAGTATTATCCATTCGTAGTAAATTATACGAAAAGGCACAAAAGGGGAGAAAACAAAAACAATAATTAAAGAATGTGGTTGCGTTAAATGGAGAAATCCCTCCCGCCAGCCACCATCCACCTCCCTCCTTTTAGTTACTGTCGTGACTTTACTTTCTTTAATCTGATGACTGCTATCTCCAATGAAGAAACTGTGTTTAATTGTTACCCAATGAAATGAATCATGTAACAATTAACTCATTGGGATTTGGGGCACCACTGAAGAGGTAGTTTAAAGGTAGGTGAGTTTATTTCTTCACCTTGTGTTGAAGTTCAAAGTTCCAACCATTTCAAACGTGTAGCTCCCGCCTCACATTTTTAGTTAATTCTAAAACAGTCCTTTTATTCACTCTGGGCAAAAAGGACAGTTCCATCAGGCTGACATGCTCTCTGACCTCACTCAGGCCATGGCTACTTAAAATTGTACCTTTATTTAGCTAGGGAAGTCAGTTAAGAACAAATTCTTATTTTCAATGATGGCTAGGAACAGTGGGTTAACTGCCTGTTCAGGGGCAGAAAGATAGATTTGTACCTTGTCAGCTTGGAGGTTTGAACTTGCAACCTTCCAGGTTCCTACTCCAACGCTCTAACCACTAGGCTACCCTGCCGCACTTACTGTGTAAAGGTACATGTTAGCAAGTTATATCTTATGACTCTAAAAATCACATGCATATCTTAACAAAAATACTTTCATCATTTTTCAGATTATATGCCCAACGTATTGAATTTTTTGTCTTTACAGACAAAGGAGATATACTTTCCAAGTTACAGTATTTCATTTTTAATGACATCACAAAATAAAAACGAATATTACATTAATTTTATATAGCTCCCCACTCACCATTCCCCACATTCTTATGTTAGAAATATTGTTCCAGTATTCACTTTTGAACGTGTTAGAGTTTCAGCGGGAAAAACCTGTTAACAAAGACATTCATTTTGTTCATACTGGAGGGGAGAAAGAGTCCCCTTCTGCTGTAATTTACAACAGGGTGTGAACTGTAAACCGCCACCAGCTCCCTCTTCCCCTCTTTTGTTGGTGTTAGAAGGTCTGGTTATTGTCAACCATTCCCAAGCTGATCTGACCCATTGTGATCCTCACAGGACAGTTATGACACTACTATGATGCCAGCTAAACACGATAACATTTTCCATCACAGCATCTCTGTTAAATAGAGAGCTCAACATTTTCTGTCATTAAGTAATGGAACAGATGGTAAACGGGATTGTTTTTGATATTAAAATGGAGAGCACACGGCAGATCATAATCCAGAATGATTTTACCCCTGAGCATCCCCACATCATATGGATGAAGGTGCCCTGAGTGAGAGTACAATTGGGTGATTGTTTGGCTTTGATTTTGTACAATTTCTAGGGAGTAAAATGAGTTCTGTTAACAAAATTAAAGTGAATCATTTGGTAATTTGGATTTCTGGAAGATAGAGGTAAATTATGGCATATTGTTTGCCAATTGAGAACATTGTTGGATGATTGATATTTTTTTCCACAATTCGTTGATTGAAAGCATCTTGAATGAGGCCTTTAGTAAAAAAAAATATTTTCTAAGCAGTACCTCATGAAGGTTAAGCTTCATTTCCCAAGGTACCCCATTAGCATGTATAGCCAAAAGTAATTGTACATTGAAAAATAATGAGGTGCCAGGCAGGTTGTGCTTTTGTTGGATGTCTTGGAATACAAGAATACACTCATCCCCAAAAATGTCTGAAAGTGTGTACACTCCATTGTCATGCCACAGGGGAAATGAGAAAGGGCGCTCTCCCATCGGGAGACCGAGATTATGGAAAATTGGTGATTTGAGATAACAGTTGGGTGTGATTCAACAATTATTTTCAGCCAGATGCCAACCAAAAATTGAGTGAGAAATTATAGGGCCAAATCTTAATTTTGATTGCTTTAGAGAAACATTGGAATAGATGAGGTAGTGTAGTCTGTGCGGATGCTTATTTTTTGTCTTCTATGGGACGCTTCTGAATTTAGCTAAATTGCAAGAGAATGCAGAGCAAATGACCAAGAGTCTCATTGAAGGTTTTTGAGGCTTACACCTGAGTTGTTTTGTCTCTGTAATAACTACAGTTTAATTCTTGTTTTTTTTTTGTTCCTCCAGTTACATTTTGAATTTTCATCCAGTAGCCATCAGGTGGTGCTATAGGGAACATTAAACTGAAAAAAGTTCTGTTCATTTTAACCACTGAAATACACGATTGAAATTGATAGGGAGATGTAGCCCATCCAGTGGCGATTTTAGAGTGTAAATCTTGGTGGGGGGAAAAAATGGAACGTGAGATGGAGGCCAGCAAAGCCACTACACAACACACCACTATACAATACATTAATTGCACTATAACGGTGACAAACGGTGCCCACAATCTGTTAGGGCCTACATAAAGCTATCCCAACAGCAGTCCCAACATCTTACGACTGCTACACCTGGCTATCAGCGGAGCCTTGTCTTGCAGAAAAACAGTTAATCCATTTACTTCCTTTTGAAAAAACATAGCTAATATGGCTGACCTGCTTAAACAAATGTGGTTTCTAATGACAATTGGCATAAGGGGATGACAAGCGAATAAGAGGCAATCCGTAATTTTGATTAAGACATTAATGAGCGAGCTAGGATGGAAGTAGTCAATATATCTATTTGTTTAGCACTTCTGAAATGTACAGCGACAGAATTCAGAACATGCACCGTTCTTACAGTGTTCTCCTGTACACCAAGTCAGAACCGTAGGATAAATAAAGGGGGCAGCATATAAGCAGACAATAAAAGCTCTTGCAATATTCAATGATTACATTTGTCTAAAACAGGTTATAGGCTACATGTGCACCACCAAGTCAGAACAGTAGGCAAAATTAAGAGCGGTAAATACACCAAATTACTAGGGTGAGACACAGGGTCTTCTGTACTAACAATCTTTCTACACAGCATACACTTAGTATTACTTAGTATCTTAGCTACAGTATACATAACTCCCTGGCATATTACATAATTTAAGTAGCAAATAGCCCCTTAATCATAGCCACTCCACTGAATAACAGACTAGTGATTGCTTTGCAATGCTTGCAGTTAGCCACTATCACTGATTCCTTCCAAACCAATCATTGTTGAATTTGCGATTTGTGTACTGATTTATGTCCAATGGCTGATGAGCACCAATATGTTTTTACTATAATTTCTCTACGTTATTTCTCTGCATATGACAAAGATTAAAAAGGATTGCCAGTAGATTGTCCACTTGATTCATGATGATGACTGCTAGCTTAGATTTTAAACGTACGATGTTGACATGATCAGTCCAATCAAAGCTACTGTACATATGTGATTTGATGCAATTTTATCTGTGGCCAAGTACCTTGAGCCTGCTTGGATGGGCACTTCTAATGTAACTATGGCAGGACCCAAGGGGCCAGAATGTTCTAGCTCTACTCTTAGACTTGACGGTGAAAAAAGCAATGAAGATATCTAAAAAGTGGGGAAGAGACTGAGGAACATTCTGGAAGAATAATAACATGTCATCAGGATATACAGAGATATGTGATGTTTGGTGCCATAGATTGTGATAGGATCATGGCAGACTGACTGGCATACTGTCTGAGCTATGGGTAACAACAAAGAAAGAGGACAGCCTTGGGGAGAACTTCTGGAGCTGGAGAACTGACAGGAGCAGATGTTTCCAATTAGAACCATTGCAGATGGATTGGCGTAAAGGTTTTGGATCATTCATATAAAGTAATCACCGATACCCATGTGGTGTAACACTTCCCAGAAATAATGCCATTCTTGGTGATCAAAAGCCTTTTTTGAGTGAGAGAATTGCATTATGAGACTCAGCACTATCTGATGTTTTCGATGATATGGAGGAGTTGGCGAACATGATCAGCCACGAGGCTGGCTCCAGGTGCAGAGAGGAGACCAGACGGGGAATCAGCAGTTATGTATAAACATAATACTTTACTTAGAATCGGTAAAGGAAGGATCACAGTAACACAGGGAAATCACCAAACACCAAGTCTCAAAAACTCACTCAGGAGACACACTTACACTGCACATAATTCAAGCTTCAGCAAAGGACAAACTGAAAACACACCTATTTTAACAGGGAAATCATAATGAGTAATAGGACACACCTGGGTGTTGTTAATATCGCTAGGACGGTCTCTGCCGCCCTCTGGTGACAGGTGGAACCATGACAGTTTGGTCATTATGAACTAGAATGGTCTAAAGGGTTTGAGGCGAGATGCCAACATCTTGGCATAGAGTATAATGTCTGCATTCAGCAGAGATAGGTGGAAATAGTAGCTAAAACATTCAGAAGGGTCTTTGTCCTTCTATAAAAGCAATAAAATAATAGCAATATTATCATTTTCATTCGTGACAGCAGAGTGAATTAATTCTAATAAGAGTGGACGTAATTGGTGCCAGAACCTGATGTAAAATTCAGGTGGTATGCCATCCAGCCCCGGAGATGTACCTTTATTCATATTTTGGGTGGTATTTGTTTTTTATACCTCTGACAGTGTTACAGCAGCATCTAATGAGTGGAAGGCATGCGAGGAAAGGCATGAGAGCTGTAAAGGGTTTAAAAGGAAATTACACACTTGTTCACTGTAGGTCACATCTGAGCAGTACAAATTGAAATAACATGTCTGAAATGTATTATTAATTTCAGTTGGGTTTGTAGTAGTGCTCCCATTAGGTAATTTAATTGACGCAATGTTTGAAATCAAGTAAATGACTAGGTTGTGCACTATTTAGCTGCACATTTTGTCTTGTTCTATGTGTAAGGACATTTGCTCGGTGTCTAAGTAACTGGTTGAGATATTTAGTCAGTAGCTCTCGCTGTAAAATTAAATCTGTTGTGGCGGTCGTGCATATTCGGTTCAAGGACTGCTATTTTGTTTTCTAAGGAAAACGCAATGCTTTTATCTTTGACAAAGCCCTTTAAAACATTTGACAACATGCAAGGATCCTCCACAGATGGTTTATTAATACTTATACATTTAATGAATTGCTCTTCCATTTCTCTTACGAATCATTCGTCCTGCAGTAGGGTTGAATTGAAGCGCCAACGGAGAGCTCGGGTTTTGCCACCTGGGACCAACATTTTACAACTAACTGCTCTGTGATTGGACAGTGCCACATGTAAAATATCAATGTCAGTTGACTTCCCAAGTAGATGCCTGGAAGCAAAAATATCATCTATACAGAAAATATTTGACATTATGTTGTACATTCTCTGGCAGATGGATTTGTAGTATGCCAAACATCGATGACAGCGCAGCGCAGCCCATTTTCTCAGAGCTGAGGATGGAAGTCGCTGTTTTTTCCTTCAGTTAAGCCAGTTCTGTCCAGTCCGTGTAGCCAAGTCGCCACCTATGATTGGGCTGAAGTCAGACAAATCAAGATTTAATGTGGTTAGCTCCATATAAAATGTAATGTAAAAAAGGTTTGGTGTATAGATGAAGATGAAGTTTACCATTACCATGGTTTAACAGGCATGTGGATATATCCTGAAAGACCCACCAGACATAACCCGCCAGCTTTACCTTTGCACCCCAGTATTTCTACTTGCACATCATCATCTGCATATCTATCACTCCAGTGTTACTGCTATGTTGTAATTATTCCACCACTGTGGCCTATTTATTGCCTTACCTCCCAAATCTTATTTCATTTGCACACACAATGCATAGATTTTTCTATTGTGTTACTGACTGTACGATTGTTTATCCCATGTGTAACTCTGTGTTGTCTTTTTGTCGCACTGCTTTGCTTTTTCTTGGCCAGGTCACAGTTGTAAATGAAAACTTGTTCTCAACTGGCCTACCTGGTTAAATAAAGGTGAAATAACTTCTTCTTTTTTAAATCGTAGGGAAACAGCAGAGGAAACAGCAGAGGGAGCAGCCCCATATTCACATAGACATGACAGTTGTGGGGAAGGTGGAAAGTTCCTTGGCGTACACATCACAGACAAACTGAAATGGTCCACCCACACAGACAGCCTGGTGAAGAAGGAGCAGCAGCGCTTCTTCAACCTCAGGAGGCCGAAGAAATTCGGCTTGTCACCAAAAACACTCACAAACATTTACAGATGCACAATTGAGAGCATCCTGTCGGGCTTTATCACTGCCTGGTACGGCAACTGCTCCGCCCAAAACGTAATGCTCTCCAGAGAGTAGTGAGGTCTGTACAATGCATCACCGGGGGCAAACTACCTGCCCTCCAGGACACCTACACCACCCGATGTCAAAGGAAGGCAAAAAAGATAATCAAGGAAAACAACCACCCGAGCCACTGCCTGTTCACCCCGCTATCATCCAGAAGGCATGGTCAGTACAGGTGCATCAAAGCTGGGACCGAGAGACTGAAAAGCAGCGTATATCTCAAGGCCATCAGACTGTTAAACAGCCACCACTAACATTGAGTGGCTGCTGCCAACATACTGACTAAAATCTCTAGCCACTTTAATAATTAAAAATTGAATGTAATAAATGTATCACAAGCCACTTTAAACAATGCCACTTTACATCATGTTTACAATGCCTACATTACTCGTGTCATATGTCTATACTGTACTCTATACCATCTACTGCATCTTGCCATGCCGTTCAGCCATCGCTCATCCATGTATTTTTTTATGTACATATTCTTATTCATTCCTTTACACTTGTGTGTATAAGGTAGTTGTTGTGAAATTTTTAGATTACTTGTTAGATATTTCTGCATGGTCGGAACTTGAAGCACAAGCATTTCGCTACACTCACATTAACATCTGCTAACCATGTGTATGTGACAAATAACATGTGATTTGATTTGATTAGTACACCTAGTTTGGTTTTAATCCAGAGAGGTTAGAAAAAGTATCCCAGATCCTGTATGAGGCTGTGGAGGGTTTCTAATTGTAGATTTAAAAGAAAACATAAGTCATCAGTTTACAATGACACCTTTGTTGTTAAGCCATGGATTTCTAATCCCTTAATATTTTTGTTGGATCTCATTTAATTTTAACAGCTAACATTTCAATGGCAAAAAATAAATAGATATGCCGAAAGCGGACAACCTTGTTTTACACCTTTTGACAGTTTAAAACTTTCTGAGATGTAGTCATTAATTACTATTTTACTCCTAGGTTTACTATACATAATCTTAACCCATTTTATAAGAGATTCTCCCAAATTGAAATAATCCAGGCATTTATATGTAAACTCAAGTCAGCTATGAAAACAAGGCCTGGTTTCCCCAATATTTCATAGTTTTGTTGTTTCCAGTAATTGTCTTATATTATCTCAAATGTATTGTCCATGTAAAAAACTTGTTTGATTAGGATGAATAATATCTGACAATACCTTTTTAGTTCTATGCGCTAAGCATTTGCTAGAATTTTTGCATCAATACACTGAAGTGTAAGAGGCCTCCAATTTTTAAAATGGAGTGGATCATTATATATATATACCACCTGAATCCTGTTTCAGTAATAATGAAATCAGACATTCTTGTTGAGTGTCCGATAATCTACGATTTAAAACATGCAATAATGGTCCTCTGGGTAAAAAAAAAAAAAAATGGTATACCTCCACTGGTATACCTCCACTGGTATTTAATTGCATCAAGAAATTCCTCTTTTGTAATTTGGCCTTCACATGAGTCTTTCTTTAAAGCTGTTAATTTTACCTTACTTATAGGAAAGAAATCCATACAATTAGCTTCGGTTAGTGGAGATGGTGGAGACTGAAACAAAAACATATGCTTAAAGTACTTTACTTCCTCTTTCAAAATATCATTCTGTGAATCATGAGTAACTCCATCATTTGTATCATGTTTTAGTTTTAAAAAAATGGTAGCATTTCTATGTTGAAGATTGAAAAAATAATTTGGTGCATTTTTCCCCATATTCCTTCCAGTTCTCTTTATTTTTATAATCTATTACACTGAATCTTTCTTGAATAAGTTCCTACATTTATTTTTGTTTTTCCTAACTTACTCTGAGCCTCTATGGTAGATTGTTTTTATTGCTTTCTATCTGTACTGTTAGTCCTTCAATTTCCTTTGTTAATATGGACTCTTTTGACCTAAATTGCTGTTGTTTTATAGATGAGAACTGAACTGCGTGGCCTCCTAGGGCACATTTAAAAGTGTCCCATACAATAAGGGGATCTGCTGTACGTATGTTATGTCAGAAAAAGTCAGTTATAAATTCTTCGGTCCTAGTTAAAAACAAGTTTTTATCCAGTAGGCTTTAATTACATTTCCAATATCCTCGCCCACATGGAAATTCTGCGTAATATATAACTATGTGATGATCCGACCGCATTCTGTCCCCATCAACACATTTTAAACTTTTGATGCCAGAGAGAATGTCATAAGAAAGTAATCAAGACGACTAGCTTGGTTAAGCCTCTGCCATGTATATCTCACAAAGTCAGGGTATTTAAGTTTCAGACTGTTCATGATATACCATGGCCTCTTGTGCATTATTCCTGTATTGTCTGATAATCTCACTGTTCTAATATCCAAACATTCATTGAACGTTTAAACATGTTTCCACTGTGATGATAATCATCAACACTTGGGAGTAGCTTTTCAAACAAACCTTTATTACTTGTTATGACATTTGCCTAATAATGATACTATTTGCCTGCTGTTTTCCGAAAAGCAGGAAATTAGTATGAGCAGCATTGAGGCAAGACGAGCATCTCCCTTTCAGACCTTTCATTCTCTTTCTTCTTCAAAAGGGGCAGGGTGCTTATGACACTGAGATGAGAGTCTTGTATTCCTGAACCTCTTGCCGCAGAGTCTTTCATGCTATCACCCACGTTTATGTATCAGTGTCAGCACTGGGTTCACCCTGGTTTCAAAAAGACTTTGAGCAACTTTCACAGTCAGTGCTGAGTTCTGACTCTTCACCTGGTTACCACAAAAGGAAATAAAAGAAAATGTGAGTGCCTCCTCGAGTGATGTGTTGCAGTGCCTACCTTCTCCTCGTGAAAACTAGCATTCAAACAGAGCTTGCTCACACTGGCACACACGCACGCACACGTGTGCCAACACACTGAGACATAAAATGTACCTCTAACAGTGAAAGTTCTAAAGACCACAATACCTTTGTTCATGAGATTGTACCTGGCCTCTACAGGATTCCTTATGCATTTGGAAATTAAGGACACCTCTATCCTTGCACCTTACAGTGAAATACTTACTTACGAGCCCCTAACCAACAATGCAGTTTAAAAAAAAAATCTATGTAAAAAATAAAATTAGAATAAGAAATAAAAGTAACAAGTAATTAAAGATCAGCTGTAAAATAACAATAGCGAGACTATATACAGGGATGTACTGGTACAGAGTCAATGTGCGTGTGGGGGGGGGGGGGGGGGGGGTTAGTCAAGGTAATTGAGGTAATATGTACATGTAGGTGGGGGGCAATGCAAATAGTCTGGGTAGCCATTTGATTAGATGTTCAAATAAACCAGAGCATATTTTCATATCGGAACCTGTGCACAGTGCACAGGTGTTTAAATATAATGTATTGCATTAGTGAGTCATTACACCACACATCTTGTAGTCCTTGGTTTTGTCCTGTTACCCAACATTTGAAGTGAGATACCTATGAGTTAATGTTTAAGAAGTTGAACAAATATAAAAGGGCGAGGCAGATGCTATAAGGAACATCATTATGTGAAGTTTTTTTTTGCATTTTTTAATATGGTATGTTTCAGGGTGGATTTCAATAGGCACTACATGACGTCCTTGTAGGACATTATAAACAGCATAGCCACTTGTAGCCGTATTCAATTATAGCCATTTGATTTCACCAAAGAAATGTGAGCCATTTCAATTTCTTGAGGATTAGATAGGATGTTGACTTCAGCAATACTGTTTGATGGGGGTACTGTGAGTCAAAGTGGAGCAACATCAGAATTCTATTTCATTTTTCAAGGCTAGATCATACCATAATTCAGCAGATGCTAAGGGCCTTTCAAGAAAGATGTTGAATCTGGCCTGAAGACGAATGAAACTTGTTGTAATGAATAAATGTCAATGTCAATTGCCAGAGTATCTTGACATACAACACACACGGTCTTTCGCAGCATGTTGCAATTGTACACCATAATCACCTAATAATATATGAAAATGATAACCTGGAAAGGCCTCACAGCTTAAGTCCATTTCGGCTCTCGGTTCTGTTCCCTATCACCTATACCCCACTGTGCTCTGTGAATCAGAAGAGGAAAGGTGAACAGCATGCCTGTGAAATGGTGAGACATTTAAACACAGCTTTTCCTTTTCTAATTGCTTACAGGCTAATACCGTTGTTGCTTTAGCAAACAGACTGTTCTAAAGAAACATTATAAATGCGTTCCACATTGTTAGACAGTCCACTGTCTTCATTTCACCTCCACACTAGATCCCCCTGCCCAATACTAACATTCATCTAGCCCCATTTTGTATTTTATAATTCTCATTATTTTATCTGGTGAGTTTCATTTAGATTGTAGCTCTTTCTAGTTTCTGTTATTTATTTCATTGAAAGGTTGATCTCCTTTTCATCTGCTTTGACTAACGGCAAGCTCATTGCTTGTTATATTTGACTTATCTGACAAAACAGTCTGTTGTGTAATTTCAACGCAAATGATCTCATTAGCTTCCTTTGATATAGCTTGTGTCGGCTTGAGAGAGATGAGGAGGAGTAGGAGGAGATGGAGGTGCATGTCGGGGAGAGGAGATAACAGTTTGCCTGCTCAAGCGTAGGGTTCAACGGAGTGTTTTAAGGGAACAACCTGTTTTCTCTCGATAAAGTGTATGATTCATAAACCACAAAGGGCATTTCTGCCTGTATCTTGATGTAACTGCAGCCATGTTTCAGGTTTGACAGGTCAATCTCCATGACAAACATTGCTTTAAACAGAGATCTCAGTGACAGACATGGGGGTAGGGGACAAAATTGGTGGAAAGAAAGTGGGATGGGAAATGGGCAGACAATTGTTCTGAGAGAAAGTGCAAAGTGAGCGCAGTATGGTAGGCTTAAAGACAAAAGTTCAAATTGAATTGAATCTGAATTGCATCAAAGATACAGCATGCAATGAATACAAGCTCCCATTCTCACACACACCTATCACAGAAACCCACGTTGTTCATTAATGCGGTATCTCACAATCTCTTTTGTTCTTGTTTAATTTCACTGATCTGAGGGGATAACTTTATAGCGCCACCAAGTGTTTGGAGGAGGTATGGTGAAGACGGAAATGAACAAAAGAAATACACTATGTGCATGTATCCAAAAGTACAGTTTCTGGGAGGTGAGGAAAATAGTGGGTGCTCTAGTAATATGTCTGTGTTTTGTATAGGCATTTTGTAAATAAATAAAAACAAGTTATTTTTTGTATTTGTATTTTTTTTTTTTACATCATCACAAATGTTCACATACGGTTATACTGTTTGTATGTGATATTGCATGTCAGAGTACCACTTCAAAGAAGGATTCCAATACTCTGGTAATTTTAGGTCAGCCTGGCCCAGTCTGAAAGGAGCACATTTGAGAGGTATTGAGCTAGGTCAGTGAGCTCTACCCTCTTAGGGATCACTGTGCCCTCGTCTATTTCCTGCTCTCTCCAACCCCCCTACTCTGCTCGCTACTAGTCAATCTTCCTTCTCATATTTTTTTTCTGACTTCCTCCTGCCTACTGAAAGAGGAGTCACAATTTTAGCATGGCTCTGAAGAAGTCTGATGAAATAGAAAACCAAATACATTAGGTGAAAGGTACTACCCGTACTGATGAATGCCAAATCGACCAGCAATCATGCTGTTGGGGAAATTGATCCCAGCCTGGTCATTTCTGTGGTGCCGGTCAGCGTGAGCCCTGCTGCCTGCCCCATTGCAATAGTATGCTCTGTAATATGTCAGTTGTCACACGCGTTATCACAATGTCAGTTCCAAGGTTGTAGCTTGATAGTTCTAATCTAAGTGGATTCTGCCTACAGAACCCTGTCACATTTACTCATGTTACCACATGGTGTTGGTCTTCTGGGTTTGCAGTGTAAATAATACAGTTGTATCGTTCTGCAAATTACCAAAGAACGTATCACTTATTCATTGTACCGTATCACAAGAGCTGCTCAAACTATACAAAAGCTTTTAATAAATCAGTCTTTTGTTTAATGAGCTTGGAAGAGTACCAGATCTGAAAATTAACCAACAGTGTTTGTTTTTCCTGTGAGTGTCCGCTTTCCCCTCTCTCTCTCTCTCTCTCTCTCTGCAGAGAGGGTGAGCTGGTGTTTTTTTTTTTTTTTACTGTCTCTCTTTTTGATTACTCTCTCAGCTTGGTTCTACTTTCATAAAATAATGAATGTGTTCATCGGGAGTCACTGGGAGATGTGGCTCACCAGGAGACCCCATGAGAAAATCCTGGAGCTTTTTTGACAAATGCATATGCACAACGGAGGGGCTTACAACGCAGAGGTGAGCCCAGGCGGGTCCACAGGCAAAACACGTGTGCACGCACGCACGCACACACACACCTCAAAAGTAATTTAGACGATCGAAGAGCAATGGGAGTTGTGCTATATTTGAGCCCTCCACAGTAGGCCTACAGTAATTGAAGACATGTCACGTATGGTCCTGGATTTAATTGGCCATTTTAACTCTCAAATGTCATTTGAAGTGCCGTTTGGAGTCCATCTAAAATGTAAACACACAGCAGTTAAGTGACCGAGTGAACGTCACAGCGCAGTACATTTTTAGGAGCTCCCTTGAAAATGATCATCTGCTCCTCATTCGCTGCTGCCTGTATGACCCTGGCATCCATTTTCTGCCTGGCTGAACCTGATTCTGATCTCTGGCCACAGGACTCTGAAACTACAGGTAGAGTATTCCTTTAGAGTGTGTGGTAGAGAAACCGGGAGACTGATACCCAAGGTCTAAGAAACCTTAACCTCGGTTTCATATCTAAACCATGATGAGAATATAAAATGAGAACAGATGATTTGGTGTGTTTTTTTAGCTAGTGAATAGTCCTCTGAGTACATGTGCTCTGTAAATGTAGTCATTGACTAAAATTATAACCACATAGGCAGTAAGTAGGAACAGTGGCACATTTAGGTATAGGCGACCTGGGCAGCCACCCAGGGCGGTATCTTGCTGGGGGCGGCACATGTATGGTTTGTTAGTATGGTATGTTTCAGGGTGGATTTCAATATGCACTACATGACGTCCTTGTATGACATTATAAACAGCATAGCCACTTGTTCGGCGCCCACACAAAAAACATAGGAATGGTGACATTTGCCCCATCGGTTTTCTGTCCCTCATTTGTACGTCACGTCATTGATATCATGTCACCGTGTGGGACTGTGGGTCAGTTAACCTTGTCTGAGTGGGAGCCTTGATTCTAGTTTGTGAGCTAGTGGGACTGTGGGTCAGTTAACCTTGTCTGAGTGGGAGCCCTGATTCTAGTTTGTGAGCTAGGCAGGCTACTGCCTGGGAATGTCTCCCACTCAGAAGTACAAGATGGGGAGGGGGCGGGGGTAGGTTGACCTCAGGTCTCCCCACTGGAAGCCCGAGGTGGGGGGAGCGGTGGAATCTATCAAATAGCGCACCTCTAACTTTGTACAGTACTAATGCAATGAGTAAAATCAGTCACACTACGAAATGCTACCAAATAAACCACAATTCATTCATAATACTGTGAATATGTAGTTTCACAGACAAATTGTTGAATTTTTTTTCTGGTTTGTGGGAAATCGTTAAGAATAATATAAAACCAGTCTGCACACCACCAAGGTGAATTGGTTTAGTCTTGACTCTTAGTTGACAGTATTGCGGGATGGGTAATGTATTGATGCTCGAGTGCCAAATCAATAGAAATGTGTTTCTATTTGTCTTTGTTGCTTCTTTTTGATATTGATGAGTCTTATTTTTATATATATTTTTATATTTATATCGTTTTAAAATTGTAGGATTATTTATTTGTGTTGTTCCAAATGTCTGAATAAAAAATGACAGTTAATGCAGAATGGTGCTTTCTGGGGGGGTCCGTCCAGGGAGCCATACAAACCGGAACCGCCACTGAGTAAGAATGTCTGTATCTGATATCTTCAGAACCCACACCACAGTGGATGATTATGTCATGCGCTGAGGGTGATGGAGGTTGTTTTTATCGTTCTATAACCAGGAATATATATTCCATATTCTTCTCCTTTTAGCAAGCAGTTCCCCTTGTAGTACTGTCCAGGGCGTATCGTTTTATTGGCAAAGGACCCAATCCTGCAGACGGCTGATCGCTCCCTCAGCCCACCAGTTGTGAGCAAGTTAATAATTTTAGATCAGGCTAAGAACATCAGGGGATTCTGGGGTTCTGCTGTCGAGGGATTATTCGAGTTTGGGGAATACTGTCCCTTTATCTCTCCCCAGCTTCTTTACAGAAGCTCCTCTCGGGCTGCCTGTCAGTTCAAAGCCCTTGAGTTTCGATGGTTTTATCAATGGTGATCCTCCCACTATTACATAGACCCTCCCCCCATCTCTCTCCACCTTCCCTTTTTGCTGATAATTCCTCATTGTGAGAATGAAAAAAAAGTTATCACTGTTAAAACCTGGGTAATTTTGTGCTTCACTTAGTAATGGTTCCTTTTTTGTGTCTGTGGCCCTTGTCCCACATTCCAACCTCGCCCGTACCAGTATGCTGACATGATCTGTGCTGGAATAATATTATTCATTCGTGAATCGTGGCCTATTCTCAGCCAGCAGCACCGGCTGGTACAGTGAGACAGCAGTTTGCAGCAAAATGCATCTGAGGGCCATTGTACTTACTAAAGGTTATCGTCATTTTCTTCTCATCCCCACTCTATAAACTCCTCCTTTTCTCGACAGAGGATTAGCACATGTATTATCTGTGTGACCTCAGAGCTGTGGGCCTGAGGGCCATCCTGTCTATGGTTTTTAATTCCCCAGGGGGCACAGAAAGGAGGGGAAGCAAGTGTCAAGTGGAGGGTAAGCAAACCAGACCATGAGCTCAACATATCTGGATGGGGGCAGAGAAAGGGAGAGTGACAAAGGGCTGGATTTTGATTGGCAATTATAGTGGAGCCCAGGCACAATGAGGCTGTGGATTTTATTTTTGTCTCTCTGTCTTTTAATCACATTGCGCGCCCTCTCAGACAATGAATTAATGTCCCACTTTTTCTTCTTCTTTTTTTTCATGTGGCTTTAATAATGGTGGGTAATACAATTTACAGGCACGGTCTTAAAATTTAAATAAGGAGACTGAAGGAATGAAAGGCTCTGGACGTCTGTGGAGAGTTGCCCGGTGCAGATGGGAGAGAGGAAGAAAGTGTATAGGGATATGATAACCACACACTCTTCGATGTCAGTTCAGGTAGGTTTTTAAGCACACTATTTATTAGCTGCAAGTGTTGCCCTTTTATTCTTTTGTGGTTAGGGCTGATCATGATCAAAAGACTCAGACGAATCATGTGCAATCGCCGTAGGATAAAAAAAAAAAAAAGGTTTTACAGTTTTACCTTTTGAAATCTGAAAAGTTGCTTCAGAATAACTGACAGAAATACTTCCATTTAATTGATCGCTAGGACTAGCAAACCACTAGCTAGCAACACTAGCTCTGTTCTGGCTGACTTTGAAACACTATCACTATATGTAATTATACTCAACATCCCAGTTCTCCATTTCAGCACGGATCCACAGAGAGAATCCGTGTTATGTTGGTAAACCGTAAAGGCAAACTAAACTCAAATTAAGCTCTAGTCTGCATAGAATAATGTGCTTGTCAGGGTTCTCGTCCTCCTCATCTGAGGAGGAGTAGCGAGAAGGATCGGAGGACCAATGCGCAGCGTGGTAAGTGTCCATAATGTTTTTTAATAAAGACAATAGAACACTCGAACAAAACAACAAACGATGACGTGAATATACAAAACCGAAAACAGTACCGTGTGGACCAAACACTCACACGGAAAACAAACACCCACAACCCAAAAGTGAAACCCAGGAAACCTAACCTATTCTCAATCAGGGACAACAATTGACAGCTGCCTCTGATTGAGAACCATACTAGGCCGAACTCAAAAGCCAACATAGAAAAACAAACATAGACTGCCCACCCAACTCACGCCCTGACCATACTAAAACAAAGATATAACAACAGAACTAAGGTCAGAACGGGACCGTGCTGTGATTATGTAGGCAATGCAAGGGTTAACATCTAGCATCTAACCTAATAACATCCCTGTCCAATACATCATCCCCGAATTCGATTAAAGCTGTGATTTATTTATTTGTTTAGCAGGGAGACCCTGCTGTCATTATTTTCTTTTGTAAATAATTCAATAAAAATGTCAGCTCCCTCTCTAGTCTACATTAAAATGATGTGTAATAAAGACAGTGAAGCCACGCAGCAGCACACGGGTGCAGTGCTCAGGACTAGCACAAGAAGCAGCAATAACCCTTGTTCTTAACTTCTCTCCACCTATGGGCAGCAGTTGTCTTTTGATTGCTACTTCTGGGGGACAGAGAGGCAACCACCAACCCATGTGTCCCTCTGCACCTCTTCTTTCTAAGCCGGCCCACCAGGAGCCAGTTCTAATCTCCTGTAGGTATGTGGAAGGCATTGGAGCGGCTGGTTGCAAAAAAAAAAAAAGCCATTGGCACTCAGGGGACCATTTCTCCTCTAGAAGTGGCTGCTAGACAATAATTGCGGCAAGTCTGGTAGGTGAGAGGGAATATGACCATCTGAGATGGCAAATAGATTGTTGCTCTGCATGGAGCTGAGGCTCACATAAACAAGGAGAGAAAAAAATAATTAGTTGAATGGGGAGAGGAAGCTGGTGTTCAATTGGGCAGGGTGGTATTGCATCAATTCCTGTTGCAGAAAACATACAAGTATTAAAGAGAGGTATTTCAGACGCCTCTCAATAGGAATGTTTCATCACACAGACTATAATTCCCAAACAATGCTGTTAAAACAACCTTTCCTCGCAAATGAATATACGTGTAGTTTCCCGTTAAGATACATATATATATATATTTTTTTACTTCAACTGCTTGGAAACTATGGGGATTCATACAATTGTGGCATTCCGTTTCAAAGATTCAAAGAAACATACACATAGCTTTCATAGCAATCAAGACGGCATATTTATCGCTTCAGTATGGTGGAGGCCTGACATTTTTCTTATGAGTTTTTCTATAGGAGTCGTGTCACATTGTGTTCATCCAACATATTTTCTCTTGCGGGAAACCCATTGTCTCAGTAAAAAGCATCTCATTTTATTCTTCGACTTGTTTACTTGGCTTACTGTGACTGATGCTTGCTTTGTTGAACAGTTGTGGAGCGTGACAGTGCTGTGCCGAGCTCGTGTAGTTTGGCGAAGAAAGGGAGAATTTTACATTTGATGTTGGGGACTCTTTCATATGAGACTTAATGACTCATCGCCAGCTGCCATAATTGCTCTTTCTGATTTTAATAAGAAATTGGACATAATATCAGCTTAATGTGCAGTGTCGTGAACACTGCTTTTTAGAAATGCTTTCCTTTTTAGCTATGATAATAATGGTAATTACAAAGATTATGCTTTAATTGCTAAGGGGGATAAATTATGTGTTTTTTTTCTCTCCCCTATCTACCAGCTCTCTCATTGTGTAGTCTTGCAACAGGTTGCATCAGACATTAAAGGAATATTTGAACATACAAATTGGTCATATGCAGCTACAGCAATGTCAGAATTCATCAAATAATTTAGGATTTTATTCAACCTGTATGAAACTTTACTGTGAAGACACATTTTTTTTCATTGAGGTTCTTGCAATTTCAGATTTAAAAAAAAATCTAAAAAATGATATCATACATATGTATCTATTAGTACTGGTTGTTAGCTATAACCTCATCCTTTGAAATCAATTATTGAAACAGAGCTGTCTGGATGTAACACACAAAACAATATAATCTACAGTAACTAGATTAGTCTGATTATCATCCATTTGTTTGTTTGTTTCAACATGTACTGGATGGAACATCTGAAAACAATGTTCGACCTTGGCGTTAGTTCTTTTTGCCAGAATTCAATCCTGGGTAAGAAAGACCAGTGTTGGCAATTAAAATTGAATCTCATTACGTGCTTCTTTGAGGAAATAGGAAAAAAACATTTACACAACGGCACACACGCTCACATAAACACACCGACAGATTACACTGTCATACAAACCTAGGCTGCACATTTTCCTATTCCAGACCAGTAATTATGAACTTGGTGCCATCTGTTTGACAGGCTCATTCCTCTCCTCTTTGAGGATATCTGACGGGAACATCACCTTAGAACCGGGGTGTCAGCTTTGAAAACTGTCTGATGGCTCTTCAGAAAGAGACCTCATGCCCGTGGTGAGGTGAAAGCCTATTGTTTTGTTTATTTAATATCAACAGTGCCGCGACTATCTCAATAAAGGGCCATTGGGCTTCTTTATCTGCGTTACGGCACTGGGAATTGGTGTCATTGGAATTCTCCCTATTCAGGCTTTGAAAGCATTTTCTCCTGAAGCATGTGAGGGGAATACAGTTGAGTTGTTGCCACAAAGGGCATTGCATTAAAAAGCCATACCTCTGCTGGGTGACCTTTCACTGCACTGGGAGGTTGGCAAATTCCCTTTGGACACCTCGTCTGGCACTGTGATGGGAATGGCTCATGTGGTCAATAGATTCCAAATCAGGGATTCAAGGTGCAAAGTCAAAGACCATCCAGGCAAATGGCAACTTGTTTTTTGAGCCATTTCTATTGAAGCTCTCTCTGGGTGACTAGATGGTATGAATGCATGTTGGGGGCAAACAAGACTAAACGTATAAATTAAGACCCCACAGGAACAGAGGATGCTCAAACTGCTTCCTGCTCTGTTGCTAAGACAGATGTCCTCTCGAGTCTGTGCTCATTCAAGTAAAGTAGGCATTTCACCGTTAGTCCACAACAGTTGTTTACGAAGCACGTGACAAATAACATTTGATTTATTACATTTTATTCTAAGGCATGCTTTTTAAATACATTAATCTGACCCATGTACTGTATCGCCATACAAAGTATTACATGGTTTTATATAGATTTAGCTTATTCTTTGCGAAGCCCTTTAAAATTGATTTGTAGATCTTTATGCAGTTTCATCTTTCGTTCATGGGGTGCCGAGGATGTCAACGGATTTCCTTGGGCATGTACTAACAGCCAGGGCAGGCCCCAAGCATAAGCGACATAAGTGGTCTCCTAGGGCCCCAGGTATATATATATATATATATATATATATATATATATATATATATATATATACTTTTTGGAACTCAATCTGTTGAGAGTTAGAACAGTAGAATACACCAGGTTCATTTTCAAAATTTGTTTGCAAATCAGCAGTGTTTTTCTTGTTTGGTCAGATACTGACAGTTACTCAGTTAGCCCATGTCAGCTAACAATTTTTTTGATTGGTAAATTAGTCTAGCCGGGCCTCCTGAGTGGTGCAGTGCTAGAGGCATTACCATAGACCCGGGTTTGATCCCAGGCTATGTCCCAGCCGGCTGCGACTGGGAGACCAGTGAGGTGGCGCACAACTGGCCCAGCGTGTCCAGGTTAGAGGAGGGTTTGGGCGGCCGGGATATACTTGTTCCATCATGCTCTAGCGCTGACTTCGGTCGCCAGGTGTTTACTCCAACACATTGGTGCAGCTGGCATCCGGGTTAAGCGAGCAGTGTATCAAGAAGCAGTGCAGCTTGGCAAGGTTGTGTTTCGGAGGACGTATGGCTCTCGACCTTCAACTCTCCGAGTCCGTACGTGAGTTGCAGCGATGGGACAAGACTGTAACTATCAATTGGGGAGAAGGGGTAGAAAAAAGTACTAATAAATAAATCAAAAATAGTTTAACCATTTATCTAAACTTGTAGTTATCTTGGTCGACTGGGCCACTAAAATGTTTTGCCTGTGAGGTGGTGGGGCCCCGCAACAAAATGTAGCTTAAGGCCCCCAAAAGGCTCTGCTCACACGGCAAAACCCTCACCTCATCTATAATCTTATATTTAGACACTTTACAATTGGAGGGTCTACATTATCATTACGAAACTGGAACCTTACAATTTTCTGAATTAACAAGGTGGATGCATCAAACATTTCTTGCCTCATTATAGCTTGTAATGTGTCAGTTGTGGGTTTTAGGGTTTGAAGATTGAGAGAAAAGAACAGGAATTGCACTTAATCCTGTGACAATTTAGCGTTTCAGCATGCATGTGACTTAATGAGTCATGGGACAAGATGAATAACCATACATATATCGCTGTCGAAATTTTTAAAAAGATGCTTCAAAATATGCTTAATCCTGTTCTTAAGTGTTTTGAAGGAAAGCATTACTGTCACATTTGTTTCCGTAAATACATGCTGAATCTGTGCATTTCTCTATTGTATTCGACAATGAAACGTCATAAACAACATTATGTTAGACATCAAAATTGGATATATTTGGTACATATTGGAGAATAATTTTCCCACTTGAGATGGTAGCATCTTTTCTACATAATGATGACTACCACCCTTCAGGGATCAGGACATTATTTAATATCCTGTCTTGTGGTAGGCCTACAGACACTCTCTTCAAATGAGCTCACTGACTCAGTCACACATTAGTATATCAGCTAGATAGACACATAGTAAGACTGACTCTAATATATGTATTCAACGTTTGTTTTTGTGACATAACAAAAGGAATTTTATGAACATCTCTTAAGGCAAATCATTGTTAGTTGCCAGGCTGCTGTCCATCATTATCCATGTCTCTTTCAGTTCACATTATCAATATAATACAATACCCAAATGTGGTTGAACATATCCTGACGCCTTAAGGGGAATCAGAACTGGTTACAGAAATCATTTTCTTTCTCGTGGAATCTTCCAAGTTTCTTATGTCTGCGTGGATGTACCTTGTCTCATGAACCATATCTTATGGGCCTTATTATTATTAAAACAATTACATCAGTGTTCACCTCAAGCTAGGCTTAAAGTGTTTTTACCTTGTTAAAACAGCACGTTTTTTTTTATAATGAAGATTCCCTGCAGCTGTTGTTGACCTATTCCTCCTCGCCGAGAAACTGCTTTGCAGGGAATCAAAAGGAAGAGTTCCCACCTCAAATGTTAATCACAGTCTCTTTCCTGAACTGTTAGCAGCATGAGTGGGGTTGGCGGATGGTGAATATGAGTGAAAAGAATGCAATCTTTGTACTTTATCTATTTTTCTCCCCCTGTTCACTTAGTGAAGACATAAGGACTCTCGCAGTCAGGTACATTTGGGCCTTAATGATGTCATGGTGAGGCCAGCTCGATGCTGAGCTGACCTTGATGAACACATAGTTTGTTATTACAGATGCAATTCTGTACAAAACAGTGAGGCATCTATTGCAGGCGTTATTAATACAGTTCTCTAGGAGCCCTGATTAAATATACAAACATGCAGAAAGACTCAAACTCTTGGCATGCACCAACCACCTGAGAGTTGGCACTACCTACTGTATGTACATGACTAAAGAGTTCAGCACTGACACTGTAATGACACTTTCTGCTGACATGAGGTTAGGGGGACATTTCTGGGGCAGATGTCCTTGTCAGCCAAGAAGATAGCATTAGCAACAATGATCAAATCAACTGAAGATCTCAAATTCACTAGCCTCATATTCGGCTGTGTGTATGTAAGATCCCAATATGCCCGTAACTTAAATGAACTGTCAGAGAAGAAACAGATTCTACCAAGAGAGTTGAAAATCAAATATGAGTATGCAGAATACTCAGAAATGCCAGAATATACAGAATATATATCAGATGGATATATTGAACAAGCATATCCCTAGACTCAGGCAACAAATAAATGAGTCAGGTTCTCTCTCCCTCTTTCACCTTCTTACATGCTCTCTCACTCACACAGCTGCATGCACCTGCACAACCGTAAGCACAGCCACTCTCAAATACACACACTACTGTAATTCACGCACTGTTTTGCCAAGTGTGTTGTGTGAGCCAAAGTGAGATAGGATTAGGCAACAACGGAGCACAGCAGCCAGGGAGAACATCTGGCCCTCATCAGGGTGGATCAACAGGGGGTTTGGAACAGGGCAGCAGATGGTGGAGAGGTTTCCACACAATGGGGAAAGCCTCCCAGCCCAGACCCACAATCCCCGACACACACTTACCCTCTCTACTACTCCCGGCTAACAAAGACAGACCCATAATAACTCAATGAGCATCTTTCTACCTCTGTCATACTCCAAAAGAGAAGAGCAGTACACATTCACACACAAATGCAACCTCGTTCACTTTGGAAGTTGTGGCAAGCTGACATTTTCAAGACCACTTATTTGAGGACCTAAAATGAGCAACGTTGAGAGAGAACCAGGTACTTGATGGCAATAAACACGAGGGTTTGCTTTGTTTAATGCATTTTTTATAACCTTTACGTGTCCCTGTGATTTATCTTTGAGCTAGAACACCATGCACAGTTCAGGAAACTGAAAGGAAAAGCGTTATATAGCATAAACAAGGGCACAGCAACTGATTTTCAGCATCCATGAGATCAATGTTATGGACAGCACATAGTTTCACATGGAGTTTACATGGGAGGGGGGATATGTCATTTTCATAAAAAGGTAGGTAAATGTGGTAATTTAAAGTGTTAATTTCCTCATTTATATAAAACATGACTTTCTAATTAAGCAATTATGTCATTTAAATGGCCGTCAAACAAGAATTGGCAGGGGAAATTGTATTGCTCGTGCAGTGAGTCATTCCCATTCAACCTCTAGTATCTTACACTGTCAAATGTCACAGCCCTCTTCCTCAATTACTATTGGAGGCCTAAACCAAATTGGTTTGAGTGAGTAATCTGTGAGCAATCCGTGTTTGCTGAGGCTAAGGGAATGAGACTGAGAGGCTGTAGCAGCCCTGCCTCCAGGCAGCTGCTTTCTGCATTCCAGAATCGAGCAAGAGCAATTAACAGTTCTATTGCCTTTTCCCAGCACTTGACTGTGTTTGCTGTGTGCCATTAGCAGCGGGTATCACCTGTCAATGGACGCCCAGTCTCCCTGCCTCTACCCAGCCCCCAAGACTCGAGCTGTGATTGATGACAGGTCAGCCAGAGACAGCCCTCTGAATTTTCTATTCTTCCACAGGGAAATTGCTCATTTCTTAGAAGTCCATTTCCATTTTTTGCTACAAGACAGCGTGCTAAGTTTATATATGACTCTGGTCCCGGGCGCTGAATTGTGATGAATTGTGCCACACATTGGACAGGAAAAAATATTAATTTGTGCAACTTTATTGTTTGCTTTTTTCCCTCCTTGTCAGGGGGCCTACTTACAACAAAATGTAAATTTAAGTTGGCATGACATTCTTATTCAGATAAACGCAACGGAGCCTTCCCTGCGGTACCTACACAGTTAAGACTGTCACTTTGACATTGTGTTATTACTGGGGTCTCTAGCTTTTTAAAATACAAAACGTGTATCCTATTTGACACGGCATTGGCTTCAAAGGGGTTATTTGTCATCATACAGATTTATGCTGTCATTCGGAGACATTTATATCACTTTAAGCTCTTCGGGTGTTCTACTTGTGGATAGCAATACCTCAGTGACAACAGCCTAGAATGAGACTGCAATGATTGTGACTGCTTTAATGTTATAGCTATGCTCCAACAAATCAGCATCTGGTGATGAGATGTGGCCAATACCACTCCTATTGACTTTAGTAATCTACAGGTTCAGTATAGGGAGATGGATTTTTTTTCCCCATCCGGATTTGGAACAGAAATAAGTAAACATACTTTGAGAGAGATTTAGAGTTCTACGATTGACAGTGTTATCCATCTCCACACCTGTGGACGTTCAGAGAAGCAGCATTGCACAATTGAGTACTGCTTTTTCTACCCCAAAAAAAATAAAATAAACTTGCCCTCTGTAGTTCTCTAACGTATTATTTACCTCCATAGATGTGAAACAATTCCCATCAGAATAGATAGTGAACTACTTTTCTTTGAGTGTTGAAATACGAATGTTGAATACTAGCTGACAGGGTTCCAAAGGTTTTGTCCCTTGACGCCCTGATGGTGGCAAATCGATTCCTGACACCCCTGCCAGCAGTGATCTTGTCATATCCCGACATGGAGGTCTGGAGAGCAAGAGACCATAAAAGCTCTCATTGCATCCAAAAAAATAAGTAAATTCATACTACTGAACACACTAAAATAGATAAGGATTCCAATGACTGCATTACTAGTGTGTCCAGAAGTGACCTAATTCAGCCATCATTATACTGTAAGTACATTTTCGTCCTACAAATTGCCAATTTCTTAAGCTAACCATGGTCCACCTGGGGGCAGGAAGAGTATGTTTAAACATGATTTACAGCAAATTACTTCCACTGGAGGGCACAGGGCTGCTGTACTGAAATCACACTGGAAAAGTGTAATGAGAGTAATATATGTAGAATATGAGGATATAGTATATCATCTTTAGGATACCTTGGCTCTACAGTATATGTCCAATCCTAGTCAGACTGGTTATTCCACTCTTTTACCCACACTACAAACTAAACTTCAGAGGCAGTATGAGTCTACAGAAGTATGAATGAGGTTTGTGTCAGCGTTTTCTGGTGCATAAGGGCTTGATGCACATGTAGTGTTTGATGACGTCCACATTACACCCCATTGTGAGGAAAAGTGCTGAATTAGTCACCTGGTCTAGAGAGCAGACGTTAGTACTAGTGGGCCTTGTTTCCCAGAGCCTTCCTAGTGTGACGTATCTTTAAGTGTTTCCCAAAACACTATGGCAAACGCTCTCTTTGCGTGGTTGTTTGGGAAACATTTAACGATGATAGAAGATTTTGTAGATGCTAATGCCTGCAGGAAATGAAGATGCAGAAAACGAAGCCCTGTTAATTTGTGTCTCTTTTAAGAAGGAGTGTGATTGGTGAATATTGGCAGTTCAGGCTAGAACCCAGTTTTGGTCGTCTGGGTTACAAACCCGCATTTTTTCTTGGTCAATTAGTTTTGATCGAAATTTTGAAAAATTAACCCATTTTGTAATGTAATTTGTAGCGTACTATCGTCTTTATACATAATCGATTCCTACTATTCCTCTCGCCCTCTTTTTCTCTCTCGCTACACCCACCCACCCACCCACTCACACACACAAACACACACAAGGGAGCTGACAGAATGCTGTTCCCCCGCCCCCTGAGTGCCCTTCTCAGAGCCTCTGTCAGGACATCTTACTGCAGCCCGGTCTGAGAAGGCCACACAGCTTTGTCACCTAAAGAAATAAAAGTCACAGTTGATTTACCTGACGAGGGCTCTTTGTTTGGGCTCCCCTTGACCGCATACTGTATACCTTTTCGGGCTGGTGCAATGTTCCCTCCTTCCTGCCCTAGCTCTTTCCTTATTCAAAGGGTGCTCTGTTTTGGCAACAGTTCAGCTCAGTGGTGCTCAATCTTTTTAGAGGGTGATGTGGATTCTGAAGGTTCCCTGTGACCACCCACAACCCACAACCCCCCCACCCCCCCTCCTCCCAGCCTCACACACAGTCAAAGTGACATTCCCTCAAGGTTGTGGTATGCAATGGTTGATCACTTGCATGACAAATAATCTGTATTTATATGATACAGAAAACCCTGTAGCAGAGCAACACATCTGTAATGCACAGTGTAGATGTCTCTTGGAAACAATTAGATTTCAACTATGTATGTGCCCTGTGGTCTTGGCAATGCATGGGTCACAGCCCTTGTCTCGTCAGATGTGTCTGCTCCTATTCCCTCCCTTTAGTTCAGAGCCAGGCTCAGGGTTTTGCTTTTGCAGTTCACATAGTTCACATAGTTTAAGTGCCCACGTCTGTTTTTGCCACTACAATGTCTTAGACAGCTTTGTCTATGTAATGTTAAAGGTCACAGGGCATGTTACGTCTGCATGTTAATTGCTTTGCAGTTGCTTATAGCATTGTTGGCATAACAAACTTTTCCTTTTCCTTTTCCGTTACATCATCCCAGAATCAATTGTCTAGGATCAAGGTCATTGAAAAGCTACATTGAAAATAAAATGAAGGGATAATGGTAAATCATTCACTGGTATTGGACATCAAAGATACTAAGACTTTCAGTGAGCACTTCATGGACGTGTGATGACATTCAAGGCACATTTCTGTCTCATGCTCATTATCTGCATTCGAACCCAGACTAAGCCGACCATCTCTGAATCACTCAGATTTCCTCAAGTTTATGTCCTGATGTAATTGTGTTTTATCGATTCGGCTTTGCCTTGACACCTGGATATCTCAGTAAATGGGCTGCAAAGATACAGTGGGTTTACCTGTATAAATAAAAATAATTCAATGTAGGAATTACTTTTCTGAGACTGACTTTCAAGTGCTGATCCCCCCCCCCTTGCAAGTGTTATTGATGTTACCAGACAGCAGGCTATTGGGGTCTTATACTAATGCTTTGCTAACCTACTAGGCTGGGCATGCCCTACTGGGCATTGTCTTCTAAATAAAAATGTATGGAATATATTGCGAAAACATTCAATTACTGTACATATTTGTATTCTGGACCCACATGTCATCTCTGGCACACAAAGTTGAATCTTCTCTGAAATTGATCATATGCTAACATGTTTATGATTTTTATAAAACAAAATTGCCAGAATTACATTCCCTAGCGTTGTGTTAGTTCAGTAACAGGTTCAAGCCAAGGCATTTCAAAGTACTGACAAAGACACACCAGTAAGCTGACTAGCCATTAAACCACAACTCAGATAGACAACAACAGAGATATCCCTCAGACCCACATCAGCTCATTCCCTCTCGATATACAGTGGGGCAAAAAAGTATTTAGTCAGACACCAATTGTGCAAGTACTCTCAATTTCAAAGATGAGAGAGGCCTGTAATTTTCATCATAGGTACACTTCAACTATGACAGACAAAATGAGAAAAAAAAATCCAGAAAATCACATTGTAGGATTTTTAATGAATTTGCAAATTATGGTGGAAAATAAGTATTTGGTCAATAACAAAAGTTTATCTCAATACTTTCTAATATACCCTTTGTTGGCAATGACAGAGGTCAAACGTTTTATGTAAGTCTTCACAAGGTTTTCACACACCGTTGCTGGTATTTTGGGCCATTCCTCCATGCAGATCTCCTCTAGAGCAGTGATGTTTTGGGGCTGTTGCTGGGCAACACAGACTTTCCTTCGTTGCCCGGGCGGTGTGTTTGGGATCATTGTCATGCTGAAAGACCCAGCCACATTTCATCTTCAATGCCCTTGCTGGTGGAAGGAGGTTTTTACTCAAAATCTCACGATACATGGCCCCATTCATTCTTTCCTTTACACGGATCAGTAGTCCTGGTCGCTTTGCAGAAAAACAGCCCCAAAGCATGATGTTTCCACCCCCATGCTTCACAGTAGGTATGGTGTTCGTTGGATGCAACTTAGCATTCTTTGTCCTCCAAACACGACGAGTTGAGTGTTTACCAAAAAGTTATATTTTGGTTTCATCTGACCATATGACATTCTCCCAATATTCTTCTGGATCATCCAAATGCTCTCTAGCAAACTTCAGATGGGCCTGGACATGTACTGGCTTAAGCAGGGGGACACGTCTGGCACTGCAGGATTTGAGTCCCTGGCGGCGTAGTGTGTTACTGATGGTAGGCTTTGTTACTTTGGTCCCAGCTCTCTGCAGGTCATTTACTAGGTCCCCCCGTGTGGTTCTGGGATCTTTGCTCACCGTTCTTGTGATCATTTTGACCCCACGGAGTGAGATCTTGCTTGGAGCCGCAGATCGAGGGAGATTATCAGTGGTCTTGTATGTCTTCCATTTCCTAATAATTGCTCTCACAGTTGATTTCTTCAAACCAAGCTGCTTACCTATTGCAGATTCAGTCTTCCCAGCCTGGTGCAGGTCTACAATTTTGTTTCTGGTGTCTTTTGACAGCTCTTTGGTCTTGGCCATAGTGGAGTTTGGAGTGTGACTGTTTGAGGTTGTGGACAGGTGTCTTTTATACTGATAACAAGTTCAAACAGGTGCCATTAATACAGGTAACGAGTGGAGGACAAAGGAGCCTCTTAAAGTTACAGGTCTGTGAGAGCCAGAAATCTTGCTTGTTTGTAGGTGAACAAATACTTATTTTCCAAGATAATTTGCAAATAAATTCATTAAAAATCTCCTACAATGTGATTTTCAGGATTTTTTTTTTCTAATTTTGTCTGTCAGTTGAAGTGTACCTATGATGAAAATTACAGGCCTCTCTCGTCTTTTTAAGTGGGAGAACTTGCACAATTGGTGGCTGACTAAATATTTTTCTGCCCCACTGTATAATACAATAAATTGCCATTTCTTATCTCCAATTCCTTTTTTTCTGTTATTTTCCTTGAAGTGCTTATGTCTTTCATGGTTCCAAGAATGGCTCGTGAGCTGCAGTTTGTCACTGGGACCAAGAGTCACAGGGCTTTGAGAGTGGAGCTGAGACTCCATAGGGTCCTGAGATTGCTTTTGAACACAGATCTACCTGCACACTCGCCAGTAGTCGCTATGTACATCTTAAAGGCGTCCTTAAAGTGCCCTCTTCCTTGCTGCAACAAACGGGAGCACGCATTAAGGGGATAGCTTAAAAGGCAGGTAGAGCCATTGTGTGTGTGTGTGTGTGTGTGTGTGTGTGTGTGTGTGTGTGTGTGTGTGTGTGTGTGTGTGTGTGTGTGTGTGTGTGTGTGTGTGTGTGTGTGTGTGTGTGTGTGTGTCTCCAAGGTAATTCCACAACAATGTGGATGGACTTCAATGACATCCAGAGCATTAATGATAGATGTAAGTCCCAGTTCCCAGTTTCATTGACTGTCCAGTCAACAACTCGAGAGGCTTTGCCCTAGTAACTCCCTCAACCACAATTACATCGCTGTAACTAACCATCATCTGGAATTATCTTACTCTGACTTCAGAGCAGACACATTCTCCATCCCTAGAGGACACATGGCTAAGGTTTGACTGTCGAAAATACTCCCCTTTGTATTTCTATTTGTATTTATTACGGATCCCCATTAGTTCCTGCCAAAGCAGCAGCTACTCTTCCTGGGCTTCAGCAAAATGAAGGCAGTTTACACAATTTTAAAAACATTACGATACATTCACAGATTTCACAACACACTGTTTATTCAATGGTTAATAACAATTTCCAATTCATTTTTCTCCAATAAGTACTTATATAATACCTGTGGTTGTCTGCCATGGTCTGAAAAACAACAAGGAGGAGGAGGCAAGGGAAACTTATTGTAGAGCGAATACTTTGTCCTACCAGTAAACGGGATTGGCCCTTGGAGAGCTGAGCAGTGTCTGGCAGTGAAGTCAGGGGGAAAAATGGTGTGGCAGCATAAATTAGCACCTGAGCCCAGAGAAATCTGACCCACTGTGCCAAGCACATTCTGATGGCATCTGTATGCTCAGAGTCATTCCATTGTCACACCAGAGGAAAAACACATACGTGTTCGTGCCTGCCTGTGTACGTGTCTGTTAAATAGAGACCGTTGTTCAAGTAACAAGGTACAACATGGGTGGCTCTTTTCCAAGTACAGAGGCCCACAGTAATATTCTCCCTCCATTTATCAATATTTTCCAACTGATTTCCCTAACTGTATTTGCATGTTTTCGGAAGCTTTTAAAAATAAAATGAAATATGCTACTCTGTATCGTTAAATATAATGTTACACAAGGGTGTCCTTGGGTTGGAACAGGGATATTGGAAAAGTGACCCTGAGTAATAGAGTGTAGAAGTTAGCGCTAACAACAGACTGTGATTCTCTTGTTATTGAGTGTTTCATATTGGTAAGAGTTTAAGTGTTGTCGGAACTAATAGAGCTGGTGCTGCGATTGCTCCCTGGGGCAGGAAGAGGCAATACTCAGAAACAAAATCTGTAGGAGGCTGCCTTCTGCAGAGCTAACTGATGGACTTTGAGTAATTAGAGCTGCAATTTCCAAAATGCCTATTAAAGAGTTCCTTTACATCTGGTCTGAGATGCTTTGTTTATTAAAACAATATTGGAAACCCGATCTTATACTACCTGGATGTTAGGCTGTACAGAACTGTAGTCAGATGTCTCATCATTAATATGACATGTATTTGTCTAGAGAGTTGTTTAAGAATTAATTACCGTGCTTTCTCATTCGTGAAAGAGTGATTTGCCAGGTGGAGCTGGATAAAATGAATATGGAGGGATGGGCTGAAATGATATTGCCATGATAAACACACGGTCGGACCTGATCCATCAGAGAAGACAAGCCTGTAGATGTGAAATACACCAGTAGTGGCTCCTCCTATTTACATGAAATGATTAAATGTGTCCTTCACAGAGAATGAAAGAGCATTGGACAGCTCCCATTGACTTTGCCGTCTTGCCTCTGTCGGCTCCACTTTGTGATGTCTAAATGTTGCCTCGACTGACTGCAGAATCTAAGTGAAGAGAGTAAGATATGCTGGAACAAAACTAAATAAAGAGTTTTTCATAATAAACCTTCAGTACTGTTCTTCAGAAAGTTCTGGATCAACACTATTCTTGAAAAGCAGACAAAAGGAGTGTATCTATGTCTTTGGGGATCCACAGTATTATTATTATTTTTTTTTTACTGCAGTGAATGATCATTTGAATTGATTCCAATAGATCCTTGTCAAACATTATTAATCTTGTGGACAAAAGTATCCCTATGGCGAAATAAATATCTGGATTGCAAGCAAAGAGGCATGAGAGAGTTAGCTGCTTGCTACTGGCATGGTCTAAGGTTCATAATGAGAGACTGAGAAAAAAACATGGCCAGATATCACTTCCCTCCACTGAGATCATTTATTAGCCTGCCAGCCGGCATCTAATACTTAATTCATTCCACAATCATTTAACTAAGTGCAATAATTATTTACACGTTTAATGCTGCCATAAACAATGTTGACCCTACAGGTACATCGTTTTCAGAGTTACAAACTCATTGCCTATCAAGCAGATCAAGTTACAGAGATATGTACATTGAGTGCTTTTTCTCCTCCGCTATGGGGACTTCTGTGATACTTCTTCAGTTCCATGGGAACATTTTTTTATGGAGACATTAGTAGAGACACTAAATATCTATGTTAATAACAAACATCTAGTTCATCCAGAGTCAGAGCTACGAGATAGAAACGCTATCGTAAACATGATCGGCCTGAGGATCATGTGTCAGTTTCATCACAGAGCTTAAAGAACCGTAATCATATCAGACTAGTGTAAAAGCACTAAGGTTTTATATTCCATCCGCATCACTTATTGTGCCTGATAATCCCACCTCAATGAATGAGCTGCATATCAGAAATGAATTACTGCCAGACTCTGTCATATCATGCTGTTGATGCCGTGGATTTATCACGCTGGGTTTATTTCTGCCTTTGCCTATGGAGCCATTGTATTGCCTGGGTCTCTGCGGTATGACTCCTTGGTAATAGCTCCGTAACTTGCCATTTTACAAGCGTGAATGAAGCTACACTGGGGACGTTTGAACAGCATGAAAAACACAACGCATTATACAGACTCTATCACTCAAATGTTTCAACTGTCCCTGATAGCGCCATTGTTACTCCGTCTAATTATACTGCCTATGTATTTACAGGGTTGTTACGTAAGCAAGTAACAACTATTCCTCTAATAGCTTAAAGTCACATGCTTCTACAGATGGGCTTTAAAGCCGTGTTGAGGAAAAACAACAGAGTGTGACGCTGACTAGTGCACCAAGCAATATAAGAATCTGCACTCACAGCTGTTGTCTACAGACTACTGAAACGTTACCATTTTTTAATATGTTTATCTATTTACTGTTTTGGGTCCAGTCTGTGGCGTGTTTCACTGGAAGTGTGGTTCTGGGAGGCAATAATGAGAGTATTTCTTGTGGTTCAGCGTGTAAACACTGGAGGAGACGGAACTCTGGCAGTAGCCATTCCCATTTGGCTCAATTAGGCCTGAAACTGAGACCATCAATGGCACTGGCCTTTATGGGAGCCCGGCTGTTGGCGATGGTGGTGCACAGACTAAAACAAAATGGGAACAATCAAAGTCCATAATTAGTTGGCCTGAGAGGGTGCAATGGTATGTTTGGTATGTTTTCACTTGGCTTACCCAAGCAGAGACATTCAGATGAATGCATATAGCCTCCAGGAAAAGAAAACAAAGCATTGCCGTTATCCCAATGTCGCATTAGAGTCCTACTTATAGGGGTAGTCATTCCACAAATTGAATACCATGGAAGCGGTTGGATATGATGGAAATCTAGAATCATTTTTAGATGAGGGTTTAGGGGCAGAAGATGCACAGGGAGTGAGAAAAGCAAAACCTATCATCCCCTTTAATGTGGTGTCAGTATGGAAACATGGGGACGGTTGGAAGCTTAGCCCAGCGCCAGGGTGTCTAAGATCTGGATTGGGATGTGAAGGCTTTTGGCAGCCTATGGAGAGAGCAGCAGATGTGACAGAGGATTGCTACCCTGTCTCCTCCACAGCATGGCCTTCACATTCCCTTCTCACTCCTTCCTGCCCTAGCCTGGGTGGGTTCATTGGCATTGGGCCCTCTTCCTCAGCACAGGGCTTCTAGTGGGGCAAATCAATGGTCATTTGACTGTGCTACTGGTGGGCAATGAGGAGTAGGTGGTGTGAGGTTTGGGCCTCAGTACTCCTGGTGTACTCACAGAAGGTAGCAGGTCTAATGATGGAGATTATTGCATATTTGGGAATGGATGCCAAGTGGAAGAGGGGGGTTTAGGTGCCCCGGGGTTGGCGGCGAGTTGGAACTAGATCACAAAAGCTGGATTGGCAGACCTAATCCCCCACTGCCACCCCCCTACCCACCATCCACCCACTACCCCCTACCCATGTCCTGTGATACAGAGATATTAAAATGCGGGGTATAATGAAAGTGCACAAGACTTGCATTACAAGCATGGATCTGGAGGGATAATGGAGTCACTTGATGCAGAGCAGCAAATGGTATTGTGTAGCACCACATGAATAGCAATGGACTGTACCTTTTAGACCAACCAGGGATAGTAGAAGTGTCTCTGGTGAGTGGTGTGTGACTCACATTTGACAGAAATTAAAAGTGAAAATGTATTAGCAATGTCGAGATATTTCCATTTGTTCCATCTCTCCCATTGGTTTCAGATCTCACAGTGTGTCATTGTGTGGGGTTCTTCTGGGGCTAGGTCAACTACTCAGTTGTACAACAATACTGGGGTGAAACAGTATCTTAAACAAGATACATTGTTATTAATAATTTAGTGCATGCACCTTATTTATCTTTCAATACAATATTTACTTGTTGTCAAATGCATTTCAGGGTTTTTCGTCATGAGTTTTCACTAAACGCAGGCTTGGGGCTACACTTTGGCAACAGTCTACAGTGTTAATGTTTGATGAATGCCACAATAGGGAAGCAGAGATGTCTATACCTGTGCCAGTCTCGTTTTTTTTTTTGTCAAACTATATTGATAACTGTTTATGGCTTTTACTTGTCATAGTTTCTCTCAGGAAGGACATTTCTTTCCGGAGCTGTTTTCCCCTGAGGGCGGTTTGGGGGGGGATTGAATCAGGCAAGAGAAAATGGGTCACTCACTTTGATCACACTGCTGTAAGTCTAATACTTAATTCAGATTTTTTTTTTCTCCTTGTGTGCACATGCGTAGCCTACCGTGGCAAATTAACACAAACACTGATTCAATTAGCCATCATTGGACGACCATAAGATCATGTTATTCATCTCTGTTTCTGTAACTACCTTGTGGCCAAAGACCATTCTGCTTAATGGGTATTCATTAAAAATGTTTATAGTTTCTTGCTTCTTTACACCTCATAAAGAGCGAAATTGTGTTTTCTTGCTTTTTTAGATTGGGTGAGGTGGGGGTTAGTGGCCCTCCGCTCCACAGATATGTTGCACACAATTAGAGCAGGGCAGAGGGACGGTATGGCTGTCATGTCGCCTGTTATTGTGTTACAGCGGTGCCTGTTCAGACGGCGGAGTGCCCTGTATACACGATTTGCGTTTCCCTAGGGTCGTCACTGTTTAACACGTTCAAAGCACAAACAGCGCAACGCACGATTCCATGCGACAGAGCCCTCGCTTGTGCTGAGGTGAAATTTTACAGTATGTGATACTATTGTGCTGTAACGGTTTGGAGGTTGATTCATGTAGACTGCAGTGCTTTCTCTTGTTTACCGCACAAAAGTCAAGTGTCACCAGTCTCCAGCAAAAAAAGTGGAGCAAAATAAAATAATCATAATAAAGGGTGTATGCGTATTTTTTGTGTGTAAGATATTAGTGGTTTAAAAAAAAAGATAATTATGTTTATGAAATTATTCTGGAACCCATTGCAAGTGAAACATGAACTCTGAATTGAATTTCGCCTATCTGTTTTTAGCACGATGAGACTAATCGGACCGGCTACATTACCAAAATGTCAGAAGAAAACCCAATGAGTAGTTTGACAGACAGCAGAGGTCATAGCCCCATTTCTCTGGCTACGGGGCAAATGTGCACAATTCATTTGTAGGAAATATTGACAGTATCATTTGCATGTCTGCCATGATGGTGGGAAGTGGTTGATAGGAATGACAGAGAAATAGAGTATGATAGCTCCTAGAATCCTGGTGGGACGATTTAGGACAACAAATGACCCAATGAGCGCCCATAGGCTGTGACTGACAATGATGTTCAAGCTTTGTGTTTTCTGTTGCAATCATCAACCAGAAATACTAGGGCCCTATACAAGCAGTTACATTTTTTCCCTGATACCTTTTCTGTTTAGATTTTTCCCAAATTACGTTTTCTCCAGGTTACATTTTTTTGCCCAATTTTCTGTCTTAAAATAACCCTTTCTTCATATAAAAACCACTCGATTTGATGTTTTATCTCCACAACAATGCCACATCAGCAGACCACTTTTGAGGTCGGGTAAAAATCGAAGAAACCTTCCCTTCAAGTGCACACAAGCCAGAGACCATTGTTTGGTTAGAGATGTTTCTGTAGTGCTCATGTGATTGAAGACATTGCATAGCAATGAAAATAATCATGACATCATTCTGCCAGGTTCGCATAGGCTACTTTGTAGATATAATTTAATTGAGGATGTTTTTGGGAAAGCCTTTGCATTTTTACAAGACGATGGCTATCGTTAGCATCATCGCTAACAGCTACACAAAGTGTAGACATATACCGTTTCAGAAAGTTGCAGGACAATACGACTCACTAATGCATTTTGTTGATGTCTTACAGTATGATTTAACTTGAAAATTATTTAATTTTCAAACATGTTCGATACATTTAGTGTATTTCCTATTAAGTTCAATAAGTTTTTGAATATTGTTGAATTTCATTTTAATGTCTGTATTCCTTGATTCCGTCCGCATTCTCCTCAATGCAGATTTTATAGCAGGTTGGCATTTATTGGGATGACTCATGAACTAGAGGCAGCTGCAGGGTAGTCACTAGCTGGCACAGCCACAAAGTCACCACCTAACCTTAACTCTAACCTTATCACACTGTTAAACTTATGTCTATCCCTAACCTTAAATTAATTCCCAACGCACCATATTGGTCAGTGCTCTCCGGGCTCATTGGGAAGTCCATAACCTAAAGCCAAATCCTAACTTGAACCACTACCCTTACCCTTACCCAAAGCTCCAGACTTCCTCTGCGGAGATGGGAGAACCTTCCAGAAGGGCAACCATCTCTGCAGCACCACCAGCCAGGCCTTTATGGTAGAGTGGACAGGCGGAAGCCAATCCTCAGTAAAAGGCACATAACAGCCCACTTGGATTTTGCCAAATGGCTCATTAAAGGACACAAACCATGAGAAAGAAGATTCTCTGGTCTGATGAAACCAAGATTGAACTCTTTGGCCTAAATGCCAAACGTCACGTCTGGAGGAAACCTGGCTCCATCCCTTCGGTGAAGCATGGTGGTGGCAGCATCATGCTGTGGGGACGTTTTTCAGCTGCAGGGACTGGGACACTAGTCAGTATCGAAGAAAAGATGACCTAAGCAAAGTACAGAGAGATCCTTGATGAAAACCTGTTCCAGAGTGCTCAGGGCCTCAGACTGGGGTGAAGGTTCACCTTCTAACAGGACAATGACCCTAAGCACACAGCCAAGACAACGCATGAGTGACTTCGGGGAAAGTCTCTGAATGTCCTTGAGTGGCCCAGGCAGAGCCCGGACTTGAACTCGATCAAACATCTCTGGAGAGACCTGAAAATAGCTGTGCAGCGACTTCCCCATCCAACTTGACAGAGCTTGAGAGGATCTGCAGAAAATAATGGGAGAAACTCCCCAAATACAGGTGTACCAAGCTCGTAGCGTCATACCCAAGAAGACTCGAGGCTGTAACCATTGCCAAAGGTGCTTCAACAAGGTACTGCGTAAAGGATCTGAATACTTATGTAAATGACTACCTCATGAAACTGATTGAGAGATTGCAAAGAATGTGCAAAGCTGTCATCAAGGCAAAGGGTGGCTACTTTAAAGAATCTCAAATATAAAATACTTTTTTTTAAAACGCTTTTTGGTTACTACATGATTCCATATGTGTTATTTCATAGTTTTGATGTCTTCACTATTACTCTACAATGTAGCAAATAGTAAAAAGAAAGATAAACCCTGGAATGAGTAGGTGTGTCCGAACTTTTGACTGGTGCTGTATGCATATGTATATACATTAAAACAAGATACTAAGTAGTTCAAACAAGACAGTACGTCGTATCGTAGTAAAAAAAAATATATATCTATATTCAAATGAGATACTAATTCATTTTAGAAAGATACTAAGTCGTCCGGACAAGATCCCAGATCATTTAGTGGGCCAACAAGATCTCGTGGTTTTACCAATTTGACTTCAGATTCTGATGCTTATCCATGTTTCTCCAAACATCAAATGTCTAAGTATTTTTTGACACCCTGGGGTGTAATTTTGAATGCTTATGTTTAGGGTTAAGGTTTTTGGATAGGGTTAAAACAAAAACAACTACACTGTCAAGTTTATGCATTCATTCCAAATGGTTAAGGTAAGGTATGCATGTGCTACACATAGAATTTCTCCCCTATTTGGAAGCTAGGTGAATTGCAACAGCAATAGTATGCATTCAAAACAAATCTTGCCCCTCCCCCGCATCCCATTTCCCAGTAACATGGCGGAGACTCACACTTAAACCATTTACTTTCGGTTTTGGTCCACCAGCTTCAAACAGCTGTTAAAAACAATATTTTTTGTTATTGAAAATATATTTCACAGCAATGTAGATGGTAAAATGATTCCCTCCTCCACTATTCAGTGCTTATTTTCTCTCATAAACTGAAATTGAGCAAACAGTGTAGAATTTGAGCAACCAGGAAATGAGAGAGTGATTTCTACGTTGGCCATTTGACCCCATTTCCACTAGATAACATAGCCACAAAGTCAAAACAGCTTTTCTATACTGACAACAGATGCCGGCCCGGCGGGAGAAATCAACAGGCAAATATCACAGCCAATCACAACACTGGCGGTTAAGTAATACTGTGAAACAACATCCTTCCTCTGTTACTGAAGATATACTATGGATATTCAAAATTACAATGCAAATATTCAAAGCAATCCTATGTGTAGCGCCTTTAAGGTTTGGGACACGGTTAAAACAAAATAAAAATGAAACAAGTGTTTACCGCTGGGATTGAAGACGCAACCCTTGGAAGGACGATGCTGAGCAGGATGAGCAACCCAGGATGTCAAAAAACATGACTTTGAAATGTGATGTTTGAAGAAACGTGGATAAACATCAGAATCTGAAGTCAAATTGGTCAAACCGTGAGATCTTGTTTACCCCACTTACATGAGCTGGCATTCAGAAGCAGCCCCGGTGCAGGTTATCAAATAACCGTCAAAGAATAATCTTATCAATGGATGGAATCAGTGAATATATGTCTGCAGCAATGGTCTGACGAGCACAACTCGCTCTGCATAACAACTGAGGCCTAATTAGACAAAAGCACAATTAAGTCATTCGAACAAGATAATTCCAATAGTCTAATTTATTTTTAAAAAATCGCCTTGTGCTTCCATAACGTGAAGCATTTTTCACCATGCAATTAAAAAACAACACTTTTCTTCAGCATCACGAGTCAATATTTGCACATTATTGTTAATCCCGCGTCTTCTCACTTAGGTGGTTTATTAGACATTCCTGAAAACAGCTAGGTTCTGTTCACTGATTGACTGTGTCAGTGGCGAGACACAGATCTTGACCAATCAACTATCCCTTACATGAATTTGAAATAAATCTGCTGGACTAGCCTACTGTTATAATTGTATAATCGAGCCCAACGGACTGTGGGGACTGTAAAAAGGCAACAAGCACTCTCTAAACCAGAGGATAAGCATGAGAAAGAAAGAGGGAATGAGAGATAGAATCAGGAAGTTAAGCTACATTTTATCTGGTAGTATTGTAGCAGCTTGCTAAGTAGCTTGCTAATTAGCTTACAAGACTGCATTTTTAGGCAGTGAACTTTAACTACATAATGTACAGTCTGAGGATGTGCTGTTAACTAAAGGATAGGATATCACTTATCACCGAAATTGATGGAATGTTTGGCAAAATCTAACAGCGTTTGCACTTGTAGCTTAGTGTTCTGCTCTAACCAGCTGGGCTACCAAAGTTGCAACAGGAAAGTAATACACTTGCTTAACGATTGACTTCTACTGGCCTAAAGCAAACTCCAAGAAACACACGCTTCAAACTGTATTTGTATTCAACCATCATATAGAGAGGAGAAGGAGAGAGGCGCTCTGGTAGTTAATGCACTGAGGACTGGAGAGGTAGGACAAGCCTTTTAGGTTAAAAGGTTTCACACCAAAAGGAATGGGGGGTATGTTGAAGGTCAAAACCATTGAGGAAAAGAAAGAAGAAACTTGTGGACTTGAGCTCAATCCCTGTGTTTCCCTGCATTGGGTAGAGGGCCCAGGTACTCTCTGGCCCTTTAATGATTAATCAATACAATACGTCCTAAATTCCCAGGCCTTTCTGTTCAGATATTTAAGGGCTAACGCAAAAAAAAGACCCATCATCCATCTGGAAAATGTGACAGGGAAAGGTCGATATTTTTTTCTGCGAGTGGCCTGGTTACAGATTGATCGCACCTGACCAGAGCTGAGGTGATGTGCTGTTTAGAGGGAGCTGAGAGTGAGCTGCTGCTCAGACGCTCATTAAAACAGAATGGAAGCCAAACATCTGGAGCCAGATATGTGGGAATAGATCATCTCACATCCCATGATGAAAAACAGGCCCTCTGTCATCTCTATCTACCTCATCTCTGATGCTGGTACGCTCTCTATCTTAGTTACTCTGTGTTTTTTTCTCTGTCTGACTATCTCTCCTAGCACCAGTCAGTGAGATCCTCTTGCTTTAATTCTGAAAGGCTGTTTATTTGGTGTTTGAGCACTGGCAAAGAAACTAGAAAGTTCATTATGAGGGGTTTTGTGATACTTTTCACAGAGCACGGCTAGATCCCATTTAGCCACTCTGTGAAGCTGGTGACTCTCCAAGACTCTTATATTTGATCTCTCCCCTGAGAATGTCTTATTCCCATGCTTGATGTATATCCGCATGCACAGCACCTCATTATATCAGAATCAGACGGCAACAATATGAATTACGAGCACACAGGAAAGCCAAATAACGTATTCAAAGGCCAGGCATATCTTTAAGAGATGTAAATAATAGACTTATTTGACTAAAGGGTTTTAATGCCCACTTATCCGGGAAAATGAGAAATGGGCTGGGGATTAGTCTTTTTTTATATATATATATATATATATATATATAAATGTGTTGAGCCTTTGAATATTTTCTGCCTCTTTCTTTCAGAATGCTAGCTACATTAGAGCATACGGCTAGGGATTTGCTGCATGTTGTCCCCATTTCACAACAAGCAAACGAATGCATATGCCGCACAAAGGATCAAGCTGCGATGATCACCGCAAAACTATAACAAACAATGGGCACATATGCACACAAGCACATGCAGGCACCACCATAGAAAGAGGCACAGCCACTTGCACGAGGCTGGTATCTGTTGAAGGGCAACCATTATTTACCATTTAGTTATGAAGACCAATCGAAATGATCAAACGACATATAATTCATGATTGGAAGAGTTCATCAATCGCTAGCTACCTCTTTTATCTACAGTGTTCACAAAGACCATAAAAGAGGCATGCTCTAACAACAATAGCACACCTCACTCTTAGAGGAACCAAGGTGATACACTGCCATCTTGTGAGAGAATGATAAGTAGACCTTCGATCTCAGAGTCTGAGACTATAATGGAAAACCTGGCAGCCCTTATCCATTAGCTGCTCCTAGTTTTCGGGAAACATCAAATGTTAGGGGATCTTTTATGTGTGTACACATTCTTTGTCCTCATGCTTGATGGACTCATCTACAGCTCCTCGGCTGTGTCTGTGTTCCACTGTTCCTATCCCTGCGTGTTGCAGGTAAGTCGGAGGTGCATTATCCCCACTACTGTCATAGCAATGGGACTTAAAGCTCACATGAAAAGACCACTTGGAACTATTTCGATGTGCATTAGTATGGTAATTGTCTGCTCCGTTTGTTAGCCTCTCATCTGTGAAAATGTCAAGGCTAATCTGTCTGATTTCTAAGGAAGGGAGTGATGATAAACAACAAAACGTGCTGTGTTTTCCTGTAAGTCTAAAACAAGGGACGGAACAGGATCCCCTGGTTATCAGATTCCATCCACAACGCCAGCTTTTAGCATCTCTCTATCCGGTTTCTCACTCAAGCTCTCTCTCTCTCTTTCATCCCCTCTCAGTCTGCTGCGTGTGCAGTAAATCAGACTTTAAGAGCCATAGCACTGATGCGCTCTATCAAAATCTTATTATCAGCCTGCACACACTTTACACTGGATGACTATATTCAGCTGCACATAATGCTTCTGTGCTGGGGTCATCTACATGGACACTCTCGTTAAGAGAGACAGGTAGCATTTACAACCAGGCTCACACAAATATCCAGCCCTACGGTACAGTATGTTGCTAGGTTAAAAGTCAAAGGAGGGTGGCTGGATCGCAAACGAAAATCTCCTAAGCGTAGCGGAAGGAGTTTTTTTTAAATGGCTGAAGTGACCACACAACCCGTGATTGGTGCTGCCCGTACCGCTCTTGATTGTAATACCCAATAAAGCAGCCAGAGGATGAGCGAGCACAAAGCCAAGGTTAATGTGGAGATGGAGGGTGGCGATACGCACACTCACACTTGGCGAAAGGGACCCTGATGTCTTTTCATTTCCAATGTTCATCTTGTTATCTGTAATTGTTAAGGGATGATATGAAAGAGTCAGAGGCGCTGAGTAATAACCATTTGTGTGGCAGCCCCGCAAATTGATGCTTATGGTCCACCACAGACGAGCAGAGGTCGAGGGAGAGAGGCTGTGTGTGGGAGGAGAGGTAAAATGCAACACAATTAGGAAAATGGTCATTACATAATGCAATTTCGTTGCATTGACAAATCATGTGGTTTTTACCAGGCAAAGGTATTTGCAATGAAGATAGTAGACTGCAGGGCCCTGAATACAGGCACACTTATAGTGCACACAGTAATGATGTGCTATTATTATTAGTGGATGTGAACATAAGATAAGTCATGAAAAGAATATTGATTTAAGAATTGGCGCTGCTGAAATCCCAGAATTCAAAGGCTCTGTCACGACTCCCGCCGAAGTTGGCTCCCCTGCCTGTTCAGGCGGCGCTCGGCGGTCGTCGTCACCGGGCCTACTAGCTGCCACCGATCCCGTTTCCCTTTTCTGTTAGTTTAGAATGTGAGTTGCACCTGTTCCTATTTGTTTTTTCTTGATTTGCTCACCTATTTAGGCTTGTGAAGCCCGCCCTTGTTTTTGCGGGATTATTTTGTGTTCACGTTTTGAATCGGAGGTGTTATTGTGCTCCGGACCGTGTTACCCTGTGTTTTGGGTTGGTCAGTGTTTTCCGCCCTGTGTTTTGGGCATGACCCTTTTGTGCCGGAATAAAGTGCATTTTCCCGTGAACCCTCTGCTCTCTGCACCTGATTCCTACCTTCCACTCCTAGTCATCCCTGACAGGCTCTTCCATTAATATCATTATTGCCAATGCTCTACTCCTTTACTCAGACCTAATGAGGTTAACATACATCTCTTGTGAATTTGCCAGTGTAATCATTATTCATTATTAGCAGGTCTGATTACTTTAATGTTGAGTTATCATTTAGATAGTGCTATAACACTATACTTGCTACTACTGAGCCTGATCCACAATCCTCTCTCCTCCAGTAATGCATAGTATCCAGAGCTGGTCTTAGAGCTGGTCTCAGCTGCTGCTGTCTCCACCAGTGGAGGAAGTGTGGGGGAAAGGTCAGTCTAACTGAGGAAGTGAAGAACAGACAGATTCTAAAGGTCTGTGGCATTGTCAGGGTGTCTGGGAAGGAAAAATAAGAACAGTGGATGTGGTTGACACATACTGTATGTTTGTTCATTCGGGATTAGTTTGACAGCTGTGATGTCATAGCATAACACTGGAGACTATGGTGGGCTTTCTGGAATTAGAAATCATATTTGCAGTCACAAATATTTTGACTTGGGGATCCATGTTAGATTCCTCCCAGGTCTCTGTGGGGAAGAAAGCTGTGATCACTGAGGGAAGCCTGGAGATATAATATAGAACATGGTTTTGCAGCTGCAAACACAAATTAGATGTGGATAAAAATAGATACATATAGAGGGAGGAGATGGTTGTGGTCCCAGATGATATCAAATGTGTGTATGTGTATGTGTATGTTTGTGAACGTGTGTGTCTGTGCGTGTGTGTGTGTGTGTGTGTGTGTGTGTGTGTGTGTGTGTGTGTGTGTGCATGTGTGTTTGGTTTTGGTTTACTATCCATACACTCTTCTCCCTTTATCCTAGTTAAACCACACATCCATACACTCTTCTCCCTTTCACCTAGTTAAACCACACATCTATACACTCTTCTCCCTTTCACCTAGTTAAACCACACATCCATACACTCTTCTCCCTTTCTCCTAGTTAAACCACACATCCATACACTCTTCTCCCTTTTCCTAGTTAAACCACACATCCATACACAACTCATCTCCTTCTAACACAACCCAGAGGCTGCCTTCTCCTCTGCCCTGTGCTTTCTCTTCCTGGAAACAACAAGGTGACAGGAGGATGTCCTCCTACCTCCTCTGTGGGCGGTGCTGCTGCTGTGACAAACAGCAGCATGACGGGCCATGTGACATGGTGGACAAGTAGCTGATGGGCACTCCACGGTAGGCTATAAACCCTGTCAATCTCCCAGCGTCAGCCACCTCCAGTTTCCTGCTCCGCACAGGCAGCCTGGCCATTAACATTTCACAAAGTGCACCAAGCCACATTGATTATGAGCTCCCACAGCTGGTTAGCCAGATAATCCCACATCCCTCCTGGCAACGCGCTCCATTCTCCACACCTTTATTAATGGTCTATTTTTACATTGCGCTGTGTAGCCAGTGGGGGGCGGTATGGGGGTGGTAGGGATGAGACAAAGGAGGTCTCCAGGGTGTCTGGAAAAGGTCAGGGGAGGTAAAAAGTCCTGCAGTCCCACCGGGGCCTTGAGCCCGGCCTTCCTACTGACTGGCTCCCACTCAAGGCCCCCTCTTTACATAGAGCGAGGACAGGAGAGTAGAGGAGAGGAGAGAAAAAAGTGTTTTCTTATATCTCCCCTACTGATAGTTGGTATTTAAGGAGAAGAGCTTTCTGAGATTGCTTTCTAGCTCTGCATATGGATGTGGCGTTAAGAGTGCTTACTGACATGCGGAGGGGTATCTGGGGAGGACTGCATGATGCAAAGAGAGCCTCTCCAATTAGAGGCTCCTCCACATCACCGACACCTGGTGGCCTGGTCCATTCGCCACGTCAAAAGCTCCTTCATCCCTCTCTCCTCTCCTCAGCCGCTGCCGCTACGCACACCCACATCCACCGACTCACTCCCCTCCGTCCAATCACCTTTGTGCAGATTCAACCCATGCCGCTGAAAGCAAGGGCGACATTAGTTTCCCTATTTTTCTCTCTCCATAATAAATAAAGGCGCCACTCTGTGTGGTTTTTCTCCTGGAAATTGACGCCTGTCTCGTCAAATGTTGTGAGAAACAAAACACAGTTCTTTTCAAGCTGTAGGCAGTGTTCATATGAGTCTGTGTTTCATGTGTTTTCATTTGGGACAATACAGCTTATCTGTCAGCTTCTTGTTGTACTTCTGTTTTCTTTGACACAATGAGTAATACACATCAAATGAAGCACTCTGCTCATCGTGTCATTATTCTGTTTGTCACGCACCCATCGGAATGAGCTATTTTCTTCTCGTGCCGGGTCCTGTGTACTCCATTCTCTATGGAATTGGGCCCTTTAATGAATTATAATGTTTGAAAGTACTGCTCTGAAATGACCTCTGCGATGTTAAATTGAATATCGGTGGCTACATGAAACAAAGGAAAATGTTGACAAAGTTGTCAACAACATTACTGAAAAAGTAACTTGTACGGATGGAGGGTGGATTTTCCACCTTCATTTAGAACGGATGATAAATGATGACATTGCCTTGACTGGATGCCAGAATGAGGGCAAGAATGTCTCATCCAGGCCAGATTAATGGAGGCCTCGGTATTATCAGCCTGAGGTGAAATATTGTTGAGTCTTTGTCCATCATTAAACATTAATAATGGACAGAGTGCTTGGCTGGTCTCATCTGTATCCGGGGAGGGGGGGGGGGGGGGGGGGGGGGGGGGGGGGGGGGGGGGGGGGGGGGGGGGGGGGGGGGGGGGGGGGGGGGGGGGGGGGGGGGGGGGGGGGGGGGGGGTTGGTTGGTTGGGCAGGCTGCGTGTACTGGGGAGGTGAGGACAGAACGTCATGACCCCCCTGACATCCTCCTGTGCCACCTAAACACTGTACAATGCAGGGTGTTGTATTATTTTCCCTTTCCCAGCATGCAATGTGGTTTAAACCCTGCACGGTCAAGGTTCACTAGTGTTTCGATAATGTCCTCCCACTGGCCAAACCACACAGGGTGTGAGTCGCATATGGAGATATGTATAATTTTCCTATTTCCAGCATTCAGCCTGGTTAAGTGGACGCGGCTGCTATAGACTTTAGCCTGCTGTGGTTTTCCTGTCATTTAGATGCCATTTTCTTTCTTTCTCTCCTCATCTCTCCCTCCCACTATCTCTCTGGGGCCCTCTGACAGCTGTAAAGGCTTGTATCAAGGTGTTGACCTCCACGGCGCCAACGCCCCCCCCCCCCCCCCCCCCCCCCCCCCCCCCCCCCCCCCCCCCCCCCCCCCCCCCCCCCCCCCGCCTCCCTCTCCACTTGCTGAAGCCTCCCGCCAGCTCTCCCTCTCAGACACGGCTATCTGGAGCTGATCCTCAGCAGCAGATAACAATGTCTTTTATCTATGGGTTACCAGCACAAAGGGACCTCTGCATTGATCAAATGCCAACCAGCTGATGAGTCCTCAACAGACGGCTTTTACGCAGGCTGCGTCACCGCCTGGGGAGAGGGTGTTAAACGTGTACAGAAAACACAACGCTTTAACTCAAAGGTGTCACAACTCTTAAACTACCTGCAAGAATTGTTCTGGAGCATTAATGAAGGAAGATCGTTTGCCAGCTTTAGCTGAAAGTACCAACTCCACTGCTGTCTTACCCTAGCACAGAGATACAGTGCCTTGCAAAACTATTCATATCCCTTGGATTTCTTCACGTTTTATTATGTTACGAAGTGGGATTAAAATAGATTTGATTGTCATTTTTTGTTAACAATCTACACAACATTTATTTTTTTATTTTTACATTTGTTAAAGATTGATAGGAATTCAACCACTAAAATATAGTTGTTGCGTAAGTATTCACTCCCTTTGTTTAAGCAAGCTAAATTAGATCAGGAGTAGCATTTCAGGAGTTAAATTTGGCTTAACAAATCACATAAATTACATTGACTCACTCTGTTATTAAATAGTAGGGGTTGACATGATTTTTGAATGGCTAGCCCTTCACCTGTCCCCCATGCATACAACATCTATAAGGCACCTCAGTCAAGTGTTGCATTTCAAGCATGTATTTAACTACAAAGACCAGGGAGCTTTTGGAAAACCAACTAAAGAAGGGCAGTGATTGGTAGATGGGTAACAATAACTAATCAGACATTGAATATCTCTTTAAGCACGGTCAAGTTAATAATTATGCTGTGGATTACATATTAAACCACCCAGACACATCAAAGATACAGTCATCCTTCTGAACTGCACTGCAGGACAGGACTGGAACTTCACAGGGATGTTACCATGAAGCCATTGGTGATTTTAAAACAGTTACAGAATTAAATAGCGATGATGGGAGAAAACTGAGGATGGATCAACAACATTGTAGTGACTACACAGTAATGACCTATATGACAGAGTGAAAAGAAAGGGGGGGGGGGCACAGCATAGGGATACACTTTTTGGCCTAAATGCAAAGACGTTTGGGGAAAATCCATCACAACACATCACTGAGTAATTGCCTCCTTATTTTCAAGCACGGTGGTGGCTGCATCATGGTATGGGTTTGCTTGACATCGGCAAAGACAGGAGTTTTTCAGGATAACAAAAAACAGGATGGAGCTAAGTATAGGAAAAATTCTAGAGGAAAACCTGCATCATTCTACTTTACAACAGACACTGGGAGAGGAATTCACCTTTCAGCAGGACAATAACCTACAACACAAAGCCAAATCTACACCGGAATTGCTTACCAAGAACAGAGTGAATATTCCTGAGTGGACAAGTTAAAGTTTTGACTTAAATCTGCTTGAAAATCTATGCAAGACTTGAAATGGCAATCAGGCCATGATCCCCCAACATCTTGACAGAGGGTGAAGAATTATGAAAAGAGTAATGGGCTAATGTTGCACAATCCAGGTGTGGAAAGCTCTTAGAGACTCACACAAGAAGAATCATAGCTGTAATCGATGCTAGAGATGTTTCTAACATGTATTGACTCAGGGAGCTGAATACTTAAGCAACAACTACACATTTTTTCTTCCACTTTGACGGTACAGAGTATTTTGTGTAGATGGTAGCCATTTTTTTTTATATTAAATACATTTGAATCTCACTTTGTAACACAATAAAATGGGAAGAAATCCAAGGGGTATGAATACTTTTGTAAGGCACTATGAAGCATCACTGTCTGAATCACTGTAGTCTGTCAGTCCTGCTGTTGTTGTCAGATTTAGGTGTTGGGGAAGCCCAATTGAGCACACAGTTAATGGAAACGGCATACAGCGAGATAATGCCATCAATTCCACTCCGGGTCCCATCAATTCAGCCATTACGACCTGCACTAGTCTAGTCCGTCTTTGATGTACTGCCATGCTTACGTGTGCATAACCACACAGGATTTTTTTTTCTCCCTCTCTCTTCAGATGCTGTCAGAGGAGCGTGTGCATGACGGTGAGGATATGTACAGTATGCATGTATGAGTTCATATGTGCACATCTCCGTCTATGTTAACACGCCGTCTGGAAGTCATCTCTTGCGACTAGATGTCCTTGGCATGAATTAAAGCTTAGCTATAAATCGGGAACCTGCGGCAACCGAGGGATTGGCGATGAATGAGAATCGTCCCTTGTGGTCTGAACAGTCTAAATCAACATTCACCTTCCCCTAGTATCTGCTCTCTCTCAGTGACTTGCGCCTCTTTGTGTTCCAGGCTGACCTTCTCGAGGAGAAGGCATAAATAACATATGGGGAAGGATGCAGTGACCACCAAAGCTCTTGGGGATTCAATGATCAAGGATGCTGCCGGAATAGCAAGCACTTCCATCTCCCAGAGCACAAGTGGCTCTTTGGACTTTATAAAAAGCTCAATGGTGCTTTGGTTTTTGTTCCATGGAGAGAACAGATACATTAACATTCCACCCACTTATAATGCCTGTATTGAGATCTCTGATTAAAAATGGTGTCATTTTGTACCTGCCTAATACTGTGGGTAATGGTTTGCCATAGAAATACGTTGTGGAGCATGATATCATCTGTGATTATACTTATCTATGAATTGAGTTGCTATTCTCATCCCCTTATGAAAATGTCACAAATGACAGTGGAGTTCTCACAGTGGGCTCCTCGTACAAACACGCATCACTTTTGCGGCAGTTTGTCTTTCTCTCGTCCCGTTGGAGGCAGCAGGAAGAATTGACACAACAAAGTAACTCTTTTGGTTCTTTACCATTGATTTAGTTGAATAACTCATCTATATCTCCTGCTGATTTCAAGCTCTAAATAGCTGTATTTGGGTGCTTGCCTTGCAATCATTCCACAACAGCATGCAAGGAACTTGTGTAATTAAGCTCCACCATCCTCTGTGAATCCCATCCAGGGAGTGGGACTTTAATTCTCCACTAATTGAGGCCATCGCAGGGGACAGACAAGGTATCAATGGCTCCTTGAGGGTTGGTGGACTGCTGAGAAGGAAGATTAAAGTGGGTAACTGGTTCTCCACAGCGGAGTCAGACACGCCTACTCACCACCAACCCCCTCCACCTCCCCCCAAGGTGCTCATATAGGAAAACCCGAGCCTCCCCAAAACAAACCGTGCAACATTGGCTTGCGAGAAAGTTAATGATTGTTTATTCTTTGTTGTTCTGAGAAGTAGGGGAGCAGGTGGGCTGATTGATTGGCTTAATTTATGCTGATATCTATTGTAATTGTTACTGTTGTTGACAGCTGTTCCGTCAGCTCCAGTGAGATGGTAGACCATAGGGAGCTAGAGGCACCCGCTGATGCTATGTCTAATAAGCGGATCCATTTGTAAATATGGTTTATTTATTCAGGAGTTATGAGAGGTGTGTATGCTTTATTTGCTTTGCGTTTTGCCGAGCAAAAGGGGCTAAGCTAAGGCATGCAGCCCCATCAGAATTGTTTCCTTAGTTTTTGGTGACAGTTGTTTTGTGTGTAATAACGTCGGCAAATAGCGGCGCTGCAATACCTCGTTGCTTTCATGCTCACTTTACCAGAGGTGATGTGAAAAGAATTGACTGTGAGGAGCGCCTGTCGCAGGACGCCGTCACGGACGCCGTCTCCCACTTTCCCCATTTCGGTGACAAATCTGACAGCTCTGATGCCGCAGAGATTCAGGTAATGGTTTGCTGCTGCTGTCTTAGGGAGTTGTCTTGAGTTATACCTGCCTATCACACGTCTGCATGAGGGATCTTCAGAGACGCAGAGAGTCACAGGCTGCTCATAAAAATAGCTCCTGTTCTGTTCCAAGTGTTGTAAAGCATCTCCTGTCAATGGTTTAGGGTTTAGTTTAGATGCTGCCTAAGCCGCATCAAGCAGGTTCCACATTGTTCTATACTTAGAAGAATGGCTTGTCAGAAGTCATTGTTTTCCAATGGAGGAGTGCAGAGGTTCAGAAAGGATGCAAAGCTAAAGGCTTGTTCAAATGTGCAAAAATAATGACAAAGCTTAATCAAGTGCAATACATCAACCTAAAAGATATGTACAGTTGAACAGTGCATGGTTCATGCACCACATACAGTAGGGCATGCAATTTTGCCAGCTTAAGGTTGGTTCTCTTTGAAACAGCGTTTGACTAGTAAGCCAAGTCATTTTGCTTGCTTGTTTGAAGCTATGCTAGACCCTTTATGATGTATTGAGGTTTCTAACCTTGGCCAATTACATACACATTCTCTCCTTGTTTTGCTATGACGCCGGAGAGCAACTTGGCCCTGCAAAACAACACTTTGTTGCTTTGTTTGCACAAAAAAAAAATGTCAGCCTTGTGTGATTCTTGTCTTGCGTGCTAATGTTTCCCCTTAGTGGGCATGGTAGTGCTCCATTTACCTATTAGATCACTGGCACACCAAAATGAAGCCCGTTTTACCCTTATTCGTCGGGGGGTAACACTTGGCGCAAGAATGCTCTTGTGCTTTTTAAAACCAGTGTTTTAGGAATTTATATCAAATGGAATCACACAAACACATTCCATACAGATGCTTGTCAGAAGAGGCCAGACATTAATGCGGCATAAAGTACAGTAGTGTGCAAAGGTTATTATTATCAAATGGATATTATACCAAACAGGTGGCATGTTATCCATGAAAATTCTGATCCACAGTAAAGCCTATCAGAGATAACATGCCTTTGGTGAAATCTTTGAAATTTTGACAGCTGATTTAATGGCTGTAATAAAAACCAGAATCTGTGATTTGTTTCTCAAATATTTATAGCTTATCTCTGGTTGACTTATTTATCAATTGTTCAGACAATACAGGTCACCCTGTGCGAAGGAAATGGTCTACTGAGAAGAGGGGGTGGTGGACTCTGTCGGGAATGTGTTTTTTGGTGAGCATTGTCCTCTGGTGGACGGAAAAGTAATAGACATATTTGATAATGGAGGGCCTCCACCCGAACGCAGTCAGTGCCATTGTCCCCACATTTTCTCTTTATCCTTACACAGGAAATGTTGCTCACTGTACAGTCAGATTCAACGTTAATGATGTATCCAGTGCTTAATCATAAATGGTTGCCCTGACCCGTATGTGCCCACAAAATGACGCATTGTTGTCAGTACTGTAGGTGACCCCAGCGTTTGTATTACTATGTAAAATAAATGTATGCCCTCCAAAGCCATGCATCTCTAGGGATGGGGGGGGGGGGGGGGGGGCTGTCTTACAAGTCGGGTACACATCAGCACTTTGAAATACAACAGCGGAAATGGATCCGCTCACAGCATTACATTGATTAATTCAAAGGTGTCAAAAGGAAGGTCTTCCGAATGTACATTACGACAATTTAAGAGTCATGAAATTCTGCAGTGTGGCCTTGGAGCAGGAGAGGGAAGGCAATGCCAGAGAGAGAGAAAACGAGTGAAGGAGAGAGAGAGAGAGAGAGAGAGAGAGAGAGAGAGAGAGAGAGTGAGAGAGAGAGAGACCAAATCCTTTGCTTCTACTTTGCTGCCGTTTCCTCTGCTCAAGGTCAGAGAGTGCTCTGCTCGGCTCGGTGGCCGCAGCTGGTGTCTACGGGGATGTGGATTGTAATCAATTCTAACATTTCAAGGGGAAAATGATGAGAACGAGTCGCTCAAAGGAAGATAGATGAGAGAGGGCCGCCACAAACATACAGATCAATAATATGCATAGCCCAAAGGACAAAATACAATAAATAACCGTTTTAATCGATGAGCTTGAATGGGATTGGAGTGGAAAGAAAATGACAGTACTCTGAGGAATGTGCAGCGGGTGGACACAAACAGAAAGAAGGCATAGACACATCTGGCTTTCATGTTGATATCAAATGTCTGTTAGAAATCAAATATAACTGATCTAGAGAAGGATTCACTACGAATCCAGATAATTAAACTAGGTTAATAACATTAGATTTACATCATTTTTTTTTGTGTCATTTAGCAGAAGCTCTTATCCAGAGCCACTTAGTGTCTCCTTCAAGTTACAGTAGTTGTTGATGCTGTTAGGACACTATTGCATAGTCGCTGTTCAGGATATCAATGCACATTCAGCCTTGAGTTTGTAAATCTACTATAAGCAATGGCTTGGTTAATTGCCATTTGAAGAAATTATTGTTTCAACCTTGTGCTCAGATGTTCATTGTGATATTGTAGAGTATGCTCGTAATCCAAAGTCATATACAGGCAAGGCAACAAATGTGTCATGTAACATGCTCCTATTGGGTTTTGTAACCATGGCCATAGAACCAATTTAATTGATACAAGACCACGCCATAAATCACAAACCAAGTCACATTAACCTTATTATCTCATGTCATCTCGCTATGACAACCATGAGAAACAGAGTGTATCGGCTTTATAGAGGTGTACACTCCATGTGGACAGATCGCCTCTTGGATCCACTCCGATCTGCCAGTCCTGACTGACTACCACTACATGGGGTGGCTCTATGGTTTCCGCTGCTCTCTCATAGCCCTGTCTTTCTGTGCTCAATGCAGCGAGACACTCTAATACCACTGGATCCCCCTATGAGGGCAGTGAAGCATAGGTGTCACTCCACAAAACCGGGTAGCGTTTCAGACAGGAGGGTTAATGCTGCGAGTCAACCGCTACAAAGTTGTGAAGGTTCAGGAGTCAGGGCTCAGGTCTGGATTTGGAGGGTACTAGGGAGGGTGGGGGTGAAAGGCTAGAGGGGTGTTGGGGGGGGGGGGGGGGGGGGGGGTCTGTGCTGGCTTCTGATTCAGTCGATGTGATGACGGCATAAAGGCGGGTGAGAAGCTGTCAGTTCCTTTGAGACGATAATCCGAGAAATCTTTGCCAGTGACAAATGGGGCGATGGAACCTGCCATCTTGAAATTACAGAAAAAAAATGGGCAACTTCACCTGACAGCAACAAATGAGGCGTGTGCCTGGGCCCCTGCACAATCACACAGATCTAAACCCATCTGATGCCCTAATCCCCCTGAAATAACCCCACTGGGAATATCAGACAATATCCACACACCCTGTCTGAGAATGTGTGTATAAGAGAAGAATGTGTGTATGTGTGTGTGTGTGTGCGTGTGTGTGTGTGTGTGTGTGTGTGTGTGTGTGTGCGTGCGTACATGTGCACACACAAGTACGTGCTCAGTGAACTCTGTCAGACATTGTAGATGGAAGAGGTGGCATTGAAATATGACAGTTCTCACTTCAATTGAAGTCTGCCCGTAGCCTGGGCGCTGGGAGACACAGAGAGATCACTCTCACATAGAAAAGGAGACGCTTACGGACAGAGCTCTGTTGAAATGTGATTAGAGTGACTGTCAGAAGTACGCAGCTCTCCAAAGCTTCACCTCACAGGGAGCTCAGAGGTGACTGCCTGAATGAGGCTGAAGGATTGTGGAGTGTGGGGGTTACCACCAACATACCACTTAGCCGGAGTTGGTCAGATGGCAACTTGTGCTCCACTGCCTTGAGAAACACCCACGACAACTAACTCAATGCTCAATATGAAAGTAAGAAAAAGACTGTCGTTTTTCAGGTTCTTTTCAGACCCGTTTGGATGCTGACAGAGTATATAAAGAGATACAGCACCATGTTCTTTGGAATGAATCATCTCTACGGTGTATTTCTAAATAAATTAACTGAAGTACACAATGAGGAGAAGTAACCAAAGGGTGCACTGTAACGCTGTGACAGGTCTGTATGTGGGTGGTGTTGTGAGTGTTTGGGGAGGATGGATTTGACAGAGAGCGGGCTGGTGATCATGGATGAAACAGAGGGGCCTGTTATTCACAGGGCCATGACAAGGCATACATCCTCCCATGAACTGAGTGAAGAATATAGCCGAAAAACCTCCAACTCCATCACTACCCCTGAAAATCTACAAAATGGTTGCACTGATCCGCTAGGTGTTTATAATTCACCCTGTCCTGCCTGCCTCTCAGTAGGACTGTAAGCGTGCAGTGGAAATGAGGGGGGATTCCTGCCATCATGATTCAGGTTGGATTGAGAGAAACGTGTTGATTATACCCAATCATCCCTCCCGCTGAGTGTGACACAAAAGTATCAGGAGCATCGGAGAGGTAGGGGGAATAAATCTTGTCATAGTTTTATTATAAAACATTGAGAAAAAGTAAGAAATATTACACTGATCATGCTCTATATTACAAGCAGCTCCCCTCTCAACCAAAATGTGTTCAGTTTCTCAGATCCAATGAAACGGTAATAAATTACACTTTTCCTGTTTTTGCAGGTGAAAAGACAATAGAGCATACAACAACTGTACAGGACATGGAAAATAAGAAGAACACATGTAGAATTATGCAAGGCTGATGAAAAACGCACGTAAAATCAAATATCCTCCTACAGTCCAACATGACATTTGAACGTCTATTTTGAGAGCATTCGTTCAACACCATTAAACCAGGGATAATTCACACACACAATTCACCGGGAACGGAGGCTAATTGAGTGGTTTTATAATACAGAGTGCCATTCCCGGTGGAAACCAGTTCATAAACGTGACCGTGGAAGTATAGCAGGAAAAGCAGAGGGAACAGTCAAGAGGCCATCTTTGACCCTTTTGTGAGTGTAGGTTGCAGGGATGCTGTTGAGGCCTGGTGAAGGCAGAGGAGGAAGCTGTGGTATTGGAAGGAACGGTAACCTCCCGTGATAATGACAGTGTTAGCTGTGAGCAGGTCAGAACCAGAGACAGAGAGAGCCCTGGCCAGCACTGCCACCGCTCAGGAATGTACTTCACAATCATATCAGTCTTGCTCTTTCCTTCCCTCTACAACCCAAGCCACTGATGGAGAGAAGGCTGAGGAGGAAAAACAACTCCCTGGTCATGAGTGCCCCTGACCTGACCAGACCAGACCTCTCTCCCTCTGTGTGGGGCCATCCCTCTCTGGGGAGCATGTGGAGATATAGGATCTTTATGATCGACAACAAACAACATCCTATACTCCAGCCACGCTCTTCCTGTTTCTCTCCCTGCTGGCTGGAAGTAAGTCGCCTTTGCCATCTGTACAATTGGCTATCCCATTGCCTTCCACAGGGCCACTAGTGCAAATGGGATTTACCATAACGTAGCTGCGATCTACAGTATTTCATAGCACTAACTGATGCTAAAAATGAAGGTGGGGGTCACGAGAGAGGGAGAGGGGGAGTGGAGGGATGCTGACATTTTCTCAAACAAACCAAACAGAGCTGGCCTGGATGGTGAGAGCAGGGGCAGAGTAAACAGAGGGAGGTATGCAGCAGTCCTTTTCAGAGGCATTTGTTGGTCTGCTCTGCTCCCCCCTAAAGCCTGTCTGCTCCCACCACGCCAGGCTCTGTGACTAATTAGCATTCTAAAAAAGTATGTCGAGAGAAAGTCGACAACCTCAACCCTGGCTACCCCCCTCCTCCCACCCAACTATTCCGCCAACTCTCGCCCACCACTTCTCTCCACATCTCCCACCTGGCCAGGCAGAGGAAAGAAAGCATCTTCTCTGACCCGGCCCCATTCACAGCTCCCTTTACTAGCCTGCAGACATTGATTTTCATTAATGAGTGGTGGTAGTCTGGGGGATCCTCTGTGGCTCTACCCAGCGCTAGTTAATGATTTGGCATCATATCTACCCGGTGTGAAGGGACCTAGGTTCAGTGCTGCTGGCCCAATATACAGAGGATGTTTACTTATCATTATGATGGATGGGGGAAAGAACCTACGGTATCCCGGCAGCTGTCAGCTTTGCACCAATATTTTCACAAGACACTTGGAGGATACATTACAAAATGGGTAAGCAAATGTTACTTTGTCATACACAAATAGGCATGTATTCACGACATGAAGATGTCTGGAATGTACACATGTACTGGAAGTGCTGCATCTCGTTACACAGTAAAGCACCAATTGTGAACCATGACAGATAAGAGGGACCAGGCCTGACAAGTGCATGTGAGAGTTGTGATCAAGTTTGAACGTTTTACATATACGATGTACAGTCTAACGATTGAATCTGCTGAGCTTTCGCGGTAGGCATACCTCTACATGTAAAAGAGCTGGAATCATGGTGCACATGCAGCACACAAAGCCCATGGTGCACTTGACAAATGCTAAGTAACGTGTGGGCCATGATAACTTAAAATGTCATCGGAAACCAGACACCTTTAAATATAAAAAAAAAAAAAACATTTGTGAGCTAAAAATGCAGATGTTCTTAGAGCTCTTTTGATGTTGACAACGTCTGGGCGTACAACACATGCATTTACACAGAGAGTGTCCTGCAATCATTTGTTGCACTGTATTTCCAGTTATGAGAAGACGCTGCTTTAGCATGAATGTCTTTGCCCGCATTGCCATCGTTAGCACAACGTGTCCACAAACATGGAGGTGATTCTCTTTTATTTCGCTAATCACTGTTAGTCAAGTACTCCAGGAACAAAGACTGCGCCTCAGTTCTCTTATGCATTATGGCCCAAAATGTATTTTTGAACCACAGTGTCCTTTAGAGTTGTAGCGCATATTATGCCATTTCCCTCCAATTTGCAGCTAGAGGCTCATGGGAATAAGGAGTCCTCCAATCTTATAGCTTTTTTGCCATTGCAGGACTTGCAGCACTGCTGTCCGTAGAACTTGTGATTGCACACACTGTGCTGAGGAACCAGATGACACCAGCTGAAGAAGTCGACACAAGACTGCTCGCCTGATGGAGAGAGGATCAGGAGGATAGTGTTAATAGACGCGAGACCAGCAGAAATGTCAGACAGAACTTTACAATTGTTCCTACGAGTGGCTGAATTAGGTCACCTTTGAACGTTGGCGCAGGAGCAGGAACGTGGGCAGGAGGAGCAGGACAGAAGTGTGTGTTGCAGGCCCGGGATGTTACGGGTCTCTGGTGGTTCAGGCATCCAGCTGCAGGACGTCCCTGTCTCAGACACTGGATAGAACGGGACTGTACCCCTCCCCCACAGGATACAGAACACTGAGAGAGAGAGAGAGCGAGAGAGCGAGAGAGAGGTGTTGAGGATTGCGCATAGAGTAGATTACGAATGCATACACCATGTCCTTTACCTCCAAGCTATGTCTAGGGAGAGGAGAGAGAGAGAGCCTACGTGCATACAGACATCACAGGCCCGCTGATCAAGGGGAAGTCACATGTCAGACTGTAAGAGGTTGCCTTGGTAGATACTACATACATATACATGAATATCACCCCCTTTGGGCCTAACAGCAGAGCGAGAGAGAGCGAGAGGATGCTTCACTAAATCCATATCCATTCAACATGAATCCCCATCATGTCTGGGAGAACAGGCAGGGTGGATGGAGAGTGGATATGCGTACCTGCTGCCAAGGAGAAGAGTACCAGCCCAGGACCACAGCACTGGCTGTCCTTCCTGGGGCGACAAGTCGAGGCTCTGGGCACGGCCCCCTGCTGCAGGTCTGCTGGAGATCCCCAGAGGGTTTGGGAAGGTTCCTGCACCTTCTCATAGGGAAGTCTGTGTAGCCCCCCTGTGAATCCCTCTCCCCACAACGTAGCTCTCTCCTTCTGACCCCTGGGCCACAGGATGTGGAGCACTGCGGAGAGAACGGCCAGAGGGGGCACCATTAGCAAAAAGAGAGCAGAGAGAATAAGACGACGTGAGAACCCTCAGAGAGAAATACAGCTGGTCCCCCAGTGGAGCGAACAAGACAAGGTCACCCCGCATCGCCATAGCAACAGTGCTTAACTTACAAAGTGAATGTCTGAATGTCTGTAAAGTTTACATTTGGCATTGAGGCTATTTGCTTTGTTCTGACGAGGGGACACAGCATCAGCACTCTGGATGTGTATGTGTGTCACAAATGCATTTCTGTCTAGACATTTTCAATGCATGTATTGGGTTCTTTGTGCGTCGGCGTGTACAAGGTTATACAAAAGTATGTGTGGGTGTGTTTGTACAGCATGTGCGTCTGTCTGTCTGTCTCCGTGAGTCACTACCTCGCCCCAGGGTGTTGTGAACCACTGCAGCCGGTCATTCTTGGGGCAGCGGCGCAGAACGCAGGTCTCTTGGGCCTTGGGTTTGAGGTGTGGCTTACACATACTGTCCGGCACCACCACGGCCTTTGCTCCGGGGTCAGTGCTCCTGCAGAACACGCCGCGCTTCCTCATCCCACGCCCACACGACTTGGAACACTGAGAGGAGAGCAGAGGAACAGAGGGTCTGGTAAACTCAGCCTGAACTCAGACTGGGAGGCAAGCTCAGAATGAGTTGTGTCTGAGCCCTGTGAAGGATGTAGTCAACAAGGGAGGTAGTCAGTGCACGGTGAAGTGCACTCTGTCTACAGTCCGAATGACCTGTGTCTAAATCGCTACAAAAGAGACACACACTCATCTTGAGATGGCCCGAGAACTCTGAAAAACAGTGGAACATAACAGCGTAGGTCAGGTATGTTCAAATTATTGCATAAGGGAATGTCATTTTATTTGTACCATATACTGTGCACTGCTTGATAAAAAAAAAAACATATACGTCAGACAATGCAGTGAAGAGAAAACGTCCCTCAGGGTCTCTGCGGTATCACTGACAGACAGGCGTTTACAGAAACAGCAGGTGGAGATCCCAGTCACCACCGGCTCAGACGGAGAACAAAGTCGCTGATCATGACTAGGTATCATAGCCTCTATAAATCCAGCCATGTCAGTTTTGCCTAGCCAACTCTAAAACTGAGGGACTCACAATAATGATGCGTGATTAATGATGATAATATTGAAATAGTTCTGTTATATAGTACTGTTCTCAGGCCAGTGAGTATGCAATTAACCCTGTGTCCAGCAGAGGGCGGGGAAGTGTTTTCTCCATGCAATAGGCCACCACAGACATTTGCTTATTAATTGCAGCGTTATCTGACATATCTCAAAGTCCTATATTATCAAATTATCATTTTTTCAAAATGTAATGGCAGTATGTGGGCATGTCGTGCAGTGTGGCCTACCTGTGACCAGACCCCAGAACTCCACTCAGGTGGGCAAGCCTGGTTGTGGCAAGGCAGCACCTGGGCCGGGGAGATGACGGGGCACAGGGAGTGAGCCACCACCTCCTCTCGCTGGTACGTCACCTTACGCAAGCACTGGATGTGACGTGTCTGTTGGCCGCCCCCACAGGACTGACTGCAGGGCCCCCAGTTCCCTGTCGTCCAGCTGAGGAGAGAAATGGAGAGAGAGACGTGTCAGTTCATGTAGCAAACCAACAAACGCTCCTCGAAAAAGAGTGACTGAATTATGAGAAACAGAATGGTGGTAAACCTCTTAGAGTGACTCATAAACCTGCACGTGATCTCACAGTCACATACACACACACTCTGCAGAATAACTGCTGTACTCAGCACAGTCAGCAGGGAACCTATCCAAACAGATGATTTGGCTGTATACTTTCCGCTCCTAACCTCTGTCATAAGCGTGTCAACCACATGACGCAGATCCCTAATCACAGCAAGGAACCACAGATTTCCTACATTTATTTTGGGTCTAAACACAGCCATCACTCTCTACTCTGTGCCCACAGGAAGGACAGAGACACACGCACACACATACAGGTATATACACATGCACCCACACTCACACAAACATACTGCAGATGTGCGGTAACAGCATCAGTCTATGCACGCAGCACACACACGAGAATCTTAACATAAACATTACATCCCTGGGGCAGACCTCCCAGCCACCCCGGACCTCTATACCAGGCGGTGTCAGAGGAAGGCCCTAAAAATGGTCAAAACCTCCTGCCACCCAAGTCATAGACTGTTCTCTCTGCTACCGCACGGCAAACTGTACCGATGCACCAAGTCTGGAACCAACAGGACCCTGAACAGCTTCTAACCCCCAAGACATAAGACTGCTAAATAGCTAGCCAAATTACCTGCGTTGACAATTTCTGCACAGACTTTTTTTTTTTTTTTACTCATCACATACGCTGCTGCCACTGTTTATTATCTGTCCCTTTATTCCTAGTCGTATGTACATATCTACCTCAATGACCTCGTCCCCCTACACATCAACTCAATACTGGTACCCCGTGTATATAGCCAAGTCATTGTTACTAATTGTGTAACTATTGTTACTTTTATCATTGCGTGTTTTACTTTTCTATTATTTCTACATTTTTTCATCTCTCTCTGCATTGTTGGGAAGGGCCCGCCCGTAAGTAAGCATTTCACTGTGAGTCAACACCTGTTGTTTACGAAGTATGCGATTAATACTTTTGTGGTTTGATTTGTGTACAACATACTTAAACACTGCAAGGTTTCCTCCATACAGTATGAGGCTAACCTTATACACCCGACTCTCACCTTCAGTTAACCCCTTAGCCCAACTCTCCTCTCCCCTGGCCTAGTCTGGCTGTAGGGAGGGACAGGATGCTACACTCAGTGTCTCCACTAGTTGCGGTCTTCTGGTATCTCTGGATCATTCTCAGCCTCTGATGAAAGCAGCCTGCCTCGAAAATAGACTGTGTCTTGGCATTTTGGGGCAAAGGGAGATTTAGCGCAAATGACTGCTCTGACAACCACATGACCAGGGGCAAGGAGGACGGACAGCTGACTCAGTCGAGTTCTGAAGCTCCGGTGCCGACCAGCCACTCCTACTGCCCTTCTGTCAGACCTTTCATTTCCCTTCAAACCCAGCTCTGATAAATAAGAGAGAAGGCTAAACTGCAATTTTGAGGGGAGAAACACGACCCGTCTAGCAAAGCACCGGTTCAGATTTATATTCTCTTTTTTTCCACTGCAATATAAATACAAATATGTGCTTCAATGTTGGCTTAGCTGTAATTTGTATTTCTGGAATCTTTCAATAACTCGCATGTGTCCAGCCATACATTTTAACTTGAAAAATGTTGGGAATATTGAGAAATACTGGATGGCTTTACATTCATGCAGCGGTTACATTTTACTGTCATGGTATGGGGTTGCATTTCGCTGGCATACGTTGACTTTTCATCGGATGCATAATCTGATCGACAAATTACTGCACTAACAATCTGTTCAAGTGTAACGTAAGCAGTGAAAGATCTCGCACAGCAACCAAAAGCACCTCAGGTTAGAACTTCAAGCACCATTCTAAACAGCAGTCTCTCTGAGCTTCTCCTCCTCCCCCTCCTCCTTCTCCTCCCTGCTCTGGGCCTGCCTGCTGATGTCTCCCCGTTTCTCCCATTGTTTAGTGCACGTGCCACAACTACCCAGGAAGAGCCAGGTAAGTAACTCTACAGCTGCAGCCTGCCTACGGGGATCTTCTTCAGAGCATTAAATAAACTATAAACTAAATAAACAATCGAGTCAAGTAAATAGAAAGGGAAGCAGAAGGAACATTGAGAGAGACGGACAGAAGAAAGTAGAGAGAGAGAGAGATTAGAAACGGACGCAGCAGGGGAACTGCAAAACTCTTTAAGGCATTAACATTCATCTCTCTGGTGACATCCTGGGCTGGCAGATAAAGTTGGCTGCTAGAAGGCCCCGTGGTGTTTGATCTCACCATGCCCCATACTGCACAGAAGCCAGTGGCCCTTGCAGGCAAGCCTGCATTGTCTGGTTGAGGCTGGGGCCCGAGACCAGTGCTGGATTCCTGGCTGGCTAGACTGATCTGGCCCTGTGGGGATCCAGACTCTCTCTCTATAATAAAACATGGACAGACCTGTCAGAACTGCAGATAGTCGCTGGAAAGAGGCCTCTTTTACGCGCCTCCTTTTCTGTTTTTGATAGCATGCCCGTACAGTTTGGAAGTATTTATAAAAGGTATCCCATAAATCCTGACACTTAATCAGCGGGAAACATGGTCCACTGATTCAGGAGTCTGGTACTGATGGACAGGACTCTTGCTCTTGGATTTATGTTGATGATATCATTCACCTGGACGGCACACACTTCCTCTCCAGCTCACACGGGGGGGGGGGGGGGGGGGGGGGGGTCATTAGTGGTCTGGTCCATTTAAACTTTTCCCCTGATAGCAGATATAGTCTGACCCAGATTACAGGGAAGAAACCCCCTCTCAAATGGTGGGAGCCTCGCAGAAAAACAGTGGCAGCGTGTTTTAAGTTGTAACTGATAGCTGGCTGGTTATTAACCCTCACAGGCGGGGCAGCACAGCCTCGGGTCTTAGCCTTCTATACAGTGACGGAGCCGCCTGTGGAAATGTGAAGTGGCAAAAAAATTGGACCGCGGCACATACCACAGAAGAAGGGAAGGTGATCTCTGTGGTATGTGCTGCTGTCCAATTTTGGCGACGTTAGTCCCCTGAGCACAGAAGAACGTGAGTGGTGTAAGTGGTCTAGCCCTAGGCCTACAACATGTCTGAGCGATAATGACGTAGAATAGAATGATGTACCAACGCAATCCGCAAGATGCAACAGTACCGTACTCACACAACAACACACACAGCAAAGGCGCTCACTGACTCCCAGCAGGCTTAGAGTTGTTTTACAATCACCCACTGTTATTGAACGATTTGTCAAGGACAGGGAAAGCTGCACGGGTTTGGACAGGGAAAGCTGCACGGGTTACTATTGTTTCTTTAAGGATGTCATATGGTCCTGATTTCCACCTCAGCCACCATCACTCATATACGCTGTACTGTAACGTGAATGTGGGGGTGGGACTTCAGACAACACAGGCAGACAACAACGAGGAGAGGATGACAGGCGGGTGGAGAGAGAGAAGGCGTTTCTCATCTCTTTGTCAGTGTGTCGGGCTCAAAGAGTCTCTCTACTGACGGGTTCATGGCTGTTCCTTTTGATGCAGGAGCATCGTAAATCGAGCCAGTCCCATAGGAGCTGAATGGACTGAGCCAGTCCCATAGGAGCTGAATGGACTGAGCCAGTCCCATAGGAGCTGAATGGACTGAGCCAGTCCCATAGGAGCTGAATGGACTGAGCCAGTCCCATAGGAGCTGAATGGACTGAGCCAGTCCCATAGGAGCTGAATGGACAGAGCCAGTCCCATAGGAGCTGAATGGACTGAGCCAGTCCCATAGGAGCTGAATGGACTGAGCCAGTCCCATAGGAGCTGAATGGACTGAGCCAGTCCCATAGGAGCTGAATGGACTGAGCCAGTCCCATAGGAGCTGAATGGATTGTCACTGGAGCAGAGCTCAAAGTGAAGTCCATTCAATATGCCAATTTGCAAAGTTGAGAATAGTATCCAGTGACTGAAGAAAATGGCTGGTGTGTGAAATAAATTCCCCGAAGGATGAGACCAACCAAAATGTCTGAAAGGATTGCTGGTGCCCAGTAAGTGTCTGGAAATTACTTTTACTGGTCTGTCGTGGTTGTAGAAAATTGTTGACTATCCCAATTTAGCAGACAGTCGTTAATAATGGGCTACTAAATTCGTCTGTGATCTCTGTCTGGCTTTTTCTAGCATCTTCCTTCTTTCTCTCCGGTGGCGAAGACCGGCCATTGAGGAGAAGCGAGAGGCTGCGGTGATCTTCTTTCAGAGCTGTCTCTGAGCTGAACCTTATCGGTGCGAGCGGTCCTCAGATGGCCAGGCAGAGTGAAACTGAGCATGAGTGGGGGGATGGGGCAGCTCTCCGCGGCCTAGAAGCTGTGGCTTTGAGCAGGGGCCAGCGCTGGGAATAGCAGGCCGGGCCTGCCCCTGTCTGGAGGGTATGTTAATCCTGTTTGGTTTGGGAGCCGGAGCCTTGGGTAGGGAACGTACGGGGCTCTCCAGCAGGACGCGACAGGGAAAGAAGGCTGAGTAGTCCCTGCCCACAGTAAAGAGACCACACCAGCATCCCAGACCCAAGCCACAGCAGCTCGCCAGTGGAACTACTGCACAGAAAGTAGGCTGAGGTTGTGGTATGAGTCTGTCAGAAAGAGGGAGAGAGAGACAGAGAAATAGAGACAGGCAGACAGGCAGACAGAGACAGGACAGACAAGACAGACAAGACAGACAAGACAGACAAGACAGACAAGACAGACAAGACAGACAGACAGAAAGAGAGAGAAAGAGAGAGTTAATTACTAGGCTGGGCAGGGCTGCGTGTTGCACAGGTGAGAGCTGAGCACTGGTCTGGTCTGAGGGTTGCACTGTGTCGAGTTGACTTGGGTCCGCTGATCTTGAAAACAGATGGCCTTTGTTGAGATCTGACCTGAAAGGGAGAAAAAGAGAGAGAGAAAGAGAGCGAGGCAGAAAGACATCATTCTTATCAGTTTTCCTTGTGTTTTACAACCACTGAAAAGGTCACACAAAGCCCACTCTCTTCTCCCGTCTGGGCAACACGGGAGGGCTTGACAACTAAAGTAAAGTATGAACGAAATAGTGACAGGGTGCAGATAGCGATCTCTGCTCTAAGCTTGTCTAGAGCTCTCTGTCTGCTGTCACCCTCCCTACTGGGATAAAGTGAATGGAGTAAGCGAGCCACTGATCCAGGCTCACATATAACAACACACACACATTTGCTGACATACATTGATGAGTGAATAGGACAGAGTACTCAGGGAGGTCTGTAAAAGGACCAAGGGAGACCGTGCAACCTTTTCACTGCCGCTTACAAAGATGCTTTTGATAAGCCAGAACGCACTTCCTGCCACCCTAATGTACCACACGCACACACACACACACACACACACACACACACACACACACACACACACACACACACACACACACACTTCTCTCATCCAAGGCTCACCTCCAGCACACGGGGCAGAGCAGTCGGAGCGAACCACTCCCCATGTGTAGTTGGGTTTCCTCTCACTGCGAGGCAAGGTGTACTCCCACACCACACCCGGGTTCTTACCCTGCAGCAGGATCTGAGGGAGAGGGAGAGAGGGGGGATATGACAGTGAGGTAATGGATCCGTCTTAGCACCTTGACAAGTGTGGTTAGCAGTCATTCCCCTCCCCTGCCAAAACAGACAAGTCTAAGCATACCCTGAAGTGGTTCCAAGCAATGGACCATAGAGAATGACAATGAAACACTAAGACAAGTGAAGTGGCAGGAAACTGGTGACTTGGTGACAATGGCGTTGTGGAACTGTGTGTGTGTGTGTGTGTGTGTGTGTGTGTGTGTGTGTGTGTGTGTGTGTGTGTGTGTGTGTGTGTGTCTTTGTATGTGTGTGTCTGTGTGTGGCCCTTGTGAGGGTCCGATAGACAAAGCTCTGTGACTGAACCGAAAAGTGACCACTTGGCAGACCTAGATGTTGGGTCATGGAGCACAGGCTGGGGTTGCTTCTAATGGAGTGGAAAGCTCTCAAAATGAAGGGCTGCTTTGTTCTCCATAGACTTGGCCAAAACTTTTTGGGGACAATATTCAAACCAAACTGAGGGATTTGTTGACAATGACCAGCAGTGACACTGACTTAATAGATTTAGGCATATGCAAGCAAATAGCAAATTATTTACCTGTGACAAGTAAGTGTTTCTCATATCAAAATGCTAACATTTGTCTCAAATGTTGTTTTGTATGTGACCCAGTAATAGAATGTCGAGTTCTGTTTCTGTGCGTTGTTCGTGTTTCTTGTTTTTGTTTTAAATTGTGTTTATTTATTAAAGCACTCACTCCCTGAACTTACTTCCCGACTCTCAGCGCACATCGTTACAGTTAAGCTGACCCCCAGAGCTTCCAGGCTAACTATGTTGCCCTGGAGCTATGCCATTGGACCCTTCACGCTAGCATGTCCATGGCCGGTCCAAATTTACATCAGGCACGGCAAACACAAGTTCCAGAACGTGGCCCCGGTGGCTCCCCTGTCCATCTGGAGCACAGAAAGCCACCTGACATCAGACACAATATGAGACAGCCCTCCCTGATCCTGCCTGCCTGTGAAAGTCCACAGCCCTAACTGCCCTCTCCCCACCTCCACCTACATCCAAGCCTCAACCAAATTCACAGTTTTTTTATTGTTATTTTTTATTTCACTTTAATTTAGCCAGGTAGGCCAGTTGAGAACAAGTTCTCATTTACAACTGCGATCTGGCCAAGATAAAGCAAAGCAGTGCGACACAAACAACACAGAGTTGCACATGGGATAAACAAACGTACAGCCAATGACACAATAGAAAAATCTATATACAGTGTGTGCAAATGAAGTAGGATTAGGGAGGTAAGGCAATAATTGGCCATAGTGGTGAAATAATTTTGCATTAACACTGGAGTGATAGATGTGCAGAAGATGATGTAAGTAGAGATACTGGGGTGCAAAGGAGCAAAAAAATAAGTAACAATATGGGGATGAGGTAGTTGGGTGGGCTATTTACAGATGGGCTGTGTACAGGTGCAATGCTAGGTAAGCTGCTCTGACAGCTGATGCTTAAAGTTAGTGAGGGAGATATAAGTCTCCAGCTTCAGTGATTTTTGGAATTCGTTCCAGTCATTGGCAGCAGAGAACTGGAAGGAGAGGCGGCCAAAAGAGGAGTTGGCTCTGGGGATGACCAGTGAAATATACCTGCTGGAGCGTGTGCTACGGGTGGGTGTTGCTATGGTGACCAGTGAGTTGAGATAAGGCAGGGTTTTACCTAGCAAAGACTTATAGATGACCTGGAGCCAGTGAGTTTGGCGATGAATATGAAGCGAGGGCCAGCCAACAAGAGGATATAGGTCGCAGTGGTGGATAGTATATGGGGCTTTGGTGACAAAATGGATCGCACTGTGATAGACTACATCTAATTTGCTGAGTAGAGTGTTGGAGGCTATTTTGTAAATGACATCGCCGAAGTCAAGGATCGGTAGGATAGTCAGTTTTACGAGGGTATGTTTAGCAGCATGAGCGAAGGAGGCTTTGTTGTGGAATAGGAAGCCGATTCTAGATTTAATTTTGGATTGGAGATGTGCGACGGGTGAGTCTGGAAGGAGAGTTCACAGTTTACAGTCTAACCAGACACCTAGGTATTTGTAGTTGTCCACATATTCTATGTCATAACCATCCAGAGTAGTGATGCTAGATGGGTTGGTGGGTGCGGACAGCGATCGGTTGAAGAGCATGCATTAAGTTTTACTTGCATTTAATAGCAGTTGGAGGCCACGGAAGTTGTGTTGTATGGCATTGAAGCTCGTCTGGAGGTTTGTTAACAGTGTGCATAGAAGGGCCAGAAGTATACAGAATGGAGTCATCTGCATAGAGGTGGATCAGAGAATCATCAGCAGCAAGAGCGACATCATTGATATATACAGAGAAAAGAGTCGGCCCGAGAATCTAACCCTGTGGCACCCCCATAGAGACTGCCAGAGGTCCGAACAACAGGCCCTCCGATTTGACACACTGAACTCTATCTGATAAGTAGTTGCTGAACCAGGCGTGGCAGTCATTTGAGAAACCAAAGCTGTTGAGTCTGCCGTTAAGAGTGCAGTGATTGACAGAGTCGAAAGCCTTAGCCAGGTCGATGAAGACGGCTGCACAGTACTATCTTTTATCGATGGCGGTTATGATATCATTTCACACCTTGAACGTGGCTGAGGTGCACCCATGACCAGCTCGGAAACCAGAGGTACGGTGGGATAGTGGAGAAGGTATGGTGGGATTCTAAATGGTCGGTGATCTGTTTGTTAATTAACTTGGCATTCAAAGACTTTAGAAAGGCAGGGTATGATAGATGTAGGTCTGTAACAGTTTGGGTCTAGAGTGTCTCCCCCTTCGAAGAGGCAGCTTTCCTATCTTTAGGGATCTCAAAAGACACGAAAGAGAGGTTGAACAGGCTAGTAATAGGGGTTGCAACGATTGCGGCGGATAATTTTAGAAAGAGAGGGTCCAGATTGTCTAGCCCAGCTGAATTTTAGGGGTCCAGATTTTGCAGCTCCTTCAGAACATCAGCTATCTGGATCTGGGTGAAGGAGAAGTGGGGAGGCTTGGGCAAGTTGCTGTAGGGGGTGCAGAACTGTTGGCAGGGGTAGCCAGGTGGAAAGCATGGCCAGCCGTAGAAAAATGCGGTGCTTGACTGCTCTCTGATATGCCACAGTGGTTTCAAACAGACAAAAACCAACAATCTAACAACATCTCAATTTTCCATTCTCACATAATTAGAGTAGATTAATGCCTATGAAAATAATCATTAATACTTTGTCCCAGGGTATATTATTCATTTCACTGTAGCTCTCATTAGGCTAAGGGGAAAATGATGATGAATTACAGTGTGGCAGACATGGCTACAACTCCCCAGCATCACCTGCTGCCTGCCTGCTGCCCAGGTCCACAATCCTCTGCTCTCGACTGGCGTGACCCCACCGAACACTTTGCCACAAGAATGTGAATACAGAGAATAAGCCCTATTCTATTTCAAATAACATCCCTAGAGCTCACCATATGTTATGTCTCGTTTCTCTCCGCCTTTCTCCTTCCATTCTCCTGTCTGATTAGGCTATATACATGAACACTGTCAGAGTTTACCCTCACCACTCTTCAACATTTGTTTTCATAAATTGTTTCTAGCTGAGTCAGGGTCTCAGAACATTCAATAATGTTCTAGTTTTCCACGACAGCATAAAATATCTGCCAGGCTCAGTGGAAATCAGTCTCCTTCCCCTTCTGTTGCGTTTCTAATTTGGAACGTATTTAAGTCTCTCTCTCAGTGCCCTGACCCAAGCTTTCCAGATCTATACAGTTCAATTGCAGAATTATTTAAATCTTTTAATCTGTGTTCCTCTCTCTTCTTTTTGTAATTACGGAACATACTTAGAGAGATTAATGTCCTCTCATTTGCAGATCAGCGACCTGCTACTGCTAACCCTGCTAGTGGACACATGACTCTCAGGCTTCATGGGAGAAAACCAAGTCAGTGCAGAGAGCAGCATGCTGTTACCACGCTGAGAATGGAGCACTAAGCACTTTAAAGTCGATCAAATCAGGTCAGTTCAACTGTGTGTGGTGATGTAAAGCTAACAAAAACACATGTCTACATTGGAACTACATGGTCAAATCCCCGCTTTCTGCAAAATGACAAAAATTACTAAAAGGCATTCCAGAGATTTCACTATGGCATTTCTCGTATATTTATAGGCACCGTTTAAACTTCAGCTCTCAGTTCACAGGTAGCCCGATGGCCGAGGGCTTTGTCCAAACTAGCTTTTACATGACTTTCACCTTGCCTTTGGTGGATAGATAACAAACCAAACTTTCTAAACTCACCTGGTTTTCCCCCTCTGTTTCTAAGTTCAAAGGGCATGTGAAAAAAGCTTGCCACTGTTTACATAGCTATCTGGGGAATATATCCTCTACCTCTCAACACCCTAACCCTTAAATATACAAACTAAAGCATGACCAACCTTGAGAGTCACTTATTCACCAAGGACAATCAATGACATTCAGCTGTCAGGATCTTCATTTCTATTCTTTTCGACCATCAGTTGCAGCAATGTGCGACGACGAGTAATGGCTCGCTTTTACCTCAGAGCTTAGGCCTCTGCTCTGACAGACAAAGATAATACATAAGAATTTGCCGAGCGTGTGCAAACTGTGCAGTGTCTGTGTCCAACCAGCTGCTAATTCTACATCTTTATTAACAGCATGTTTTAAAAGGAAAATACTACAGCATAGGATCACATACTAGGGCCTGTGACACATAAGGTGAGGGGTCCGCTTTGACCTGGATGGAATATGGAAGCATGATAGCCCGTTTAGCCTAATGGACCCCCTTTTCTCTCTCTCTCTCTCTCTCTCTCTCTCTCTCTCTCTCTCTCTCTCTCTCTCTCTCTCTCTCTCTCTCTCTCTCTCTCTCTCTCTCTCTCTCTCTCTCTCTCTCTCTCTCTCTCTCTCTCTCTCTCTCTCTCTCTCTCTCTCTCTCTCTCTCTCTCTCTCTCTCTCTCTCTCTCTCTCTCTCTCTCTCTCTCTCTCTCTCTCTCTCTCTCTCTCTCTCTCTCTCTCTCTCTCTCTCTCTCTCTCTCTCTCTCTCTCTCTCTCTCTCTCTCTCTCTCTCTCTCTCTCTCTCTCTCTCTCTCTCTCTCTCTGTCTGTCTGTCTGTCTGTCTGTCTGTCTGTCTGTCTGTTGGCCAGCGCTTTGAGATGCCTGACACCTCTACCCGCTACTCTATTGAAGTTAAAGCCGCCGGCCTAGTTTCAGATAAATCTTGCGGAATGTGCCGATTTGGTTTCTTCTTTTGCATGAAGTGCACGATTCTGGAAGTTCAAAGCGCATGGCGAGCTGTTTGAACCCCAGACCTCTTGATTTTGGAGATGAAAGCCCCGACGACATCAGAATCAGGACACAATTAATCCTGAACAGTAGCGTTACTCCGATGTACCACTCGTTGTTATTGGGAGTTTTCTATTTTTTTCCCGCCCACCCTGCACTACAGCCCGGCCTTGTTTTCATCTGAGTGAGCGTCCGAGCGCTGTGCCAAGGCCCTGTCACCGCTAATTCGCTAACGGACGTCAAGGCAGACGGGGACGGAGGGGCAGCTTACTTCAAAGACCAGGGTCTCATTAGTGGGTCCGGCCGCGTACAGGCTCTCTGGGCGGTTGAAAGAGCGCTGATAGTCAAACACCGTCCCACCGAACTGGAACTTTCCAGGCCAGTCCACCGTCCAGTCCCCTGTCAGATAGTACTTCCTCTTCAGGGTGCGTACAGCCAGGTAGCTGGTGGAGATCTCCATCTCCTGAACATGGATGCTCCGTGCTCCAGGTGGGATGGTCACCATGGCGTAGTATTCTGAACAGGGAGAAAAAGAGCTCATTTACCATCTGAGAGTCAGGAAATTGATTTATTAGAGATTCATATTTTTTTCAACATGGCAATACACATTACAGTGGAAACACAGAGCACAATTTGTATAATAATCCTATACAAGCAACAGACTGTCATGGGTATATTCAAGTATTTTATTGGGATGAATTCTCATCAAGACCAAACACAAAAAAAGTAGATTACCAGTGCAAAAAAAACCTTCAAACGAAAAACTTTCCCTGGTTTTAATCTTACCGTTGTGCATTGAATTACAAAGTGTTTTTTTAACATGATCATATGGTGCCATGTTTTCAGTAAAGAGGTGAGACGGTAAGCTTAATTCACTGAGACAGCATAAACCATTATAACTCTCTGCAGTACACAGCTGCCCTGGTGTAACGACGCATGCAAGCTGCCACATAAATAACTTTCCACTATATTAGTAGCAACCCCAGCCTGTGCTCCATGACCCAACATCTAGGTCTGTCAAGCGGTCACTTTTCGGTTCAGTCACAAAGCTTTGTCTATTGGACCCTTAAAGGGCCACACACAGTGATCTGGAAAGGTTGCTTTTAGCCAGTTGTGAGAGTATAGTATGAGGTCTGGAGGAAGAGAATGTCTCCCCAACAGTGGCATCTGCTAGAGAATTCACCCTGTCATGTTCAGATAACTCTGCCCCGATAACACTGTGCCAGAACTGTTCTACAACAGAGCTCCCCCTCTCACCCACCGATTCAAATTGACCCGTCAGTTTTCTCGCTTGACGTACCGTTAGCTCTGTGCTGGAGGACGTACTGGCCTTTGAAGAACTTGCAGGTGGAGTTATCCCCTCTACAAACTCCACAGGCATCCAGAGTTGCCTTAGAGCCCAGGACCTGGTCACAACCCACCGGCTGCAGGATGGAAGTAAACAGAAGGAACTCAGAGAACACAGACGGCACCCTGTGTCCTATATCACATCCAGTTGACTTAGATGTAGTTTTGTTTTTTATTTGACCTTTATTTAACTAGGCAAGTCTGTTAAAGAACAAATTCTTATTTTTCAATGACGGTCTCGGAACAGTAGTTGATGTGTTGCAGTACAGTACATCACGTTCCGCAAATCTGCCGTTTACCTCACAGGCTCCTTCGATGCACACGTCACCTCTGTGGTCTGAGCAGGATGTCCCGTCCTTGACTTTGCTGGCCATGGCAAAGAAGAAGGCAAAGTCCTCAGCGATGCAGTACAGCTTGCAGATATCCTCAGCTACAGAGGACATAGAGAAGATTTAACATGTGTTATAAACAAAATCATGGACGTAATCCTGCACCTGTGCATTAACCAATTCCTCCTTCCCAGGTGTGAGTCTCTAGGACTGTATAGAGAGCACAAACCTCCTTATCGCCTCTCTCTTTGTCACTGGTACACGCCATATTTCAATGTGGGGATTAGGACAGGGCTGTGGTAAATGAAGGAGCCGCACTCGCCAATTGATGAGGCAAGATAAGAGCCAATCGATGGAGTACTGGTGAAGAACGTATACAGAGTTCTATTGTGTTAATGGTGCATGTTCACTGCAGCGCAATGTACGGAACCTCTGGGGACTGAAGGAGTAGCAGACCTCTGGCACAATTCACATACTCACAGGTTACCTGAAAGGCTGTTACAAAATGGGCCCATGAAACAGGGAATGCAGAGAGGGCAGCTTCTCCACAAACCTCACACACAGCTCCTAGACATGGGTTCCAGGTTCTACTGTACAACACACAGTAACAGTCTAATGACAGGGGTGTTACCAACAGCATGACAGCCTGGGGACACAGGGGCATCGTTATCTGACCAGCGTCAGTTTTTAGACTGTCTCTGGCTATTCAGATTCCTTCCATCTTTTCTTAATGCCAATCTCTTACATTGCTGAGGATGTGAACCCCTGAATGCATTCCAGAAGCATCTTATGGATTTCTATTTGACATTCCATGTTAGTAATTCACATCCGTAGGCCAAGGCACTTGGATTTCATAAAGCGTATTGGATCTGGTGCTTAGAGCCCAGTTAGACCAGGGTAAGACTGTCTTTACCTCCTGGTACCTCGGCTTGTCCGCTGAAAAGATGCCCAGGTCAGACAGGTCAGGCATGGCCTTAGGGAGAGTCCCTCCACAGGGAGAGAGAGAGAGCAGGGAGAGCGGTGTGGAAGCACACTTACAATCAGCCTTTAATTAACGGAGGCGACCGTTCACCTCAGGCCCCAAGAGGCTTTTCAGGATCTGCTGCTTGCATCTTCATAAATCAGAGGTATCGCAAAGGTAATGGGGTGACAGGCAAACTCTCTCTCTCTCTCTTTATCTCTCTCACTCTCTCCCTCCTTCTCTCTCACTCATACAGTATGTATGTGGTAGACACAGGTAAAACCTGCCTTAAGGGCTTCCTTTATAATATATTCTTTCTCCCTGAGAGAGAGCGGGTGGCTACATGTTTCCCATGTAGTTTAGACTCACAAGTTACAGCACTCTCGTGCATGAGTAGACTGACCCATTGACATGGTGCACACGAGGCACATTTGTGGCTTCAGCATTCAAATTAGTAAACAAGGTTAATCACAAAAGATTTCAAAAAGATTTGCAAAGTCATCCAACATATAGCAACATTTGAGAGTTTTACAAGAATAAACAGGACATAAAGATCTGATCCACCTGCAATGTTAATTAAATGCACTTTTAACAAACACTGTATTTAACTCGACTGCGTTTTCTTCTCTCGGTTTATAAAGTCGCTTTCGTACTCTTGGACTTCCTGTAAAATGTCCCTCTCTGGGGTACGGCGAATCTGTAAAATGTCCCTCTCGGGGGTACGGCGAATCTGTAAAATGTCCCTCTCGGGGGTACGGCGAATCTATAAAAGCTGACTGAATGAGGTGCATTCTAGATGTACTCTATTGGCTCATTCAACATTTACCCTGTTCCTAATTACAGGGGGAATTGAACAAATAGCTGCCATACCTTCCACCTTGGTGTAGGGCTTCCATTTGTAGTACCATCCCCTGAAGGGTTTGCTGTTGTACTCAGCACACTGCTGGGCACGGAAGTCCACTCCGCTTGGCTGGCACGGCTTTGTGTTACAGAGCTGGTTGAGACGAGCGGAGCCCTGGCAAAACTTCCCGTTGTGTTGTGGCCTAAAGCAACACAAAATTAACACATGTAGACCCGACACAGATGTGACATAGGTTAGGGCAGGCATGGGGAGAAGGGACTCAAGCCAACATTTCTAGGGCCCTGTATTGACAGTTTCAAAGCAGAATGAAATAAATCACATTTAAGACTCAGCAAGATCAAGTCAAGACCAAGTATACAATGGCAGCCTCAAAACAACACTACAAATCAGGTTATTGGGTTTTCATCCAGGTTCCCAACCACCCCTGTGAAGACAGCAGCCACAAGTATCTCCACTCAGCCACATTAATAGAAAAGACCTCTGTTCTTAGAAACAACCTAACAGCGGAGGCTGCTGAGGGGGAGGTTGGCTCATAATAATGGCTGGAACGGAGCAAATGGAATGGCATCATGGATTTGATACCATTCCACTCATTCCCCTCCAGCCATTACCACGAGCCCGTCCTCCCCAATTAAGGTGTCACCAACCTCCTCCGGTTTCCCTGTTGTGAGCCTGATAGGCTGTTTTAAAGTGGAGCAGTGCACTTCTTGGGCAGGATTCCACTGCCTAACCTCAAAGCAAATGAATCTCCGTTAGGCTCTTCCTGCTGGAGCAGAGCCAGCATTCATTTCCAGCTAAATGAATGTGTGGGCGTTGGTGTTTGTATGTGTGCTTGTGTTTTTACACATGGGGAACAGTGTGTTGTTAAATGAGAAGGAAAGTCTTCCATGATTCAATCAAGTGATTAATATGTCTTAATTTCAAAAGCCCTGGGTAGACAAACAGTTGAAGTTTTTTTGAGTCATTAAAACTCGTTTTTCAACCACTCCACAAATGTCTTGTTATAAACAAACTATAGTTTTGGCAAGTCGGTTAGGACATCTAATTTGAGCATGACACAAGTAATTTTTCCAACAATTGTTTACAGACAGATTATTTCACTAAAAATTCGCTGTATCACAATTCCAGTGGGTCAGAAGTTTACATACACTAAGTTGACTGGCTTTAAACAGCTTGAAAAATTTCCAAAAATGTCATTGCTTTAGAAGCTCCTGATAGCCTAATTGACATAATTTGAGTCAATTGGAGGTGTACCTGTATTTCAAGGCCTACCTTCAAACTCGTTTGACATCATGGGAAAATCTAAAGAAATCAGCCAAGACCTCGTTAAAAAAAAGTGTAGACCTCCACAGGTCTGGTTCAATCTTGGGAGCAATTTCCAAATGCCTGAAGGTACCACGTTCATCTGTACAAACAATACATGGGACCACGCAGCCGTCCTACCGCTCAGGAAGGAGACGTGTTCTGTCTCTCTTGATGAACGTACTTTGGTGCGAAAAGTGCAAATCAATCCCAGAACAACAGCAAAGGACCTTGTGAAGATATATCCACAGTAAAAACAAGTCCTATATCGACATAACCTGAAAGGCCGCTCAGCAATGAAGAAGCCACTGCTCCAAAACTGCCATAAAAAAAGCCAGACTACAGTTTGCAACTGCACATGGGTACAAAGACACAGCGTGGTAAGTGTTCATGCTTTTTATTTAAACTGAACACTATAACAAAAAGAATAAACGAAACAGTCCTGTCATGTGCAGAAAACATTAAACAGAAAATAACTACCCACAACACATAGGTGGGGAAAAGCTACCTAAGTATGGTTCCCAATCAGAGACAACGATAGTCAGCTGTCCCTGATTGAGAACCATACCCGGCCAAAACAAAGAAATACAAAACATAGAAAAAGGAACATAGAATGCCCACCCCAAATCACCCACCCCAAATCACACCCTGACCAAACCAAAATAGAGACATAAAAAGCTCTCTAAGGTCAGAGCGTGACACTTCTGACTTCAACTGTATGTGCATTAGTAGACCGTCTGTATTAAAATGCCAACCAACTCTGGCTGATGCCAACCAACTCTGGGAAATATTATTGGATTTCATTGCCAAGATCAAATATGTAATCGAACAAAACAACATCAGCCCGGACACTAAACAGCAAAGCAACACAGGACTTATAAAAACATCTCATACCACTAACTCCTATCAAACCACACTCAGCGAAAACGTTACGTGCATGATGTTCAGCATCAAAGCGGGCACACATTCCGTAATATATTTTACTGTCAACACTTATCTGAGCAGAGCTTACACAGAGAAAATCATGTGCTAATAACAGTGGATTGTTACATAGAAAACCTGGAAGGCAAACCTCTTTCTGGTGCATCCCGGAGCTGCCAGGAAGGCCCAGAATGACAGGCTCTATTACAGGTGTCAGTGTCAACCTCCTGTTTTTCAGAGCACCTCTCATTTTGTGTGCAGAGATCTGGGCCCGAGCTCCCAGTCTGATCCTATTAAGGCTTAGGAATGGAGACACATAGGCCCATATGTTAGACTGCTTATGAGGGACGCAGACAACCAGACGTTGTCGGGGTTCTAACAGGGGTTCGGGTGCTACTTGTTTAATTCAGGGAGATGAGATGCAGTAAAGGATCGTTAACTACATTCAGCCGCAGGCTCCTTTTTTCTTGAGTGGATAGTCAGGGGACAGGAACTTAATTACAAATCATTTGTAGCCTGCAAACGGACCGCAAGAAGCCCAAACAAATATAATATTTGACTAAAACATGATAATTTCAAACCTTGCATACATTCTTATGAGATCACATACAGTGCCTTGTGAAAGTATTCGGCCCCCTTGAACTTTGCGACCTTTTGCCACATTTCAGGCTTCAAACATAAAGATATAAAACTGTATTTTTTTGTGAAGAATCAACAACAAGTGGGACACAATCATGAAGTGGAACGACATTTATTGGATATTTCAAACTTTTTTAACAAATCAAAAACTGAAAAATTGGGCGTGCAGAAATTATTCAGCCCCCTTAAGTTAATACTTTGTAGCGCCACCTTTTGCTGCGATTACAGCTGTAAGTCGCTTGGGGTATGTCTCTATCAGTTTTGCACATAGAGAGACTGAATTTTTTTCCCATTCCTCCTTGCAAAACAGCTCGAGCTCAGTGAGGTTGGATGGAGAGCATTTGTGAACAGCAGTTTTCAGTTCTCGATTGGATTCAGGTCTGGACTTTGACTTGGTCATTCTATCACCTGGATATGTTTATTTTTGAACCATTGCATTGTAGATTTTGCTTTATGTTTTGGATCATTGTCTTGTTGGAAGACAAATCTCCGTCCCAGTCTCAGGTCTTTTGCAGACTCCATCAGGTTTTCTTCCAGAATGGTCCTGTATTTGGCTCCATCCATCTTCCCATCAATTTTAACCATCTTCCCTGTCCCTGCTGAAGAAAAGCAGGCCCAAACCATGATGCTGCCACCACCATGTTTGACAGTGGGTATGGTGTGTTCAGGGTGATGAGCTGTGTTGCTTTTACGCCAAACATAACGTTTTGCATTGTTGCCAAAAAGTTCAATTTTGGTTTCATCTGACCAGAGCACCTTCTTCCACATGTTTGGTGTGTCTCCCAGGTGGCTTGTGGCAAACTTTAAACGACACTTTTTATGGATATCTTTAAGAAATGGCTTTCTTCTTGCCACTCTTCCATAAAGGCCAGATTTGTGCAATATACGACTGATTGTTGTCCTATGGACAGAGTCTCCCATCTCAGCTGTAGATCTCTGCAGTTCATCCAGAGTGATCATGGGCCTCTTGGCTGCATCTCTGATCAGTCTTCTCCTTGTATGAGCTGAAAGTTTAGAGGGACGGCCAGGTCTTGGTAGATTTGCAGTGGTCTGATACTCCTTCCATTTCAATATTATCGCTTGCACAGTGCTCCTTGGGATGTTTAAAGCTTGGGAAATGTTTTTGTATCCAAATCCGGCTTTAAACTTCTTCACAACAGTATCTCGGACCTGCCTGGTGTGTTCCTTGTTCTTCATGATGCTCTGTACGCTTTTAACGGACCTCTGAGACTATCACAGTGCAGGTGCATTCATACGGAGACTTGATTACACACAGGTGGATTGTATTTATCATCATTAGTCATTTAGGTCAACATTCGATCATTCAGAGATCCTCACTGAACTTCTGGAGAGAGTTTGCTGCACTGAAAGTAAAGGGGCTGAATAATTTTGCACGCCCAATTTTTCAGTTTTTGATTTGTTAAAAAAGTTTGAAATATCCAATAAATGTCGTTCCACTTCATGATTGTGTCCGACTTATTGTTGATTCTTCACAAAAAAATACAGTTTTATATATTTATGTTTGAAGCCTGAAATGTGGCAAAAGGTCGCAAAGTTCAAGGGGGCCGAATACTTTCGCAAGGCACTGTATATCTCTATTTTATGCGTGGGAATACTTTTGAACTGATTTTTTTTTTAAATTAAATCACTTGGAGCTAATTTGCTGGTGTTTTTATAGTCTATTAGGTTAAACAATTGCAATTTAAAAAAATATATATATATATGACATTTCCAGAAAACTTGGGGTGGCCAAATAAAATCACACACAGGCCAAATTCATTCCACGGGCAGGCAGTTGGGGGACCCTGCAGTACAGTATCTGACCCCCTACTCGGTAGATTGAAAAAAACTTTTGGGATAGCTGGGGAGGTGCCAGCCAAGTTTAACTTCTTGTTATACCTTTTTTTTATTTTCTTCTCACTCTCTCTCTCTCTCTCTCACCAGATCCTATACCTCCAGCATCGCAGAGGGACGATAAATCTCCCGGCGACAGCAACGAGTCCAAACTTCAGTGGACTAGAGGTCATCCTGTCTGGCTAGTTATCACCTGCTCTCTCCCTTCCCCCTCCTTGTCCTCCCTTCTCTCATCCTCCTCCCTGTCCCTCACACAGCGACCACCCCTCGACCTCCTACTTTGCTGCCCTGCTTCCTCCCCAGTTCCAGTCCGCTGGGACCTGGGCCTCCCTGCTGGATCACACTCCCCTCTGTGCGGTGCGGAGCCCCCAATGAGCCCTACTGACCTCTCCCCTCAGGGCCTACTGGGCCTCCCCTATACCAGGCTGCGGTTAACCCAGGGCTCTGCAATCTGATAGCATCACAGGCTGCACACGCTGTCAATAACTGCTGTGTTTTAACCTTTGCAAAGCATCTTTCAGAGCCTGTCAGATGCTGTCGTGAAACAGGCAATCTGATCATCTCCAATCCCATGCAAGCTTATAAAGGGTCTTGCCATCAAACCCCAATTTATAAAGGATCTTACCATCAAACACCAATTTATAAAGGATCTTACCATCAAACACCAATTTATAAAGGATCTTACCATCAAACACCAACTTATAAAGGATCTTACCATCAAACACCAATTTATGAAGGATCTTACCATCAAACACCAATTTATGAAGGATCTTACCATCAAACACCATGTTGCCATATTTATCAGGACTGTAAATGTATTTGATCTGCCAGGTGATTGCTGTGTTCAGAGGGGATCCCCTCGCTACAATTGTCTTTTTATTTTACAACCCCTGCAAAGTATGTATGTTAGGTAGCTATGAAACGTTTGAAACTGTCTTCAAACAAATAATGTTTGCTGAATATAATTGCATAATACATTGCATGTTCTGTTGTTTTTGAGGAGAGAACATATTCGACCCTAATCTGTAAACTACACGGGGATGTTACAGTCTGAGAGCCAAAACAAGTGGCAGATTGAGGGTAATCCATCTTCAGAACCACAGATTATACCAAGAGGGGGCTGCCAAAATAATCTGACGGATTGCTTAAAATACACTCTCCTGTTCTCACGGATCAGAGCTAAAATGTGATTTAAGGGGACAAACAGATCCAACGGTCCAGTGGTGAAATGGAAGACACTGTGCTCAGAAGGGAGTTATTTATGATTCTAATATTGTAATGGACCACAAACTGTCAGAAACACACAAAGTAGTCAGCAAAGAAGTAAAGTACCATAAATATCATTGCTCCATACTGTACAGATGTAGGACCTTAATTTGAGCCTGTTTGCTATAGCAGGAAAATAATCCTGCCGCAAGAGGAAATGTAAACTACTATGTGGATTATAATTCATTGACATTTGTGTAGGGGTTGATGCATTTTTCGTGAGGAAAAATCCAGTCTGTAGTTTAAATGGAAATTACAAATTACAATATAAACATCAAATACAATACAAGTTTTACATTTCCTGAAACAGCGTAATCAAATTAGGATCCTGTAGGATCTGTAGGTAAACTGACCCGTGACAATTTATAGGTCATGATTCGCCATGATTCCCAATTCGCAACATCAACCAAGATTTAGCGTCTGCTTCTTACTAAAAATACCTCTTTATTGCCCCCCCCCCCCCCCCCCCCCCCAAAAAAAAATCAACATGACTCTTAAAGTGGATTATACTTCTATAGCTCCATGTATGCTATTCACTGACTGTATAATGTGCATCATATGAGGGTCTGTCTGCCTCTGGCTCTCTCTCTCTCTCCCAGGCTGGTCCAGGCTGGTTTAAGTGAACAATCAGGTACAGCAGAGAGGACAGCACCTCACCAACAGCAGTCCTCCTACACAGCCTGTTGACTGGACAGAATGTTGGGGGAGAGGGAGAAGTAGTTTCTAATTCTCTGCTGAGGCACTACATCCAATCCAATTGAGGGTTTCCCTCCTGATAGCATGTGGGATTTTTAGATATTTTTTTTGTTGCTTTGTCTGCATGTATTTATTTGAGGTAACAGTAAAACCCATTGAGACGTTACGCTATTAAAGAAAAGAGACACGTACGTATGTAAGTGAGGAAGGTAAGGTGGACTTCCCAAGCCAGATAGTTTCCACACAGGGACAGCATAGGGACACCTGTGCCTGGGAAGGTTACTCTATCCTGCATGTGCTGAGAGGAGATATCCTCCATCAACCTGCTGCAACTGCTGGGAGGAAACACCTGGGCTTACACCATCAGACTCACACACAAACACACACACACACATACACACTAAACTGTCCTGGAAATCCTATCTGCCATTACATTTCTAAATCATAGTCTTGTTAAATTACATTTCTCGATCATAGTCTAATTGGTGTGGCTAACAGATCGTCTTATTCATCAGAATTACAGAACAGAGAAATCAGTGTTCTCAACACACTCGAAAGGTTTGAGTTAAAAGTCTATCCTTGATGCAATCAAAGTGGTTGAGTGCCTGGATGTTATCCAATAGGCATGATTACATCCCATCCTGCAAGACACAAACCTGAGAACAAGCCAGATGCTAAGATATCTAAGCCACCTGTCCATCAATAAAGGCCCTCCTTCTTTCAGCTCCTTGTCCTTTTCTGAAGCAGCCAAGCCCTCCGAAGCCAAACCTGCCCTCAGGGGGACTTGTAAATCTCAAATTAATCCAGAAGCCAAAGGTCAGATGCAATCTGGCTCTACTTGAGGTTTCACATCAATGTGACTACTAGTGGGAGTACCATGTAACAAGCACACAAAGTCTGACATCAACCAGACATATTATGAGAACAATCTAGCAAAGAGACATATAGTGCACAGAAGATCTAACTCATAAGCTAAAATGAGTCTGAGAATTGAATCTAGTGTTGGGGCATTTGTGTGCTACATCTCTATATTTACATCTGTGTGTGTGTTCAGTGTCTGCCTCGGCTGTGAATGCTTGAAGAAGAATAGGTTTGTGTTGCCCAGGGAAGTCATAAGATTGGGCGAGTAGCTTGAGGCAGAGCATTGAGTAGCGCTGTGAGCTGAGCAGGTTAAACTGGCACGAGAGAGAACCCTTTAATCTGGCCTGCTGTCTTTTTGTAGGCTGACAGATAATAGCGTTTAATGGGCTGACAGCCAACTGGCAGGCAGCCAGGCAGGCCACGCTCTCAGGTGCTCAGTTAGTAAGTCAGGGGGAGCTGACTGGGAGGAAGGCCACGTTCACCTGTCCAAATCCAACCCTGTTCTGTTTGCACAGAGCAGACACACTGTATGTGGAGCTCTTCATGTGTTCTATGGTAGTGCTGGTAGAGACTTAGCGAAGACAAGCTACGGCTGAGGTAAAATGTGGCTAATCATGCCTCAAGCTCATCTATCCACCAGCCGTCTTGTATGGAGCATTACCTCTGCCAGACAAGGTAAAGTTCCTCAAAAGAGGGAGAAGTAACTATCACAGTAAGAATCCTCTCTGGGGTATGACCTGGAGTTGTTGAGTTCACCCAGTGCAAATCTAGGCTTGTTATGGTAGGAGAGAGTGGGGTAAGTTGAGCTAAAGGGGTAAATTGAGCCATCCTTGTACACAAAATATATTAATCGATAAATATTTCGACCAAACATAATTTCATGGAGTCACGGAAAAAGTGGTAAGCAAGCTAGGTCCAAAAAAAAACGTGATTTTCACCAAGTCAAATTAATTTAGTGTGTTAGACGTTTCAAGTAGATATTTTTAAGACTGTTTTGTACACCAGTTGGGGTATCTATAAGTGTGAATATGAGGTCCTAAACCTAGCATGAAAGTGCATCCTTGTAGCTGTGTGGGCTAATATTGTCAAAATGGGGTAAGTTGTTGAGCCAATAGTCGAGCCAAGGGAAAGTTGAGCAAATGTTTCTATTTCCGTCACAGGCGTAGTAATGCAAGGCATTATCACTGGGATATGAGGTAACAACAGGGCCTAGCCTATGCTAATTTGTAGACGGCTTAACTTACCCTGTAGTTCTGCTAAGATAACACTTTTTTGGGACAAGCTAGGTTTTCAAAAACTGTCATTTTTACCTGAATTCTAATTATTTTCAGGGCTACACAACATCCTGAAATATATGTAGATATATTTGTTAAAAATAATACTATATTTCACGTGACAGAGTGATACCACTCTCCCTTAGTAGGCTATGCATTCAAATAGCCCAGAGTGAGATTCTAAATTAGCAGTGAACTCTTATGACCTCTCCTGACCCCCTAGTATGGCTAACAGTACTGTACCTGGGGCTGGTGCAGGATCGCTCCCGGTACATAACCCCTCCCCCACAGGTCCTGGAACAGTCCGACCACTCAAACCATCCTGACCACTGACCGTTGACAGCTCTCGGACCGTGGTCACCATACTTCACACACTGGCCTCGCCGACACCACTGTTGAAAGAGGAGAGAGAGATTGCGAGAGAGAGAGAGTGAGAGAGATAGAGAGAGAATGAGAGAGGGATAAAGATACATATAAAGAAAGAGGGAGAGAGAGAGAGAGAGAGAAAGAGAGAGAGAGAGAGAGAGATGAGGGGGAGGATGAGGGCGGGATGGGGAGAAAAAAAATGAAAATGTTGAGTTAGTATCGGTGGTAGGATCTTTGGCTTGCCCCAACGCTGAGGTTCCTGGTTTGGGTGAATGCCCAGCACCACACCTGGAGACCTAGGCCTATCTGAGCCAAACCACACACTCACACACATCACCACCTTTCTCTCTCTCCCACTATCATCTTTCACTGCGGAAAAAGAATAGGAGCCTTGTGTTCTTAGGGGACATTTAACAATGCACAAAACGCTCCTGCAGGTGTGTGCATATGTGGATTTGTGAGGGAACCTGTCTTTTGTGCTGGTGCTTGTACCTTGGGCATTTGTGTACGCGTCCCTGTGTGTGTTTTTACGTCTATGTGTGTTAAAACGCGTGTTACATTGAGTGATACTGATAGATGGAAATCCCTGTCTCCTTCCATCCCGTTCACGATGGGGAACATTGCCATGGAAACAGATGGTACACTTACCAGGTCAGTCCCACAGCTGGTGCCCTCGGCGGCGGGCATGAACTTGGTCTCACACCGGTGACCTGTCCTGTGGCACCACAGTGACTTACAGATGTCCTGCCGAGTGACCAGACATACCAAACAGTGAGTCCAGCATCTGCCTCCCCTCATCAGAACACTACAACACCAACACCCCACTGCCATGGTTACAAACAATAACCCCCCCATTTCCAAAAAAACTGTCAAAACCAATCATTGTATTCCCTGAAACACGCTATTAATGTATCTTTTATTCCTTCCCACAATGCAGCGGTAAGTATGGAGAGATGAGGCATTGGGAGCCAGGCAGTGGACCTGTGCCACGCTGGCGTGCTGCCCGATTGCATCTGGCAAACAGCTAGTGAGACCGGGGTTATGAGAGAGCTGGTCCCCCCGTGCTAATCTAGCTCTGCGGCAGACTGACTGGGCTAGTGTGCCACGGCCAGCCGTAAGGGCAGAGCACGCGGCTAATTAGCTCTCCTCTGCACCGTGCGAAACGACTGCAGAATCCCAACAGGGGGAAGAAACACAGGGAGGCAAACATCCCAAATCCTTGTTAATTAGGATGTGGAGTCACCTACGTCGAGGTTCAGGAGACGGGTTCAAACTTAGGGCTGGGGTTCAGGAGAACACAAAAGGTTGTATGGGGGCTATGCAATGGCTCAGCCTATACCATGAGCACTAATCCTACAGATGGACTGGTGTGGATGTTGATTTCCCACACACAACCTCCCTTTCTTGACCCGTTCCTTATTCATGCTGGATTTGCATGTCAATGCATGTCTTGTTGAATGTAGTATAGTGGAAGGTTAAAGAGGCCCATTCCCTTAGGGTTGTGTTCAAGTCTGTTGGACCCGTTTTGAATACTGTAATTGGAGGTTAAATACGGCTGTTTTGAACATATAATGGTTTGTGCCACAAAGATCATGCAAATGAGATAATACTGGGTTAAACCCTACCTATGTATCCCAGTAGCACACTTGTCAAACAGCTTCGTGCGACCCACTAACGAATGTGCCTTTCAGTGTCAGGTACCTTGACAAAGTCCAGGTTGCACAGTTTAGCCTTGGAGCCAAACTGCCACTTGCACTGTGTGTCAGCATCATAAAGCTGGCCTGGGAGCTTCTCTGGGTATTTATACTGCCCAATCTGCCTGGGCTCATCCACCAGACACGACGCTTGAGCTGTTCTGTGGAGTAAAACCAAGAAACACTGAACAGGACAGGGACCTATCATTAAATACTAATAAACACAAACAGGTGCATGAGAACCACACTACATCATTACATGCATGGCAGCCATACCAGAGGATAATTTATAAGGCTTACCCAAGGAAGCGGCTGAGGTATTGGCGACTGCAGGCAGACCAGGAGAAGACCCCGTTGTTTCCTGCCAGGGTTGGAGACATGATGTTTCCTTCTGCTTTCCGACAAGGATTCCCCTCTCCATCATGGATCATCCCAAAACTGCCATAGAGACAGATCATTAAGAAGGAGAGAGAGAGAGCGAGAGAGAGAGCGAGAGAGAGAGAGAGAGAGACGGAGCGAGAGAGAGAGACAGAGAGAGAGAGAGAGAGAGAGAGAGAGAGAGAGAGAGAGAGAGAGAGAGAGAGAGAGAGAGAGAGAGAGAGAGAGAGAGAGAGAGAAAAAGAGAAAGAGAGACTGTTAATGTCCAACCTCAGGTCAGAACTCAACTGGTCAGGTCGGAACTCTTACCCTAGTAACCTTAAAACATTTTAGTTTTATAAAACCCGCTCCATGGAGTGTGATGGGTCACACGTTTCTAACATAGCCTCACGTTTTGGTTGAGAAACATATGTGTTATAAACAGGCATGTGTTGATACAGCATTAAAAACGCTTCGGTCGACCCTCCTACAGTACAGTACATTGCTGAAGTTCACTAGTCTGTGAAAGACGACGTCATCTATTTAGAAATGACATCTCCTCAATTTGTCAGTGATTAATGGTATTTGGCCTGGAAGTGGTTTTCATCTCAACAATGTGCAAATTCTGGGAATGATTCCTATTAATTTGACCAACGTGATTAAGCCATTGAAAATTACAGGAATTCTGACATGTTACCAGCTCGGCGTATTGAAGGAACAGCTTCTTTCCCGTTTGTGTTGAGAGAGTGCCAAGCAGACAAAGGGCTTTACCGTAATAATTCAAATCTCAAATGTCAAATATAAACAGCCTCTTATCTCGATGGAAACGTGTAAACACAAACCGAGCATACCCATCGCCTGTGGCACTTCATATGGTTTCACATGTTGTCATGGAGCAAATTAAGTGCTTTGCTAGCGCAATGCTATTGTTTCGGTCTGCATATTTTTTTGCTTTAAATGGACTCCTCCTTCTTTGATGTGGCACTGTAAATTAAAGCCATCACGTCGCAACTATATAGTAACAAGTTCATCGCCTGTACCAGGTGTTCTCCTGTTCGCCTAAAATATATGCGGGTCTATTCTGCTCTATGTGAAGGTAAAGCTAATGGCTAGCGCTAATAGCGAGGGCATTGATGGACTTACTTGTGGCCTGATTCATGAGCGATGGTGAAAGCTAAGCCCAGTCCTGTGTCTTCATTAATCGTACAGCTCCGGTATTTACTACACATTCCACTTATAGGAGCAAAACCTGCAGAGATAAGCAGAGGAAGAGGGAGAAGGAGAGGAGGAGAGGTGTAAAGTTAGTGTTGTCGGGGAGATATCAGGCTCAAATATGTATTCATACAAAGCTACTATGTCTATCTACAAAAACCGCCAGACAACATAACTGTTCTGGGAGAAGGAAGGCCGTAGGCAGTGTTACAAGACAAACTCTTTCTTTTTTTTTACTATCGCCAACCTCAAAAATTCAAATCCTGATTTTAGAGTGAGCCAAGACTGCTGTTACATGGCAATAAATGCAGCCTTTACGGTTTAATTGGTCCACGGACAGCATGAACACTTTGTATAGTAGCATGAAGGCTGTGGGTTGTGTTACAAAGATAATATTTAAATCAAGGCCTTGCTTGCTCCTCATACTGTACGTGCCAAAGTGCATACTTGTGGTTTAGGGCCATTGAGACTAATTAATTACAGTTGGCTGATGCTTCAGTTTTAACTGATCTGACAATGCTGCCAATCGTTCACACTATTGAAGAGAAGGACAGAACGGGATGGGTGTAAGATGTGTGTGGGTGTGTGCATGTATGTGTGTGTGTTAGTGCGTGCGCTCATGTATGCATGGCTATACTGTAAGTGTGTGTTTGTGAGTTTTGACAAGGGTGTATTTAGTGCAGGTGAAATCCCTTGCCGGAGGGAGTCCAGGCAGAGCATGTAGGATCCCGCCCACCCTGGAAGTGACCCCATGACCTCTGGTGCTGTCTAATCCCCCAGCAGCACCATGACTAAGGGCTCTAATCTCCAACAGGGTCCCTGGCTGACCTGCTTCACCCCCCACCCCCACCATCCCCCCTGGGGTGAGACCTTACCCAGGGTGTCACATGGCTCATTCTTCCAAGAGCAGATGTCCAGGCCGGTGAGGAGCACAGCATGGTCGTGGCGCTTCCCAATCAGGCCCGACTGCCACTGGCAGAAACTGTTGAGAGACTGGTCAGCGTGGTGGTTGATGGACAGGCCGAGCTGGGGAGGAGACAGAGAGGAAATAGATCATAAAGGGAGACTGGAGAATTCATGACATTGTGGAGGCTGACGATTTTATTGTCAGGCACTCAGATCGATGTGACTCACTGGATCTTGCTCTAGAAGAAGCAGGCTGACCACCACAATGTTGATATCAGTTCCGATGGTGCCGTCTTTGAAAAGGCTGAAAACCTAAAACATAACATTTTGGTTCAAATGAATCGTTGCTTAACATTTTGTGTGAAATAAATACATAAATCATGACATTCATTGTTGGTCAAGGATTAGGCCAGGGTTTTTCTTTAGGATAAAACCTACTTCGGGATATGTTACATGACTGATGACTGACTGACTGACTGTTGTCCCTCCCCTGCTCACCATGTTCATAACAGTGAGGACGTAGGTGGTGACATTCTCTCTGCCGTGTTTCTCCAGCATCTTCCTGTCTGCCACAACCAGCGTTTCCACATTCAGGCCCCCCACCTTGTTAGATGTGATGGGTGATCGCTTCGCCCTGCCTGGGAGCTCAAACTCATCAGGCATGACGAGACGATCCTCAGCAGGGGGCTTGGGAGTGTCTACAGAGATATGGTAGAGGGATAGAGGGCAGGTAGGGAGGGATAGAGATATGAAGAGAGAGAAAGAGGAGACAGGGGGAAAAATGCTTTGAAAATGATCTCAAATGACAGCTCCTCCTTTTTCCTGGACCTTTCCCTGATAAGACCACGGGGCCGGCAGAGCGTTGAAAGAGCAGGAAATATTCAAAGTCTTTCACTCCTCAAGCAGCTTGCGTGTATTCATTTCAATAAAGACCAGCTACTTTATACCCTACACTATCTGAGCGCTTTTTCTTTCTAAGTACATTATACACATTACATCATAAACAATCAGTAGTGGGACATTTTGACATTTATTTTATATTTGTTATTGCACTGTTATCGTTCTGTTTCTGTGATAAAACCACAATGCATGTCTCTCTACCAACTCTACTATCACTGTCCTGTGCAAACAGTCCCACGTGACTGTAATGTGTGTTTCTCATGTGAGCCAATCAAAGGCAGTCATAATAATAAGGAAGTTCCCTTACATACATTGCTTGCGGCGTCCACAGAAGTGTTGTCTCTGCAGCTTCCCGTGCTGGTCGTCATGGTGATGCTGATGATGGTGCTGCAGATATGGGTTGTCAGGTTGCGAGCTGTGGATAGATCCCTGGCCACCATGGACTTTGTGTTCAGCCGAGCGTTTGTAGACCACGTGTGGGTGGTGTCCACTCGGGGAGCTGTAGTTGTGCTCTGCAGCTAGGTGCTGGGGCAAGGGGGCGATGAAGTACTCCTCATCAGACATCCGGATCAGACCTGACTGGAGAGCACAGATACCCCTGGGCATTAGATGTATTCATCAACATTAAACATTCATTATGGGGGGATGAAGGTGAGAGTCGGGTCAGTAACAAGTCATGTAGATTGGCATGTGTTAAGGAATGGCGTAAGTAAGAGGTCTGTCAGCAGTTCTTGGATAAGGGCTGAAGGGACTTAAAAATAGAGAGGAGTCATCTCAAACCAGACACAGACACAAGAAACCATGGGACAAGAGGCTGTCTCCTTAGGCGTTTCCTTAGGTCAGGCTCCCACAGGGATGTGACTTACTGTCTGTCAGGATGATAGAACAGGGTATCAGAGGTATTCTGGGGCAGCTGCTCCTCAACACAGGATTCCTAACCCAGAAGGGTAGTGGGTTCAGAGACCATCTAGCACCAACTTTTACACAGTAAAGGGGTTGCCGTGAATTTGACAGTAACTTACAGGCAGTTCAGTGGCAAGTAAAATTATGTATTTCATATTGCAGTACACCAACTGTAATATAAATATGGTATCAAAGCAAGTAATGTGTAACGACACACAGTACAATGCTGCAGAATTGACTGTATTATACTGTACAAAAGTCAATGCTACCGTAATCAGAATGAATGAGGGGAGGGGTTTGTATTTCACTGTAAAAATATGTATTTATGCATATTTGGTGTTTTATATCACTTGCCTTTCTTAGAGGACTCAATAACAGCTTTCAAACTGGCAACTACAGGGCAAAACAGACCAAACGGACATGGCAAAACACTCAACCATTTAAGGTTCAAGACTTGCTGCCACTGCAATCTGTCCCCTATACATTTTAAATTGATGGGGTACTATAACCACATTGGAGTTAAATTTGTACAGCATTCTCACTCATGGGTGCAACAAATATAGCCTCTTACAAGGCATGCCTCAAAATATGTTAATGAGCCATTAACAACAATTCTATACACCCCAAAAGGTTTTTGGCGTTCCAAAAGATACGGTACCCAAAAGTGAAAACATGAAGCAGATCCAACTTTTTGGTCCTTTAAAAACCTGCTGTAAGTAAAATATTGTGTGCTATAGCTTGGAAAATAAATACAATGACAACATAATGTTTGTTTCCAACATTTGGGCTGTTTTCCTAAAGAAGTTAAATCCGCTTCATGTTTTGTTTCCTTGCCACGATACTAACTAGTATTGCGATACTTGTATTGTCCCGGCCCTTGTATTGTAACGCCTGTCGTCGGAAGGAGTGGACCAAAGCGTGAAAAGTGTTCATTATCAAAAAACACTCGAAGAAAGTAACAAAACGAAAGCAAACAGTTCTGTCAGGAAACAGAGACTAAACAGAAAATAACTGCCCACAAAATACAGGTGGGGAAAAAGGCTACCTAAGTATGATTCCCAATCAGAGACAACAATAGACAGCTGCCTCTGATTGGGAACCACACTCGGCCAAAAACAAAGAAATAGGAAACATAGAATGCCCACCCTAATCACACCATGACCTAACCAAATAGAAAAATAAAACAGCTCTCTAAGGTCAGGGCATGACAAGTATTCTAGGAACAGTACCATTCTAAATACAGCAATTCTTTCCTCGTCCACAACATTTTCCCACCATCATTTGATGCACCATAATTTGAAGTAGGTAAAATGTTTGAATATTTTACAGTTGTTAATAACCCACAATACTGTATAAATTACAGTTTTCAGTTACAGCGTAGTTTACCTCTCAAACACGGCCATAGAAAAACTCCTGTGCACAACCTAAGTACTGCTAGTTGCCATGGATACAGCTGTCAGATACAGTGTAAAACATATAAAGTAGCATGATGCAAGACAGCTTTATAGATGATAGTGAGAGTGATAGTGAGAGCAGTCAGAGTGTAACTGGTAAAAGGTTGTTAGAGAAGTTCCTGACTAGTAGTGTCTAAAATGTTTGCAGGTCAACAGAAACAACAACCCAAAGTGAAAAAGTTCCTTTTGAACAGACCTCTGCCAGAAACTGTTCTTTAATTAATCAGCTCTTCATTTAAAGGATTCCAATACACTCCAAAGAAAGCAATAAAGTGTTGAGACAACCTTTCGGAGACTGCATGTAAAAACTCATTAAGGTGGGAGACCATTACTCTTCAAGCATCAGCATGGTCCTGTTGACGGAGCTAGCACTGGTTGGGACTGAATCAATTTGATTAGCGAAAAGAGCAGAACACAGCGGCATTCACTTTCCCTTTACATGTTAGAGGAGGGCCACGATGTATGAGATAGCCTCTCTATAGAACCCTGTCAGCAAGCCAACAACTGATTGAAAAGATCCAATATTGTCTCTTTGTCATCCTTCGAGGCAGATAGTTAGGCTTTTCTTCAACACTCTTCCCTGTGGTGCGTGTGTGTGTGCGTGTGCGCGCGCGTGTGTGTGTGTGTGTGTGTGTGTGTGTGTGTGTGTGTGTGTGTGTGTGTGTGTGTAGTTTGATGATTGCATGGAGCAATAGGTAGGGGAGAAAGGGGTTTAGGTTCAACTCAAAAGTGACAATATCCTTTCATAAATTAGGCAAAGGTCAATCAAGAACAGAACATAAGGCACCAAGCTACTGTAACACCTCTGAAAATGCATTTGACTTACTCACTAGTCAGGTTTCTGTCTATGGGCCATGTGCAACTGCTTCAGCACCAAGTCCTACATTTGGAAATCCATAGCAATATGATCAATCTTTGAAAGTTTGACATATAGATACAGAACACCTTTCCAATGAATAAAACATTTATAATACATCAACTGTAGGTTCCTTATTCATACCATCACACTATATGGAGGTGTAAAATATTATTTCAAACATCACCACAGGCTGACAGTTTTATTTATACTGAAAATAAATATAAACGCAACATACAACAATTTAAACGATTTTACTGTTCCCGTTCATATTGTCACACCCTGATCTGTTTCACCTGTCTTTGTGCTTGTCTCCACCACCCTCCAGGTGTCGCCCATCTTCCTAATTCTCCCCAGTGTATTTATACCTGGATCGATGGGAGGCTTCGAGGAAGTAGGAGGGAGAGGGAATCTGTGCCCTGTCGCCCTTGTTCGACCTTGATTCCCACCTTGCCTCCGAAGAATCCTGGAGACCCCGAAGTCTACATGTACGAGTGAACCCGACGTCACCTGAGTTCTTTCTGGAATCACAGAGGGCTGCCGAGGACTCCTTCGGAGTCCAGGCACCTGGGCAGGGCTAGATTGACTCTTGCTGAGCACTTATGGCGACTCCACACCCAGAGTTGTCTATATTGTGGAGCTACGGGACATTTCGTAGCTACCTGCACATTAAAAACCCAGGCTCATCAAGAAGGGGCAATTACTCTGGTGGACCATATGGATAACTTTCCTCTCCCCTTTCCATGCCATCCTGCTGTGGGGGAATCAGTCGAAATCTCTTCGGGTACTCATCGACTCTGGGGCCGATGAGAGTCTTTTGGACGCTAACCTGGCATCCGAGCTGGGCATCCCCACACAGCCCCTCTCCATTCCATGGATGTTAGAATGCTGGACCTGCGCTCTATAGGCCGGGTCACTCACAATACCACTCCCATCAACCAGGGAACCACAGCGAGGCATTCCAATTTATGCTGATTAAGTCTACTCAGGTTCCTGTGGTATTGGGATTCTCTTGGCTCCAAAGACATAATCCCATCATAGACTGAACTGCTGGTGCCATTATGGGCGCCACGGCCATTGTCTGACGTCAGCGCAGCCTGCCCAGGGACGTCTTTCTGTGGGCTCGGTAGTTGCCCCAGACCTCTCCGCCATTCTCGCGTATCCCAAGTACCAGGACCTCTGGGAGGTTTTCAGTAAGGCCCAGGCCACTTCACTTGCTCTGGCACTGACCCTACAGCTCTTTTTTGTGGAGAAGGGCAAACCCTGCGCCCATGCATCGACTACCAGGGCCTCAATGACATCACGGTGAAGGACCGCTACCCGCTACCACTCATCGCCTCGGCCAACTGCCTTCAACATGACCAGTGGCCACTACGAATATCTGGTCATGCCATTTGGACTTACTACCTGCTGTGTTCCAGGCCCTGGTTAATGACGTTCTCCGCAACATGCTGAACCGGTTTGTTTTTGCTTCAGATGTAGGAGTGGGGCTGTCCTGTCCCAGCATTCTGCCCTGGACCTCAAGTTACATCCCTGCGCCTTCTTCTCCCATTGCATCAATGCCACGGAGAGGAACTACGATGTGGGGAATCGTGAAGATGGCGTTGGAGGGGTGAAAACGTTGGTTGGAGCGGGGAGAACATCTGTTCATTGTGTGGACGGACCACAAGAACCTGGAATATCTCCGCAACGCCATGCATCTCAATTACAGGCAAGCTGGGTGGGCCCTGCTTTTCACTCGGTTAAACCTCTCCCTCTCCTACTGACCAGGATCCAAGAACATCAAGCTGGATACGCTGTCAGGCCGATATAGCCCCATGGCTACACCCTCGGACCCCGAGACCATCCTTCCACCTCGTGTCTGGCGACTTTATTCAGCTGGGAAATGGGGAAGCAGGTCCGTGAGGCACAGCGTTCCCAGCCTGACACTGTCGACTCCTCGGTCCTGTGGTGAACCCACTCCACCAGGCTTGCCTGCCACCCGTGATCCCGTCAGACCCTGGCCTTTGTGTGGCAACACTTTTGGTGGCCTTCCATGGTCCCGAACGTCTCTGTGTTCGTTGCCACCTGCACGGTATGTACGCAGAACAAGACACCTTGGCAAGTTCCGGGTGGTTTTCTTCAACCACTTTCTGTCCCTCACCGTCTCTGGTCTCACATATCCCTGGACTTCGTCAAGGGTCTTCCCCCGTCTAATGGCAACACCACCATCATGACAGTGGACCGGTTTTCCAAAGCCGCCAACTTCATTACTCTCCCCAAGCTACCCTCTGCCAAAGAGATTGCCCAGCTCATGGTTCAGCACTTCTTCTGTACCCATGGACTCCCGGTGGTATGGTCTCCGGTGGGGGCCCTCAGTTCTCATCCCGGTTCTGGAAGGCGTTCTGCACGCTCACTGGGTCGTTGGGCCAGCCTGTCCTCCGGTTTCCACCCGCAGTCCAACAGCCAGCTGGAGCGAGCCAATCAAGAACTGGAGATGACTCTTCACTGCCTTGTCTCCACCAAACCCAACTACCTGGAGCCAGCAACTTGTGTGGGTTGAATACACCCTCCACGCACAGTACTGCTCTTGCACTCATTGCCTGTATTAACTGCACCTGTTTGAACTCGTTACCTGTATAAAAGACACCTGTCCACACACTCAATCAAACAGACTCCAACCTCTCCACAATGGCCAAGACCAGAGAGCTGTTTAAGGACATCAGGGATAAAATTGTGGACCTGTACAAGGCTGGGATGGGCTACAGGACAATGGGCAAGCAGCTTGGTGAGAAGGCAACAACAGTTGGCGCAATTATTAGAGAATGGAAAAAGTTCAAGATGATGGTCAATCACCCTCGGTCTGGGGCTCCATGCAAGATCTCACCTCGTAGGGCATCAATGATCATGAGGAAATTGAGGGATCTGCCCAGAACTACACGGCAGGACCTGGTCAATGATCTGAAGAGAGCTGGGACCACAGTCTCAAAGAAAACCATTAGTAACACACTACACCGTCATGGATTAAAATCCTGCAGCGCACGCAAGGTCCCCCTGCTCAAGCCAGCGCATGTCCAGGCCCATCTGAAGTTTGCCAATGACCATCTGGATAATCCAGAGGAGGAATGGGAGAAGGTCATGTGGTCTGATGAGACAAAAATAGAGCTTTTTGGTCTAAACTCCACTCGCCGTGTTTGGAGGAAGAAGAAGGATGAGTACAACCCCAAGAACACCATCCCAACCGTGAAGCATGGAGGTGGAAACATCATTCTTTGGGGATGCTTTTCTGCAAAAGAGACAGGACGACTGCACCGTATTGAGGGGAGGATGGATGGGGCCATGTATCGTGAGATCTTGGCCAACAACCTTCCCTCAGTAAGAGCATTGAAGATGGGTCGTGGCTGGGTCTTCCAGCATGACAACGACCCGAAACACACAGCCAGGGCAACTAAGGAGTGGCTCCGTAAGAAGCAACTCAAGGTCCTGGAGTGGCCTAGCCAGTCTCCAGACCTGAACCCAATAGAAAATCTTTGGAGGGAGCTGAAAGTCCGTATTGCCCAGCGACAGCCCTGAAACCTGAAGGATCTGGAGAAGGTCTGTATGAATCCCTGCTGCAGTGTGTGCAAACCTGGTCAAGAACTACAGGAAACGTATGATCTCTGTATCAGTGTATCAAATACTTGTTCTCCCCACTGTAGATTTTTTAATTAAAATAACTTTAGATCATTAGCCCCTCGGCTGTTCATCTTCTTTTTCCCCGTACCCTCCGTATTCATCCCACTTTTCATGTGTCTAGGATTAAACCTATGTCTCACAGCCCTTTGTGTCCTGTTCCCAGGCCCACCCCTCTCCCCTATCTCATCGTGGGCCAACTGGCGTACACGGTGAGGCACCTCCTGAAGGTTCGACCGCGGGGAAGGGGATTCCAGTAGCTGGTTGACTGGGAGGGTTATGGCCCGGAGGAGAGGTGCTGGGTCCCCATATTGGACATCCTGGACGCAGGCCTCAGTTCCAACGCCGGCACCCTGGTCAACCAGTTATGTGCCCAGGTAGGAAACCAGATGGCGCCCCTGGAGGGGGGGGGGGGGGTTACAGTCACACCCTGATCTGTTTCACCTGTCTTTGTGCTTGTCTCAACCCCCCCTCCAGGTGTTGCCTATCTTCTTCATTATCCCCAGTGTATTTATTCCTGTGTTCTTTGTTTGTCTATTGCCAGTTCGTGTTGTCTTGTCAGGTCTTACCCGTGTTTTCCCATCTTCCTGCTTTCTCAAGTTCTGTTTCCTAGTTTCCCCGGTTCTGACCGTTCTGCCTGCCCTGACCCCGAGCCTTATCTTGGCAAAGGAGAAATGCTCACTGACAGGGATGTTAAAACTTATTGGTGTCAGGGGGCAGTATTTTCACATCCGGATGAAATGCATGCCCAAATTCAACTGCCTGCTACTCATCCTCAGAAGATAATATATGCATATTATTGGTATATAGTATATATTATATTTTATATATTTTATATATATATATATATATATATATACTAGATTTGGATAGAAAACTCTCTGAAGTTTCTAAAACTGTTTGAATCATGTCTTTGAGTATAACATAACTTATTTAGCAGGCGAAACCCCGAGGACAAACCATTCAGATAAAAAAAAATTGAGGTCACTCTCTTTTCAATGGGTTTTCATTGGGAATCCAGATTTTTTAAATTTATTTTATTTTATTTTATTTTACCTTTATTTAACTAGGCAAGTCAGTTAAGAACAAATTCTTATTTTCAATGACGGCCTAGGAACAATGGGTTAACTGCATGTTCAGGGGCAGAACGACAGATTTGTACCTAGTCAGGTCGGGGATTTGAACTTGCAACCTGAACTTGCAGTTCCTACCGCTTCCACTGGATGTCAACAGTCTTTAGAAATTGGTTAAGGTTTTTTCTTTGTGTAATGAAGAAGTAGCCCTGTTCAGAACGAGGGGCACTTCAAGTGTACTGTTAGATAGAGGCGAGTGACCAGAAAGCTAGCTACTGTTTGTTTTTCTCCTGTATTGAACACAGATCATCCCGTCTACAATTTTATTGATTATTTACGTAAAAAAATAACTAAAGTTGGGCCTCCCGGGTGGTCTAGACCACTGCATCGCAGTGCTAGCTGTGCCACCAGAGACTCAATTGGCCTAGCATTGTCCGGGTTAGGGAGGGTTTGACCGGTAGGGATATCCTTGTCTCATCACGCACCAGCGACTCCTGTGGTGGGCCGGGCGCAGTGCACCCTAACCAGGTCGCCAGGTGCACGGTGTTTCCTCCGACACATTGGTGAGGCTGGATTCCGGGTTGGATGCGCGCTGTGTTAAGAAGTAGTGCGGCTTGGTGGGTTGTGTTTCAGAGGACGCATAGCTTTCAACCACGAAATTGTGGAGAAAAGGGGGTAAAATTCAACAACAACAAAAAATACCTAAAGTTGTATTACAAAAGTAGTTTGAAATGTTTTGGCAAAGTTTACAGGTAACTTTTGAGATATTTTGTAGTCACGTTGCGCAAGTTGGAACCGGTGTTTTTCTGGATCCAACTCGTCAAATAAATGGACATTTTGGATATATATCGACGGAATTAATCGAACAAAAGGACTATTTGTGATGTTTATGGGACATATTGGAGTGCCAACAAAATTAGCTCGTCAAAGGTAAGACATGATATATATTTTTATTTGTGTTTTGTGTCGCGCCTGCAGGGTTGAAATATGCTTTCTCTCTTTGTTTACGGAGGTGCTCTCCTCAGATAATAGCATCGTTTGCTTTTGCCGAAAAGCATTTTGGAAATCTGACATGTTGGCTGGATTCACAACAAGTGTAGCTTTAATTTGGTATCTTACATGTGTGATTTCATGAAAGTTGGATTTTTATAGTAATTTATTTGAATTTGGCGCTCTGCATTGTCACTGGCTTTTGGCCAGGTGGGCGTCCCACATATCCCAGAGAGGTTTTAACAAACTTGCGCACAACATTTGAGAGAAATAAGGTTTTTGTGCATATATGAACATTTCTAGGAACTTTAATTTCAGCTCATGAAACATGGGACCAACACTTCACATGTTGCGTTTATATTTTTGTCCAGTGTAGTTTTGAATGAGTTCAAGTTGTGCAATTTGCAACAGCACTTTAGTTTAAGGTTTGCAATATAAGACAAGAACACAGTTAACATTAATCTGGCAGCCACAACTGCATCCAAGACGTTCTAGAAGAGTTTGCTGTGCTGTGATAGCTGAGCGTGCATTTATCGCAGTCCATGAAATGTGTCGTGTTGCTGTAGAATGAAGAGGCTTGTGGGTTTGGTTTATTCCGCCTGGCAGAGCGACCAGACAGACAGGCTGATAAACACCCTGGCCTCTGACAGGCAATCAGTTCACTACTGTGGATGTTCATGTCAGCAGGGAAAGAGAGCGTTAGACAGCGCTGGTGAGCAGGATGTATCCACCTGGCCTCATCCACTGTGAGTTACAAACAGAGGAATAATGGTGAAATGGACTCTGTAAGCATTGGCAGACTAGGGGAAAAAAATATGTATTTTCTTTTGGTCAGCACTACTATATTATTATGTATTGCCTAGTCATTCGTTTATGTGATGATGTGATTTCATGAGACAGAGAAAGAACTGAGTGAAGAGAGGTGAATGAAGAAAAATGAATTCCTTTTTCTTTGGTTTCCCCAAACCTCTGTCCTTTCTCTAATTTGATGACCAAGTTAAGCAGTTCATTCCACTCTCTGACCATGTCCGAGATCGTTGACTAGAGTGCTGAACCTCACACATTCCGTCTGGCCATGGAATAACATTTAATCTCACCCCCTACTCCCCAAATCCAGCTCAAATAGCTGTGCATTGTCATCCACACCCCCCAAACCCCTCACACCCCATGACCCTGTCCATTCTCTATGTGTGACACCCACCTCCCCCTTCACCCTCCTGATCCACATTTCCCCAGACTAGCAGGTGGCAAAGTAAACATATGCGCACAAAGGGGGAGCCATGCAGAAGCTCTTGTTGTGAAAACAGTGGCGGGCCATGGCAGACTGCCACCATGCACAGGCATCCGCTCCCAGACTCCCACCTCCTGGGACAGGACAGGGGGACAACGGGGGCACTCTGGGGAGGCCAAGTCCACCATAATCCCATCCATCTCTCTTCCCCCAGGACCTGACAGAACCACCAAACCACCTCGTATCGCTCATTCCTCCCCCGATGAGGATCAAAAGGCCCTGTGTGTGACCCAGGGGCTCTTGTCAAACTTGGTTCTGTTTCTCCCATGATAGTAATGGGCAGTAATGGCTTCGGGCGTCCGTCGATGTCTGTCAGCCTCGTTCTCTGTGTTGCTCCAGTGCTTTGTTGAGGCAGAGTGATTTCTCTTTCCGACTGATGGGTTTCAATCAAAGGGGGTTTACACTAAATGCAGTGACGTCTATTTTGGCCTAGCCACCGGGGTACCTTGTGTGCCTTGCCTTCCTGTGTCACATTTTCCTCCTTGTTCTCTAACGTGACTTCGGCAGAGCCCCACAGGCCTTAGAAAACTGTGTCCAGACAGAGAGAGAATAACCATACTTCAGCACAGCTGGGCAGCCAGGACTGTGAACCAACCTTAGCTAGCCCCCGACACAGGCCATAATCTAGGAGTAGACAGTGTGAGGACAGAGAGCAAGAAGACACTGACAAACATGGTGAGGATACACAATGCTATACTGGATTTAGAAACATTCCACTGGCTTAATAGCCACAAGACTTGAGTGCAACCCTCACTGTCATTTCATTACACTTTTCCACTGCACTGTAAAGATCTGGCAGCCGGGTCAGTCTGGTGCCTGCTCCAGCCCTTTGAACTGATGAGTTTAGGGATCTCACCAACTAACTCACGGCACACTGTCAAGCAATAAAGGCCTATGCATGGATATATGGATGCTATTTGTATAAATCTCTGCTATGCGTTTCATCAATAAAGATATTATATTTTCTGCAATTTTTTGCAGTGGTGATAGTAGTAGTAGTTCCTCCCAGATGAGCCCATTTTTAACATTTGCATATGTTTTGTACAGCTACCATGGACTCCATTTTTAACATTTGCATATGTTTTGTACAGCTACCCTGGACTAAGCTTGTGACATTAACAAATCTGTCAGCGACAGAATCACTCACACAGACTGAAACTGTAAAAGAGACAAAGATGGAGGTGACAAAGAACCTCTTCCAGGTTCTAACCTATATCTGTGTACAGTCTGTTAGCATATTAGCCTGGAATCTCGCTAGCCACTTCCTGTTGTAATGTGCCCCCCCGCCCCCCCCCCCCCCCCCCTTTAACCCACAACAAAGTTAACCAACACCCTGGAGCAAATCCACTGTTAGCTAGCTAGCGCTTCCCATTGTCTGCCAACCCCACCCACCACCTCACACTCAATTATCACACATGTATTCCATTTGTCTCAGAAACATACCACACTTTTCTATAAAATATCTAATAACATCTTCCAGCAGTTAGCAGTATGCTTGATAATGGGAGGAAATTGATTCCATCTGTCGAGATGTGGTGTGTCTCTCTTCTTGTTCTGCCTGAAATGTATGTGAGAGTCCTGCGAAGACTAGCAGAACTGTAAGATGAAATGTAAAAGTACAACACTGAAGGGACAACATGCAAAGAAAACATAAACATACTTGTAGCCATAAAATATCAGTCATATCAGATACTAATACCTCAATGTACTGTATTTTTTCGGGCAAAACATTTAATACATGTTTTGTTATGTATAGTGCTATGAAATGGATGTTATTCACGATAACATATATCATCTGAAAAGTACTTGAGATGTATTGAATTTCACAGGGAGTAGAGAGACACCAGGTCCTCAGACTTCAGGGAAAGCTGGCATATTGATGTGGCAGACCTCTAGTGATCTCCTTAAATGTACACTTGTAAGAGTTACACAGATTAGAGGGAGATGTCCTCTGTTCAACGCCAGTCTATTTCTCCTCAGACCTGCAGACATCAGACGACCCCCCCACACACACATGGTTACTCTGAGTAGACAGTTTTCCGAACCCAACAGTCTACATGTCGGGAGTTAGCTAACACACCGATGGTCTCAGAGGACTTCCCTATGGAAGCTATTACGACATGACTTTGCTTTTGCTTTCATGTGGTTTTCCGAGGCCTGTGACTACAAACTGTAACCTTACACATTTCGGCCATGCATGTTTTCAGTGTTAGTACGGGACACAATTTATAGCTCGTTCCTTAGGGTCTGTCGCGGGGGAAAATGTAATTAGCTTGTCTTTGTGTAAACTGTAGCTGCTTTTAAGGCTCCCAGCCATGACATTATATTTTTAAGTTAGTAAGCGCTTACATGCCGTTAAAGACTGGGAGAGATGTGTGAGAAACTCAAAGCCAGTGATTATAAAGCCTTAAAACACATCTGCACTCCAGCTCAGCGTTACATGTGACCACAGTGTCGGTGGATGCAGACCAGAGCATCCACATCACTCAGCTTCTGTCAGCTATGGTAAAAGGACACAGGCCATTATCAGTCCAAAATACAGCCCACGTCTGTGTGAGCGGTCTATGTCTCCATGTCTATCATTCGACCTGGCCCATAATGATTTGAGTTTGCCTCAGCGTTAGCCTAGAGCATTCCACAGAGTGTGTGGCGTCACTAATTGCCTTTAAAGAGCATAGACACCCACTGAGCAGCCCTTGTTCTCCAAATAAAGCAGAGGTGGGCCTGGAAACACCATGGCTAATGATGTTATACAGCCCCCTTATCAGCTGAATCGAATGGGCAAGGTTCAACTCATTTTCCTGTCAGACCAGTTGGGACCAAGCAACTTCCTCTGACAGTGGATGATGACTCTGCATGTGGCCAAATTGGGAAGTCCACTATTTCTGGCACTCAGTCACTCCCATTGGGGGGAAAAGAGAAATTGATAGAATCTTAAAGTAAATATGGGATATACTGTATATGGTTCTGTGTTCAATTTAGCTAACACCTTTACTATTACCATTGTTTCCAGTACCCTGCCCTAAACCACAGACACGGTCACTAGCCGGCTAACATACAGTACTCTACCCTGCACCTTTGAGACCGTTGCCCTTGTACAGTCATTGAACACGGGTCACTTTAATCATGTGTACATACTGTTTTACCCACTTTATATGTATATACTGTATTCTAGTCATGGCTCATCCTATACAGCTGATTGGGGACCTTATTACGGACGAATGTGCTCTTTCTTTCTGCTTGCATTTTGTATTTATATTTGATGTGTGTGTTTTCTGTCATTTCTGTAAAAGAGGCCGTGGTCTCAGTATAACTCCCTGATAAAATAAAGGTTAAACACACCTATACTCACCATTTCTATTCATATACTGTCAATACACCCCATTCACATACATATATATTATTTTGATTCTGGACTCAGGTCCGGAAGCTAATTTCCTGCAATTCTGTCCATTTTGCTATTGGGTTTTGTACTGTGTATTTCAATAATTTATTCTCTCATTCTAATATTTTTAATACCGTACATTTCATTTTATTGACACTGTTTATACACACCGCATATTTTTTGTATATACTGGATTCTTGACATAGCTCACTCTGGTATATCTACAACTGTACATATAATTCCTAGAATATCTTGTGTAAATTCATCCAGTGTAGATACGTAGAGATTGCATTTGGATTACTGTTACATTTGGATTACTGTTACATTTGGATTACTGTTACATTTGGATTACTGTTACATTTAGATTACTGTTACATTTGGATTACTATTACATTTGAATTACTGTTACAGTGCTATTTGGGTTGTTAATAGGATTCGTTATGACATTTCTTAATTTCTTTATTTTTTACTTTTTGGATTATGTGTGTAGTGTCTTGTATTGCATCGTATTGCGGCACTGTTGGAGCTAGAAACACCAGCATTTAGCTGCACCTGTGATAACATCTGCAAAATCGGTGTACGCAACCAATAAACGTTGATTTGATTTGTTCTGCAACCATGTTTGTGCACGTCTTATACACAGAGACAAATGTTCACTAAAGCAGCCATACCGGTCAAAACACTATCCTCATCTCACAACAAGCCAGAACCGCTGTTGGAAAATAACATATTGTCTAACAAAAGCTGTACTGCATCTACTGTGCTGACACAGACGCGTCGAGGAATATGTATGGATTCTGCTTTGTGAAGTGACGACCACTTCAGCGCTCCTCATTCGTCTTGCGTGAGAAAACCCGAGCACAATGCCTGTGACAAGAGCAGAATGGCGAGGGCCTGGCTCCCTCTCCTACTGGCATCTAGCGGTGGGCACTACATCACTGTCACCACGGAGACCACCAGGGAATCGCCCTCTGCAGCGCTCACAACACGACCGGCTCACGTCGTATGTGGCATAACAGCCTATGAGTTATGAGAGGGACGAGGGAGAGATTGTAACTACAGAGGCCCAACAGACGTTCCAATTTGTCCAGTCCTCTTATGAAAATGGACAAGTACAAATGCCCAAAGCCCTACCTGAGAATCCCTCATCATGTATCAGGCTCAGCCCTACTCCCTGTATGCCCTGCATCCATATGGAGCCCATTGTGGGGAGATGGAGCCCATGGGACACTGAGCAGAGAGAGTTGTGGCTTACAGTAGGTCATATGTGGTGCTGAGAAAGAACTGATCTGCAGCCATCTTGTTTATTTCAGGCCTGTGCACAGCATTTAAATATGATACTCTCCAAAGAAAAGTTCACTCCAGGACAATAATTTATGGCCACCACATCACCTATAAATCATGTTTTGTAATATATGTAGGACTACACTAATCCCAATAATAATCCCAATAAACCAGTTATATGACTAATACCACACCACGGGAAGGGAATGACCATCTTTTTTTTTTCACACAGCGGAACGTCCTGCGACTTACACCTCGTCGAGACAGACAAATGTGCATGTCTGCTGATACGTTTCCTTTCCTCAGTTCATTGTTAATGGATATCACAACTGTCCCTGAGTGGTATTCCACACTCTAGGGTGTCAACGACAACACTAAGGCACTAAGCAAAATAAACAACTTGCTTTGAGGTGTCTGAGAGCAAAACGCTGGGGAATGAGAGAAAGAAAGAGAAAAGGGGGAGTTTTCACACTCATCCCATAGTACCTGGGGGTCATTAAAAAGACCCCTAGTACACATCCAAACAGACTCAATTACCCCCCTAATTAGAACAGGTCTACAACTCCACAGGGGTTGTGGGAAAATAATACACCTAGACCTCTCAGGCTAATTTCTAAAGCAAAGAACAACAACAAAAACGTGTTCTCGGAATATATGTGGTTACCTAAGCGAAAGTGACCTGCTTCAATAGGAAACACTGAAAGGAGAGATGCCTCGCAGTGACCACATTTACATGCACACAGTATTCCGGATGGTAGCTCATAGCCCGGTTTTAGTCTTACTCGGGATAAGCTGCACCCGCTCAAGAGTATCCCTGTATCTGTAAATAAACAGAATATTCCTAATTTAAGATCATTTGGGTTAAATGGAATATTAACTGAAATATGGACACCAACTGTAGGCCTATAACCTCTCACACGTAGAGTAATATAATATGAACTCTTGCAGAATTATGCATTTCTTGCTGTAAAATTATACAACAAATGTTAGTTTTGTCTCGGCTACAGGAGTGGAGAAATCGGATTTCTTTCTTTCAGTATCTCTTGAGAAAAAGTGACAGCGCGTGTAATGTGTTATCTTTGATGCTGTTATGCAAGCAGACTATTTCAACCACATAAAATATGCGCCCAAGACGAACTTGAAGTCTTATCAGAAATGTGTTTCATCGTTTTCTCAGCTAACACTTCAACTTTAAAAGGTGTGGCTGTAACTGTATAGATTAGAGAGACACGCATCCTAACGTGGAAGAGGGGGCTTGGGAAAGGTCATGGTCGAGTTTGTCATGGTCGGACACGCTTAGCCAGAGAGACGGAATCCGCTGAAGGGGCAATCTAACGGCTCAACAGCCAAACAATATAGCTGGTCCACACACCAATGCTCCTGCCGTCCAATAAGATAATAAATGACATATTAAGGAAGGTCTCAGAGAGTGCATCCAAGCCTACTGGCCGTGGGCTGGAACAGTTCTTGTTGAGTTCAGTTCAGCTCTTGGGGACTGGTCCTTGTGAAGAAGGGCTGGCTCTGTCACCCAGTGTACGGAGTGGTGGCCTGAGGAGGACAGCAGAGCTCTAATTTATCTCTCCCTGCATTCACAGAGGAATGGGACAGCAGCTTTGAACTTGCACTACAGAGGAACTGAGACCAGCACGACCCTGAAAGAGAGAGTGACTGAGGTCAACCACCGTGACCTCTGGTACCAGAGAATGCAGGCAGAAAACTCCTGTGTTTCAACCAGCAATAGCTGTACTAGTTTTATTTTATTTTTTATCTGGTGTCTTTAAGTCATTTGAGGTCAGCAGAAAAGAGAAAAAGAGAAAATACTTTCGACTCACAAAGGAAGTACATGTCCTTCTCATGAGGAATGTAATTAAAAACACCATGTTAAATGATTCAGGATTTACTAAGCAAATCCCCTATCCCCGGTCTTAATACAGAGTCTGCCTGTTCTTGATTTAAAAACAGAATCCCCCTCCATCTGCTAGGGGCATGATGCTGTCAAACAGTAGTTAAGAGAACCAGCGTGGGCAGACTGACCGACCCTGAGCCTGTCTGTCTGTGTGCCAGCAGTGGGGACCTACTGTACACTACCATAGAAAGGGCCTCCATAGGCCCATAGAGAGAGCAACCATCCTCCCTAGGAGCGCCACTCCAAACTCGGAATGAACACTCTTCTTCTTGCACAAAAACAAAATCAAGCTCTCACCCAAACAGGCTGCCAGTTATCCTCCGTTTCCGGGCAAAAGAAGCTGCTGAGGATCAACGGGGATGAATGGGTCCTCATTTGTACTTAATCCAAAGCTCCTCATGAAGGGGAGATGACATGTGGGGTTAAAGTCCTCCAGGCTATGCACTCTTTCAGTGTAACAGACAGACCTTCTTTCCGGCGCATTATTTTTTTTCGATCTTCCCCCTTTTTTTTCCAGTTTTAATGTACTACTGCAAAAGTAGGTATTTTAATGTGGCTCTCCCTCCTTTCCGTCTGAAATCTAAAAGTAGAAGCACATTTTAAGTAACGGTGGACTAAGTGAATTTCTGATGGCCCTCGGGTCATCCTTTGGAGAGAAAAAAAGAAAATGGGGAGGAGAAAACAGGTCAAAGAGTCCTTCCAGTCTATTCAAATGCAACTGCTCCCAAATTACATTGTGTCCCTTGCACAGTTTTAAAAGAATGGGTCACTGCTGTTTAATTGTGGAGAAGCTACTACTAATGAAAGGGACAATACAAAGAGTAGCACTGCCAGCCAAGCGGCTGAAACTTCACCCTGGGTTTAATTGCACTGAACAAGGGAGATGGGGAAGCAGCGCAAACAAGGGACAAAATAGCAGGCAGCAGAGGAGGTAGATGCTATTGGCAAAAATAAAGGTATGTTTTATGGAGGCCTAGTGTCCAGGGTGGGACATGTGATCTGCGTGTCCAACCTGAGGGAGGAAATAGTGAAAGAGGCACTAAGGCCAGCAATTTAAAAAAAAAACAGAACTGTCTCTTACATTGCATATTATAAAGGTGGTTTCCTGACACAGGATAAAGTGTAAGGACTCAAGGGGACACTTACCAAGCCAGAACATGTAGATATGGCTGCAGAGGAAGCTGTGAAGTTGTGTATAAATCCCTGATACAAGCAGTCCTGATGGGCTGGCTCCTGTGCCAATGTGGTGATGCCCTCTGTCCCCAGTACCTGTACTGTGAAGCCCTCTGCCACTACCATGGAATGCTGTAAGTCCAGGTGCATGTCCCACCCGAAGGCAGATAGTCTGTAGTGTACAGGGCCCCTCATGGATGGCAGGGACCTCTTATTCCGGCCTCGCCGCAGCATATCGTGGGTCACATACCCACCCTGAGCATCCACCTCAATTGGCGTCACAAACACGTAATCTGAAGGAGAACCATAGTGAAGGTCACTTACCAAACCCACATCCAATGGGTTCATCTTATTTGCACAAAGCATTTGCACAAATCTCAATTCCCTCTAGTCTAATTATACTGATCACAGTATAATTGGTCAAACAGTGTCATAATATTTAACTGATTTATGAGGGGAGTATTAGACATCATCAAATCATGTTTCAGATCCAAAAGTCATAAACGTTATTCCATTATCATAGCCTATATCAATATAATAAACATTTATTCAATAAGAACACGGAGACACCCATTATTTAGAAACCGTATCAGACGCCACGTAGGCCTAATAGGAACGCCCAGAAACAAATCCAGATAGTTTTTTACAGTTACATCCATTCTCACTGGTAAAACAAAGAATGTAAATCATCTAAACTTGACCCGCCCCGTATCCGGCTGCTCAATGAGGAAACTGCCGCTTCTGCAGGGAATTCCTTCACCGGCATAACGCGCGTGGCTAAAGTTTACCAGCCAAGAAGATGAGAGGCAGTATGCGCGCAAGACACCATGAGCGCTTTAACTGGCGACTCATCGATAAACCTGACACACCAAATACAAGTAATGCGTTTTATTATTTCTGAACAGTAGCTATGTTATTGTTTCATTCTAAAGGATTGTAAAAAATAACAGACTGTTGCAGACTACAATGCTGTTAGTAAACATTTTCTTATCTGTTATGGAGAGAAGTAAACAACCGGCCCATGCAAAAATACGAACCGTGATTCAGTCCACTGGTGTCACTGGCAAAAGTGGACGAAACAGAGTAAATGGAATGTGAGCAGTAGATATGCAGCGTCTGCAAAACGACAGGTAGGAACAAGTTAATGGCACAACATGCGCAACAGTTTACTGTAACAGGCAGCCTACTGCAATTTAAACGTATATCTGATTATACAGTTGTCACCTGCCTTCAATGTGTTCCAGAACCACAGAGTGGATAAAATCTTCACTGATGTGCAGCTGACAAGTGGGATAGGCAAAGTCCATATCAAAAGAAAAAGACAATCCATGTTGGCATGCAATACCTCCTCTGTTACCTCCTCAACAAACACAGAAGTAATAACCTGCGGCAGCGCATAATGCAACTGTAAGACATTGCTAATTTCTTTAGGTGCCTTTTACATATAATCACGTCAAGTCCGCCAGGTCCATTTGGCTGTGCCTGGAGAGGTAAAGCGCACTCGTGCGTCTTTCTGAAACAGGTAACAAATCGCCGGAGTGCTGACTGTGCTCTCTATAGTGAACAGTGACAGTCAGCTCCTGCAGACTGTAAAGCAGCAGTAGCACCCGCGGGTGGAAACGAAGCGGGGCCAATCAGCAAAGAGCATCATCTTCTCTGAGATAAGTAGCCTACTGTTGTGTAGGAAAGCTCTTAACTCTCTTTGGCTCAGTGTTGAGCTGAACAAATTCGTGCTCCCCACACAACCCACAGGGCAAAAACTGGTTAAATCAACGTTGTTTCCACGTAATTTGAACCCAAACAAATATATGTGATAATGTTGAATCATCGTGGAAAACAAATTGGATTTGCAAAAAATCATCAACATAAGTGCATTTCATATTTTTTTTCACCCAGTTTTGAGAGCTAAATCCAATGGCATTATGATTTTTTGTTGTTGATTACACGTTGAATTTGACCTTAGTTGACAACTAACCAAATGTAAATCAAAACAAGACGTTGAACTGACGTCTATGACCAGTGGAAATGATATAGAGATGTTAAATGAATATTTCAGGTCCAAGCAACTTTCCACACCAAGGAAGATACAGAAAGCATTTGATTGGATACGAATTGTGTAGCCTATAATTCAAGGTCAGATTTTCATTCCACTTTAAAAGTCTTATAAGAAATTGCACACCTGACAGACCTTTGTATGAAATGTAATTATCAAATGTCATTTTTGCAAACGTGATTTTTTCACTTGTCCAGTGTGTGTTTACACGTGATTTGAACACTTGTTCTGATCATTTTGCACTTGCTTTTTCCAAGTATAAAATGGCATTTTTTGTTCACATGTTCTTTACACCTGTCCAGGGTGCATTTACAGGGGACTAGAACACTTGTTATTTTTACACACGTTTATTATAGCTGTTCAGCCTATTGGGTAAGTAATGGCGTTTTTGTAGTTGTTTTTGGATAATTGCCGAAGACAACTTATTTGGTAGAATTTAAGCATTTATGTATTGAAAAAAGCACAGATTTCTTTTTCTTAATTTTAATTAGCTATCCATCATTTTTCCTTGTCTGAAGTATCAAACTCTAAGTCCATATGTAAAAAAAAAATAAATGATGACACTTTTGATGGGATTGTTTTGAGAAAAGTACCTACTTCTCCAAAACCCCATTTGTTTGATAAATAAATTAAAGCAATAATAGTCACTGTACCTTCCAAACCACAAAGGCTGGATTAAAATGTTTTCTAAAAAGGAATTTATAAACTGTTAAGGGGCCAGCGGAGGAAAGGACCAGGGTGCAAGTTCTAGTTTCTCATGAATTCTCCATTCCTCCTCCAATGTATTCCATTTTGCCCACTTCCACGCCAGACAGTTGCAACAAACTATTTTAAAAAATGTGCCAATTTCATTCATCTACAACATTTTAAAAATGGTAGTAGACCTTTACAGTATACATTTACCCGACCATAGTCTAGCTCAAAAATAATGAGACTTTTTCAGTATGCAAAAAGTAACCGTACAAAACATACATTATTTTAGCAAACATAAAATAATAAGTGAGTTTTGACTGAATATATATTTAATAAATGTTTCAAAACAATACAAAATTACTCACATCAGGCATAAAAAACATTAGAAACAGAATAAACTAAAATAATTCTGTATTTATTTCTGATGTAACAGTTGTTCCTGAAGTAAACATTGTATGACTTGGTGAAGGTGTGGTGGAAAGGAGCTGTCCGTTTTCCTCCCCCTCCTTCATCTGTGGTGCTCGTTCAACATAGCATTTGGAGATTCCTGTGAACAGCAACATCTTCCTAACAAGAATTTAGACCAGACAATTCAACAGAATTCACTCTTGTTCTTGTTGATGATCGGTACAACATGAGACAGATAGCAAGTAAGCAAGGCAGGGTATATCAGACCGTATACCACGGGTATGAGTCAATATTACTTGTTTACTGTTGGTAACCAGTTTTTAATAGCAATAAGGCACCTTGGGGATTTGTGGTATACAGTATTTTGCCCCGTTTATCAAAAGTGTTGGAAAGACTTGTCTATAATCAACTGACTGGCTTTATTGATGTCTATAGTAGTCTCTCGGGTATGCAATCTGGTTTCCGCTCAGGTTATGGATGTGTCACTGCAACCTTAAAGGTCCTCAATGATGTCACCATTGCCCTTGATTCTAAGCAATATTATGCTGCTATTTTTATTGACTTGGCCAAAGCTTTTGATACGGTAGACCATTCCACTCTTGTGGGCCGGATAAGGAGTATTGGTGTCTCTTAGGGGTCTTTGGCCTGGTTTGGCCTGGGTCTTTGGTCTACCTCTCTCAAAGAGTGCAGTGTATAAAGTCAGAAAATCTGCTTTCTCTGCCACTGTCTGTCACCAAGGGAGTACCCCAAGGCTCAATCCTAGGTCCCACGCTCTTCTCAATTTACATCAACAACATAGCTCAGGCAGTAGAAAGGTCTCTCATCCATTTATATACAGATGATACAGTATTTTACTCAGCTGGTCCCTCCCCAGAGTTTGTATTAAATGTTCTAAAACATAGCTTTCTTAGTGTCCAACAAATTTTCTCTACCCTTAACCTTGTTCTGAACACCTCCAAAACAAAGATCATGTGGTTTGGTAAGAAGAATGCCCCTCTTCCCACAGGTGTTATAACGACCTCTGAGGGTTTAGAGCTTTAGGTAGTCACATCATACAAGTACTTGGGAGTATGGCTAGACAGTGCACTGTCCTTCTCTCAGCACATATCAAAGCTGCAGGCTAAAGTTAAATCTAGACTTTGTTTCCTCTATTGTAATCGCCCCTCTTTCACCCCAGCAGCCAAACTAACCCTGATCCAGATGACCATCCTACCCATGCTAGATTATGGAGACATAATTTATAGATCGGCAGGTAAGGGTGCTGTCGAGCAGCTAGATGTTCTTTACCATTCGGCCATCACATTTGCCACCAATGCTCAGTATAGGACACATCACTGCACTCTATACTCCTCTGTAAACTGGTCATCTCTGTATACCCGTCACAAGACCCACTGGTTGATGCTTATTTATAAAACCCTCTTAGGCCTCACTACCCCCTCTCTGAGATATCTACTGCAGCCCTATCTACTGCAGCTCCTCTTTTCAGTTCCCTGCAGCTATTGACTGGAACGAGCTGCAACAAACACTCAAACTGGACAGTTTTATCTCAATCACTTCATTCAAAGACTCAATCACGGACACTCTTACTGACAGTTGTGGCTGCTTTGTGTGATGTATTGTTGTCGCTACCTTCTTGACCTTTGTGCTGTTGACTGTGCCCAATAATGTTTGTAGCATGTTTTGTGCTCCTACCATGTTGTGTTGCTACCATGTTGTTGTTATGTTGTGTTTCTACAATGCTGTGTTATCATGTGTTGCTGCCTTGCTATGTTGTTGTCTTAGGTCTCTCTTTATGTAGTGTTGTTTCTCTTGTTGTGAAGTGTGTTTTTGTCCTATATTCATATTGTATTTATTTATTTATTTATTTTAATCCCAGGCCCCCGTCCCCACAGGAGGCCTTTTGGTAGGCCGTCATTGTAAATAAGAATTTGTTCTTAACTGACTTGCCTAGTTAAATGAAGTTTAAATAAAATAAAATAAAAGATGGCCAATACACCACGGCTAAGGGCTGTATCCAGGCATTCCGCGTAGTGTCGTAAGTTACAGCTAGGTTAGCCAAGTTGAGCAAATAAATCTCAGCTTGCTAACTAGCCAAGCCAACGAATTACACAAGAAATATACACAAAGTAAACAATTATTTTCCAATATAAAGATAGTCTCAACCAAATTTCAAGTACAAATAACTATTGCTCTGATCCACAACGTAACAACCATTAGTTACAGGCGAAACAGAAATATATTGCTAGCTAGCTAACTAGCCATGCTATTTCAATGGAAATAAGCTATCTAGCCAGTGTCAGCTTTGTAGTTGTAATGCTATGTGGAAATAGTTGTTTTAAATTCTTACTCCATTTTTATCACCAACGCCTTGCCGTAGCGTTTACATTCTGTAAATGTAATTTACTAATTTTAACAATTTGATTCATATTTGGAAACATCTCTTCTCTCCCTGAGTAAGCGATTCATCGCAACAGGCTGGAAGTCAAACAAAGTCAAACTCACAGAAATGTATGTGAGAGGGGCTACAATGTGGTACTTTCAGACGCATGAAATGTACCCGTTACTACACAGGCGTTCAGAACGTGTGCAGTGGCACAATTTAATCTGTCTGAAAGTACAATATTCAAACGTTCGAATCACCTGTAAATGTACACTGAACAGGTGTAATGAACGCATGTAAAAATTACCAGAACAAGCGTTCAAATCACTTGTAAACACACCCACTGGACAGGTGAAAAAATCCTGTTTACAAAAAATAACATTTGACTCTTGAAAAAAGCAAGTGAAAATGATAATTACAAGTATTAAGACGATTTGAAACTCTTGGCCTTCCATATAGCCCCGAGACTGCCGCGCAGCTCCCCCGGGACTGCCGCGCAGAATAAATAGAGTATCAACCCATGGATGTCACTAATTTAACTAGGCAAGTCAGTTAAGAACAAACTCTTATTGTCATTGACAGCCTAGGAACAGTGGGTTAACTGCCTGTTCAGGGGCAGAACGGCAGAACGACAGATTTGTACCTTCCAGTTACTAGTCCAATGCTCTAACCACTAGGCTACCCTGCCGCCCCTAAGATGGTGCCTCTTCCTGTTCGGGTGGCGCTCGGCGGTCGTCGTCGCCGGCCTACTAGCTGCCACCGATCCCCTTTTCTGTTTCATTTAGTTTTGTCTGATTAGTTGCACCTGTTTCTTGTTTGGGTTTTGGTTTTGGGCTATTTAAACCCGGTAGGCCTGCCGGCTTTTGTGAGGGCTTGTTTTCTGTTATATGATGTGTGTGAGTTCTGTGGAAGTATTTTGTTCTTGAACTGTTTCGTCTTGTTGTTTTGGACTGGGTCTTATTGCGCCCGTGTGTGTGGTGTTGACCGACACTGTTGTTTTGGGAATAAACATTCCACATATCAACTACCCTGCTCTCTGCGCCTGACTCCTCCACCCACTACTTCTAGAAGTACATGACAATGGAGAGAATCACGAGATTGAATTTTAATTTAGTTAACTCTACCAACGTTTCCGTTTACTGTGGCAATTGTGATCGAATCAATGCAATTATTAGCCACTTTCAATGCATCATACTGAAACAAAACGAACTATGCAAGACTTGCAAAACTAACTATACAAGTATGCAAAACTAACTATGCAGGATATTTTGTTGTAGGATTCTATTGCATTGACACCCACGACTCAGCCCGTAATCTACACAGACCGGTGCGGTATAAACAATCAGAGCTGAAGTAGGCCTATATGCAATTTTAAACTGATTGGTTCAAGCCCTGAATGCGGATTGGCTGACAGCCATGGTATATCAGACCGTATACCACAGGTATGACAAAACATTTATTTTCTACTGCTCTAATTATGTTGGTAACCAGTTTATAATAGCAATAAGGCACCTTGGGGGTTTGTGGTATATGATCACTATACCACGGCCAAGGGCTGTGTCCAGGCACTACACGATGCATCGTGCTTAAGAACAGCCTTTAGCTGTGGTATATTGGCCATTCGATCTCCAACTGTCACATAGTAATGAACGTGTAGGGTTCGGGAGTCGGGACAAGAGAGGCAGGCAGCGTTTCTCAACCAGTCGAAATCATGAATCAGCTGACATCATTTTTATGGATATACAAAGAAATCTCAATTGAAAAAAGGTCAAACAAAACAAAGTGCAGCTAGTTTGCAGTCTTTCCAGCTTCAGTTTGAAGTTATTGTGTTAGCTGTGTTGTTGGCTAGCTCCTCTGAACAACAGTGCCCTAATGAATATTCTATGCCAGGTGAAATCGTGCCTCATTAGCTCATTGTTATGGATGCAGCCAAATAAATGTCTCTAGAAAACAGCTTAAACGAATGCAGTTACTTTTGTTATTCTATCTGCACTGTTTGACGTGACTGTAAGTTAGCCGTAGTTGGCTAGCTAGCAAGCAAGGGATAAGAACGCTGCCAGCCAGTATGACAATGGAACATTTAGAACAAACGACCGGGTCGCGTCCATAGATGCAGAACAGAAATACTGAACGACTGGGTCACGTCTCTGGCAACCGAACCAATAGAACTAACGGCCAGCCGGCTTGGGTAGCAACCCTACATTTGTTTCGGGACTATATCTTGTGGAAGGATGAAATAGTATGAATAAATTCATCAAAATGATTTTTTAAAGAAAATATGTAAATCATTATTTGAATATGTTGGTAACCCGTTGTGTAAAAGTGATAATCCCAGAGAAGCTGGTGTTTGGAGGATACCAGTATATCCTCCAAACACCGGATTCTTGGGCATTATCACTTAAATACACCATTGCTATTTATGGATCTGTGAAATTTACTTTGAACTGGACTGTTTACAGCATGAGCGGTCATGAGTAGATGTGCTTGTTTTGAGATCAAAGCGAGATCTGCATGCAGAGTGATTGCTTCCTACAAGAGCACAAAACATGTACATCTTTGAAAAACAAGTCAGGTAAAGAGCATTTTTTTGTCTTAAAAGGGCTGTGGTGTAAAGCGAGACAGGCTTGAATAAGCTAAGTAGCCAATAGGCAGGGTAGCATAATTTGTCTGATTCTCTGTAATAATGGTATGGGAATAATGATGTGTTTTATTTTGTAAAGTGGTTTCTTGCATCAAACATCACAACAACATTTTCAGTCACCTCCTTGTCTGAAGGACAAGTGGATAAAGGTCAAGCCCAGCATGTTTTATTCAAAAGCCTCATGGAATGTAAGCCTTCATTGAACACTACACATTGGGTGCTACTGTAGGCTGAATGATATGACAGCTATTTCCATGTTAAAATGTTGTGGGAGGCATTTTCTCCATTGTTTTTTTTTTATCAAGCCTCAGGAGAAAACCCAGATACAGACAGTAGCCAAGTAAAAAACAGTTCATTACAGAAACAGGGGGGCAGGCAAACGACAGGTCAAGGGCGAGGTAGTCAGTAGTCCAGAGCAGAGTCTGAAAGGTACAGAATGGCAGGCAGGCTCAGTGTCAGGGCAGGCAGAGGTCAGTAGTCCAGAGCAGAGTCTGAAAGGTACAGAATGGCAGGCAGGCTCAGCGTCAGGGCAGGCAGAGGTCAGTAATCCAGAGTCTGAAAGGTACAGAATGGCGGGCAGGCTCAGCGTCAGGGCAGACAGAGGTCAGTAATCCAGGATGGTGTGACAAGGTACAGAACGGCAGTAAGGCTCAGGGCAGAATGGTCAAAAACCGGGACAGCTAAAAAATTGGAACTAGAGAAAGACAGGAGCATGGGGAAAACGCTGGTAGGCTTGACGAAACAAAACTAACTGGAAACAGACAAACAGAACACAGGAATAAGTACACTGGGGATAATGGGGAAGATGGGTGACACCCGGAGGGGGGTGGAGACAAGCACAAAGACAGGTTAAACAAATCAGGGTGTGACAGTACCCCCCCCTCTAGGGTCGCCACCTGGCATCCTACCTGGGCGCACAGCTGGTTGACCCTGGTGCCGGCGTTGAAACTCAGCGGGATGTCCCTAGCGGGGACCCAGCACCTCTCCTCCAGGCCATAACCCTCTCAGTCAACCAGGTACTGGAATCCCCTGTCCCGCGGTCAAACCTTCACGAGGCACATCACCGTGTACGCCGTTTGGCTGTCGATAAGACGGGGAAGAGGGGTGGGCCTAAAAACAGGAGACAAAGGCCTGTGAGACATAGGTTTAATCCTAGACATATATCTGGGCCGAGGGTATGCCGATCTCTTCCTCTTGTTCCAGGAAGAGTGGGGGCTGATAACCCAGGGAACACTTGACAGGCGAGAGCCCAGTGGCGGAGCAGGGGAGGGTATTGCAGGTGTATTCAAACCCACACGTGTTGCTGGCTCCAGGTGGTGGGGTTGGCGGAGAGGCAGCGAAGAGTCGTCTCCAGGTCTTGTTTGGCTCACTCCGACTGGCCGTTAGACTGAGGTGTGCAGAGGACAGGCTGGCCGATGACCCAATGAGTGTGCAGAACGCCTTCCAGAACCGGGAGGAGAACTGAGGACCCCAGTTGGAGACCATGTCACTGGGAGTCCATGGATACGGACCATGAGCTGAGCCGTGACTTTGGCAGAGGGTAGCTTGGGGAGAGGAATGAAGTTGGCGGCTTTGGAAAACCGGTCCACTACTGTCAGAATGGCGGTGTTTTCATCAGACGGGAGGAGACACGTGACGAAGTCCAGGGATATGTGAGACCAGGGACGGTGAGGGAAAGGCAGTGGTTGAAGGAGAACAGCCGGAGCTTGCCGAGGAGTCTTGTTCTGCGCACAGATCGTGCAGGCGGCGACGAATGCGCAGACGTCCGGGACCATGGTAGGCCACCAAAAGCGTTGCCACACAAAGACCAGGGACCGATAGGAGCTTGGGTGGCAGGCAAGCCTGGAGGAGTGAGCCCACTCCCAAGGGGCAGACAGCAGCAGGAACAAACATCTGGCTATCTGCCCCCCCCCCCCCCCCCCCCCCAGGTTCGGCTGGGAACGCTGTGCCTCACAGACCTGCTTCCTTATTTCCCATCTGTGTGCCATCGCCAGGCATGAGGTGGGAAGGATGGTCTCGGTGTACAAGGTTGTAGACGCGGGGCTATAGCAGCTTGACACCACATCTGACATGATATTCTTGATCCCGGTTGTTAGGAGAGGGAGGAGTTAAACTGGGTGAAAAGCAGGTTCCACCTAGCTTACCTGGAATTGAGGAGCTTGGCGTTGCAGAGATATTCCAGGTTCTTGTGATCTGTCACAATGAACGGATGAACGAATCCACACAATAAACGGATGATCCGCCCCCTCCAACCAGTGTCTCCACTCCTCCAATGCCATCTTCACCACGAGAAACTCATGGTTCCCCACATCGTAATTCCTCTCCATGGTGTTGAGGCGATGCGAGAAGAAGGCGCAGGAATGTAACTTGAGGTCCAGGGCAGAACGCTGGGATAGGACATGCCTCACTCCGACATCCAAAGCATCGGAGTCCACCACGAACTTACGGGACGGGTCAGGATGAACCCATATGGGAGCTGTGGTGAAGCGTTGCTTGAGGTCCCGGAACGTCCGGTCCGCAGCTGGGGATCACGTGAACAAAACCTTGGAAGAGGTGAGTGCAGACAGGGGGAAGCCAGGGTGTTGTAACCCCGGATAAAGAGTTGATAAAAGTTGGCAAATCCCAGGAAATGTTGCAGCTGCGCTCTGGACATAGGCAGGTGCCAATGATGATGGGTGTGGAATTGTGGGTGACCCGGCCTATAGCGCGCCAGTCCAGCACTCTTAACATCCATGGGAATGGAGAGGGACTGAGTGGGGATGCCCAGCTCGGATGCCAGGGTAGCATCCATAAAACTGTCATCAGCCCCAGAGTCGATGAGCACCCGGAGATATTTTGACTGGTTCCCCTTCAACAGGATGGCATGGAAAGGGGTGCGAGTAAGTGGAGAGGAAAAGTTAACTGTATGGCCCACCAGAGTACTCGCCTCTACCGGTGAGCATGGGTCTTTTAGTGGACAGGGGGACACAAAATTACCAGTAGTTCCGCAATACAGGCAACTCTTTGTGTGAAGCCAGTGTAGACATTTGGCTGGGGACAGCCTAGCTCTGCCTAGTTGCATCCGCTCGGCAAGAGGTGGAATTCTTGGGTGTGCGAATGGATTTGGATATTCTCTCCTTCCTACGTTCTCGTAACCGCCCATCAATCCGGATGGTCAAGGCAACGAGCGAGTCGAGATCCGTCGGTAGTTCACGGGCTGCCAGTTCATCCTTAACTTCCTCCGATAATCCTTGCTAGGAATGTGTTGAACAGCGATTCCGGGTTCTAGGTAATCTCACCTGCCATTGTGCGTAAATCCACCGCATAGTTTGCCACACTGCGGGAGTCTTGCCGAAGCTGGAGTAACTTCCGGACAGCCTCTTTCTGGACAATGGAGAATCCAAAATCTTCTTCACCTCTGCCACGAACTCCTCCAGACTGAGGCATACAGCCGACTGTTGTTCCCACACTTCGTAGCCCAGGCGAGAGCCCTTCCAGACATCAGTGTGATGAGTTACGCTATATCCGAGGGGAAGGAGGAGGGCTGCAGCTCGATGATGAGAGAACACTGCGTGAGAAATGCCTGACAGGTTCCTGACTCTCCAGTGAAGCGTTCCCGGGGAGGTAAGCAGGGTTGCCGGGAAACTGGGGTAGCCGGGGAAGTTGTGCTACTAACAGCCGGGTAACAGTGACTGAGGGACTGGGAGGTTACCATCATCGTAGGCTGCCTGACAGACAACCCACGGAATTACTCCAGGAATGTGTGGCGGCCAAGGTCTGGAACCGTTCCATAAGACCACAAAGCAACTCCTCGTAACTTCTAATGGTGGCTCCTTGGGAGGAGACGGCATTGCGGAGATTCAAGTCTGCCAAGCTGTCATCAAGGCAAAGGGTGGCTACTTTGAAGAATCTCAAGTGTAACATATATTTTGATTTGTTTAAACCTTTTCTGGTTACTACATGGTTCCGTTAGTTATTTCTTAGGTTTTGACGTCTTCCCTACTATTCTACAATGTAGAAAATATTAAAAAATAAAGAAAAACCCTTGAATGAGTAGGTGCGTCCAATCTTTTGACTGGTTCTGTACAGTATGCCATTTATGGCAAACAAGAGGTACAACTTTCTGTATGTGATTATTTATCGTGGCTGGGGATTGACTGTGACATAGTGGCCTTTGTGCGCCATGCTTTATCCTCTGCAACTCTTTTACTGTCCATCAAAGCCCCGGGATCATCTTCAAATGCATATGTGTGTGGAGCTGTGCTATGTCTTTTTGCCTCATTCAACATTTAAAAAAACTCCACCCGCAGGCATATTAGGCATTGGAAATATCTAAAGGCAAGTCTGTTTGTGACAGCCCTTTCACAGACTTTACTTCACAACCATGTTTTCTTCCCTGTAACTTGGTTACGTTACTGTGTGCTTGTATTTTGTGGAATTGCCCGTTGTTGATATGCTGAGATTAAGCATGAACACACATTGAAAAACTAGTTGGCTTTGGCTATTCAAACAGAACAGAGGTATGGCAGTGCCACTTATAGTCCTAGATATACCAAGAGCCTTACGAAACCATTTTAAAGACAGAATAACACAATACAAAAAGAACAAGGGCTACTTATATGCAGGCAAAGGTGTTTGAGTGTAAACATGTTGGCCATATTGGATTCAGAATCAAATTTACACAATTCTGAAAAATGCCTCTCATTTACAAATGTCATATTTACATGTGATTTTACCTCCATCAAATGTTATTATGGCAGCCATATTGAATTTGAGGCTAAGTATAAAGCTAATCTGTGATAGCCCCCTGGCCTAATTGCAAAACTAGGGGATAAAGATACAAAATCCTTTTAGGAACCTTGAACCCCAAAAAATTGTATTTCGATGTCTGAGCCCATTTGTTTTCCTTCGAGCTGATTACAATAGCCACAACATCAACAAAAGTGTAACTGTATGTATTTTTGTAAGGTAGGACCATACTGCACTGACTGAGAGCACATTTGTCCTGGAAAGTTGTCTATTGAACAACTACCAAAAACGATCATAAATATTCATAGTTGGTTTTTCCACATATTGTATCTGTGTGTTTACAGGTCTATATTTCCAAAATGTTTTAAGATATGCTAATGTTGTTTGTTTCTGTATGCAAGGCAGACAATTGACTACGTGTATTCTACATTTCAGCATTATCAAAGCTTGCAATATTGGGTTACATGAGCGCATGTGTCCCACCTCTCTCTAGCCAGGCATTATTCTGCACTGAGTTAAAGGGGTGTGTCACAATCTATCAATTGAACCCCTTTTGCAGTAAAATATTTTGACACATCTATCCAGTTCATATATGGAAGACCTTAGAGATATGGAAAAACATGGTTCTGGTTTGTTAAACCTCGGGTAGGGGTATCAAACATTTTTGTGGGCCTTGCCACTATTCAATTAGGGAAAAGACAGCTGCACCTAGGCCAACCAGCTTCACTCACTAGACCATGTGAAATGATTCAGAATCAGAGTATTTGGCTATTCAAGTGTTATAATATTACTGTGGGCTATATGGGTAGGATGTTTTCAGCCCACCTGTAGCACACTGACACCTCAGCTGTAGCTACCCATTACCTCTCCCTCCACCAACTTTCACATCTGTGACCCTGAGCTCCTGCCATGTCTGGGAGCTGACAGAGGACATCTTTAGGTGTAGCTTACTTCTACGGCTCTCTGTCAATAGCTTTTCAGTGTCATAAGCTCCCTGCCTGTTATTTGGTATCATAGACCGTATTTACCATAAGGTTGTGTACCGATGATTGGCATTATTATCTTTTATGATTTATATTAAGCAAAACTGTATACTTAGCCAAAACAAAATATGCCCGTTTATGATATAAGAAAAAAATATATATTGTTGCAGATATTGGAGTTAGGGCTGAAGTCTAAATTACATATGATTTTCTTCACCTTATCCACGTTTCAATCAGTAATTGACGGGATTGACGGGATTGTGAAGGGTCCACAAGGGTTCTTCGGCTTTCCCCATAGGAAAACCCGTTTTGGTTCCAGGTACAACACTTTTTGGTTCCAGGTACAACACTTTTTGGTTCCAGGTACAACACTTTTTGGTTCAAGGTAGGACTATTTTGGGTTCCATGTAGAACCCTCTGTGTAAAGGACTCTACATGGCACCTTTTTTCTAAGAGTGTGGTTGTCTGTGCTGTCAGGATTTCAAAAGTCCTCATTCTGAGATAATGCGGTTGACATCGGCGGTGTCAGGCCAGTCACCCACAGCCCTCCTGATGTGCCCAGCCTATGGAACTGTTAACTTGCAAGGAGGACAGGAAAGCACATTTTGCTTTGACTACAATGTGGTTGTTTACCAGATGGTTCTTGTTTTCCAATGTTTCTCTTTCTTCTCTCTTTTCAGTCCTGACAATGCAGGATAGAGTGGCCACAGATGGCCCCAAACTGAACAAGGCCACACCACACCACTGTGTTCACAGATGAGTTTATATACGGTACGCTTGACCAACTGTCCAAAATGTCCCAAATGTTAAGAAGTTCACCCAAGCCTCTCTGTTCATTGGAGCCTGTCAGACAGCTAAGTTGTTTGTTTCAGGAGAGGAATACAAGATATCACATTACGAATACATGTAACCAGTGTGGTTCTCGTGGGGATGGATATAAAATCCCAGAAACCGCAACAGGACATGACATCTGATAACAAAAGACATGATTAGCTTACATACTGTGAACCGAGAACTCTCACTTGCTGTCATTTCAATATGCAAAGCGTATGCTATCATAAACAACCCACAGCAGTTTCCTCAGCATTTGCTCTGCGAGCTGGCAAAGATAATTAGTGAATTCTGTTTTGAATCAAATTATTTACCCAATGACACAAATACTCAGTGAGGTCATAACCAAAGGGTAACCTTAGAGATTTTTTTACCAGTTTTTGCCATTCTCTTTTCCTCCATTAGTTTTGTTTGTTTTTAATTTGTTTGTTTGCTTATTGTGTGGTAGTCCCTTTTCCAGCCGTGGCTTGAGTTCAGATTCTTGTGCCAGCATCCGTATGCTGCTCCCTGTATCTGCTCCTCATTTACAGTCCCCATCCCCTTGTAATTTCATTGCTGCTCATATCTGCAAGCGTTTTGGGGGGGGGGGGAGTTCTGCTATTTCTCCTAGATTTTATTTTGGGTGCTGTTAGTGGTTGCCCCTGTGGCAGCCATATGTTTGCCTGTCACTCAGTCAGTGCTCGTCCTTTGCCCTTGTGATTTTCCGTAACTGAGCAGAAATAACCCTGTTTTGTCTGCACGACATACCACCGATGCCATATGCTTTTTGCCATCGAGCATGCATGGAATACTTTCAATTACTTTTTATGTACTTTTGAGGAGTGATGTTCGACTTAGATTAATCACTGTTCGTATGTCATTTTTAGTGTCTCTCTAAGTTAGGATTCAGTCATGGTCTTCATTTTTTGGGAGATACACTGAAGAACAGACATTAGCCGAAGTCAAATGATATACTGTATAGGTTAACCTCAGCATATATCCTAATTGGATCCTATGTACTTAACACTCCCAGCAACCACACTTGGGTTATGGGATCATCAATCAGAAGATGTGACATGAGCACACATTGGGAGGAGGGGTACGGTGGGGGGTCTCTCACACTGTTTATTTTTCTCAGTCATTGAGAGCCCAAACAGTCTACAGGACTGGGTAATTGCCTTTCAAGACTGACCTCCAGGCTTAACATTTTATCCTTACGATCATCCCAGTTATCCCAGTCTAAATGGCTGCTGAAGACCACAGCCTGATTGTTATCTCAATCCAAAACTCAAGATCAAATGTTTCAGGTGAGACAAGACTCACCTTTTCTGTAAAATGGTCAATGTTATGCGTAACATGATTCATTTAATTGCACAGACTCTCATAGACCACTGATCAACGTGATTATCTGGAGAGTTGAGTGTGGCTAGGATGATTTTAAGGTGATACATGGCAGGTGTTGTTTCCTGAATAAACTATTTGACCTAAATTGTGTCAGGAAATCACAACCAAACACGCAGCAGGGTTATGGGGGCGGCAGGGTAGCCTAGTGGTTAGAGCGTTGGACTAGTAAGGTTGCAAGTTCAAACCCCCCGAGCTGACAAGGTACAAATCTGTTGTTCTGTCCCTGAACAGTTCCTAGGCCGTCATTGAAAATAAGAATTTGTTCTTAACTGACTTGCCTAGTAAAATAAAATAGTAACGTCTCCGAGGGTTTATTACTGCAAATTAAAGGAGTTGTGCTTAGCAGTAGAGAGAACATTTGTACATACCGAGTGTGTGGTGGGATTTCCCCAGTTTTACTTTGATCTTGAGGCGATTACAGGTTTAAAAATATTTCATCACTTTTAAGCCAGATGTCAGGAGAAAGAAATTGCCCATTTCCTTTGATTCAGCACTTTTCTTCTCTCCATCTTTTATGTCCTCAAACAAATTGAAGTGCTAACTGTTTTGTGTGTCTGACATGTTTCACTGAGCAGTTTGTCACATTGCAAAATACGTCATAGCTGACTGAACCGAAACATTTAAGCTACAAGATGAGGGAGTAAGTCCCACAGCCAGCATCGCTACAGATAGGTACAATACAGACATGTCATTTTCACATGCCTACTTCCTGAAAGAGGGTTAGAAGACAGGGTGCATAATAGGTTGATGATATTCCAACTAAACGGTCTTGATGCAGAAGTTTATACAAACATAAATAATTATATAATCATACTTCTATTTTTGACATCGAGAGGAACGGCCTGGTGGCGGCAGTGCATTGTTTATTGGCATACATATTTGGTCAAGATGGGAAGAAAGTCGTACCGCTTCGGGCAGACTGGGTCATGGGAACCCATTATGTCCCATTATGTCTGGAGAAAACCAAACACTGCATTCCACAGTAAGAACCTCATGCCAACGGTCAAGCATGGTAATGTTAGTGTGATGGTTTGGGGATGCTTTGCTGCCTCAGGATTCTGCTTTGTATCAGAGAATTCTACAGGAGAATGTCAGGCCATCCATCTGTGAGCTGAAGCTAAAGCGCAGCTTGGTCATGCGGCAAGACAATGATCCAAAATACTCAATCAAGTCTACATGAAAATGGCTAAAAAGCAACAAATTTGAAGTTTTGGAATGGCCTAGTCAAAGTCCAGACCTAATCCCAATTCAGATGTTGTGGCAGGATTCTCCTTTAAAACCCACAAATGTCACTGAGTTAAAGCAGTTCTGCTTGGAAGAGTGGGCCAGAATTCCTCCACTGCAACTTTAGAGACTGATCAACAACTACACGAAGCGTTTGGTTGCAGTCATTTCAGCTAAAAGTGGCACAACCAGTTATTGAGTGTAAGGGAAAAATTCATTTTTCACATAGGGGAATTGGGTAATGCATAACTTTGTTAATTAAATAAATAAAACAAAAAGTATATTTATTTTTTGTCATTTGTAAACTCAGGTTCCCTTTATCTAATATTCGGTTTTGGTTGAAGATCTGATAACATTCAGTATCAAAAATATGCAAAAGTAGAGAAAATCATTAAAGGGGGCAAATACTTTTTCACGCCACTGTCTATGGACAGTGGCTTCACTCCAGCTCATGTAGTGTTCCTCTTTATGTCACTTTTACGAATGTTTTTCCGACATGACCGGTCAAATTCGGATCAAAATAAAATGGGACTTTTAGTTGGAAGGATGAAACAAGTTTGAATGTTTAACAGCAACAGACTTCTACAATCTTCCCTTTAAACATCAACACAAATGAAAACAATAAAACAAGTTACTGTCACAAATAATATCCAGCTGAATGATTTAGTGAGAAAAGTGCCAACCACTTTTTTCCAACACATTTGGCCTCGAGGGCTCTTAAACGTACTATAAATGATGTGATCAGAAAGCGTACCATTTGGCCCTGGTCCAAACCATCTGGGAATCTTTGGTAAGAGGCACTAGAAGTAGAACCCAGACAAAGAGTAGAACAGTACCAGGTCCCAGACTGTACCTGGCGCTGTAGGTGGGCCTAAGGCCTAGGGGGGTGGGCCACACCAGCTAAGCCACCTGGCCTCCACCTGGCTCAAAGACAGACCCCTCTCAAGTGCATTGCCGCTCATCTCACACTTTAATGCAAACAGATTCACATACACGCACGCACACACTGATTCACTCATTTTTCACGTTGTCATAGAAAACACATATAGAAACATACACTACACAGCAAGCACACATAGAAACCAATGATCAAAGCAATGAGAAATTTACTTTCATGTGTTCTTGTTTATCCATCTCAATGTAAAACGCACCAGCATGACTTAATGATTGTTCAAGATTTTTATTGTGAGTGAGTCATGTACTGTCTCCAGCTGTATTGATCCAACATGAATCACAACAGTTGTCTGAAGGACAAGTCCCTGTGTTTTTCTAAATGCCTGTGCATGCATTTATAGAGAAACTTTATAGGAACCATAATGATGCATGACGCTCAAATAACCCATATTACTAAAAAAAAAAAAGCCACTAAAAAAATTGGAATGAATAATGGCTGTAATAAAGCAAAAGTCATGCCATATTGTTCAATTACTCACTACAGTCAAGCATAGAGATCATTGAACGGTCCCTCTCTGATTACAGGCTACAGCATAACAGTAAAGCTGTACAGTAGATCATATCACAGCATATGGTGGAGTCTGACTGACCCAACATTGTCCCACTTCAGTGTATGTATCGACTGGTCTTCCTCTGGATTTATGTCCAGATGTACATTTGACCTTCTACGTACCTATAAACCTTTTAGATCTGTAATCTATTCCCCTCTGGTTGGATAAGGCCATCTTTGATCACAAGCTGGCGGAGAGTGGATGGGAGGGGATCAGATTTAGGAGTGTTGAGGAGATCTATACTGTATCTATACTGTTATTCTTTTGGGGGGATGTAGTAAAATAGGTTAATAAAGAAGGCATGCCACTTAAAGTACAAGTGCATCCGGTGTGGGTCTTCTACAGACTCCCAATATCTATAGTAAGAATGAATCTCTCCGTACACTGTTAGAGAACTGACCACTCTCCCTCTCACTGGACTATGGCTTAAAGTCCTCATAGCTCAGCTTAACATTTTTCCAACTGCTGTGGGGGACAGAAACATGACTGCACAAAATGTTAATACATTGTTTAATTTGCATTAGCCACGGTCTGGTGGTGGAGTCGTGCCCTGATTTTGACTGTTTGTATGGCTCACTTCCCACCTACAGCACCACCGAATGACCAACTGGCAGGGCTGCCTGCAGAAGTGTCCTGTCTTGTCCTGAAAACATTACTCACATCTAATCAGCCCGACCTGTTCGATCCAGGCTCCACCCATGCAGATACATTGACGTTACAGTGAAACCCTGCTGGTTTACAAACCTGGATCTTTTCCTCATTGATAGATAGTGATGGTGACAGTTAAATAGTATAATCAATAACGACATGGACAACGGAGAGAGACCTCTCCTCTCACAATCTTCCCCGGATGATTTCTGACAAATTAGCTTTCTGAATAGGGCAACACTCTGTGTTAAAATTGGATAAACTGAGCTTTGAGGACTTTGTTTTTTTTTCTCCTTTTCTTTATTTTGTCAATCTCCATGTGCTTTCAGGAATGGGATTTGGGTTCCATCTTTCCAGCTAGAGTGAGAAATTGCAGCCAATGTGGGTGTTTATTTTTTTTTCTAAAAATGAAGATAAAGTATAGGTTTTGGCCTTTGAAAGGCTGTGTTTTGTGGATTTGAGGTTGGATTCTAAAAGATTGAATGAACCACTTCAGTGACTGATGAGAGATGCATTATAGAACCTATGTCGATTAGTTTATAGAAGCCAGTTTGGCTAAAAACTGTTAATGCATGTTTAAGTGTGTGTGTGGCTGGACTGGCACGATGAGTTTGAGCAAGGCCTTTCTTTTACGCCACCGCCACTTCTCTAACTTCAGTCCCTATGAATTCATAGGATTATTTGTTCTTGTTTTATTAAGAGGAGATTGCGAAATAATGTCGATCTTTAAACGTAATTCATATGACAAGCAATCCTGCCAAAGGCGCTGTGGTACATATGAATTCTGTTTTATGCATTGCGAGGAATGGTTAACATCCTTTAATTTCATTTCGATTTATCAAAGGCTGTGTAAGCCTAACAGTTTTAGGTCACTCTTAAAGTAGTCCACTTTTCATACCTGGCAAAATGGAACGAGGTGCATTAGAAGTTTAGTGTATTTTCTCTTTACACGTCTCAGTGAATACATAGGATAGGGTGAGGTGGTTTGGGGATAAATGTCCTCAGTTGATTCCCCAGTTTGACAGACATTCAGATGGAGGTGACCAAGACATCCGCATGGGAGGTATGTCCTGAGTCTTATTGTTAATCCTGTCACACTCAGAATATACATACCAAGGAGGCATTTACATGGCTCTGAAACACAATACTACTTCCAATACCCTTGGGCCCAGTTCAGCTGAGATCCCCTTCATTCAAATGCCACACACACAAGTGCGCAGGCACACGCACGCACACACTTAGCTCAACACACTTAGCTCAGGAAGTTTTACTGAAGCATAAACAAGTGCTGCTTTAATAACAATCAGCATGGATCACCAACTAAGTTACAAAGTTGTATAGTTCAAAGAAATACTTTGTCAATATGAGAGCAACCAAAACAAAATAGACAAAGTAATATGAAGACGCAACACATGCATGCACTCATTAGGAAATCTGTCCTTTGGTCTGATGAGTCCAAATTTGAGATTTTTGTTTTAAACCGTTGTGTCTTTGTGACACACAGAGTAGGTGAATGGATGATCACTGCATGTGTGGTTCCCCCCGTGAAAAACATGCATGCACTGATTAGCAAAGATGAATATGTTGTAACAAAATAGATTTCAATCTTTTTATTATAGTCCCAAAATAAAGTTAATTTACAAGTACCAGTTGAAAGTTTGGACACACCTACTCATTCCAGGGTTTTTCTTTATTTGTACTATTTTCTACGTTGAAGAAACATTGTGAAGACATGAAAACTATGAAATAACACATATGGAATCGTGTAGTAACCCAAAAAGTGTTAAACAAATAAAACATTCTCTCAACCAGCTTCATGAGATAGTCACCTGTAATGCATGTAATGCGTTTGAGCCAATCAGTTGTGTTGTGACAAGGTAGCGCTGGTATACAGAAGATAGCCCTATTTGGTAAAATACCAAGTCATTATTATGGGAAGAACAGCTCAAATAAGCAAAGAGAAACAACAGTCTATCATTACTTTAAGGCATGAAGGTCAGTCAATTGCAAGAACTTTGAAAGTTTCTTCAAGTGTAGTCGCAAAAACCATCAAGTGCTATGATGAATTGGGCTCTCATGAGGACCGCCACAGGAAAGGAAGACCCAGAGTTACCTCTGCTGCAGAGGAAAAGTTAGAGTTAACTTCACCTCAGATGGCAACCCAAATAAATGCTTCACAGAGTTCAAGTAATAGACACATCTCAACATCAACTGTTCAGAGGGGACTGCATGAATCAGGCCTTCATGGTCAAATTGCTGCAAAGAAACCACTGCTAAAGGACATCAATGAGAAGAAGAGACTTGCTTGGGCCAAGAAACACGAGCAATGGACATTAGATCGGTGGAAATCTGTCCTTTGGTCTGATGAGTCCAAATTTGAGATTTTTGGTTTAAACCGTTGTGTCTTTGTGAGACACAGAGTAGGTGAATGGATGATCACTGCATGTGTGGTTCCCCCCGTGAAGCATGGAAGAGGAGGTGTGGGGGTGTTTTGCTGGTGACACTGTCAGTGATTTATTTAGAATTCAAGGCACACTTAATCAGCATGTCTCGCGCCCTGACATGAGATATCTCTATTTTCTTTATATTTTGGTTAGGTCAGGGTGTGACTAGGGTGGGTACTCTATTTTTGTTGTATTGTCTAGGGTTTTTGTATGTCTAGGGTTTTTGTAGCCATTTTCCCTTTGGTGTTTGTGGGATCTTGTCTACGTGTAGTTGCCTGTCAGCACTCGTTTGTATAGCTTCACGCTTCGTTTAGTTATTTTGTTAGTTTGTTCAGTGTTCATTCTTTAAATAAATAAGAATGGACGCATACCACGCTACGCCTTGGTCCGATCCTTATAACGAACATGACAGAAGATCCCACCAAAAATGGACCAAGCAGCGTATTCAGGAGGAATGGACCTGGGAGGAGATTCTGGGTGGAGCATTGCCGTCCTAAGAGGAGATAGAGGCAGCGAAAGCGGAATGGCGATATTACGAGGAGTTGTACCAACGAGACAAGCACGAGAGGCAGCCCCATACATTTTTGGGGAGAGGCACACGGGGAGATTGGCTGAGTCAGGTTGGAGACCTGAGCCAACTCCTCGTGCTTACCGTGGGGAGCGTGTGACTGGTCAGACACCGTGTTACGCAGTGATCCTCACGGTGTCTCTAGTTCGCATTCATAGCCCGGTGTGCTCTATTCCAGCTCCTCGCATTTGCCGCCAGCTCTGCGTACTGTGTCTCCGGTGCATCTGCACAGCCCAGTGCATCCTGTGCCAGCGCCCCGCACTTGCCGGGCTCAAGTGAGCATCCAGCCAGGAGGCAATGTGGCAGCTCTACGCTCCAGATCTCCAGTGCACCTCCACAATCCAGTACGTCCTGTGTCTCCTCTCCGCACTAACCCTGAGGTGCGTGTCTTCAGCCCAGTGCCACCTGTACCGGTCCCACGCACCAGAACTCCAGTGCGCCTCCACAGTCCAGTAAGTCCTGTGCCTCCTCCCCGCACTCGCCCTGAGGTGCGTGTTTTCAGCCCTGTATCACCTGTACTGGTCCCACACACCAGGTCTCCAGTGCGCCTCCAGAGTCCAGTACGTCCTGTGTCTGCTCCCCGCACTCGCCCTGAGGTGCGTGTCTTCAGGCCGGCACCACGCATCAGGTCTCCAGTGCGCCTCCACAGTCCAGCGCTTCTGGCGAGCTATACTCGTTTGTATAGCTTCACGTTTCGTTTTGTAATTTTGTTTATTTGTTCAGTGTTCATTCTTTAAATAAATTAGAATGTACGTACACCACGCTGCGCCTTGGTCCGATCCTTATAACGAATGTGACAGCATGGCTACCACATCATTCTACAGCGATACGCCGTCCCATCTGCTTTGCACTTAGTGAGACTCTCGTTTGTTTTTCAACAGGACAATGACCCAAGACACCTCCAGGCTGTGTAAGGGCTATTTGACCAAGAAGGAGAGTGATGGAGTGCTGCATCAGATGACCTGACTTCCACAATCACCCAACTTCAACCCAATTCAGATGGTCTGGGATGAGTTAGACCGCAGAGTGAAGGAACAGCAGCCAACAAGTGCTCAGCATATGTGGGAACTCCTTCAAGACTGTTGGAAAAGCATTCCAGGTGAAGCTTGTTGAGCGAATGCCAAAAGTGTGCAAAGCTGTCATCAAGGCAAAGTGTGGCTAATTTGAAGAATCTAAAATATATTTTGAATTGTTTAACACTTTTTGGTTACTACATGATTCCATATGTGTTATTTCATAGTTTTGATGTATTCACTATTAATCAACAATGTAGAAAATAGTTCAAATAAAAAATAACATGAATGAGTAGGTGTGTCCAAACTTTTGACCGGTACTGTATAATCCTAACTAAAGTCCCAATGGCCAACATAAATAAGCATGTCCAAAATCCAAGAAGAGTCCTAGATCCAAAAGTAAATCTCAATGCAAAGATATGCAAAATTAAAAAATAAATCTATATCCAAAAAGGAGCTACCGAAATGGCAATGGCAGACATATTTTAAAATTAAGTTTAACCTTGCAAGTAAATGTTTAACCTTGCAAGGATTTTATCATTTAAACCAACAGCACCTTTCGAAAGTATTCAGACCCCTTGCCTTTTTCCATATTTTGTTAGGTTACAGCCTTATTCTAAAACGTATTGTGGCAGTTTACACGTTTACACAGATCAGACATGGACAGAGTAGGATTAGCTCTGTTTCAAGGGTGTATATTTTAATAATAAATCAAAAGAAAATGATAGGTCTCCCCCATGAGACCCTCTCCGGGATACCGTCTTCTGGGCTCCGGGTCTTGCTGTATCCTGTCAGGCACAAAAACTGAACTCACTCCTTTTCGCTCAGGCAGGACCAGTATCTGGTCCCAGTTCTTCCAGTCCTGCTCGATGACCTTCCGCAGCATTTGTTTGAGCGTTTTATTGAACCACTCGACGAGCCCATCCATCTGAAAGACAGAGGTCCGGATCTGCTTGATCTGCAGGAGAGCACACAAATCTTTTATTAGGCGGGACATAAACTCAGTACCTTGGTCTGTCAGGATCTCGTTTGGGATGCCCACCTGGCTAAAGAGGAGGAACACACAGGCGATGGGTCTTCCTTGCTCTCTTCTTCGGCCGGCTCGTTACTTTTTCTTTAGCTCGTGCCCCCATAGGGCAGTGAACAGCGGACAATCCCATCCCACTAGGAGAGGTACCGGCAACTGTGGTACTGCACCCACCCTCATCTGGCAGCTCCCTTGTGGCATCATGATGTTGGGCCATACGGTTGGATACCGCTTTGTGTCACCGTGAACACAGGAAATGGACATCTCCCTACCACGTTCGGTCTCCTGGTTCAGTAGGCTCGTGGTTACGAGTGTAACCATACTTCCGGAGTCTAAGAGAGCTTCCGTGTGATGTCCGTCAACCTTCAGCGGGACCATGGGTGCAGTTGATTTGTGGTGCGCCCAACAGGAGGTGACATAGTTCACGGCTTTACCCACCTCGCCTCCGTGGCTTGCTGATGGCATTGACGCCTCTCAAGCCGGGAAATTCAAGGCAATGTGCCCAGGAGCCCTCCAAGGTCTGGGGCGTACATAGACTCACTACCCTCTTCATGTCATGGGGTAGCGCCCGTAAGAAGCAATCAAGGACCACTTTGTCGAGGTTGGAGAGGGTGGATACGTCATTTAGGTGCTTTGCCCTGATGTCGCACAGTAGGTCGCTCATCTGGGCTTGGGGGGATGCGTCAGCTACGAACCTCCAGTCGTGGAACAGTTGAGCCCGAGGAGCCAGGCTGTACCCATAGCAGGCTGTACCCATAGCATGGTATTTTCCGTTTGAGTCCGTCGTAGTTAGCCGTCTGTTCGTCATTCAGGTCCCAATACGCCTTTGGGGCATTCCCAGAGAGGAACAGGGCCTGCAGACTTGCCCACTTCGGCTTTGGCCATCCTTCCCGTAGTGCTGTCCATTCAAATGTACAGAGGTATGTTTCGATGTCATCGTCTTGGTTGGGATGTGGTTCAGGAGACTCTCCTCCTTGTAGCTTCCTGATTTCCTTAACGAGGCGGACATGTTGTAGTCGCTGTTCCTCCAGCGTTCATTGCTGAACCGACTGTTGTGCTTGTTGGGCTATCAACTCGTCCATGCTGATGCTGCGTAAACATCAACCCTGATCTGACCATGTTATCAGAATGCCTGTATTCTCCACCACTTGTGAAACCAGGGGGTTTGTTCAAAACGTTTACAGAGATCAGACACAGACAGAGTAGGATTAGCTCGGTTTCAAGGGTGTATATTTTAATTATAAATCAAAAGAAAATGATAGATCTCCCTCCATGAGACCCTCTCTGGGATACCGACTTCTGGACTCCAGGTCTTGCTGTATCCTGTCGGGCACAAAAACTGAACTTCCTCCTTTTCGCTCAGGCACCGTCTCCAACTCTACAGAAGTCACCTTTCTTCCCCCAGTCCCTCTCCTTGTGTGCTGCCCTTCTGGCAGCTTTATGGGACTCGTACAGCTGGTGAGCAATCAGCCCTTGATTACTCACCAACCACAAACTCACCAATCGTCGAGACCTGGCACGTCCAGCAGAGGGAGCCATCGCCTCGTAATGTAGACTCCGTCTGCCATCAGGCCTCGACGAGTCTCCCCCTGGTGGCTGACCTGCTGTACGCCACAGTATTAAATCGTTTTTTACCCCCATACACACAGTACCCCATTTCTAAAAACAGGTTTTTTAATAAAAAAATGAAAACCGAAATATCACATTTACATAGGTATTCAGACCCTTTACTCAGTATTTTGTTGAAGCACCTTTGACAGCAAATACAGCCTTGAGTCTTCTTGGGTATGACACTACAAGCTTGGCACACCTGTATTTGGGGAGTTTCTCCCATTCTTCTCTGCAGATCCTCTCAATCTCTGTCCGGTTGGATGGGGAGCGTTGCTGCACAGGTATTTTCAGATCTCTCCAGAGATGTTTGATCGAGTTCAAGTGCAGGCTCTCGCTGGGCCAGTTAAAGATATTCAGAGGCTTTTAATTTTTTAACAAGGCAAGTCAGTTAAGAACAAACTATTATTTTCAATGACAGCCTAGGAACAGTGGGTTAACTGCCTTGTTCAGGGGCAGAATTTGTACTTTGTCAGCTCGGGATTCAATCTTGCAACCTTTCGGTTACTAGTCTAACGCTCTAACCACTAGGCTACCCTGCCGACTTGTCCCGAAGCCACTCCTGCGTTGTCTTGGCTGTGTGCTTAGGGTTGTTGTCCTGTTGGAAGGTGAACCTTTGCCGCAGTCTGAGGTCCTGAGCTCTCTGAAGCAGGTTTTCATCAAGGATCTCTCTGTAATTCATCAAGGATTTTATTTTATTTTACCTTTATTTAACTAGGCAAGTCAGTTAAGAACAAATTCTTATTTACAATGACGGCCTAGGAACAGTGGGTTAACTGCCTGTTCAGGGGCAGAACGACCTTGTCAGCTCGGGGGTTTGAACTTGCAACCTTCCGGTTACTAGTCCAATGCTCTAACCACTAGGCTACCCTGCCGCCCCATCGCTCTGCTCCGTTCATCTTTGTCTCGATCCTGTCTAGTCTCCCAGTTCCTGCCACTGAAAAACATCCCCACAGCATGCTGCCACCACCATGCTTCACCGTAGGATGGTGCCAGGTTTCCTCCAGACTTGACGCTTGGCATTCAGGCCAAATTGTTTAATCTTGGTTTCATCAGAACAGAGAATCTTGTTTCTCATGGTCTGAGAGTCTTTAGGTGCCTTTTGGCAAACTCCAAGTGGGCTGTCATGTGCCTTTTACTGAGGAGTGGCTTCTGTCTGACCACTCTACCATAAAGGCCTGATTGGTGGAGTGCTGCAGAAATGGTTGTCCTTCTGGAAGGTTCTGCCATCTCCACAGAGAAACTTTTAGAGCTCTGTCAGAGTGACCATCGGGTTTTTGGTCACCTCCCTGACCAGGGCCCTTCTCCCCCGATTGCTCAGGTTAGGTTGGCGGCCAACTTTAGGAAGAGTCTTATTCCATTTAAGAATGATGGAGACCACTGTGTTCTTTGGCACCTTCAATGCTGCAGACATTTTTTGGTACCCTTATCCATATTGGTGCCTCGACAAACTCCTGTATCGGAGCTCTATGGACAATTCATTTGACCACATGGCTTGGTTTTTGCTCTGACATTCACTGTCAACTATGGGACCGTGAGTGCCTTTGAAAATCATGTCCAATCAATTGAATTTACCACAGGTGGACTCCAATCAAGTTGTAGAAAAAAAGGATGATCAATGGAAATAGGGTGCACCTGAGTTCAATTTCAAGTCTCATAGCAAAGGGCCTGAATACTTATGTAAATAAGGTATTTCTGTTTTTTTTATTTTAATACATTTGCTAAAAAAAAATAGAAAAACCTGTTTTCGCTTTGTCATTATGTGAAATTGTGTGTAGATAGCTGAGGATTTAAAAAAATATATATTATCCAATTTAGAATAATAATAAGTCAAGGGGTCTGAATGCTTTCCGAAGGCACTATATGTATGAATGTGCCTATCACCTCACACATTGCAATCGTGAAAAATTGTGCCGATTAAATGTGAGTACCAGTTTTCTTGTGTGACAAACAGTCTCTCTTTTTGCTTATCTAAGACAAAAAATGATTTTGTACAGTAATTAAACCTCAATGGTCTTTGGGTAAGCCAGCATGTGCACAACTCAATTAGTATCATAATGTTGAATGGCAAAAGACACACAAGGAAACAAGGGTGAGAGAGTTTAAAGATGGAATCCACAGTAGGGGGAAACACGGCCACTGTCTACCCCAGTGACAAAGCAGCGCTGAGGAGCGTCAGGACGTGCTGTGCAACATGGTAAAAAAGAGCAGTAGATACAGTGTTCTTCTGTTCCATCACTGGTTCAATAATGTCAGAAGGAAAAAAAGTGTTTTGGTTGTTTGCGGTAACTTCTTTGGTGTTGTAATATTGCAAACGGACATGGCAGTTTCACCATAAAGGATTTCATGTAGACAAAGAGATGCGTCAGGAGAATGGAGGAGAGAGAGAGAATGGGTAGAGGGAGAAATGAAGAGTGTTGGCTGTGTGGGTTTGAATGGGGTATAGCGGGATGAGGAGCCAGTCTGAGGGAGGATTGTCATGAGGCTGAGCACCCTATTGACAGGCTTGGGTCTGAGTCCCAGCGGGCCGTGGGGGTGCCCGCTGTGGCCTCCTGCTGGTGGGCCTTTCACTGCTCTGAATACACCCCTGCCTCTCTGTTCCCTCTCCTCTGGCCTCTAACACACACACACACACACACACACACACACACACACACACACACACTGAAAGCTGCTTGGCAGAACTCTGCTTATTTCACACTCCTCGTTCTTCAAAAGAGGCAGAATCCTAGCTCAGTGTGAGCACCAACTAGGACAATACTGACAATATGGCTTTCTTCTTCCAGGAGAGAAGGTAGGAAAATGTCACTCATATTAGCTCTAGTTGGCCCTCAGATTGTGTGGCCTGTTCAGACCAAATCTGAATAGGCCACTATGTTGCAGGAGGAAATCATTTCTATGTCTGAGTGGAAATGAGTTGGCTGTTGCACTGTGCTCTCTCTCTATCACACTGTTTTGACAGAGAATGGGCACGGGTGAGGAGATTTCATCTATCTTTGCCGAGCTAAAAGCTATAGCAGTGGAAGGACTACAGAGGAGAGCGTGGTGAGGTGAGGTGACAAGAGCAGTCTTGAAGGGACACCTTAGTCTCCACCATTAGACCAACCTGTATGAATAGGGTTTTAATAATGACATAAACCCACACATGAACAATAATAACTGAACAATGTGATGAAGACCCTATCACTACTGTTGTAAGAGTGTATAAGAACCCCTTCAAAAGAAATACCCCATAGTCCATGATGGGATATCAAAAGTAAATGTTTAACTTTCCTTCATGCGCAATGCAATGTGAAAACGAGAGGACTCGTCCCATTGAGGTCACCACAGATAAGAGAAGACATTAAGCCAGGCACTGTCATTACCAGGGCCACCAGTGTTAACTACAGTTAGCCATTCAAGAAGAGTTTTTTTTTTGAAAAGGAAGTTGGCAGGCACATGGTTATGCGAGCAGCTCCAATTACCCATCCCACAATGGACGTTTATGACCCAGTTTTTTTTGTTGAGCACCTTTTTTTATTTGTGAATGGAGAAGCATTACCTCATTGGGTGCCGGGGGCCCCGCAGAATGACAGAGTGTGTTTGTTGCTGTCACATGGCGCCCTGGCGGCCTGAGATACCAGCTCAATAGGTTAGATGAGACAAAGACATGGAGGCGTCAGGTGACAGGTGGCAGCAGGGCATAAGGATGCTAAGGTCTGGAAAAACAAAAACCCATGGTCAGCATTATTCCATTCTTACTATCTTTAGTAGACTCTATACTTTATTTTTTTTAAATACTTTGACCTGCCCTTTAAACAGTCAGGTACTTTCCTCAATTACACAACAGAAGCATTTGGGACAAGTAGCTCTCTCCGAGTATAACTCAACCTGTCACTGCATGGCTCCTTGTTCTCCAGGCAGTTCAATGACCTAATGTAGTCCTTGCTGTTCATTTTAAATCTCAATCATCTGAATGGTTCTCTGTTAAAATGATCATGTTCTGTTCAAATGCACGAAACAACAAATGGCTGTTCATTTATCCTTCACGAGTACAGCTTTAGCGAGACTTTGCTTAAACACTTCATGCCTTTGTTGCATCACACCAGACGTATGGTCCTCGGCCTCCGTAGATGTACTCAGAGATGAGAAGAGATTGCATGTTGGAATGATGAAGAAAAGCAAAGGGAGAGCTTGCTATCCGTCACTGTCAAGAGCACTGCACACAAGCACCCTCGAGTGCCAGATCACGATCCACTGCTATATTTGTAATACCATAAATGATGCTTTAGCCATCTAAATTGGTGTACTTTGTTCTGTTGTGTTCTTTTTTTTACTTGCTCCCTGTTGATCTGTGAAGACAATTAGTGTGGCGAGACCTTTGTGGCATGTAAATGGAGACGTTGGTTTGGGGGTGAAGGGAGGAGGGCATGGAGGCTGATTAGTAGTATACTCCTCTCCTCTCAACCCATCTAGTCAGCCATTTGAGAAATATTCCCCAGAGCAAATCCGTGTTTTACTGAGGATAATGCTGCTCCTCCCTGCACTAGGTCACTACATTTTACAGCCCTTTCTGAGACCATCAACCTAAGTGGACACTGTGGAAATGCAGATCATAAAACATTACAGTGCAGTAATCCACACAAAACAAAAGGCTTTTTGACCTGTCCTGTGAAAGTCTTTAAGTCTAGCTCTGAGTCAGTACAATAAGCACTATAAAAAAATACTTTACTTTCTAAACACCTTCGTGTCAGTCTTTATATATATTTTTTTATGTACCATTGCACATAAAGCCACATGGGCGTGGGAATTCATCAGAAGTTGAAATCAGCAGGGAAGGTTTGATGAATATTATCCAAATCCAAAGAGAATATTTGTCAGGGATTACCAAAATGAGTTTGGATTTATGCCTTGTAGGAGGATAAGAGAAGCATTGTTTTGGGGACCAGCAGTCACTCAGATCTTCGAAAAGGCTGAAACAAAGAAAATGCTTATTTACTCAAACTCTCATCCGCTTCACTCCCTGCCATCATTTATCTATATCAGGATAAAATATGAATTGCATGATCGTTTTTAATCTCATGTGATGATATCATGAGCATGGCTTTATTTCTATTGCAGCATATTGGATGACTGTCATTCACATTCCATTCATGCAGTTCAATTTAACATGGATAGGTTTAGGCTACTACACGATACTTGAATTTTCCCTATATCCATAATGAGGTTGCTACAACCTAGCCTATGAATGAAAGATTGCTACATACAGTACCACTCAAAAGTTTGGATACGCCTACTCATTCAAGGATTTTTCTTTATTTTTTATTATTTTCTACATTGTAGAATAATAGTGAAGACATCAAAAACTATGAAATAACATATATGGAATCGTGTAGTAGCCAAAAAAGTGTTAAACAAATAAAATATTTTATATTTGAGATTCTTCAAAGTAGCCATGCTTTCCCTTCGTGACAGCTTTGCACACTCTTCTGTACTTTGAGACATTCAGGCATGTTTTGGCTGGTTTCAGAATAGCATAACAGAAATATCCATATATTATACAACTTCAAATTAAAACTGCATGTTGTTATACATTTGCAGTTACATCTAGCAGAAGGATTGAGAAAAGGAAGGCAACATTTTTTAATCCTTCCAAACTATGCTAGCAGATAAAATGAAATATGTATCCAAAGTAGACAGACAACAGGTATCAAGCAGTGTGTGCTGGAAAACCGTGTCAGTACATCAGTAAACTTTTGACCACCATCAGCTCACACTACATTCATCCCAGCCTAATTGACAGTTTAAACATGTGGTACTTAGATTCAATTAAATAGAAGTTGCATATATTGTGATGTCATTCCCAGATTGTTAAAGTGTATATTTTACCCAAATCGAACGTTAGTGTTGGTTAATGCATGTCTGGATCATGATCATGTTTTAACCTTGAAGAAAATCTGGAGACAGAAACATAACTCAAAACACACACTTGCACACATACACAGCGAGAGAGAGACAGAGAGACAGAGAGAAAGAGACAGAGAGAAAGAAGGGACAGAGAAAGAAGGGACAGAGAAAGAAGGGACCGCGAGAGAGACAGAGTGAGAGAGAGGGGACACAGACAGACAGACAGACAGACAGACAGACAGAGCGAGAGAGAGAATGGGTAGAGGAAGTTTCCCTGAGTGAGTCACTTCAGAGCAAATTGAATAATGAGGGCTGTGAGATCCAGGCTAGGCCATGCTCCGCAACGACGTGCCAACATGCAGCTCTCACCCATGAGGGAGCCATCTGTGCCACATGGCATGGCCTGTTGGGCCCACAGGCACAGCCCACAACACTTGCTGCCTAGGGCAGTGCCCAGGGCCCTGGGGACGTGACTGAGCTCAGGCCCCTCTGGTGCTGGAGTCCTGGACACTGAGGTACCCACCGCACAGCACGTACTATCAGCAGGACTGCAGGAGCCTAGTGGTCAGTGGCCACAGCCTCCCCTCTCTCCCAAAAGTTACTCTGGACAGCGCAAATTACAGCTCACTCAAAGTTCCTGGGTAAACATCTCCTGTAAAAATAAATCAGGAGAGGATAAACACAACCTTTCAGAGCAAGCAAGCAGCAAAGTGGAAGACATGTTGGCATATTGTATTTTTAGTCTTTCCAAGAGATCATCTCATCCCTGATTTTGGAGACGGTTAATTCCCAATTTGTGGCTTTCCCTGACGGAGGGTAGAATGGTTGCATTTGATGTATATATAAATATGTATTGCTTGTTTGTAAAACTCACCACAAAATAGAAGGGGGTAGAAAGCACAAGTGATATTTGGTAACAGGAATGTAACATTTTATGTTAAATTGCGTGTTGCTGAAGACATTGAAGACTGAACATTGAAACATATAGTCTTTTATAAGATAGTAGATTTAAGTCAAGACATTTGGGCAAGGGAGAGGTACATGAGGACATGGTCAGGCAATTTCATTTTCTAGTGGCTTCTGAAGAGCTTTTGATGGTCTGTATCAAAGTCCAGCTATGAGGTGTGAAGTTCATTGACCTCATCTCCATTCCTGCCCCATCCCTCTCTCTTCCCTCACTTCTCTTGATCGCCAATACAAAATTGGGGGCCCTCGTTCTGTTTGTCAGCGCTCGCCACTATTGGGCCTATTGTCTGAGGCCAGTGCCTGGAAAGTCGGCCTTGTCTTTGGGCTCCAGGGTCATACAATGGAGGGAGACAAACTCCTGACCCCATCTCAAAGAAGGCAACACACTGGATTATTGTATTGTTGATTTTCTGGCTTTCTCATTTTGGGGAGAAAATATTGCCGTTTTATAACAAATTTCGTGCAATTCTACTCGTTTTGCCAATGTGCAGTTTTAAAGCAAATTTGCCAAAAGTCTACAAATTTTGCCATGACTTATGCTATGTTAATATGATATCTCAGTGAGAGTGACAAGCAAAATCGATGGGGGCCCACTGGAGGTCAGGACGCCTGGGCACGTGCCTGGTCGGTAATTTGGCCATTAGATAGCTGGGTTGACTAATTTACCAATAGTAATTTTTTAGCAACTGGTATATTCTACTATTATAACCCTCAACAGTAAATTGGGGGGTCAGGGGCCCAAAGCGGCCGGGGGCCCTAGACGATCGCCTATGTTGCTTATGTCCAGGGCCCTGTGTGTATGTCCCTGCATCAAAAATGTGTTCTTAAAGGGATACTGAGAGATTATGGAAATACGATGTGGAAGTGACGTCTTGCTACGTCATAGTTCTGGGTCCTCTCCTCTAATCTTTTGAATGGGTTTGACGATCATCAAATTCATGAAAACGCGTTCATTTCAGATATTTATACAATTACATTTGTGTTTGTGGATAAATGTATACTTTTATTACGTTTTTGTCCATTGAATACCATTCAAAAAGCCTACAAAAGTTATAGAACTACAAGGCTACTTCCTGGAAAACAACTTTCATGCCGTGTGAAACTTTTTGTCTACTTACCCAGAGTCAGATGAACCATTTTATGTCTCTGCGTGCAGTATGAAGGAAGTTAGAGGTCGTTTTGTGAGCCAACCCTTCAGGTATCCTAGCATAGACTTAATTGCCAGAATCTTGCAGCATCCCTTTAAAAGAAGCACAGTGACTATCCTGAAGACAAGAAATGAAGGAATGAGGCAGAGAAAAGGAACAGGGCCTCATTGATGAAGTGACCTGAGGAGTGGCAAAATGCCCTGTCGCACACTCAATCTATACAATCGAGACAGAAAATTACAGCAACACGCAGCCCTTCAGAGTATGATCATGGATGGCATTTCAAATTTGATCAGCACTGGGGGGGGGGGGGGGGGGGGGGGGAATTATAAGTGTCTTTGGATTCCCTGAAAGATCTAGTGCGAGGAAGATGAAAGTTTATCTCCTTGTAGGGTGATAGTTTAGATGGGAGGTTAGTTTAGATGGGAGTTAGATGGCAGTGCTCAACTGGAGCCATTTCACTCTGTGCTTTTTGTTGCACGTTTGGACTTATGGGCTGTAACCTTGGAATGAAGCAGTTTATTTAAATGCACAACCATTTAACTCACAACAACAGGTTTTTACATGAGCTGAGAGTGATATTATGTCCCGTTGTCTAAAAATAGTGTCTTCGTACTTTGTAAAATTAAAATGACAATAAAAAGTGTGTTACTGAATTCAAGGGGATTTGTGGCTCCCGTCTCCCGAGCTTGAAATGTAGGTCTGTGAAAATAAGACGGGTTCTGTCTGCATGCCGGCCAGCTCCAGCTCCTCCACTGTGGAATGACTAGGAATCCCTTCCAAGTTCAACAGGTTTTCAGAATGAAGTGCTTTGACCCCAAAGCCCACAGGAGGCAGAGTGCTGCGCTGTGTGTTGATTGGTTAGGACCTGGCGGGTTTTAGGTGTGGCCTTCTGCTGAGATCCAGTTTCATAATATAACAACCCAGACTGGGCACCTGCACACATGCACTGGGACTTTCTAAACAATAAAAAGTCATTTATTTCTGATTGGAAACAGCGGCTCTTCATTAACCACCCCCAAGAGCATGCCAGAAGACTGCATGATGTCCCCCTTAGCGCAAAACATACTGTAGATGCATTCTATGTTCTTTACTGGACAACCCAGGGCCAGGTCTGTACTGCTCATTAGATACAAAAAAACTTTTAAAAAAAAAACTTAAAAAAAAAAAACTATAGCAGTGGTAATATACGTTATTGTCTTTATTGTTCCTAGAAATAAGAGCAGAAACTCAATTTCCAAAGTATAGGTCTGGTTTATCCATCTATTTTGTAGTTATCCTATAATTACAGAATGAATAGGTGGATTAGTTGTAATTGCAGGGGGTTTGATGGACTGATAATTGCAGAAGTAACAAACACTGGGTATAATCAAGGCATTTCAGGGCAGTGAGCTTGTTAAGTTCAACTCTGGCAGTGACAAGGAGAGTCTTGTGCACGTCATCCATGCTACAGACTTCCTAAAGGCGTATTCAGGGCAGGCAACAGTGGGACACACTCGACTGTCTTGTAAAGCCGATACGTTCCTTTCAACTCCATGAGAGTACTGCTGACACTGAGGTCACATGGGCCAATAACGACACCCCTGGTTGCATCTAGCCTTCTCTGTCAGGACACGTCCACCTAATACACCCACGTCCACGCGCACGCGCACGCGCACACTCATAATACTTTCTACACAATGGTTGAGTTTATTCTGCACCCTTTTCATCTTTTGGGTGTGATTGCTTCAGGGCTGAAGGGATAATGAATCAAACAGATTGAACATTGAAAGGGATACCCATTGAGATAGCTTTGGCTTTCTCCTGTGTTGTATAATTATTTGTGTCATGAATGAGAGAGTTTGTTTAAGTTTTGTGCCAGAGGGATGGCGTAATTTGACTTGTTATAAAAACGTGTAGGTATCAAACAATTAATCACTCCTACTATTGCATTATTACAGAGGGTAGTGATCCGGCCTAGTAGAAAGAGGTTATCAATAACCAGGTCAAACCATATTCATAAGAGGGTCAAACCATATCCAGGTCATACCATATTCATATTCATAATTCATACCACCTTCATTAGTAATGCTATGGGTTTCTCAACCATCTGAGTAGGCTGTCCATTTATACAAAGAAAAAGGAAAAGAAAAGTCTCCCCTCAAAAGTCCAACCAAGTCACGTCTCATTTCTCCACAGACATTTTCACTTATAAATCAGATTACTCTAGGCTAAAATAGCAGCAAAACTATATTTAAGTAAACAGACGAGTCATCAATTAAATTCCGCAGACAATTTGTTCCCTGTTACAACAGGCCCACTGCATGACCAAAAGCATCATAAAGTTGAGTCGTCTATCTCGTTTTGTTGACATTCGCCTACGGTAATTAGATCTCCATCATCTCAGTGATGTTGTTGAACAAAACCACATTAGTACTAATCAAGAATTCATTTTCTGGAAGGCGCACTCTAAATTATTTTTTGAGAAAACAGTTGAAAAGTATGGATTTATGTGTTTTGGGAAGACTTTTTCATGAGTTTCTTCGTGCCAAAGACATTTGACCCTGATGTTAGAGTGTCAAGCCCTTGTTTCATTGAGATGTACAGCAGCCAATTCACAACCAAGGAAAACAGCAACTGGTGCGTTTCATGTGTTGGTGTCATGAATCAAATGAATATTCTGTATGAACACAACACAACTGCTCCATCAAATGCTGACCCAGTAGAACATTTTCTCTGTCAAATTTAGTTCCACAAATCCTATAGAAGGTAGATTTAACCTCAGGCAGTAAACACAATACTGGTTTCTGATATTCTGTTATTATCCATTATTAAAAAACTGGTTAAGAAAAACAAATGATTCAGATATTTGTAGTATCAAAATCACTAATGTGACAATTCCACCCAGAATGCCATAAATATTCATACATTATCCGCCCTGAGTCACAACATGATAAATGGTTAACCGCCAGGAACGTTATATTCTAGGAAAAGCCTTTACGTCTTATTAAGTTGGACTTGAAGAGACAGTGTATTACGCAAACTCATTCCCACACATTGCTCCTTTGTCTGTCTGTCTGTCTGTCTGTCTGTCTGTCTGTCTGTCTGTCTGTCTGTCTGTCTGTCTGTCTGTCTGTCTGTCTGTCTGTGTCACTCTCCACACACACGCGCATGCACGCACGCACACACACACTCTCTCTCTCCTTCCTTCCTTCCCTCTCTCTCTCTTTCCCTCTTTCAGTTGCCTACTCTACTCTGAGCGTGTGGGGCTGGGGGCTGTGAACCCACAGAGCTCTCTCCATTAGGAGTACTGTCCCCGGCCTGCCTGAGGACCTACATGTCGGCACGATAAAAAATGGTAATTACCTCATCACGCCCTCCCTCTAGCATGAGTAATTACACATTTCAAAGAAGTGACATTTGTTTCCCAATGATCTGTAACAATAGGGATTGTTTTGCTGATCTGCGAGGGCACTTTGAAAGGCTTCCAAGGCAGAGAGGAGGCATTTTGCCATTGTCAGTGGTGCACTGGTCGAGCACTGGAAGTCCAGGGAAAGGCTCTTGTCTCCGATTTTCCGCCCTGATTGGTGAGAATGGGCAGCTACTCTGTTTGGATGTGTCAGCTGAACTAAGCACTCCCCTCTCTCTGGGCGTCACTGAAGTTTGCAGTGGAGACAATTCATATTATGCACAGCAAATTGTAGACGTGACATCATTTCGCTCATGGTAATTATTTACATGCTCAGGGCACGCATTACGTTGTGTTTGCAATATCTAGGAATTCTGTCAGACATGAAGCAGTGGGATTATGCTTTGAGGGATTTGAACAGTATGCTAATATTATTATTACTGTAATATGTCAATAGAGGGCTTTTTGAATATTGAGTAATGAAATTACTCCATATAAAAATGTAAAATAAATGACAAGGAAGTCCCCTGTGAACAGGCAAGGTAAATACTTTTAGGAGTAAAAAATGAAAAATCACTTGTAACTATGCAAACTGCAGTTGGAGCTTGTGTCTTCAATTCCATCAGCCTAAGGCCATGGGAGATCCCAGTTTACCTGAGGTAGTTGACCTGTTCTCAATTCCAACGTGTGTGAGATACATAATGGGATGTTACCAACAGAGAAGGAAATACCAAAACCTCTGTGATGGGCTTCTATGCACAGCTTTGCTCTGCCTGCCTCAGCTGGTGGGGCCACCATAAGCCATACAGCTACACTGCATAACATTACATGTTCAAGAGTCTTCCCAAAGTCTCTTTGGCTGAGCAAACATTTGACGCATGAAGGGCCATTTGGTTTCCCATACCATTGTGATGTAATACACATTTATTACAACAAAAAAACGACTGTATCCTACAATGAAAAATGGAACACATAATGTAGGGGGAAGACAGATGAGGGTAAATCATGGTATAGCTGCTGTTTAGATCTATGTGGGTTTGGCACACTGCGGGCAGGGGAGCCTGAGCGGTAAAGCTGATTTACATGGGATGAAGAATGGCCCAGAGGGACTGGCCCTATAGGAAATGGATTTGAGAATAGATGGAGGTGGAGTGAATGATTTCTGGGATCTCTGGGAGTCCTGTAAGTGGAAGCTCCACCGACAATAACATCCGCGGCACATGACACCCTTTTTTTTTTGTCCATAATGGCAAACACAAATATAACTGAATTTAAATTGGTTATAATTCTGACATATTACTAAAAGCGTAAGTAAATTAATGCAGTGTATTATTTTTGTTTTATTACAATTTTGAACCATACGTGGTGATTTGCGAATTGTGAATTTATCACCATAGAGTTAGATATAGGAGTCTAGATGGATAAAACCTGTACTGGCATGGTCATTGCCATTGAGGGCTTCCACCATTTTAAAGTAGTAGTCCTTCCTGTGGGTGAAGGAAGGATCACATGATTCCATCTGGGTCATGAGGAGGGATCAGCGAATGAATTATAAACGTGAACAAACATTCCATAACTGTAGGAGGCTTTAAATTGCCATCCTTGGCTTTACACCTGTTCAAACAACACACTCTAGATGGCAGTATGCACCCTTTCAATGTATCTGCTAATTCATAGAAGTAAGTAGAAGAAAATTGACGACTTAAAAATTGAGATTACCTCAAGGGTGGTGCCTGTGCGCTCACAGATGCCATAATTGGACATGAATGAAGATGATATCTCTATCATTCTCTATGTTTTCGACATAAGAGTTGAACATTTTTATTTGAACGGCCCTCCAACTAGTTGGAAACTTCTCCCACATGGTGACGTCTGACGTCACCTAGTAAGGAAATTACCTCGATAATAGCAATTTCGGCAGTTAAATGCAACTAAAGATATGATTTTGAACACTATAATTTGTTTACAAGTCTGATAGCTGTACTTTTAGTTTATGGTTGACACAGCTTATAATCGATGAGTTTCCCACTAGTAACAGTTGGATGGCCATTCAAATAGATATTTCCCTGTCGTATGTGGTAAATATAGAGAATGATAGCGATATCATCTTTATATATGTCCCATTATGGCGTATGTGAGCACATGAGCAGCGCCGTTTGAGGCCATTTTCATTTTGAAATAGTCAATTTTCTTCTACAATGTCTATAAGTTGGCAAACAAACTGAAAGAGCGTATACTGCCATCTAGAGTGTCTTGTCTGAACATGTATAAAGCCAAGGATGAAACTTTACTCCCACCAGTTATAGAATGTTTGCTCACGAGTTGTCACGTTGTGTGAAGGATCGGGAGACAGGTACAGGAATGCGTAATAGGGTTTTTTATTGACGGGACAAAGACCAAACAAATACGTAGACAAAACACAGGGTTGAAACCCAAACAAAAGAGTGAGGAGTACCATGAATAAATACAAGGGGCGAGACCCGTAATACATACACGGGACAAGCCCGGAAAACACAAGCGCACAATGATACACCACGGGACGAGACACGTAATCATATATGCGCCATCCAAACGGCACGAAATCCAAAACAACACAGCACAGGCACAACGGACATTGGAACAATAATAGACAGCCCAATGGTGAAACAAAGGGCACATTTATATAAACACAATCAGTGAGTAATTGGAACCAGGTGTGCGTAATGACACAGTTCAGTGCATAGAAGCTGGTGACGTAGACCTCCGAAACTGGTGCATGGAATGAGCAACAGTACCGGAGGGATCCGTGACACAAGTATAATTCATTGCATTTTTTACAAACTGTCATTAATTACATTTCATCTGTCAAATTTGACGGCAATTAACAAAAGGGAAAAAAAGGTGTTACCTTGAACAGAATGTAAAAATGTTGTCAAACATGAGGCAGGTAACATCATCACAATACAAAATGACTGTGAATCTTACTTATCATTTAATGGGGAGACACTTGGTTATCATCATAATAAAAGGAAATTATGTTTTTCAATTGAAATTCCAGAATATAATTACGGATTTAAAAACCAAATGAACTAATGAGTAAAAATGTTTTCCGCACTGCCCCTCGGTTACCAACTAAGTCATTTTTCACAGCACAATACAGTATGTTTGATGCACGCTAGAGTTTTTCTAAAGTGTGCATGGAAAATGGCAACAGATTTCATCGATTAAAGGCTGTTCTGTTCCTCAGGCTCAACACACCTTCCCTTCCACCCCTGCACAAACATCAAACATACCCCCACTCATAATGGGTATCCTCACACAAACACACCAACACACATACACACCATGCCAGCCTATAAGGACCAACCTACCACGCACACACACGCGTGCATGCACACACACATCATGAGGGATAAGAAGTCCATTTCCTCTCAGACATCATCCAGTTTTTAAAAACGTCCCTATTGTTTGGTGACGAGTCTGCATCGTTTCATGAATGAGAAACTTGAACTCCAAAAACCATCCATTACGTGTGCGAATTTCTATGCCTGTCAGATTCCCTTTGATAAGAGAAATCCCCTCACATGTCTTCTATAGCCTCTCTACAGTTCTATAGTGTTTTGTATAAATACTGTTCCGGAAAATCTCACAATCCCCATCCAAGACTTCCTATGTTTGGCAGGATTTCAACTCTGTGAGTGAAGTCTTCTCTCTGGGTTAAAGTTCGGGTACATAATTCTATTCAGAGCCAAAACACCAAAAACACAAACAGGACCATCGTCATAATATTTGACTGTGGGATAGGTACACATGAAGGTATGCAGATGTGATGATGTTATAAGGACAAATGATAAAAAAAAAATGTGTTGCTCGATTTGTCGTGAATACGTAGTTATATGGCATTGTATTCCTGTTAAGAAATAGTTACATTTACGCAGATCAAACATCTTTAATACTTTGGTTTGGAAACGTGGTCTATGTTTATCCTCACCCACACACAGAATGAATGAATGCCTCTCTAATGGTGGTGAGTCCAAATCAATGCTACTGTATGCTGTTGTAGCACCGCAGCAAATTACAGTCTCAAAAAATGGAAGAATGAGCTTCTGATGTATTACCAGACTATACATGATAATAGCTTACTGAAATAGATCACATTATCCACTTTCAGCCAACATCAGAACATCTTTCAATCCAAGTAGACTTGCAGGGTTGCAGAGGCATTTTCCACAGGACAGCGATACTGCTATGCTTAAAGTTCAAATCAATGTTTGAAAGAGATAATGCATAAATAAGATAGTAGTCAAATACCTGGATCACTCACACACTACTGAATATTATTAGTATTGTATACTATTAGTACTACTGAGAGTAATATACTGCTGTATACTCACTTCACAGTGAGGAAGGGTAACAAGAACTTCTCTGAAATACCTGCACTATCGTTCAAAACTTTTGAACGATAGTGTATGTTTACCTCAAAGCTGGCAGCAAAGCATCAAGGTTATGTTTCTATTACGTTTAGGTAAGACCCAGATGCAGACGGTGCAGAAGTAACACGAGTTTATTACAACCACAGGAGCAGGCAAGCGACAGGTCAAGGCAGGCACGGGTCAGTAAATCCAGAAAGGGTGTAAAGGGTCCAGAACGTCAGGCAGTCTCAGGGTCAAGGCAGGCAGGGGTCAATAATCCAGAGCGGTTGGGTAAGGTACAAAACGGCAGGCAGTCTCAAAGTCAGGGCAGACAGAACAGTCAATACCGGGAAGGACTGGAAAACAGGAGCAGGAAAACAGGCAGGAGCAAGGAAGCAAACGCTGGTATGTTTTATGAACAAAGCGAACTGGCAACAGACAAACAGAGAACACAGGTATAAATAGACAGGGGATAATGGGGAAGATGGGTGACACCTGGAGGGGGTGGAGACAATCACAAAGACAGGTGAAACAGATCAGGGTGTGACAGTACCCCACCCCCCTCTAGGGGCACCACCTGACGTCCTACTTGGGCGCCTACCTGGATGACAGGGGTGTCAGCGTTGGAAATCCGCGATGAGGCCTTGGTCCAGGATGTCCATGGTGGGGACCCAGCACCTCTCCTCCGAGCCTTACCCCCTCCCCCCAGTCAACCAGGTACTGGAACCCCCTGCCCCGAGGTCGAACCTTCAGGAGACACCTCAACATGTATGCCGGTTGGTCATCGGTGAGACAAAGGGCTGTGAGACATGGGTTTAACTCTGGACACATGAAAGGTGGGATGTATATTAAGGGTACAGGGCAACAGAGGGGTTCATATTTTTGGAGATTTTGGAAATGGGCCGATTCCACCCGGAGGGGCAGAGCCCGGATGGATAGCCATACCTTCTGCCTTAGACGATATCGGGGAGCCAGGGTCACCTGGTAAATCGACTTCAATCAGTGTAGATGAAGGGGAGGAGACAGGCTTGAGACAATTGGATCGTGTATTTGTGCTATTCAAAGGGTGAGTGGGCAAGACAAAATATTTGATTGTCTTTGAACTGCAACGCTGCTGGGTTTTTCACGCTCAACAGTTTCCCGTGTCTATCACGAATGGTCCACCACCTGAAGGACATCCAGCCAACACAACTGTGGGAAGCATATGGAGTCAACATTGGCCAGCATCCCTTAGGAACACTTTCAACACCTTGTAGAGTCCATGCTCCGACTAATTGAGGCTGTCCCGAGGGCAAAAGTTGGGGAGGGGGTGCAACTCAATATTAGGAGGGTGTTCCTAATATTTGTACACTCATTGTATACAAACCCATGTAGACAGAAGTGGGAAGTGAGCAGGTTTATCTGAAATGGTAAATGTTAGACAACCTTCAGGAAACATTTAAATGAATCACACAAAATCATTACCCATAATTCTCAACCACAGTGCTGCCAATCAGCAGCCTGTCCCCAATGAAAAATGAAGGTCTTTTACAGACCACCCTCCACACATACACTCTCGCACACACATGTATGGAATGACAACAGAGAGGGGTTTTCTGGAAGAAAAAAAATTCAAGATTAAATCAAGAGGTGCATCAGTATCTATAGACGTGTTAAAAAGGAGTGATCCTCTAAGCCTCGGGCTGGTCACTGAGCAAATTAAACATGGACAGATTTGGGGATTGGTTCTTCCTCCTAGAGATGATGTGTCTGAGGATATGACCTTGTCCAAGCCCATAAATACCAGCTTGGTCAGACAACATTCATGGAGAGACTGTTACTGTTGAGAGAGGGATGCTAGAGACCTACAGTTGAAGTCGGAAGTTTACATACACCTTAGCCAAATACATTTAAACTCAGTTGTTCACAATTCCTGACATGTAATCCTAGTAACAAAATTGTCTTAGGTCAGGTAAGATCAGCACTTAATTTTAAGAATGTGAACTGTCCGAATAATAGTAAAGATAATTATTTATTTCAGCTTTTATTCCTTTCATCACATTCCCAGTGGGTCAGAAGGTTACATACACTCAATTAGTATTTGGTAGCATTGCCTTTAAATTGTTTCACTTGGGTCAAACGTTTCGGGTAGCCTTCCACAAGCTTCCCCACAGTAAGTTGGGTGAATTTTGGCCCATTCCTCCTGACAGAGCTGGTGTAACTGAGTCAGGTTTGTAAGCCTCCTTGCTTGCACACACTTATCAGTTCTGCCCACAAATTTTCTATAGGATTGAGGTCAGGGATTTGTGATGGCCACTCCAATACATTGACTTTGTTGTCCTTAAGCCATTTTGCCACAACTTTGGAAGTATGCTTGGGGTCATTGTCCATTTGGAAGACCTATTTGTGACAAAGCTTTAACTTGATGTCTTGAGATGTTGCTTCAATATATCCACATAATTTTCCTACCTCAGGATGCCATCTATTTTGTGATGTGCAACAGTCCCTCCTGCAACAAGCACCCCCACAACATGATACTGCCACCCCTGTGCTTCACGGTTGGGATGGTGTTCTTCGGCTTGAAAGCCTTCCCCTTTTTCCTCCAAACATAACGATGGTCATTGCGGCCAAACAGTTCTATTTTTGTTTCATCAGACCAGAGGATATTTCTCCAAAAAGTACGATCTTTGTCCCCATGTGCAGTTGCAAACTGTAGTCTGGCTTTTTTTATGGCGGTTTTGGAGCAGTGGCTTCTTCCTTGCTGAGCGTCCATTCAGGTTATGTCGATAAAGGAATCATTTTACTGTGGATATAGATACTTTTGTACCCGTTTCCTCCAGCAACTTCACAAGGTCCTTTGCTGTTGTTTTGGGATTGATTTGCACTTTTCCCACCAAAGTACGTTCATCTCTAGGAGACAGAACATGTCTCCTTCCTGAGCGGTATAACGGCTGTGTGGTCCCATGGTGTTAATACTTGCGTACAATTGTTTGTACAGATGGATGTGGTACGTTCAGGCGTTTGGAAATTGCTCCCAAGGATGAACCAGACTTGTGGAGGTCTGTGATAGTTTTTCTGAGGTCTTGGCTGATTTCTTTCGATTTTCCCATGATGTCAAGCAAAGAGGCACTGAGTTTGAAGGTAGGCCTTGAAATAAAGCCACAGATACACCTCCAATTGACTCATATGATGTCAATTAGTCTCTCAGAAGCTTCTAAAGCTATGACATCATTTTCTGGAATTTTCCAAGATGTTTAAAGGCACAGTCAACTTAGTGTATGTAAACGTCTGATCCACTGGAATTGTGATACAGTGAATTACAAGTGAAATAATCTGTCTGTAAACAATTGTTGGAAAAATTACTTGTGTCATGCATGAAGTAGATGCCCTAAACGACTTGCCAAAACTATAGTTTGTTAACAAGTTAACAACTATAGTTTGGTTGAAAACCAAGTTTTAATGACTCCAACCTAAGTGTATGTAAATGTCCGACTTCAACTGTACATTCTCTAGCTCCTCATACATTGGGACCACAAATGTACGACTGTAGGTATTCATATAACATGTGTATTTTTGTTCTCTTCCCCCCCCGGCCCAACCCCATCGTCCAAATTTCTTCTAGCCGTTATCTTTACAGACTGCATGAAAGGTAATTACTCATCACGGGGAAAACAGTCTAGAAGGATGGGGTTTCAGTACAAGCTTTTACTCAACCCTGAAAGTACATATATGGATGGACAGACAGACCAATGGGACATACAAACATGGTGGTTTGGTACAGTGGTAGACAGTTGAGCTGCACTGACCAGGAAAAAGGAAAGGGGAAATGTTACATGATATGTACATCACAATCCATATGTATCTGTCAAAACACGGTTATGATATATACCATAGCCTGCTCAACAGATTTGTTTTGGATGCAGGGGCTCCTTGATATCGCTGTGCTGATTAACCCGGTGGGGTTTTTGAACATGAAACGTCATGGGTAAAATCCTTTAAAACACATTAAATGTGACTACTCTCCTGTAATTGACTCTTATTTTTGTCCTTAATAATAATTCCAATTGTAAGTTTGTGGCAAGTTATTATCGTAAAGACTAATGCATACACGAGCAGAGCAAGGCAGTTAACCCACTGTTCCCCGGGCCCCGGAGACGTGGATGTCAATTAAGGCAGCCCCCCGCACCTCTCTGATTCAGAGGGGTTGGGCTAAATGCGGAAGACACACTTCAGTTGAAGGCATTCAGTTGTACAACTGACTAGGTATCCCCCTTTCCTTTCCCTAAAAAGGTGAGGTACCATATTCCTGAACCTGTGTGATGACAGTAGGCTGCTATTTCTTTCAGATAGCTCACTCGAATCAATGCTGACCATCTCCATCTTGTGGCAGTCAGTAGTACTGTAGGATGGATTGTGAAATGTTCCTCGCAAATGTCTCATATTTTTCAGTTCATCCAAAACAGCCATGTTCGATTTACCGGAGGAACTGCAGCACATAAAGCATTTGGTGTTAATCTCAAGGTGGAGCAGTGAGTTCACAGTCAGCTTGGCTGCTTCTCTCATGCTAGCATGCCATAGAGTGGAGCAGCAACACCCTAAAGGTTTTAGATATGAACCAGCAGGGGCTATTCTTCATTCTTTCTTAACGACTGTATCCAAACCACTGGTGTTCAGTGGGACTGCAGTCTATTCTTTCTCAGAAAGCACGAGTATAGTTCTGGGCAGACAAAGGCGAGTTCTGACAGGGAATCCCCCTCTACTCTCCCCTGCCTGACCCTCCTCTACACGTTACACTATAAATTAGTTAGCCCACCACAGGGAGAGCCCGTCTGTGTTTTAGACTGGCCGACTCCCACTTGGATGGTAAGAATGTGCTTCAAAGAGCATAACATCGGCAGCATGAGAAGGTCACACTGGCGCCTGACCCATACTTGCCCCCCCCCCCCCCCCCCCCCCCCTATCATTTTCTCTTACTCCCTCTCCGTGTTACTCTCTCTGTCATGAGTTTCAATCTTTCTCTTTCTATATCTCTCCTGAGTTGCTGAATTCCAATAGTCAAATGCTGAACCGAATGCAATCTGGCAGAAATGGTGAACAGGGGCGCATGTGGTGAATAACGGCTCTATACTCCAAGCTAAGACAATAGCTAAGAGTCTCAGAGCTATTGGGCATGTCAGCACCTGACCAAAGTAGCCTTGTCACTGGCAAAGGTGAAAGACTAACCGTTGCCAGTTCAGGCAACGTGTGTTAGAAAGTTTGTTTTGGGGGAGAGGGGAGAAGCAGTACTACACCTTCAGGAGAGCTGTGGATTGGAGAAATGGTCTGGCCAGCTGCCTTGGTTTTGTTATGGTCACCTTCTGTATTTAAAAGTACAGCAGAGAAGCTTACACAATTCCATCAAATCAATCCTCCCAGTCTCACTTTCCCTCCTCTCGCTGGTCCACTTCCTCTCACCCTGAAAGGAGGGTTCCAGGTTTCCTGTCCAGTGTTCTGTCTGGCCTGTGTTTGCCCCTGTCCCTCCGTTTTCCCCTTCCATCCCTGCTGTGAGAGGGGGGGTTCTCTCTGACAAGCCAGGGCTGGGACTCTTCCGTGAGCTCCCGCAGCTTTCCAGCTCCAAACACCACAGGATGCTGGGGATGAATACCGACATCCTCCTCCTCTACCTCTGTCTGCACATGTGCAGAAAGCATTACTGACATTTTCCACCTCAAGGGCCCTTTTTTAGACAAGTAAAGGATTGTGTTACCTTAGAAAGGTAGTACTATGTAGGACAGGTCCAAAAGAAGGTGGTGTAAACCTTGGATGCATGATGTTCATGTTTATTAGCACCTAACCCTAGCATCCTGGCCTGGGGAATGAGAATGAAAGGATATGTTAACCCACTCGTTAATCTCACACACCCCCTTTTCTCACACGGACTCTGCTCCCCAGTCCCACAGCTCCTGCTAATGTCACTAGCTCCTAGTTTGCCTTTATTTTTAATTTTTTTAATGACTAGGCAAGTAAGTTAGGAACAAATTCTTATTTACAATGATGGCCTACCAAAAGGCAAAAGGCCTCCTGCGGGGACAGGGGCTGTGATTAAAATATAGGACAAAACCCACATCACGACAAGAGAGACAACACAACACTACATAAAGAGAGACCTAAGACAACAACATAGCATGACAGCAACACAGCATGACAACAACATGGTAGCTTCACAACATGGTAGCAGTACAGGGTACAAACGTTATTGGGCACAGACAACAGCACAAAGGGCAAGAAGGTAGAGAGAACAATACATCACGCAAAGCAGCCGCAACTGTCAGTAATAGTGTCCATAATTGAGTCTTTGAATGAAGAGATTGGGATAAAACTGTCCAGTTTGAGTGTTTGTTGCAGCTCGTTTGCAGCAAACTGAAAAGACGAGCGACCCAGGGATGTGTGTGCTTTGGGGACATTTAACAGAATGTGACTGACAGAATGGGTGTTGTATGTGGAGGATGAGGGCTACAGTAGTTGTCTCAGATAGGGGGGAGTGAGGCCTAAGAGGGTTTTATAAATAAGCATCAACCAGTGGGTCTTGTGACGGGTATACAGAGATGACCAGTTAACAGAGGAGTATAGAGTGCAGTGATGTGTCCTACAAGGAGCATTGGTGGCAAATCTGATGGCCGAATGGTATAGAATCTCTAGCCGCTCGAAAGCTTCCTTACCTGCCGATCTATAAATTACGTCTCCGTAATCTAGCATGGGTAGGATAGTCATCTGAATCAGGGTTAGTTTGGCAGCTGGGGTGAAAGAGGAGTGATTACGATAGAAGTTTGGATTTAACTTTAGCCTGCAGCTTGTGCTGAGAGAAGAACAGTGTACCATCTAGCCATACTACCCAAGTACTTGTATGAGGTGACTACCTCAAGCTCTAATCCCTCAGAGGTAATAATCACACCAGTGGAGAGAGGGGCATTCTTCTTCCCAAAACACATTACCTTTGTTTTGGAGGTGTTCAGAACAAGGTTAAGGGCAGAGAAAGCTTGTTGGGCACTAAGAAAGCTTTGTTGTAGAGCATTTAACATGAAATCTGGGGAGGGGCCAGCTGAGTATAAGACTGTATAATCTGCATATAAATGGATGAGAGAGCTTCCTACTGCCTGAGCTATGTTGTTGATATACAGTGCCTTGCGAAAGTATTCGGCCCCCTTGAACTTTGTGACCTTTTGCCACATTTCAGGCTTCAAACATAAAGATATAAAACTGTATTTTTTGTGAAGAATCAACAACAAGTGGGACACAATCATGAAGTGGAACGACATTTATTGGATATTTCAAACTTTTTTAACAAATCAAAAACTGAAAAATTGGGCGTGCAAAATTATTCAGCCCCTTTACTTTCAGTGCAGCAAACTCTCTCCAGAAGTTCAGTGAGGATCTCTGAATGATCCAATGTTGACCTAAATGACTAATGATGATAAATACAATCCACCTGTGTGTAATCAAGTCTCCGTATAAATGCACCTGCACTGTGATAGTCTCAGAGGTCCGTTAAAAGCGCAGAGAGCATCATGAAGAACAAGGAACACACCAGGCAGGTCCGAGATACTGTTGTGAAGAAGTTTAAAGCCGGATTTGGATACAAAAAGATTTCACAAGCTTTAAACATCCCAAGGAGCACTGTGCAAAATATAATATTGAAATGGAAGGAGTATCAGACCACTGCAAATCTACCAAGACCTGGCCGTCCCTCTAAACTTTCAGCTCATACAAGGAGAAGACTGATCAGAGATGCAGCCAAGAGGCCCATGATCACTCTGGATGAACTGCAGAGATCTACAGCTGAGGTGGGAGACTCTGTCCATAGGACAACAATCAGTCGTATATTGCACAAATCTGGCCTTTATGGAAGAGTGGCAAGAAGAAAGCCATTTCTTAAAGATATCCATAAAAAGTGTTGTTTAAAGTTTGCCACAAGCCACCTGGGAGACACACCAAACATGTGGAAGAAGGTGCTCTGGTCAGATGAAACCAAAATTGAACTTTCTGGCAACAATGCAAAACGTTATGTTTGGCGTAAAAGCAACACAGCTGAACACACCATCCCCACTGTCAAACATGGTGGTGGCAGCATCATGGTTTGGGCCTGCTTTTCTTCAGCAGGGACAGGGAAGATGGTTAAAATTGATGGGAAGATGGATGGAGCCAAATACAGGACCATTCTGCAATATTTGCCATGTAAAAAAGCTAATGTTTAAGTTCCTTGCTCAGAACATGAGAACATATGAAAGCCAGTGGTTCCTTTTAACATGAGTCTTCAATATTCCCAGGTAAGAAGTTTTAGGTTGTAGTTATTATAGGAATTATAGGACTATTTCTCTCTATTCCATTTGTATTTAATATACCTTTGACTATTGGATGTTCTAATAGGCACTATAGTATTGCCAGCCTAATCTTGGGAGTTGATAGGTTTGACGTCATAAACAGCGCAATGCTTGAAGCACACCGAAGAACTGCTGGCAAATGCAGGAAAGTGCTGTTTGAATGAATGCTTACGAGCCTGCTGCTGCCTACCACCGCTCAGTCAGACTGCTCAATCAAATATAAAATCATAGACTTAATTATAATATAATAACACACAGAAATATGAGCCTTAGGTCATTAAAAAACAAAAACTAAATGTTTATTATTTCAGTGAAATACGGAACCGTTCCGTATTTTATCGAACGGGTGGCATCCCTAAGTGTAAATATTGCTGTTACATTGCACAATGGTTAGGTACACATTGGTGCAACGACAGTACTTTTTTCGTGAATGCGCTCGTTAAATCATCACCCGTTTGGCAAAGTAGGCTGTGATTCGATGATAAATTAACAGGCACTGCATCGATTATATGCAAGCTAGATAAACTAGTAATATCATCAACCATGTGTAGTTAACTAGTGATTATGTTAAGATTGATTGTTTTTTATAAGATAAGTTTAATGCTAGCTAGCAACTTACCTTGGCTCCTTGCTGCACTTGCGTAACAGGTAGTCAGCCTGCCACGCAGTCTCCTCATGGAGTGCAATGTAATCTGCCATAATCGGTGTCCAAAAATGCCAATTACCGATTGTTGTGAAAACTTGAAATCGTCCCTAATTAATTGGCCATTTCGATTAATCGGTCGACCTCTAATCGAAACCCATATGTATTTTGGGGTCAAGTTTAAGGAGCTCCTTTAGCACCTCGGACTCAGTGACCGCTTGCAGGGAGAAACTTTGTAGAGGGGCAGGGGGAAAAGAGGGAGGAGCGTTGGGGCTAGTCGCATTAGAAGTGGTGGGAGATCAGGAAATGTTGGACGGGCAAGGAGGCATGGCTGAGTCAAATAGGAACCCTGACTTAATAATGAAGTGGTGATAAAAAGTCTGAGCCATGTGCTTCTTGTCAGTAACAACCACATCATCAACTTTAAGGGACATGGGTATCTGTGAGAAGGAGGGTTTAATCTCCAGGTCTTTAACCGTTTTCCTGCTCCTTAAAGTAACTAATTTGTTTCTCATTTTCCTGAACGAGAGCCAGTCAACCTGAGTATGCGTGTGCCAAGCCTTTCGCCAAATGGAATTCTTGAGGTGGAGTAACTATGAAAGATCACGGTCGAACTAGGGGCTGAACCTGTTTTTAATTCTCATTTTCTTTTTGGGGGCGTGTTTGTTGACAATATCACTGAAATTATCAAAAAAAGAAGGTCCAACATCTTTGACAGAGGGGATCAAACTGATTCTCTACCAATTTACAGAGGCCAGGTCATGAAGGAAGGCTTGCCCATTAAAGTTTTCTAGCAAGTGTCTATGACAAATCAGGACAGGTTGTTTCCCTGAGCAACCATTACGAACACAGGCTGTAAAACAGTGATCACTAAGATCATTACAGAAAACACCAGACTGATACCTATAAGGATTATTTGTGAGGATAATATCAAGAAGAGTAGCCTTTTCTGGGTGTTTGGAGTCATACCTTGTGGGATTGGGTTTGGATCCGTGTAATCCTAATTCATAGAGACAATCGAGGACCTGCAGTCACTATCTGGAATCGGTGCCTAAAATAAAACATCTTTGCAGTGAGGAAGGGTAACAAGAAATCCTCTGAAATGTGTTTACCCCAAAGCAGTCAGCAAAGCATCAGGGTCATCATGTTTGAGCAAGTTTTCTCAATGCTCAGTTTATTTACATATATACTAGCTATTTACCCAACAGAAATAACAAACTGTGTTGTTTTATGAGCATTCTGTGTGACATGTTAGACGTTCACATCCTGACTCAGTTTATAATTCTGTGGTAAATTCTAATCCGTATACAAGCAAAATTATCATGCAACAAAGTGTATCAAATGACATCATTTTTTGGTCACACGCAAGGCCACATTATATATTGATGTAACCCTTATTTTACCAGGTAAATTGACTGAGAACACATTGTCATTTACAGCAACAACCCGGGGAACAGTTACAGGGGGGAGAAGGGGGGATGAATGAGCCAATTGGATGATTAGGTGGCCATAATGGTATGAGAGCCAGAATGGGAATTAGCCAGGACACCAGGGTTAACACCCCTGATCTTATGATAAGTGCCATTGGATTTGTAATGACCATAGAGAGTCAGGACACCCTTTTAACATCCCATCTGAAAGATGGTACCTTACACAGGGCAATGTCCCCAATCACTGCCCTGGGGCATTGGAATATTTTTTTCCGAATTCTAAATAAATCAGACAGTGTCACCAGCAAAGCACCCCCATACTATCCCACCTCCTCCTCCATGCTTCACAGTGAGGAGATAATCCGTTCACCTACTCTGCGTCACACAAAGAAACAGCGTTTGAAACCAAAAATAAAAAATCTGAACTCATCAGACAAAAGGACATATTTCCAACAGTCTAATGTCTATTGCTTGTGTTTCTTGGCCCAAGCAAGTCTCTTCTTATTATTGGTGTCCTTTAGTAGTGGTTTCAGAAATTTGACCATGAAGGCCTGATTCACGCAGTCTCCTCTGAACAGTTGATGTTGAGATGTGTCAGTTACTTGAACTCTGTGAAGCATTTCTTTAGGCTGCAATTTCTGAGGCTGGTAACTCTAATGAACTTTTCCTCTGCAGCAGAGTTAACTCCTGGTCTTCCATTTCTGTGGCAATCCTCATGAGAGCCTATTTCATCAAGAGAGTTGATGTTTTTTGTGACTACACTTGAAGAAACTTTCAAAGTTCTTGAAATTTTCCGGATTTACTGATCTTCATGTCTTAAAGTAATGATGGACTGCCGTTTCTCTTTGCTTATTTGAGCTGTTCTTGCCATAATATGAACTATGAATCTTTTACCAAAAAGGGATATCTTCTGTACACCACTCCTACCTTGTCACAACACAACTGATTGGCTCAAACACATTAAGAAGGAAAGAAATTCCACAAATTAACTTTTAACAAGGCACACCTGTTAACTGAAATAGATTCCAGATTCCTCATGAAGCTGGTTGAGAGAATACAAAGAGTGTGCAAAGCTGTAATCAAGACAAAGGGTGGCTCCTTTGAAGAATCTCAACTATAAAATATATTTTGATTTGTTTAACACTTTTTTGGTTACTACATGATTCCATATGTGTTATTTAATCGTTTTCATGTCTTCACTACAATGTCGACAATAGTAAAAATAAAGATAAACCCTTGAATGAGTAGGTGTCTAAACTTTTGACTGTTACTGTATATAATAAACTCACTCACCAAACTTCAAAAAGACCCTGACCTTCAGCTGTAACTCCACCAATTACTGCACCCATAGTGCAAGAACAGAATGATTTCACACTCAATGACCTTGTTCCTCCAAACTCATTTAGTCAGATGCTGATATTCCAGGGTACTTCTTCCTAAGAATCTCCAGGAATATATTACAATAAATAATATGAATATTTTATTTCCTATTGAGCATAGATTCTAGCAGAGATAGTTTTAAGACATTGGAACTGGAAATGATTCCTTTCCAAAAACATTCCATTTCCCTTTCCATTCCATGGGGCCATTTACTGTTGTTGATGCATCTGCAAATATAAACGTTTTTTTTTTGTCTCTTCCTGATGATTTATCGTTTCAAATAGCTTTATTCTCTTGTATTTGTTTGCTGATGTCTGAAGGAACCGAGGCTCTACCTGTCATAAAAAAAATATTAAACTGTAAGAAGATGCCACCTCAAAGTGAACACTATCTCAAACCCTGAGACTCAAAGTCCTTTGTAGACTCTTGTGTATGCCTGCTTAGCCTGTGGTTAGCAATGCTTAATGTTGGAGCCACAGGCATGAACATACCAGAACCAGCAGAGTCTCTAAGAGAAACGAGTGCAAGAGGCAGCACTGTCTAACATTAGCGGTATAATGGGAGTATAATGTGCTTGTGACCGGCTTCCCATAGCAAATCGGCTCCCAAATCCAAGGCCTGTCCACACTCCATTATCCCTGGAACCATCCGGAGGTTGATGACATCATCCCGCAGTGGGATTACACAGAGGATATAGCAGGGCATCCTGCATGCAGTCCTCAGCCAACAAATCACAGGGAGATTTAAACCCACATCACTATGTACATCTGAATGAGTAGATTGGGGAATAGTCACCGTATCAGAGCTGGACACGAGACAGATTAAACAGCCTTTCCTTCTCTAATATGAGTGTCAGTGCTCTTCTGGCTGAAGGCTCTAGAAATGTCTTGTTTGTTCTGAGATGAAACAGGAGATAGAACAATGCAACATTTGCCAGCAGTGCTAATGATTTATGCAGAGGTGGAAATGGAGAAATATGCTTAACATTTTGAAAGCTCCATCTGTTGGATAGAAGACTATATTCTCTTTGATAGGGTCATTAATACAACAAATAACATACCAGTCAAAAGTTTGGACAAACCTACTCATTCAAAAGGTTTTTCTTTATTTTCTACATTGTAGAATAATAGAAGACGTCAAAACTATGAAATAACACATATGGAATCATGTAGTTAACAAAAAACTTTTTAAACAAATCTAAATACATTTTTGATTCTTCAAAGTAGCCACCCTTTCCCTTGATGACAGCTTTGCACACTCTTGGCATTCTAACAACCAGCTTCACCTGGAATGCTTTTCCAACAGTCTTGAAGGAGTTCCCACATATACTGAGCATTTGTTGGCTGCTTTTCCTTCACTCTGCGGTCTAACTCAATAAGGGCACATGGCAAGACCCAGATGCAGAGAGGGGAGGCAGATGGTTAGAATCTGATATTTATTACAGCCCAAGTGGTAGGCAAGACAATGGTCGTGGACAGGCAAAATATCAAAACCAGGTCAGAGCCCAGGAGGTACAGAGTGGCAGGCAGGCTCGGGGTTAGGGCAGGCAGAATGGTAAAAAATATATTTTTATTTGTTTTAACCCTTTTTAGGCTACTACATGATTCCATATGTGTTATTTCAAGTTTTGTTGTCTTCACTATTGTTCTGGACCTCTCAGTTGTTTAGCACTCCCTAGTGGCAGTTTAAGTTTAGCAGTCTAGAATTTACCTGTTTATGTCATGTGACAGGAAGCAGTTTCAGAAGTGAAGCAATGTTTAAGATGTGCAAGTGTGACAGAGTAGTTACAATCCTTCAACATCTTTCTTTATAGGCATCGTGTGATGCAATGTCTGTAAGTACATTTGTTTATTAACACAAGATAAATGTTTATCACATATAATTTTCATGTTTCTGTAAAAAAATAATTGAGTTAGCACCTCCTCCCAGCTGCCCACTGCACTGAGGCTAGGAAACACTGTCACCACTGATAAATCTACGATAATTGATCATTTCAATAAGCATTTTTCTACGGCTGGCCATGCTTTCCACCTGGATACCCCTACCCCGGCCAACAGCTCTGCACCCCCTGCAGGAACTTGCCCAAGCCCCCCCGCTTCTCCTTCACCCAAATCCAGACAGCTGATGTTCTGAAAGAGGTGCAAAATCTGGATCCCTACAAATCAGCTGGGCTAGACAATCTGGACCAGAGGTGAACCATTTAATCGGAATGGGCGATTAATTAGGGCCGATTTCAAGTTTTCATAACAATCGTAAATCGGTATTTTTGGACACCGATTTGGCCGATGTGTTTAAAAAAATGTACACCTTTATTTATTTATACACCTTTATTTCTCCTTTATTTAACTCCTTTATAGTAACTTCCAATGACGGCCTAGGAACGGTGGGTTAACTGCCTTGTTCAGGGGCAGCATGACATATTTTTACCTTGTCAGCTAGGTGATTCAATCTTGCAAACTTACAGTTAACTAATCCAATGCTCTAACTACCTGATTACATTGCACTCCACGAGGAGACTGCCTTGGCTTCTTACGCGAATGCAGTAAGAAGCCAAGGTAAGTTACTAGCTAGCATTAAACTTATCTTATAAAAACAATCAATCAATCATAATCACCAGTTAACTACACATGGTTGATGATATTACTAGTTTATCTAACGTGTCCTGTGTTGCATATAATCGATGTGGTGCGTATTCGCGAAAAAGGACTGTCTTGCTGCAATGTGTACCTAACCATAAACATCAATGCCTTTCTTAAAATCAATACACAGAAGTATATAGTTTTAAACATTCATATTTTGCTAAAAGAAATCCAGGTTAGTAGGCAATATTAACCAGGTGAAATTGTGTCACTTCTCTTGCGTTCATTGCACGCAGAGTCACTGTATAAGCAACAGTTTGGGCCACCTAATTTGCCAGAATTTTACGTAATTATGACATAACATTGAAGGTTGTGCAATGTAACAGGAATATTAAGACTTATGGATGCCACCCGTTAGATTAAATAAGTAACGGTTCCGTATTTCCCTGAAAGAATGAACGTCTTGTTTTAGAGATGATAGTTTCCGGATTCGACCATATTAATGACCTAAGGCTCGTATTTCTGTGTGTTATTATGTTATAACTAAGTCTATGATTTGATAGAGCAGTCTGACTGAGCGAAGGTAGGCACCAGCAGGCTCGTAAGCATTCATTCAAACAGCACTTTTGTGCGTTTTGCTAGCAGCTCATCGCTGTGCTTCAAGCATTGAGCTGTTTATGACTTCAAGCCTATCAACTCCCGAGATCAGGCTGGTGTAACCGATGTGAAATGGCTAGCTAGTTAGCAGGGTGCACGCTAATAGCGTTTCAAACGTCACTCACTCTGAGACTTGGAGTGGTTGTTCCCCTTGCTCTGCAAGGGCTGCGGCTTTTGTGGAGCGATGAGTAACGCTGCTTCTAGGGTGACTGTTGTCGATGTGTTCCTGGTTCGAGCCCAGGTATGGGCGAGGAGAGGGACGGAAGCTATACTGTTACACTGGCAATACTAAAGTGCCTATAAGAACATCCAATAGTCAAAGGTATTTGAAATACAAATCGTATAGAGAGAAATTGTCCTATAATTCCTATAATAACTACAACCTAAAACTTCTTACCTGGAAATATTGAAGACTCCTGTTAAAAGGAACCACCAGCTTTCATATGTTCTCATATTCTGAGCAAGGAACTTAAACATTAGCTTTTTTACATGGCACATATTGCACTTTTACTTTCTTCTCCAACACTTTGTTTTTGCATTATTTAAACCAAATTGAACATGTTTCATTTTATTTTATGCTAAATTGATTTTATTGATGTAAGTTAAAATAAGTGTTTATTGTAGTAATTGTCATTATTACAAATAAATGTTTAAAAAATTGTCCGATTAATCGGTATCGGCTGTTTTTGGTCCTCCAATAATCGTATCGGTATCAGCGTTGAAAAATCATAATCGGTCTACCTCTAATCTGGACCCTCTCTTTATAAAATTATCCGCCGAAATTTGCAAACCCTATTACTAGCCTGTTCAACCTCTCTTTCATATTGTCTGAGATCCCCAAAGATTGGAAAGCTGCCGAGGTCATCCCCCTCTTCAAAGGGGGAGACACTAGACCAAAACTGTTATGGTCCTATATCCATCCTGCCCTGCCTTTCTAAACTCTTTGAAAGCCAATTTAACAAACCGATCACTGACCATTACGCTCACGGTCCTAAATTATATCATAACTGCCATCGATAAAAGACAGTACTGTGCAGCAGTCTTCATCGATCTGGCCAAGGCTTTCAACTGCATTCTTATCGGCAGACTCAATAGCCTTGGTTTCTCAAATGACTGCCTCGCCTGGTTCACCAACTATTTCTTGGAAAGAGTTATGTGTGTCAAATCGGAGGGCCTGTTGTTCGGACCTCTGGCAGACTCTATGGGGGTGCCACAGTGTTCAATTCTTGGGCCGACTCTTAACTCTGTATATATCAATGATGTCGCTCTTGCTGCTGGTGATTCTCTGATCCACCTCTACACAGACGACCCCATTCTGTATACATCTGGCCCTTCTTTGGACACTGTGTTAACAAATCTCCAAACGAGCTTCAATGCCATACAACATTCATTCTGTGGACTCCAACTGCTTTTAAATGCTAGTAAAACTAAATGCATGCTCTTCAACCGATTCCGGCCCGCCCGACAAGTATCACAACTCAGGACGGTTCTGACTTAGAATATGTGGACAACTACAAATACCTACAGTTGAAGTCGGAAGCTTACATACACTTATGTTGGAGTCATTAAAACTCGTTTTTCAACCACTCCAGAAATTTTGTGTAACAAACTGTAGTACTGGCAAGTCAGTTAGGACATCTACTTTGTGCATGACACAAGTAATTTTTGCAGCAATTGTTTACAGACAGATTATTTCACTTATAATTCACTGTATCACAATTCGAGTGGGTCAGAAGTTAACATACACTAAGTTGACTGTGCCTTTAAACAGCTTGGAAAATTCCAGAAAATGATGTCATGGCTTTACAAGCTTCTGATAGGCGTATAGACATCATTTGAGTCAATTGAAGGTGTACCTGTGGATGTATTTCAAGGCCTACCTTCAAACTCAGTGCCTCTTTGCTTGACATCATGGGAAAATCGAAAGAAATCAGCCAAGACCTCAGAAAAACTATCGTAGACCTCCACAAGTCTGGTTCATCCTTGGGAGCAATTTTCAAATACATGACGGTACCACGTTCATCTGTTCACACAATAGTTCAAAATAATAGTAAATATAAACACCATAGAACCACGCAGCCGTCATACCGCTCAGGAAGGAGACGCGTTCTGTCTCCTAGAGATGAACATACTTTGGTGCGAAAAGTGCAAATCAATCCCAGAACAACAGCAAAGGACCTTGTGAAGATGCTGGAGGAAACAGGTACAAAGGTATCTACAGTATATCCACAGTAAAACAAGTTCTATGTCGACATAACCTGAAAGGCCACTCAGCAAGGAAGAAGCCACTGCTCCAAAACCGCCATAAAAAAGCCTGACTCCGGTTTGGGAACAAAGATCGTACTATTTGGAGAAATGTGCTCTGGTCTGATGAAACAAAAATAGAACTGTTTGCCAATAATGACCATCGTTATGTTTGGAGGAAAAAGGAGGAGGCTTGCAAGCTGAAGAACATCCCAACCGTGAAGTCAGAAAGTTAAAGCTTGGTCGCAAATGGGTTTTCGAAATGGACAATGACTCCTAGCATACTTCCAAAGTTGTGGCAACATGGCAACAAAGTCAAGGTATTGGAGTGGCCCTCACAAATCCCTGACCTCAAGCCAATAGAAAATGTGTGAGCAGAACCGAAAAAGTGTGTGCTCGCAAGGAGGCCTACAAACCTGACTCAGTTACACCAGCACTGTCAGGAGGAATGGGCCAAAATTCACCCAACTTATTGTGGGAAGCTTGTGGAAGGCTACCTGAAATGTTTGACCCAAGTTAAACAATTTAAAGGCAATGCTACCAAATACTAATTGAGTGTAACTAACTTCTGACCCACTGGGAATGTGATGAAAGAAATAAAAGCTGAAATAAATCATTCTCTCTACTATCATTCTGACATTTCACATTCTTAAAATTAAGTGGTGATCCTAACTGACCTTAGACATGGAATTTTTACTAGGATTAAATGTCAGGAATTGTGAACTGTGTTGAAATGTATTTGGCTAAGGTGTATGTAAACGCCCGACTTCAACTGTAAATGTCTGGTTAGACTGTAAACTCTCCTTCCAGACTCACATTAAGCATCTCCAATCCAAAATTTATTCTAGAATCGGCTTCCTATTTTGCAAAATAGCCTCCTTCACTCATGCTGCCAGACATACCCTCGTAAAACGGACTATACTACCGATCCTTGACTTTGGCGATGTCATTTACAAAATAGCCTTCAACACTCTACTCAGCAAACTGGATGTAGTCTATCACAGTGCCATCCATTTAGTCACCAAAGCCCCATATACTACCCACCACTGCGACCTGTATGCTCTCTTTGGCTGGCCCTCGCTACATATTCGTCGCCAAACCCACTACTGGCTCCAGGTCATCTATAAGTCTTTGCTAGCTAAAGCCCCGCCTTATCTCAGCTCACTAGTCACCATAGCAACACCCACCTGTAGCACGCACTCCAGCAGGTATATTTCACTGGTCATCCCCAAAGCCAACACTTCCTTTGGCCACCGTTCCTTCCAGTTCTCTGCTGCCAATGACTAGAACGAATAGCAAAAATCACTGAAGCTGGAGTCTTATATCTTCCTCTCTAACTTTAAGCATCAGCAGTCAGAGGAGCTTACCGATCACTGTACCCGTACACAGCCAATCTTTAAATAGCCCACCCAACTACCTCATCCCAATATTGCTATTTATCTTTTTGCACCCCAGTATCTCTACTTCCACATCGTCATCTGCACATCTATCACTCCAGTGTTGATGCTAAATTGTAATTATTTTGCCTCTATGGCCGATTTATTGCCTTACCTCCCTAATCTTCTACATTTGCACACACTGTACATATATTTTTCTATTGTGTTATTGACTGTACGTTTGTTTATGTGTAACACATGTGTTGTTGTTTTTTGTCGCACTGCTTTGCTTTATCTTGGCCAGGTCACAGTTGTAAATGAGAACTTGTTCTCAACTGGCCTACCTGATTAAACAAAGGTGAAATATATATATATATTTTTAAATAGCTGTTAGCTACTTTGCATTAGCTTCAATGCTATTTCTCCCTAAGGATACCTAGCTGAGTAATATCAAGCATACAGATGCATTCTAGTAACTTTGTTTTATATTTGGCTGTTTATTGAGTACTCTTATTCCTTATTTCATACATTTATTACAGTTATTGTGGAAGACATTCTGTGAAACTAAAACTAAAACAAGAGGCTCCCACGCTGAGGTCTGTCCAACGCTGGTCCGACCAAGCTGACTCCACACTCCAAGACTGCTTCCATCACGTGGACTGGGACATGTTTCGTATTGCGTCAGACAACAACATTGACGAATACGCTGATTCGGTGTGCGAGTTCATTAGAACGTGCGTTGAAGATGTCGTTCCCATAGCAACGATTAAAACATTCCCTAACCAGAAACCGTGGATTGATGGCAGCATTCGGGTGAAACTGAAAGCGCGAACCACTGCTTTTAATCAGGGCAAGGTGTCTGGTAACATGACCGAATACAAACAGTGCAGCTATTCCCTCCGCAAGGCTATCAAACAAGCTAAGCGTCAGTACAGAGACAAAGTAGAATCTCAATTCAACGGCTCAGACACAAGAGGCATGTGGCAGGGTCTACAGTCAATCACGGACTACAGGAAGAAATCCAGCCCAGTCACGGACCAGGATGTCCTGCTCCCAGGCAGACTAAATAACTTTTTTGCCCGCTTTGAGGACAATACAGTGCCACTGACACGGCCTGCAACGAAAACATGCGGTCTCTCCTTCACTGCAGCCGAGGTGAGTAAGACATTTAAACGTGTTAACCCTCGCAAGGCTGCAGGCCCAGACGGCATCCCCAGCCGCGCCCTCAGAGCATGCGCAGACCAGCTGGCCGGTGTGTTTACGGACATATTCAATCAATCCCTATACCAGTCTGCTGTTCCCACATGCTTCAAGAGGGCCACCATTGTTCCTGTTCCCAAGAAAGCTAAGGTAACTGAGCTAAACGACTACCGCCCCGTAGCACTCACTTCCGTCATCATGAAGTGCTTTGAGAGACTAGTCAAGGACCATATCACCTCCACCCTACCTGACACCCTAGACCCACTCCAATTTGCTTACCGCCCAAATAGGTCCACAGACGATGCAATCTCAACCACACTGCCCTAACCCATCTGGACAAGAGGAATACCTATGTGAGAATGCTGTTCATTGACTACAGCTCAGCATTTAACACCATAGTACCCTCCAAGCTCGTCATCAAGCTCGAGACCCTGGGTCTCGACCCCGCCCTGTGCAACTGGGTACTGGACTTCCTGACGGGCCGCCCCCAGGTGGTGAGGGTAGGCAACAACATCTCCTCCCCGCTGATCCTCAACACTGGGGCCCCACAAGGGTGCGTTCTGAGCCCTCTCCTGTACTCCCTGTTCACCCACGACTGTGTGGCCACGCACGCCTCCAACTCAATCATCAAGTTTGCGGACGACACAACAGTGGTAGGCTTGATTACCAACAACGACGAGAGGGCCTACAGGGAGGAGGTGAGGGCCCTCGGAGTGTGGTGTCAGGAAAATAACCTCACACTCAACGTCAACAAAACTAAGGAGATGATTGTGGACTTCAGGAAACAGCAGAGGGAACACCCCCCTATCCACATCGATGGAACAGTAGTGGAGAGGGTAGCAAGGTTTAAGTTCCTCGGCATACACATCACAGACAAACTGAATTGGTCCACTCACACAGACAGCATTGTGAAGAAGGCGCAGCAGCGCCTCTTCAACCTCAGGAGGCTGAAGAAATTCGGCTTGTCACCTAAAGCACTCACAAACTTCTACAGATGCACAATCGAAAGCATCCTGGCGGGCTGTATCACCGCCTGGTACGGCAACTGCTCCGCCCTCAACCGTAAGGCTCTCCAGAGGGTAGTGAGGTCTGCACAACGCATCACCGGGGGCAAACTACCTGCCCTCCAGGACACCTACACCACCCGATGTCACAGGAAGGCCATAAAGATCATCAAGGACATCAACCACCTGAGCTACTGCCTGTTCACCCCGCTATCATCCAGAAGGCGAGGTCAGTACAGGTGCATCAAAGCTGGGACCGAGAGACTCAAAAACAGCTTCTATCTCAAGGCCATCAGACTGTTAAAAAGCCACCACTAACATTGAGTGGCTGCTGCCAACACACTGACACTGACTCAACTCCAGCCACTTTAATAATGGGAATTGATGGGAAATGATGTAAATATATCACTAGCCACTTTAAACAATGCTACCTTATATAATGTTACTTACCCTACATTATTCATCTCATATGCATACGTATATACTGTACTCTATATCATTGACTGTATCCTTATGTAATACATGTATCACTAGCCACTTTAACTATGCCACTTTGTTTACATACTCACCTCATGTATATACTGTACTCGATACCATCTACTGTATCTTGACTATGCTGCTCTGTACCATCACTCATTCATATATCCTTATGTACATATTCTTTATCCCCTCACACTGTGTACAAGACAGTAGTTTTGGAATTGTTAGTTAGATTACTTGTTGGTTATTACTGCACTGTCGGAACTAGAAGCACAAGCATTTCGCTACACTCGCATTAACATCTGCTAACCATGTGTATGTGACAAATAAAATTTGATTTGGGATTTGATTTGCTCTATACTACTGTAACTGAAAACATGTACTTTTGTGTTTGTTGCAGTTTCACACTGTGATTCAAGTAAACTTCCAAAACGGCACCCTGCTTCCCACGGAGTTATTTAAATGAGTGTTTAGCTAACTGGATAGCTGGATAAGGGCTACTGTACATTTAGCGGGTCCAGTTTAACTACTATTCTACAATGTAGAAAATAGTCCAAATAAAGAAAAACCCTGGAATGAGTAGTTGTGTCCAAACTTTAGACTGGTACTGCATATTATGGTAAGATAAGTGGCATATTACAGTATGTGTATGTCCTATAACAGTAGCCAACGAAGCACAGCGTAGTTACTATTATACTAAAAGTATCCATCATTTAAAGTTTATCCTGAACGTTATACAACAGCAGCCAATATAGTCATTGTTTGAATCTTTAAAAAAAGAGAAATCATACATTGGGGATGAAACACATTGCGCATTGTTGTTTTTCAAGAGGAAAGAGCAACGTCAAGAGGAAAGTGTTGAGGGTAAACTGAACATTAGGACTATGTGATGAGTGAACGTGTGATACAGAGAGCGTTACCTATGCCATGCCTTGGCAGCCACAAGCCTTTAGCTGAGTTATGACTTGCACAGGCTGCCACTGCGGATAGACTTTCTCCCTTTTGGTTTTAGCTCATGGTTCTGAAAATCAAAAATGTACGCGCAAATAGCAACCATGCTATTTGTTCCCTTATGTTGCCACAACACACACAGGCTCTGCCAGCCGAGACATGGCAAGGGGTGCCAAGCACAATACAGCACTTAAAAATCAACCACTACTAATTGATGGAAATTAGAATTTTATCCTATTTTCTGCATGTTTTCCTTAAGGGTGGGTGTGTTAGATACATATGTTTATAATTTGTTCTCTTGAGTTTGTATTAATTTGCCCCAACAGTGTGACAACTGAATGCTGAAACAATACAGTTGGTAGGTTATGGATGCTTTATCATTTAAATCTATAAATAATCCTTATTTGCACTTAAACACTCAATAAATGCTGAAACTACTACCAAAAAAAGGTTGTGTGTACTGCGGATCACAGGAGGTTGGTGGCACCGTAATTGGGGAGGACGGGCTCATAGTAATGCCTGGAACGGAATCAACGGATTGCTATCCAACACGTGGTTGGCCATGTGTTTGATACCATTCTATTCACTCCATTCCAGCCATTACTATGAGCCTTCCTCCCCGCAGCAGCTTCCTGTGATGCAGATGCTGTGTATGATACTGTAACACATGTTTCCAGGCATCAACCATGCTCTCAGATCATCCTTTCTGGTTTATCTCTAAAGTTCTCTGTGTTGGGCAAGATATCTGTGACATGAGGCATGTGCTGATGGGTGTATGTCATCATGTCACACTCCTTATTCTGCTGCCAGCACATGAGGGATGGGGTGACTGTAGGACCTATTCAATGTGACGGGGTCTTCCTAATTCATTCTTTCTGCACTGACACACTGCACAGATGTAATGAAAAGATAGTCTCTTCTCAGAACTGCCCCGGGATGCAAAATGTTGTGTTACTAACAACATGAGCTGTAATCTCAGTGGAGCCGTACCATAGTCTTTGCAGTGATTTCATGGCTATTATCAATCTTAGATAAAGAGAAAGCTCAATGTGTTTTACTAGAAGCCAAAGCACTGCTCTGCACAGATGTTGTATCTGGGAGAACAAGGGAAAAGGTGTGTGATAAGGCCAAACACCATATTCAGCTTGTAAAGAAATGCAAGATACCATATGACCTCTACTTGACAACCAGTCGTTTGCAGCAGAGGCATGGGTCTCAGTTTTAAATGTTTGATCTAGTTGTTTTGCACAAGGAATAAGTAAAGTAAACTTGCTTCATAAACCATTATGGATAAGGTTGTGATGTTTTGTTTTTCTCATTGGAAATAAATTGAAACCAACTGGAAGGCTTGAGTTGTTTTTAAGGGGACTAGCTCTGGCAGTCTAGGAGAGTACATCAGAGACACCTTATGTATCAGATATAATTTAAGTGTATTTTTTAACTTTTCATGCTATCTCTATGTTGACATATCATGTTCCGTCTACTCCAGGGAAAGGGCTGATTACACTGCCATGTGAATACTTAGATTCAAGGAGAGAGAGAGAGAGTTGTGTAGTCCCACATCCACAGCTCATCTGTCTGCACAACAATACATCACCCATAATTCCCGTTCTCCCCAGCTCAGCAGCTCTGGGCTTGCTCTCTCAGGTCAGGCCAAGCCAAGCAGCTGCTGCTGCCAGCTCTCTCACATTGTCACCTTGTATTGTTCCTAGCAAGCTTATCTGGTGGAAAAGCTAACTCTGTCTGGCCACTGCGCAAAAACAGTACATTTGTTTATCTTAACAGTTTACAGTCTGTCATTCTTTTCCCCGTCTTTTTTTTATTGTGCAGAGAAGAAAAAACGTCACGTATAAGATGTTGTCTTAACAATGGGAAATTATTTGAAATTAAGAATTCTAACATCCAGGAGACAGTCATTTGTCATTTTAGGACAACAAACTCTTTACCAAGCTTAACCATCACCATAAGTGACTTTTGCTGTCCCCTGGTGGACGGATATAGGTATTTCTGCTTATGCACATCTAAGGGGATGTCTACCAAGTGGTAGCAAAGGGTTGTAAAGACTCCAAAACATGGCTATCCAAATCCAAGAAATGACTATGAGAAAAGGGCAGGAAAAAAATACCCTAGTGAGCTTCAAAGGTTTTCTCCTTCACTTATTCACAAAAGCCTCTTCTTTTGGGGTGCTGCTATAGTCCACCAAGTACCAACATGAATTATCTGAATATTATGTGTACATTGCTTAATAATATGCGATGTTAACAGAGGTCTAGTTTCTGGGTGACCTGAATATAGACTGGTTTTCATCAAGCTTTCCACTCAAGAGCAGTGGTGGAAAAAGTTCTCAATTGTCATACTTGAGTAAAAGTGAAGATACCGTAATAGAAAATGACTCAAGTACAAAGGGAAAGTCACCCAGTAAAATACTACTTGAGTACAAGTTAGAAGTATTTGTTTTTAAATATACTTAAGTGTCAAAGTAAATGGAATTGCTCAAATGTACTTAAGTATCAAAAGTAAAAGTATAAATAATTTCCTTATATTAAACAAACCAGATGGCACAATTTTATTTTTATTGACAGATAGCCATGGGCACACTCCAACAATCAGACATAATTTACAAACAAAGCATTTGTGTTTAATGAGTAACAGATCAGAGGCAGTAGGGATGACCACGGATGTTTTCTAGATAAGTGTGTGAATTGGTCCATTTCCTGTCAAAAGATATCGAGTACTTTTGGGTGTCAAGGAAAATGTAGTGAGTAAAAAGTACATTATTTTCTCTAGGAATGTAGTGAAGTAAAATTAAAAGTTGGCAAAAATATAAAAATTAAAGTACAGATACCCCCCAAAAAACTATTTAAGTAGTACTTTAAAGTAGTTTTACTTAAGTACTTTACACCACTGCTCGGGAGAGGGAGAGGGTTGATAGGGATGAGGCAAAAAGAGTGATGAATAAGTCTAGCTGCACATCTGATTGGCAAATTTGCTGTAAATTGAGGAATTATGTCACTGGACAAAAATTTGAAATTGTATTAAGAAACCAAGATAAATGACTAAGTATGATGGAAAAGGCTTTGGAATAATTTATATTAAATTATAGGCTCTAAGACTAATTAAACTCCGTCTTTCATTGAATCAGATTGCTCATCTGTCACAAAACCCTTTGTTGCCAAAATGTTTGTCCTCAGACCTGGAGGGAAGCCAAAGTCATTCCATGACTCAAGAGGGGTAAAAGCACTGCTTTCACGGTTCTAACAGCCGGCCAATCATCTTGCTGCAGACTCTTAGCAAACTTTTGGAAAAAAAAGTGTTTTTCACCAGACACTATTTCTTTGTAAACAAATTAACAACAGACCTTCAGCATGCTCATAGAAAATGGCACTCAACATATACTGCACAGACACAAATGACTAATTATTTGTTTAAAAAAAATGGATAATAAGAAGATTGTGGGAGCTGTACTGTTGGATTTCAGAGCAGCCTTTGATATTATTGACCATAACCTATTGTTGAAAAAATGTACAGTATGTGTTATGGCTTTTCAACCTCTGCCATATTGTAGATTCAGAGCTATCTATCCAATAGAACACAGAATGGTATTCTTTAATGGAAGCTTCTCTAATGTTAAACATGCAAAGTGTGGCGTACCGCAGGGCAGCTCTCTACTCTTTTCTATGTTTACTAATGACCTGCCACTAGCATTAAACAAAGCCTAACGAGCCAACCCTATTCATGTTAATGTTCTGTATAATGCCCCGCCCCCACTTATTTGGCCAATTCCCTTGGCCTTACATTTTACGAATGTATGAATTTCCATTTTTATCGTCCATACGCCACAGTACGCAGAAATACTCCTGCTGTTCAGGACTGTGTATTCTACAGTGCCTTGCGAAAGTATTCGGCCCCCTTGAACTTTGCAACCTTTTGCCACATTTCAGGCTTCAAACATAAATATATAAAACTGTATTTTTTTGTGAAGAATCAACAACAAGTGGGACACAATCATGAAGTGGAACGACATTTATTGGATATTTCAAACTTTTTTAACAAATCAAAAACTGAAAAATTGGGCGTGCAAAATTATTCAGCCCCTTTACTTTCAGTGCAGCAAACTCTCTCCAGAAGTTCAGTGAGGATCTCTGAATGATCCAATGTTGACCTAAATGACTAATGATGATAAATACAATCCACCTGTGTGTAATCAAGTCTCCGTATAAATGCACCTGCACTGTGATAGTCTCAGAGGTCCGTTAAAAGCGCAGAGAGCATCATGAAGAACAAGGAACACACCATGCAGGTCCGAGATACTGTTGTGAAGAAGTTTAAAGCCGGATTTGGATACAAAAAGATTTCCCAAGCTGTAAACATCCCAAGGAACACTGTGCAAGCGATAATATTGAAATGGAAGGAGTATCAGACCACTGCAAATCTACCAAGACCTGGCCGTCCCTCTAAACTTTCAGCTCATACAAGGAGAAGACTGATCAGAGATGCAGCCAAGAAGCCCATGATCACTCTGGATGAACTGCAGAGATCTACAGCTGAGGTGGGAGACTCTGTCCATAGGACAACAATCAGTCGTATATTGCACAAATCTGGCCTTTATGGAAGAGTGGCAAGAAGAAAGCCATTTCTTAAAGATATCCATAAAAAGTGTTGTTTAAAGTTTGCCACAAGCCACCTGGGAGACACACCAAACATGTGGAAGAAGGTGCTCTGGTCAGATGAAACCAAAATTGAACTTTTTGGCAACAATGCAAAACGTTATGTTTGGCGTAAAAGCAACACAGCTGAACACACCATCCCAACTGTCAAACATGGTGGTGGCAGCATCATGGTTTGGGCCTGCTTTTCTTCAGCAGGGACAGGGAAGATGGTTAAAATTGATGGGAAGATGAATGGAGCCAAATACAGGACCATTCTGGAAGAAAACCTGATGGAGTCTGCAAAAGACCTGAGACTGGGACGGAGATGTGTCTTCCAACAAGACAATGATCCAAAACATAAAGCAAAATCTACAATGGAATGGTTCAAAAATAAACATATCCAGGTGTTAGAATGGCCAAGTCAAAGTCCAGACCTGAATCCAATCGAGAATCTGTGGAAAGAACTGAAAACTGCTGTTCACAAATGCTCTCCATCCAACCTCACTGAGCTCGAGCTGTTTTGCAAGGAGGAATGGGAAAAAATTTCAGTCTCTCGATGTTCAAAACTGATAGAGACATACCCCAAGCGACTTACAGCTGTAATCGCAGCAAAAGGTGGCGCTACAAAGTATTAACTTAAGGGGGCTGAATAATTTTGCACGCCCAATTTTTCAGTTTTTGATTTGTTAAAAAAGTTTGAAATATCCAATAAATGTCGTTCTACTTCATGATTGTGTCCCACTTGTTGTTGATTCTTCACAAAAAAATAAAGTTTTATATCTTTATGTTTGAAGCCTGAAATGTGGCAAAAGGTCGCAAAGTTCAAGGGGGCTGAATACTTTCGCAAGGCACTGTACATGACTGGCTAGGTTTGCCTATAATATCATTAGTCTATAAGGATGACTTACATCCCATCAGCCTGCTTTGCAGAGCCCACCTCAGAGAGCCTTGCTGATGTATAAACCACGATGCCACACATTCATGATCAAAAAGTCTTAGGGCTCATCTGTTGAACTAATTATTCACCTCATTCATCTCCTACCAAGATAGTCCCCTTTCCATCTAAGTCACAACAATAGACAAACAGTAGAAAAAGGAGGAAGGGAAGTGCCACTAAGGTACACAATAGTACATTTTGGTAGACAGAAGCTCTTTGGTAAAAGGGGTGAATTGGTCACCAAAAAGAAAGGAGGCTGCATGGCCTTCGTTAGGGAGTACAAAGAAATAATACAATGTCCTCTTTTGAACAGCTTTTCCAATTAGCCCTAATTGGAAGAGGGAGCGGTTGCAAAATTGATTGGACACACCTAGTAAGCAATACTATACACATTAAAAAGTGAAATACTGTAGCCATATTATCATAAAAATACAACTCCAAGCTAGAAGTATCAGAACACTTAGAAAAGTAGTCCTAACCTTAAATATGACTGGGAGAAGTGTCAAGAATAAGAAAGCAATATATTCCATAGTACACAGCGAAACATGAACAACAACAGTCTGAACATAGCTGAGGGCAATTGAGCAAAATGTCCACCAGATGACAGCAAATGGACCTCTCACGACTCTACAGGAAGGGTGAGAAATCCATATCTTCATTTAATCCAGGGTAGTTAGTGGCATGTGGTTTGTAAATCCCTTTGGTTTAACTGTTAAAGGCGGTACCCTTTTCTAACAGAGGCCGGAACATGATCAATACCCCTAGCTTGTAGGGAGGCAGGGTTGCCATGGTGTAAGGACCCCTAGGCTAATGACTTCTCCAAAATCGAACTGGAGGCCGGAGTCAGCTAACCTGGAGTCTAATCAATGAGACGAGATTGGAGATGTTGGGTCAGAGCTGCCCTCCCGTATAAAAAAAACACTCACAAAATTTGAGTTCGCTATTCACAAAAAGCATTGCCTGATGGGAACCATGCCTCGAATAAAAGAGATCTCAGAAGACCTAAGATTACGAATTGTTGACTTGCATAAAGCTGGAAAGGTTTACAAAAGTATCTCTAAAAGCCTTGATGTTTGTCTGGAAAGGAGTGGCAGGTAGCCTAGTGGTTAGAGCGTTGGACATGTAAGCGAAAGGTTGCAAGATTGAATCCCCGAGCTGACAAGGTCAAAATCTGAATTTGTTCTTAACTGACTTGCCTAGTTAAATAAGGGTTAAAAAAATAAAAAACAAATAAATGGTCATCAGTCCGGACTAAGACAGATTGTCCGTTGCTACTCTCCCTAGGAGTGGCCGTCCTGGAAAGATGACTGCAAGAGCACAGCGCAGAATGCTCAATGAGGTTAAGAAGAATTCTAGAGTGTCAGCTAAAGACTTACAGAAATCTCTGGAACATGCTAACATCTCTGTTGACGAGTCTACGATACATAAAACACTAAACAAAAATGGTGTTCATCGGAGGACACCATGGAAGAAGCCACTGCTGTTCCAAAAAATCCATTGCTGCACGTCTGAAGGAAGTTTGGAAGGAACACACAACACTATGTGGGGAGAAAAAAAGGCACAGCACACCAACACCAAAACCTCATCCCAACTGTAAAGTATGGTGGAGGGAGCGTCATGGTTTGGGGCTGCTTTGCTGGACAGCTTGCTATCATCGACGGAAAAATGAATTCCCAACTTTATCAATACATTTTGCAGGATGATGTAAAGCTATCTGTTCTCCAAATGAAGCTCAACAGAATTTGGGTGATGCAACAGGACAACGACCCAAAACACAGAAGCAAATCAATAACGGAGAGGCCCAGTCAGAGTCCTGACCTCAACCCAATTGAGATTCTGTGGCATAACCTCAAGAGAGCGGTTCACACCAGAAATCCCAAGAATATTTCTGAACTGGAACAGTATTGTTTAGAGGAATGGTCCAAAATCCCTCCTGACCGTTGTGCAGGTCTGATCCACAACTACAGAAAATGTTTGGTTGAGGCTATTGCTGCCAAAGGAGGGTCAACCAGTTATTATTATTATTATTATTAAATCCAAGGATTCACATACTTTTTCCACCTTGCGCTGTGAATGTTTACACGGTGTGTTCAATAAAGACATGAAAACGTATAATTGGTTGTGTGTTATTCGTTTAAGCAGACCGTGTTTGTCTGTTTTTGTGACTTGTTGTGATGAAGATCAGATCAAATTTTCTGACCAATTTATGCAGAAATCCAGGTAATTCCTGTCAAATTCTGACCATCGTTCTGTTATTTTATTCTTTGTTTTAGTATGGTCAGGGCGAGAGTTGGGCAGTCTGTTTGTTTTTCTATGTTGGTTTTTGAGTTCGGCCTAGTATGGTTCTCAATCAGAGGCAGGTGTTGTTGGTTGTCGCTGACTTAGTATCATACTTAGGTTTCACTTTTGGTTTGTGGGTGTTTGTTTCCGTGTGAGTGTTTTGGCCACACGGTACTGTTTCGGTTTTGTAAATTCACGTTGTTATTTTCTGTTTAGTGTTATAAGTTTGAATTAAAAATCATCATGAACACTTACCACGCTGCGCTTTGGTCCGATCCTTACTCTTCCTCAGACGAAGAGGAGGAAATCCGTTACAATTCCAAAGGGTTCACATAAACTCAGCAAAAAAATAAATGTCATCTCACTGTCAACTATGTTTATTTTCAGCAAACTTAATGTGTAAATATTTGTATGACCATAACAAGATTCAACAACTGAGACATAAACTGAACAAGTTCCACAGACATGTGACTAATAGAAATGGAATAATGTGTCCCTGAACAAAGGGGGGTTCAATACATGGAAATTCTTGAGGGAAACCTGTTTCAGTCTTCCAAAGATTTGAGACTGGGAAGGAGGTTCACCTTCCAGCAGGACAATTACCCAAAGCATGTTGCTAAAGCAACACTCGAGTGGTTTAAGGGGAAACATTTACATGTCTTGGAATGGCCTAGTCAAAGCCCAGACCTCAATCCAATTGATAATCTGTGGTATGACTTAAAGATTGCTGTACACCAGTGGAACCCATCCAACTTGAAAGAGCTGAAGCAGTTTTGCCTTGAAGAATGGGCAAAAATTCCAGTGGCTAGATGTGGCAAGTTTATAGAGACATACTCCAAGAGACTTACAGCTGTAATTGCTGCAAAAGGTGGCTCTACAAAGTATTGACTTTGGGGGGGGTGAATAGTTATGCATGCTCAAGTTCTGTTTTTTTGTGTGTCATTTGTTGTTTGATTCACAATAAAAAATATTTTGCATCTTCAAAGAGGTAGGCATGTTGTGTAAATCAAATGATACAACCCCCCCCAAAATCTATTTGATTTCCAGGTTGTAAGGCAACAAAATAGGAAAAATGCCAAGGGGGTGAATACTTTCGCAAGCCACTGTACTATAGTCATGTTTGCAAACACACTATAGTATACTACAGTCATGTATGTGAAAACAATACAGTAAATACTACAGTAAAGTCCGCAAAAACACTACAGTGACTACTACAGTAAAGTCCTCTAAAACACTATAGTGAATACTATGGTATACTAGTAATGTCCCAAAAAATATTACACTAAATACTAAAGTAATGTCAGCAAAAACACTACAGTGAATACTAGTGATGCACCGATATGACATTTTTGGCCGATACCAATATTGAATATTTTCCTTGCCAAAAAAAAACGATACCGATAACCGATATTTAAAAATGTTGTGGCCTTTTAAGCATTCTAGTACAGTTAAATAGTGCACACATGGACACAGTGGTTTAAGGCACTGCATCTGTGCAAGAGGCGTCACTACATTCCCTGGTTTGAATCCAGGCCGTATCACATCCGGCCATGATTAGGAGTCCCATAGGGCGGTGCACAATTGGCCCAGCGTCATCCGGGTTTGGCCGGGGTAGGCCGTCATTGTAAAAAAAGAATTTGTTCTTAACTGACTTACCTAGTTAAATAAAGGTTACACACGCACACACACCACACTGACCGAAAAGGTATTTGTTGGCATTTACGTATCTCCCCATTACCAATAAAACATAATCGAAACCTATTTCTTCCACCCCCCACCCAGATGGCGGCCCTGAAGGCACTGCATGTGTTTAAAAATAGACCATGCACAGGGCAAGTGTGAAGTACAGTGAGTTTCCTGACTTCACACCACTCTGATCATCACAACAATCTCTCTCAAGTCATGACCGTGGATCAGCTCAACATCTCCATCTCCAACATCACCTCAGGGAATCCTGGCAACGTTGTCTCCAGTACACTGCTGGGACTGTGCTGCCTAGTGGGCCTCCCTGCAAACATAGTTGTCGTGATGGTCATTCTGCGCCAGGTAAAAATAGATAATGTCACCCTGAAACTGATGCTGAATCTGGCTTGTTCTGACATCCTGTGTCTGGCCTCCCTCCCTGTGTGGATATATTCCCTCCTGTGTGGTTGGAATCTTGGCCGTGGGCTTTGTAAGTTCTTCTCCTTCATGGTCTATTGCAGCCTATACATCAATATCATGACTGTAACTGTGATGAGTGTGCAGCGCTACGTGTCGGTTCTCTACCCCCACCAGTGGGCCAGGCTGGGAAGGAGAGGTGAGAAGGTATTGCTACCTGCACTATGGGGACTTGCATGCATCCTAACTGGGCCTGCTGTTGCAACAAGGAATACAGTGGTTACTGGTTCTGGTCTAAGATGTCAAAGACACACTGAATCGGACTGGGAAAGAGTGGCTGTTCTTTTTTTCGAGACATTGGTGGGTTTTGTTCTGGGTTCCATTCTGGTGATTTTTTATTTCTTACTTCACAAGCGAGTGAACCAGACAGCCCTCTTCAGCACCCAAAGGATGACCAGATTGGTCACTGGAATTACTGTGGCCTTCATCATTCTCTGGGTTCCTGGTCATGTTGTTAACATTGTGGACATCTCAGCCACCTTACTGAAGTATTCACACCCTGTTACATCTGCTAAGTTGACGACCTTTGCGGAGTTGACTCGGGACTTTGCAAAGTGCCTTACATTTGTTAACAGTTGTGTGGACCCCTTTCTGTATGCGTTTGCCTTTCAGAGAATTTGGCAGAGAAGACCAGATAAGCGGGAGAGAGCAGACCCTGCTATTCAGATCGGTGTGTAATAATTCTGTCAATCATTTATGCTTCTTTGTGATTGTTATATTTTTCTTTTATTTGAGGTGTGCGTTTAAAATCAGAGGGAGGGAGGCACCACAGCTTGAGGTGCAGAGGTTACCTATATTGGGATAACGTTTAAAATGTAAACAGCTTCATCATGATTGACCAAAGACCAACAATTTTGGTAAAAGCAGAAACAGAATGAAATCTAACAAAAAAAAAATGATCACAAAGCAGCTTGAAGCAATCTTCAATGTCTCCTTTCAAACCATGCAAACGTGGTCAGTACTGAAATGCATCAAGGCAACATGGTAACTGCAAAATTGAAAGTGAAATGATCAATTCGCTTTGCAGGAAGTGGTAGATAAGAGTAGGTGAGAAAACTGTCTTGTCAGTATCTTCAACATGACTGTCAAACCCTGACCACAGAGAGCCCTTGGTTCTCTCACACACTTTACATCAACTTTCATTATTTATTCAGCCCTTTGGTTCCTCAGACCATAAAGTGACAATAATGTTGCAAAAAAAACGTGAAACATTGGCCTGGACATCTTCAAGTGGCTCAAGTCTTTGATGCCCTTCATGGTACAGTGTGTTGATGCAGATGGAGCAGGAAAAAAGCTCTGACTGTCAGGCCCAAACACTTGAGACAGGCAAATAAAATGTGCTTTTACTGCAGCTAGCAAAAAATATAGTCTGACTTTTATGCACAGTTAACTTTTATGGGTGTTCTTTAAGCGAACACATTACACCTTTTACAGCGATGAGGCCTTACTCAGTAAATATGAAAGATTGTTCTGCTCTGCAGATTCGAATTGAACTGTGAATTGAGTCTGGTCATAAAGAATCATGTTAGTGTAGCATATACAACTAGAATATTTTATTTTCCTACGAAATGCTTTCGTCAATTTTTGAAGCATCAGACACAGGTGTACAATAAATTACACTATCATATTAATAAATTGCTCTCCACAAATGCTATTGCTACTGTCATTTCATACACCGGCCTGATCTAGATTGCAGACTACGTACTCTGCTCTAACTAATAATAACTAAAGCATACATGTACTGTATGTACGATGAGCATACTTCTCATGGTTTGAATATCACCCTTATTTATGAACTTCCTCGCTTCAGGACACTGAAATGACCTTTTTAAAGCTTTTCTCGAACTATCAATCCCATTCTCCAGTCCAAGTGATGGAGCAGCTTTAGAACAGATTCTGAAGTAAATATAATGTACCGAGTCCTACGCAAGAAATAATTCCTCTGCTTTTCTCAGTGTCTAACCCTCTTTTTTTTTAAATGTCAAATTATGTTATTTTCCAGCTCCAGCAGTGAGATTGGTATGACTGCAGCTAAGCTAACATGAGTGGGAGTTACTAGTGGTGAGATTCAATACACATACAGTACCACCAGGCACGAACTGACACGCTTGAATAATCATGACATTTCTGTTGCAACTGCAGCCCAAATGAAAAATAAATGTGTTACACCAGGTTGTGATTATAATGCCTTTTACACATTTAGCTTATACAAGGGCATTTAGCTGATACAAGGCTAATTGTCTATAGTAGGGGTAACGCACCGCAAAATTCAAAAATGATGAACCAAGCAAATAAATCAACAGGATGCCTCAAGTTTATTTTTTTGAAACTAGTATGGAGCTTCCAAAATCACCTTGACAGAGTGACGGAACACATCAGCCAACATCACACACACACACACACACATTGAAAAAGTTCAATTCAGATTCACTAAACTGGATAGGCACACTCAAACCACGTGTAAACACATCAACATTAAACAACTTAATATATCACTTTCATAGAGTGAAGGAACGCATGACCACATTCACAAAAATACAGCGATCAGGCTTTCAAAAAGACCCGGACATACTAAGACAGACAAAAAAAAGAAGAAGTGTGCACTGGGATGCAACTCTAGATTTGCATATCATGCCATTGATTAACTACAAATCAACAATGTGGGCTGCCCCACAATGCTAATGCTATACGTACAATTCTGCATGCAAGGATTTCAGGTGGGTAACAGTTCAATGTTATTAACAGTAATAACGGTGTTGATAAGATCTGATACATCCTGTATAAATAGCTTGAAGCTAACAGAACAAGAAGGGTATTGCCGGTGGAACAACAGTCAGTGCTGCTGACTAATTTAGCGTGTTGTTAGTAGTTCGACAAAGTAGAGTAGCGGTGGATTCCTCCACTCTGCTGAATGAGTTTAGTTTAGCTGACCGAGCAGGGGTCATCCTTGGAGGGCTTCACGTCTCCCTGAAGCAGCTGAATCATCACAGCCTTGGTCAGGTAACTGGAGGTACCTCTCCTGCCCATCGGCGGTGTCTTATAGAACTCCTCCATGTCATCCTGCGGACAAATTTTTTTTTTCATTGTAAACTAGCGGTACTGTTATATACAGTGCGAACCGTAAAAAGTTGTTTAACAAAGCACTGCTTTTCCGCAACGACATGCAGAGCGAACAATTATTCAGAATGGAAATATATGATATGCATTACAAGTAAACAAGTGACACAATTATGTCCATCCTTAACATTCAGTGTTAATTAAGTAGACTGACCAGAAAAATGATCACCAAAGCTCCCAAGGTATCCTCACCTCGAATATGAGGTCTGCTTCTACTTAGCGGAGATAACTTGTACTGTACATCATTGTGGAAGTACAACAGCTAAGCTCGCATGCTATATGAACTCCAAAAATCTTGTGTGACAGTGGTCTGACCCACCCTCTGATCCTGTGAGCCCAGTGGACTGGGTAGGCCAGAGCATAGCACCTACCGGTTTCTTCGTCCCCTCCCGACTCCTGTCCTTCTGGAAGTCATGGAAGGCCTCCTTCACCAGAACATCCAGGTCCACCTTCTCCGAGAACTCCAGCTCCGGGTTTCTCTCCAACACTATGGACACCACCATCAGCAGCTGCAACCATGGAGATTAGATGTAAGAAAATAGAGCCATGAGAAAATGTGTGTACAATTAGGATTTTTGTATAGTTTTTTTTTTTGCAGCTGGCGCTGCAGTACAGCACCCTTAACCACTGCGCCACCCGGGAGGCCCCCAATAGGATTTTTGTATTGTTAACCCAATGTGTAGCGGAAGCGTTGTTAGAGGAAATGTGTGGATGAGATAGTCAATCGAGCAACCCGTTTGACCAATAGCAGTGTGTGGAAAACATGCAGCTGTAAATTACAGTGAAATCTGATTGGCCCTTACCTCTACTACTATCTGCCTGTACTCAGGCAGCACAATGTCCTTCAGTGTGTCTTCCACCAGCAGAGAAAAGTTCATCTCATACATGGTCATGTCAGACAGAGTAGGTTGCTGCAATGGAAGGGAAGTGGAAGATTTTAACATTAATGCTTTAGGCAAGAACACAATAAATAATAAATATAAATACATAAATAAATACAATAAATATTTTATTTATTTATTTCACCAGGTAGGCAAGTTGAGAACAAGTTGTCATTTACAATTGCCACCTGGCAAAGCAGTTCGACACAGACAACAACACAGAGTTACACATGGAGTAAAACAAACATACAGTCAATAATAAGTCATATACAATGTGAGCAAATGAGGTGAGATAAGGGAGGTAAAGGCAAAAAACAAAAAAAAAAGGCCATGGTGGCAAAGTAAATACAATATAGCAAGTAAAACACTGGAATGGTAGATTTGCAGTGGAAGAATGTGCAAGGTAGAGATAGAAATAATGTGCAAAGGAGCAAAATAAATAAATAAATACAGTAGAGATAGTTGTTTGGGCTAAATTATAGATGGGCTATGTACAGGTGCAGTAATCTGTGAGCTGCTCTGACAGCTGGTGCTTAAACCTAGTGAGGGAGATAAGTGTTTCCAGTTTCAGAGATTTTTGTAGTTCGTTCCAGTCATTGGCAGCAGAGAACTGGAAGGAGAGGTGGACAAAGGAAGAATTGGTTTTGGGGGTGACCAGAGAGATATACTGTCACACCCTGGTCTTAGTATTCTGTGTTCTCTTTATTATTTTGGTTAGAGTAGTGAGTAGAGTAGTGATGCTGGACGGGTGGGCAGGTGCAGGCAGCGATCGGTTGAAGAGCATGTATTTAGTTTTACTTGTATTTAAGAGCAATTGGAGGCCACGGAAGGAGAGTTGTATGGCATTGAATCTCGTCTGGAGGGTTGTTAACACAGTGTCCAAATAAGGGCCAGAAGTATACAGAATGGTGTTGTCTGCGTAGAGGTTGATCAGAGACTCACCAGCAGCAAGAGCGACATCATTGATGTATACAGAGAAGAGAGTCGGTCCAAGAATTGAACCCTGTGGCACCCCCATAGAGACTGCCAGAGGCCCGGACAACAGACCCTCCGATTTGACACACTGAACTCTATCAGAGAAGTAGTTGGTGAACCAGGCGAGGCAATAATTTGAGAAACCAAGGCTATTGAGTCTGCCGATGAGGATGTGGTGATTGACAGAGTTGAAAGACTTGGCCAGGTCAATGAATACGGCTGCACAGTAATGTTTCTTATCGATGGCAGTTAAGATATCGTTTAGGACCTTGAGCGTGGCTGAGGTGCACCCATGACCAGCTCTGAAACTAGATTGCATAGCGGAGAAGGTATGGTGGGATTCAAAATGGTCGGTAATCTGTTTGTTGACTTGGCTTTCGAAGACCTTAGAAAGGCAGGGTAGGATAGATATAGGTCTGTAGCAGTTTGGGTCAAGAGTGTCCCCCCCCTTTGAAGAGGGGGATGACCGCAGCTGTTTTCCAATCTTTGGGAATCTCAGACGACACGAAAGAGAGGTTGAACAGGCTAGTAATAGGGGTTGCAACAATTTCGGCCGATAATTTTAGAAAGAAAGGGTCCAGATTGTCTAGCCCGGCTGATTTGTAGGGGTCCAGATTTTGCAGCTCTTTCAGAACATTATCTGACTGGATTTGGGAGAAGGAAAAATGGGGAAGGCTTGGGCGAGTTGCTGTGGGGGGTGCAGTGCTGTTGACCGGGGTAGGGGGTAGCCAGGTGGAAAGCATGGCCAGCCTATAGTGTGGTCCTTCAGAGATGTGATTAAATGTGGAGTTTGAGGATGTAAACTAAGAAGGATTATTATGTCACTGTTGCAATTACCAACACTACCTGTGGGAGATGGATCCCTGCCACTACGATGCCATTACAAGTTCTCTCCAAAGTCTGCCACACTCGGTCGTAGAAGCCATGGGGAGTCCTGTTGAGGGAACCATCGATCTGACGCCTGTTGATCCAGGACCTGGTATGGGTAACGAATAGGGAAATTAATCAAATTGAATAAAAAAATGTGTGTGTGTGTGTTTGTGAGTGTTTACCTGCCGTGCTGTTGTGGCTGAAGGACGTCCAGCAGCAGCTGTTTAACATCGCTGGGGGACATCTGGTAAATGTCCTGGGGTGGCATGTCTCCTGCTCGGATCTCTAACTCATGCTTCATGGCCTGGACGATCCACCTGCACCAATACCAGCGGAATACGAAGCAAAAACAATGCATCTCATAACCACAGATGGCTATCCACAAACAGACAACTTGAGAGACAAACAGAATAACAACCACCCAGCTGTAGGATCCGAATGGCCATGGCTATAGCCTGCCTAGCTCTATTCCTCCCGGGCTCTATTCGTACCCAACGCGGATCTTGAGCATGCCGCTGAACAGCTCGGGGGTGTTGGAGATGATCCAGCCGATGTGGATGACCAGCTCCTGCTGCAGCACAGCCTCCCTCTCCCCGTAGCACTTGCTGTAGAGGATGCCCTTGATGACCCCAGGTGAGAGGGGATTGGAGATCACCTCCTCCTCATGCCCAAACAGTCCCAGCGTTACCTGGCAACAGAGCACAGCCCAGCCAGTGTCAGAGAAATGTCTGCAGTGCCGTTATTGTTTGTTGGGGATTCTTTTACTAAGAGGACAGAGTGATGAACCAGGAAGATAGACGTGTTTACATCATGGATAACAAGGAACAAATAGTCAAAAAGGTTCAAACAAAAACTTAGATTATATTTTATTTTCTATTATGGGTGACATTACTCTACCTATAAGCTTTTTGACTGACCAGATAGGGTGCAATATTATATAGAAATGCTGATGTCTCCGTGTCCCCTTCGCTTAAACTATCTATCCATCTTGCCACTGTAAAACTGCACCCCCACAGAGTAGAACATGAAAGGGACAAAAGATAATAACCAAGATTATCTTGTGATATTTCCTATTTTCAAAGCATAAAGGCCACATGAAAATTACACCCGGGTAATCATTATTCTTCCCAAACAAGATATCCTTTAATATCCCTTTGAAAAATAGCGCCTTCAAACTAATGGTTGCAGACTGATGTTCTCAAGTTAGATGGCAAATCACAGTTTTTAAATCTGCTACGATGCAATCTATATGCAGATTCACACCTTGGAGGTACTTCAAAGCAAAGAACCGCCCAAAACTCTTGGGTGGGAAAATGAGGCCAGAAATGGGGACTGTTAGGAAGCAACTTATCTCTGTGTAATATTTAAGAGAAAAAAGTATAATGATAAAACAGTGGCCAAGGCAGCTCACTTCATATAGATCCAAGGGAAAGGGGAGCTTACAGTATATTAGGTCATAGGTCAGGTCACGGTATACATAGAGCCTGTTAAACCCTGGTTACTTTTACGTAACACAATAGCAGCCTTGCTACAGGGCTAAAGCACAGTGAGGTAGCTGGGAAATATGAAGCGTGCAACTGCAATAACACTAAGCATTTCCTATAGGACAATAACATGCGGGGGAGCTCAGTCAACTGAACGTTCCTAATACTTTCAAAATTGACATAATTTCATCCAATTCATTGATAAATCAGAACATAAAGCTTGTGGTGGAAATAGGCATCTGACTTGAGGAAAAAAACAAAACATGGTTCAACTGAAAAATTGGCCCCCATTTTCAAAATGTCCACTTACCTGCTTCCCATGCACTAAAACACTAGTAATACTTGGGGCAATGCTGTCCACTAGCTTAGTTATCACACTGGCTGCGATTCGTACAACTCCCCTGGTGAACAAAACACAAGGAGATCCTTAATAGGGTCAACACTATATGTGTCAATACGTTAACTCGACAGTAGGAACAGTTCATAATGGCCGACTGCAATAACAATGTAGTCTGCTGTGTTCTCTATCATAAAAACCATACACACAGTATAACCATGACATTAACGCTGATGGGCTGTATAACGTGAGTTGAGGCACATTACTGAAGGTGCAATTAACATAATGAAGTTCTAAAACAAAGCTGTAAAGTCATGTGCGTGGCATGTCCCACTCATGTCCACCAGCGTGTCTATACAGTACAAAGAGACGTATTATGCTACTGTTCTACAGGTCCATGTTTGTATTATTATTGCTAAGCAAATGGAAAAACAAATCTAAAATCAACTCAACTCTGGATTTCACCTCCAGATTGTCCAATAAATGACCAGACATATTTGAATGTTCACTAATTTACGATTGCATTATTCGCTAGAGTGACTGTGCAATGCGTCGCCTCCTGCTTGCTGGGTTCCTGTGAGGAAAAAAGCAACAGGTATTGGCTGTGGTTATGGTACATACGCTCCCCTCCGTATTTATTTGGACAGTAAGCAAACACTAAAATGTGTCTCTATACTCCAGCATTTTGGATATGAGATTTTATATATGAGGCGACAGTACAGAATGTCACCTTTAATTTTAGGGTATTTTAATAGAAATCAGTTTTTACCGTTTAGAAATGAAAGCACTTTATGTATCTATTCCCCCCATTTGGACACATTCACTTATAGTGTATTAAAATAGTCAAAAGTGTAGTATTTGGTCGCTATTTTCCGAACATGCAATGATTACATCAAACTTGTGACTCTACAAACTTGTTGGAAGCATTTGCAGTTCTTTGGGGTTGTGCCCAATATAAATTAATGGTAAATAATGAAGTGTGTTATTTTGGAGTCACTTTTATTGTAAATAAGAATATAAATGTTTCTGAACACTTCTACATTAATAAGGACGCTAATCATGATTACGGATAATCCTGAATGAATCGTGCATAATGACGAGTGAGAAAGTTAGAGGTATGATCTTTGTGCATCTGTAACTTTTTCACTTGCGTGCTAGGAACATGGGACCATATACTTAACTTTTAATACACTACTTGAATACACTACTTTTATACTTTAATACACTACAAGGGAATTTGTCCAAATACTTATGACACCTTCAAAATGGGGGGACTAGATACACTATATATACACAAAAGTATGTGGACACCCCTTCAAATTAATGGATTCGGCTATTTCGGCCACACCCATTGCTGAGAGGTGTATAAAAATCAAGCACACAGCCATGCAATCTCCAACATCAGTGCCAGACCTCACGAATGCTCTTGTGGCTGAATGGAAGCCCCCACAGCAATGTTCCAACATCTAGTGGAAAGCCTTCCCAGAAGAGTGGAGGCTGTTGTAGCAGCCAAGCAGGGACGAGCTACATATTAATGTCCTTGTTTTGGAATGAGATGTTTGACAAGCAGGTGTCCATGTACTTTTGGTCATGTCGTGTACATAGTGCTTTCACTTCTAAACGGTAACAGATACGTAAGAAAAATACCCTCAAATAAAAGGTGACATTCTGTGCTGTTGTCTCATATGACACATATTGACCTCCAATTCTGGAGCACAGGGACAAATGAAATGTTCTAGCTTCACTGTCCAAATAATTACGGAGGGGAGTGTACATGGCAGCAGACAGGGTTGCTTAGCCGTACACGTCAACTTCAAAAAACGATTTCAATAGAAATCAAATTAAAATGAATTGTAGGTTTTAGTAAAACCCAGACCCCCCCCCCCCCTAAAAAAAGTGTACTTTCATCGTATCGACAACATTCACCTCCCATTTACCACATCCAGCCATCTATTCTTTCACTTATTGTAAATTGTGCTCATATCTTTTTATCACAGATATGGTCTACGGCTTATACTTCTACATATTTTGTCCAGGAAATGTCAGGCTAAATGCTCATGGTGTGTGATGTTAAACCATTGATGTTGTGTAATATAAAAGGAACTTATTTCAACCCACGTTAAATAAATGAGAGTATTGATGTGGTTCCAGAGCAAGGTGGAGCCTGGCCTATAGGCTGTTCCACTCTCTGACTCTCAGGTCCCTCTGCAATTATGTTCAATCTTAGCGCTGAGCAATATGAAAACTCACGACCAGCTCCCTTGACACAGCAAAACCACAACAACAACAACGGCAAGAACAAAAAGGCCAATGGAGCATGTGAACGTGAAATTGACCGTCCATAGAGAGCAAATGGACAGTGCTGCAGAGGGAAGTAGTGCATGATTGAAGCATAGCACTCACAGTTAATGGTACACGCTGTGCACAGTGACTGACTGGCTAGCTGAGCTAATACAGTACACATGCTACACAGACTCTACACATCAACTCTACTCCATTACCTGCTTGCCATGGACCACCAGTGTGGTGATATGAGGGGCAATAGAACTGGCAAACTTCATGATAACGGCCGCAGCGTAACGCACCGCCAGCCTACACCCATAGAAATATGTATCATTGTTTACAACAGTTTGGAATTCAGTAGAGAACAAGAGAAAATGTTACTTCAATCTTGAAATGATTAGTAAAATGATCTGAAAGGCAAAAAAGTTGAAGACTCTTCATGGAGGTACGGTACGAAATGGATGGATATTACCTGCCACATGAAATAAAATACAAACTATTCTTTCAGGATTAAATGAAAAGGGAATGATAGGGAAAGAAGCTAGGGAAAGAAGAAAATCTGACCAAAGCTTCCTGGTCCCAGCTCTTCTGTAGAGTCTCTCCATGTCTTCCATTAGGGTCTCTGGAAACAGTTAAAAGGCCTCTGTAAGTGAACTGAGCAATGCAAATCATTGTGTGTGTATATATATATATATATATATATATATATATATACACACACATTCTAGAACAATGTAAACTGTGGATGATTGGGCCTGAAAACAGTGTTTGACAAGACACTGCTATTCATGACACTAGCGGCATAGGCTATGCCTTGGTTGATTTGACCCCATTTGTTCTTTGTATTATTTCTAACACAGAGGAGACACAGATCCAAACTAAATCAGTTAGTCACGGGGGTGCTAAATGGATTAGGCTATGGACATTTAATTTACAGTGATGCACTGATTCCCACCCTGGGGCTAGTTGGCCTGGTAGTCTGGCTCTGATGAATAGTGTTAAAGTATCTGTTCAGTGTTACCAAATTTTTTTGGAAAATAAAATAGTACCTGCAATAAATTACAATATGAATTAAATAGATGTCCTTCCAAAACAATATAATTAGGATGTTAAAAAGCAGATTTGCTCTGTGCCTCTGCTTGGCCTGTTAGGAAACAGAGTGATCTCAGTCACCAAATCTCAACCCAATTGAACACTTTGGGGAGATTCTGGAGCAGCGCCTGAGACAGCATTTTCCACCACCACCAACAAAATACCAAATGGAAGAGTGGTGTCGCATCCCTTCAATAGAGTTCCAGACACTTGTAGAATCTATGCCAAGGTGCATTGAAGCTTTTCTGATTCATGGTGGCCCAACACCCTATTAAGACACTTTATGTTGGTGTTTCCTTTATTTTGGCAGTTACCTGTATATAAGTCAACAACAGCTAACTGGGTTTCCTCTTGACATAAAACTTTTAGCTACAAACCACAGGATTTAAAATAGAAGGGAATGGAGAGGTGGCTGTTGTGTGGAGGATCTGCTTTGACTTGCTTTCTTGTTGGCTAGCCAGTTAGCCGCGATAGAAAACCTTAGCACGCTAGTTAGATAACTGCTTCTAAACAGCCAGCAGGCCAACTCTTACAAACCACGCAATTTGAAATAGAAGTGACTGGCGAGATAGTTGTTTGATAACAGCAACTGTGGATTGTTGGCTAGCTGGCTTGCTTGTGTGCGTGCAGTGTGTGCACTCCTGTGCCTCGAGAAGGATCCTTCTCTCCACCGGAGAAAAATATATAAAATCAAAAAAGCTGCTGGACCAATCACATACGGGCCTGTCTCTGCCAAAGAGGATGACGTCATTATCCAGGCAAATTTCACACATTTTTTTTAACAGTTTGTTTCAAAATTAAGTTAAGATTCGGTTTTACTGAGAGATTTTTCTCTCATTTATGTTTGGCTACAATAACAAGTAAAGGACGAGTCAACAACATTATTTGGGTATGAGCAAACAGAATATTAGTAAGAAGAGATTTTCACTGGACTGTTACTTTAACAGAGTAAAACCATTTTGCACGTGTGTTTTTGTTTCCGTGCCTACCATCCTTGGCAAAGAAGTCAGGACCCTCTTTCTTCATGAGAATACTGGCAAGCTGTGCTTGACTGGCCAGGCAGTCACAGTCCTGAGAAAGACAAAAACACAGAAAGAGGTCAAAGGTCATGCCAATGGCGGTGTAAAGACAGTTAAGAGTCAGATCTAGGGCCCTGACATTAAAACACCCATCTCCTTTTGATTGTAGCTGTCCTAATATTGACACAGTACTCCTGTACTCACATAGAATTTCTGCATGATCTCGTTGGTGGATTTGTGTTTCCACTCCTCGATGTCGATCTCAGGCTGCTGCTCCAGGTTTGAGGCATTGGGCGTGCTCGTCTGCCTCTTCACCTTGGAGTGTTTGGGCATCTCCAGCTCCTGAAAGTTCTTAAACTCTGGGATTCTAGACCAGGGGAAGTTACAGGAGTATTTTCAGGTTTACAGGCAAGTTAAATCCTTTACACGCTGATTCCTCTATAAAAAAAAAAAAGTGTCACAAAACACAAAAGGCGGAAATGACAGGAACAAGCTCTTACTCTGTTTCGTTGACACGAAGGAAGTCCAACTGCTCCACAATAGCTCCTGATATCAGGGTCTGGAAGGACGATTTAATAGTGAAATCAAGGAATCTCATTTACATGGGATATGGACAGTTCAGGTGAAGTCACATCGATATGAGGACAGCCAGTCACATGTACAAAGGGGAATTATGTTCCCAGAAGAATGAGATGATAAAAGAGATTGACTATGAGGGATGGAGCCCTGTGTCTGCTCCTAGAGCTAGGTGTGAGGGGAATATTGAGTGTCGTTCATAAAAGACGTCACATCAAAACATCGAAAGAACTCTCTAGAGACACTGAAAGTCATTGTAACAGTAGGAAATAGAACTCGGTGAAGGCAATTCAAAGGCATTGGATTTGCAAACATACATATTCACTATTTCTAAATGCATTTCCAAAGGAAAGGAGAACCAACAGTACTGTGAGGGTAGATATCACAATGCCTCAAAGAAGTGTGAGTGGACTGAAACAAGTAAAAGTGTTGAGAACCTGAAGCCTGTCCACGTGAACTTTGACCCCACCGACACGCCCCTTCTTGAACGATGCCAACATGTCCAGGACTGGGTTGAAACGGCTCCCCCTGAAGGATATTCTACTGTTATCATTTTCTCCATATTAACCTAATGAGTATATGCTTTCCACGGACTCCACTAGCACAACCTCTACTGTGGGATGGTAAGCAATTTTATTGCATTTAAAAAGGTGCTCTTTGGATAGTGATCAATACTGCTGTGATCAGCATAGCACCCAAGCTAAAGTGATATAAATGACAACAACAAAACTATTATTGGCAAATACAGGTATACCTCCTGTGCTAGATTCCAATACACTCTAAAAGCAGTAACAATTACAGTACAGAAGAAAATACAAAAGTAGATCTTACTTGATGTTGTCCTCTCTGATGAGGACCAGGAAGAGTGGGCGACCTTTCATTTTCCAGCTATGCTTGATGAACTGCAGCGCATTCTACATACAAAGATATGTAACACATTAAACTTATATTGACCAAACAGACAGACAGTTAGGGACACAATGTGGTGAGTGTGCATTCCCCAGAACAAGGATTAAACCAGACAAATCTCTAAACAGAAGTGTTTATGAGGGGAGTTCACCCCAGCTCACCTTGATGTCATCAATCAGCAGCATGACATCCTGGGATAAGTAGAAGTCACTGAGATCAAAGACGATTGGGTAGCACACCACAGTCTTCCCCAGGATCCGATAAATCTGTGGGGAGTGGAGCAGACACATTGCATTACCTGATCCTGCAGGCCAAGATGGATGGCTCGGAGGTACCGACATATACATTACTCTGGACAGGACATAAAACAACCCATCGATCTTGAGGAAGGAATACACCGAAGCTAGAACGCATAGACGTTACAGTCCTGCGAGCACAGACACTTCCTAAAACTAACACACAACCTCTCCTCTACAAACAAACACATATGCACAGGCACACTCGTTCTCCCTGTCCGTTTCTAAAGCACAAGCGCTACCACGCACACAAACAAAGAGATTATTAGAATGCCCTCTGGCAGGACGCCCTATTCCATCAGAACACATAAATGTTCCATTCAAAAATTGTCTTAGTAATAGGTTTGGAACTGTGATTGATTCATTTGGCAATAAAAAATAAAACAACTTATTTAAAATGTCCTTCACTGGGGACAACTAGAAGGAATACCAACAACAGTTGAATGACAGCAGCTCACAATATCAAAGTGGATTACGAAATTGAATGACACATATTTCCATCATGGATTGCATGGCAGCAGTACTTTGTACAATGTTAAGAGTCAGGCAAAAATATGTATAACATCTATGTACATTATATCTGTACATGTAAATGAATATTATTCCGTTTCTGAGCTGTGGTTGCACACTGAAAAGTGCTGGTTTATGTTCATCAGTGAGGAAGGTGGTGGTGTGCCCAGGACCTCGGAGTATGTGGTAGCAATGAGTGGTGAACACTCACCTTGCAAGTCCCCATGCAGCCCACTGGCCTTTCCGGACGCCCACTCAGCCCCAGCTTCTTATTGACGGCCAGGAAGCGGTACGCCTGGGGGAGAAAGAAAGAAATGCATACCTATTTCAGTTTAGTTTATTTTTTACATTTTTTTTAAAGCCTAGTTTTTGAAATTACACATCAAATCTTAGACCATGGCCTATTGACCAACACCATTTACATTACAACTGACAAACAGACCACAACATAGATTACCCTCCTTCTATTCCCTCCGGCAAGTCACAGATCCATAGAGAACTGCTATCATGTAGCTAGCTAGCTACCTTCCTTTCCTCTCTTACACATATCTAGCCTTCAGATCTGACAACACACTCAGCTCGATATGACAGAGATCATAATGGGAGTCATTTTAAAAATGCCAGGCAGGGAAAGTTATTGCACCTCTAAAAAGATCAAACCTCCTCATATCCCCAATGATTTTTCTTTTGTTGCGATCCATAATCTAAAATTACCTCCCTCTGAAGTTGAGACGCGCCAGTAGCTAACGGCCCCTGCCTATGATGGCTCTGTTGTGGAGCCTAACACCCCTATGGTTCTGTTTAGTGCCATGGTGCCGGTGGGTTTAATGGAGAGTTGTCAGAAGGCAGAGATAGAAAGGTCCCCTGCAGGTCCTTACTGTAAAGCAACACCAAGTAGCTCAGTTAGTTAGTAGGCTCCGTCAGTCAGGATCGGCCCTCACTGCTCCCCATTCTTTCACTTCTACCTGGTTAGGTCTTGGTGTAAATTTTCCTTGGCTAATGGTATTTTAAATATATTTGAATTCCACTTTCACTATGTAATGGTACAAGGTCACAGAGTGTCTATGCCCTGAAGACACTGAAACTGAGAGAAAGAGGTAACAACCTGTATGCCAGAGTGATGAGGAAAATTGTTGTCAATCCACAATGCGGATAAAGGGAATTGATTTTACAGCACCTGATCCATGCATGTGAGGAGGCACATTGCAGTCCCTGTGACCTCTGTGTCATACTGTCCCTTTACGAGATGATGAGATGAACTCAGCGCTGATCTTCCCACACCGGGCTATACATGTCAATTATTCCTCCTAATCAATCCAATCAATAAACAATAACACTGGCTGTATACTTCAGTGGCGCTGCAGGAAACGCAGCTAACAAGCTTCAATACACAGCAATCACCAGTCTTACCAAAGAGCAATGTGTATATCCTACCACTAGATGGAGCTCTGCCACTCCTCCTGCTTTTCCCATCTTCAAATGAGTTGGAAACAAATTATACATGGGTGGAAAGTAGGAAAGATAATAGATGAATCAAGCAATTAACAGAATATTATGATAATATTTCAAAAAGCAGAGTTCAGAAAGACGGCAAATATTTATTCAGAATTAAGTCGCACAATAAATTCCCAGCGCCCCTGGCCATGTGGCCTGTTTGAGGAGAGACGTTGTGTGAACCTTTGTCTGCACCCACGGCTCCCTGTCCCTGCCTGAAGAATACCAATGAACACAGCACACGGCTCACATCAAAGTTCTCTCATTTAGACCACAATCAAAAGCAACCAAACTGCTAATGTGATTGCTGTTAATGCCATCAAGATGGCTACATTCTGAGCGTGTCATTACGTTGGGTGATATGAGGCCTGTTGTAAGAGAATGACAGTTGTAACAGAAGGCTTTAGTGTCGCAGTGTCTCTGTTCATCAATCGAAAACCTGCTCTCCTCTCTCCTAGACATCTGGGTCGTTCCATGAAAAGGGGGGCCTTTGATATTTAAAAGTAGAAATTGTGCACCAATTTTGAATTTTAAAATCCTATTATATTAAATGAAGTACACTTTAATATAGACACACATGGAGAATTCAAATGGTATTTTCAATGGAATAAAGGCTCGCTAAAGTGCAAAAATTCAGCATATCGACATGCCCCTCCATCAACCCTGTCACCTCTAGGAAGATTTTCCATCATCCATCAGTTTCATCATTAGAAAGCCCTAGTTCTTTTGAGGCGTCACTACGGTCCCTGGTTCGAATCCAAGCTGTTTCACATCAGGCGGCGCACAATTGGCCCAGCGTCGTCCGGGTTTGCCCTTCATTGTAAATAATAATTTGTTCTTAACTGACTTGCCTAGTTAAATAAAAAATATGAAGATTATAATATATTTCATGTGATTAGGTATTCATTTACATCTGTCCCTCATTTTAAGGTTTAAGAAGATATCGTCAACCCTGTTTATTTGGCACCTAATAGGCACTTACTATAGTACTTTTTCATTTAACTTCATGAGATGGGGAAAATGTGTTTCCTTTTATGACAATGTTAAAATCTAAAGTTTTTTTGGACCAAGTTCCACTTGGCACCAAGAATTGGTGGAACGACCGTTGGCTTTTATAGACATGATCGCTGGGAGATGGGTCAAACGACATGCAGATGGGTTGGGGAGGCGTCACCAAGGAGAATGGAAGCTATTTTGGCAGCGCTGTTGCTGTGCCACCTGGGTTGAGATAAATAACATGCTGCTGGATGTAATTGCCGCTCTCCTGTCGTCAAGCAGCTGTTGGAAACACAATCGAACGGCAGAGAGAGAGAGATGAAGCGAGCGACGCAATGCAGAGCGCTGCCCCAGCCTTTAACAGATTCAAATGTGATTTAATATTTAGCATGCTGCTCGCCCTGGCTCGTGACACCCACCCAATCCATTGCTGCATAACTACATGCCCAACAACAGGGAGGAAGAGCAGAGGCAGAGCTTTCTAAGATGTATTAATATATTAGGAAAGGCAGTGGTCATTTCTATACGCATTACACCAATACAGTAATACTTTTAGTCTTGATGCACTGGATACTATAGACATCCCACAAGAAGAATACGCTGGTTGCCAAAATGACATATTGGACAGGTCAACTGGTCAATCCCATTGGCCGATCTCCAGCCTCACTCTGACTGATTGAGCAACCAAGAGGGATAGCTTAATAGATCGTGGCTGCAAAGATTGAAAGTCAGATGAATTGACTAAGCCCATATGCTCGGCTGACATATTGATAGATGGCCTTGGACATCTAGGTAAATTGACTGATTAGTTTATTGCTTTCTAAAATCATGTACGTTTCCTAAAACTTTCAGAAAAATTTACGTAAACGTCCCACAATCTTCTCTCCTTGCAGTGAGCATTTTATGGCCTCGGTCAGGTTGCGGTGTTACCCATAGTGATGAACATCACTCCTATTTCATTCTGTGGTATAACTCACATTAACCAGCTCCTTCTGGGCCCAGATCTGAATGGGCTCCACCTGTTGGGGTGTCTGAGTCTGGATGCCATAGGTGTTCAGGAACACCTGCAGTCTGCAACACAACACAACACACTGTTAGGCTACACAGCTGGGACTGTTTAGGAAGCCCAACAGTCTGGGTGGCCAAAAGAATATTAGCTATGAAAAAGAGTGCCAACTACTGGTGGCGGACTCCGATAGAGGTAGGACGTAAATGACCAGTAGGAGACATGTACCGAACGCACATTTATTACCAAACAGACACACAGCAAACAATGAGGTTTGACTACTGAAAGTGTTGTCGTGAATCGTGTATAGTAATTTTGACAACACACTAAAACACCAGTCAGGGAGAACAGAAGAAGGATTGTCCATGTGGAAAGGTTCAAAGGTGAGTTGATGTGGAGGACGGGAGTTTAGAGGTTGACTCAACCTGCCCTCCTCCTGGAAAAAACTGAAGTGTTGAGAGGCAGAGTGGGATTCGGCTGCTCCCAGGCTAGGCTATTGATTGGCTGACCAGGTCAGCTGAATCTGTTCCCTGACAACCTGGTCCCTAAACACATTGGTGTGAATTGGGCCTCTGCCACTGGACAATAGGGTCCGGTTGAGGACGGTCAACTCTACTGCAGCTGAAAAGTCACACAGAGTTTGTCTCCACGTCCTAGCCAGAGAGACGGTTCAATAAGGGTTTAATGATTAAAGCTATAGGGTTTTGTACAAGCTACATCTTGAAAAACTCTCTGAAACAAACGCAGCAATAGGTAACGGCTAGGAGGAAATGAGCAGGCTGAAGTACGAGTGCTAGGTTAAGACCTGCCGTCTGAATGGAACAGCAGGACAGGTTAACAGGCTTCAGCTGGCCAGCCGACCACTTTAACCTCCCTCTCTCTGACTCCACAGCTAAATGAGGGTGCTAACAGGTGAAGACCATGCAATGGCCAAGCGCTTAATGTGCACAGTGCAACAACAACAAAACACAGAAGAGTGAAGGAGAGAGGGAGAAAAACAGCCAGCTTTACGAACTACCACAAACTCTCTCTCACACACACACACCAACTCTCTCATCTCAGAGACACATAGCTACCTACCTCACACAGTGTCCTATTCATCTTTCCCATCACCTACCTCTGGCTCTCAGCAATCAGGGCTACATGGACCACCGTGTCATTATCAATGGGACCCTGGAACACAGAGCGAGAGAGAGAGAGCGAGAGAGAGCGAGAGAGAGAGAGAACGCTCACCTTACAGGGGAAAATACGATTTCAGTTTATAGTATATAACAAAATCACAATAATATGTTATCTTGTATAATACATTGCAGTGAAAATTGCTCCACTTGTAAAGGAAAGCTTTGAATAGGAGATAAAGGGGTTTGAGGGAACAAAAGAGTGATGAGGGAAGAGAGGTGAACCATACCTCACCGTACCCTGTCATTACAGAAGTTTGAACAGTGGTAATCTTTATAGTGGTTGTAAACTACTGATTTCGTAGGAGTTGGATTGGCCATAGTAAATCAGAAGAGTCAGTGACTACATAGGCACTGTATTCCAGATAGTAGTTCATAGCCCACTTAAGGTCTTATTTCGGGATAAGCTGTGTACATGAATGCACCTTTGATATCCTGCTAACGAGTATATCTAAATAAAAGAAAACAGAATATTCCTAATGTAAGATCACATGGGTTAAATTGAATATTAACTGAAATATGGGCACCGACTGTAGGCCTATAACCTCTCACTCGTAGAGTAATATAATATGAACTCTTGCAGAATTATGCATTTCTTGCTGTAAAATTATACAACAAATGTTCATTTTGTCTCGGCTACAGGAGTGGAGAAATCGGATTTCTTTCTTTCAGAATCTCGAGTAAACGTGACTGCGCGTGTAATGTGTTATCTTTGATGCTGTTATGCAAGCAGACTATTTCAACCATATAAAATATGCGCCCAAGACGAACTTGAAGTCTTATCAGAAACGTGTTTAATCGTTTTCTCAGCTTTTAATTTCCTTAATGAAAAGGTCCCTTAATGAAACAGACAACTTTACTGGTGTTAACGGGGTTAGCGCATGCATTCTATCAATGTAAGAAGTTGCCTATATCTAACTATAGTTGACAAACAAATGGCCTACCAAATGTCGGAAATTATAAGCAGAAACTTGTTTAAATTAAAGAGTGAAAGTGGCCAGTATGCTATACGGCCCAGTACGGAGTATAAGACAAATAAATGATTATGGTGTCTCGAACTGCGCAGGTAGCCTACTTTTTTGAAGTGATTTGTTTGACAATCAGATGAAATCACCATCACACAACACCCATGATAATGTGCAACTGAGCCTGCGCAGACGGAGAGAAAAAAACACCCCGTTTACTACTAAGATCTTTACAGTATCCCGTCTAAGATCAGCATATCCCAGGCATTATATCCTGGCGTCACATAACCGGGATACAAGCTTTTTCGGGTTATTGTAAACGGGATATGATGTTTATATGGGTCAGCTCAAAAACAGAATACTTGAGCATCCTGAATAATAACAGGATATTGGTGTGCATGCAAACGTTGTCACAGATGCAGAGAAGCAGTGCCTTTGCTTCAGAATTTAGTTACACGAATAAAGCTCCTGACTCTGAACAAGGTGAAAGGTATGATACAACAGCCTGTCATACACCTGTGAATCTTTCAAGGAGTCATCTTTGAGGATCGAATGACGTTGATCTAAGGATCATGCTTCCTTTCTCTTCTATTTGCAGCAATTGCATTTCTGCCTCCCTCCGCTGAATCCCGGGAGATGTATTCAGAGGTAAGTGATTTGTAAACAGAGTGAATCATATCACTGGAGTTAAATGACTAAAATCCCTGGGCCATTTGAAAATAACATATTGTGATTAACAGGAGGGCTGTTCATCAGAGGCAATGCTCCGTTAGATGGCCCCGCAGGAAGCCTGAGAAGAGAAAGCTGGAAGCCATTTTGTTTGGGCGGAAAGAGCAGGTTTTTCTCAACACCCTCATTATCATTAATCAGAGGAATCCGGGACGGGGGAGAGAGAGGTTCACAGAAATCTCTTCTGATTAATTGTGAGCAGCGGCTTCCAAAAAACTGCAATGGAAATCTCTCATTAGCATTCTGCTCCAAAACACAAAAGGAATCATTTGAGGAGAGAAAGAAATAAAGAAAATAAGAAATGAAGATGCAAAAAAAATAATGCAGGAAATATCTTCTCTCTCTCCAGCTCACCACTATACCTACCTGGTGGGTAATTAGGTTTAAAGCAAAGCTTCGATTGGACAGCAGAATGTACTGGAACATCTTAATAGGTGATGCAGAGATCTTGTTATGTCTCAGGAAAAAAACCTGGATAAGACTGGTCAAGCTTCAATTAGCACCTCATGTTCGTGCCTGCTGGCATCTGGCTCTGGGCCCTAGGTCCTGGGCCATGGGCCCCCCAGCCCCTGAGGTAACCGGGGCCAGAGCAGATGGAGGGACAACACACTGACGACACTACAGCCGGGAGACACTAACAGTCTCTCACAAGGCCACCTCAATGCTCAGTAAATGTGTGAACGGACACATACTGTATACACTGCCCTACCAAGCAAAACGGCAGTAACTGCTCATTTGGTCGAAAATGAGTTAGTCATTTTTGCTACATTAAATACATGCTTAATCATGTGGACAAGTATCCTGCCTCTACTGTATTGTGTTTTGGAGAAAATGGGAGTCATATTAGCAGTAAGAGCACTAGGTTACTGTGAAACAAAGGTAAATAAAAGCTACTTTTCTCAGTTCCACGCTATGAGCAGTTACTGGCTTTTTGCTTGGTCGGGCAATATAAACACAAACAAAAGAATTAACATTTTGACCGGGGTTGGAGGAAGACGTGTATTGTTTGCAGAGGAAGAGATAGATGGAGAGTGTCTTAGTTCTTTATTTGTTTTCCTTTTAGGTGTAATGATGGTCTTATTTAATAGTGCAGTACATACAGTACCTGAAGCTCTTCTGTCTGAAGGAGAGCTGAAATGTCAATATTTTACATTCTCCGTGTGCTACTACTAAAAGTAATAACATGAATACATTGAGAACCGAAACGGCTGTCAGAAAGAAAATCTAACTATTTGGAATAAATGCTCTTCTTCTACAACAAGCTGTTGAAAAGAATGAGTACAATAAATTGCCCCTGAAAAAGAAAAAAAATAAGAAAACAAAACTCAAATTTAGGTCAGCAATTTGCGTCAACAGTAGCTTCTAGGCATGAGAAACGTGCATCTCAACTAGTAAAAGCCCAATTGCAAAACAAGCTTAGTCAGGAGTGCCACTCCCAGACTGCAAATATACATTAGTTTAATCTCTGCTTCATTTGAGATTTTCCCAAATTAAAAGAGTTGAAATGTTACACTTTTCCCTCCATTGTTGCATGGAGGGAAAAGGCCCCTTCAGGCTTCTTCTCACACTGCACCGTGTCTACCCAAACGCTGGGTACCAATACGTGTCCTTTGCATACAGAGTGCATTTCACACAGTGGAACTCTCCAAGCATCCGGAAAGCATAATGTAGGTAACTGAAATATACACATAGGCCTATCTCCCCAAAGCAATTGAACTGTGAATGTACTCCAAATACATGGTCAATAGCCTGAAAAAAACACTACTTCAAAAGAATAGTCACTATGTAAATTTTGACTGAGACGGAATAATTTCACAGGGGAAAATTACAGTGTTGGTCCAGCTTGTGAAGACAACAATCCCTCCTACCCCATCTCTCCCACTCCCATCCCTCCTCTCCCATCGCTCCTCTCCCATCCTATCCCTCCTCTCCCCCCTCTCCCATCTCCCACATCTCCCACTCCCATCTATCTCTCCTATCCCACTCCCATCCATCCCTCCTATCCCACTCCCATCCATCCCTCCTGTCCCACTCCCATCCATCCCTCCTCTCCCATCCCTCCTCTCCTCTCAATATGTCTTCAGTGATTCAGTGTTAGGCCCTGCTGAGCCCTTCTGTCCACTGACCTAAGCTAACCAGCTCAAGGTTACACAGCTCCACCGGGACTGGCCATGAGCCTTCACAGCATGTCTAGCGCGCATTTTGTGCATATGCCACGCCACTCTAGGAACACCTTCCTCATTTTTTTGCCCTCAGAACAGAAATCCATAGATTAGGGCTTAATGAATTTATTTCAATTGATTGATTTCTTTATATATGAACTGCAACTCAGTCAAATCTTTGAAATTGTTACATGTTTTGTTAATATTTTGTTCAGTATACATAGACAATCCTATACATACACATGAATGTACCCATGAGTGTGCACACAACAAACGGACACCAGATAAAATGCACTCTGTTGTTGCTCAGCATTTTTTACATGCAAGTTTAGATCAAAGGGACAATGACTTGAATTTACATACACTAAACTCGCATCACTGTGTTACTAGTGTGTTGTTTAAAATAAGCTTGACAAGGCACGAAGACAACGCTATCTCACTATCGGCAGTGACGTGCTACACATTGTAAGTGCGCAGACAGCCAAGCGGGAGCCACGTTTTTGATTGTACTTTCTCAAGGTTGGCATTTAAAAGCACACTTTATTTCCTCTCATTTTACATTTCCAGGTAGCATGAAAAAGGCAGACTTATTGAATGTAATAGTGGAGGCACAGACACAATCACTTCACAGAAATTGAAAACGGTGGGGATTGGATTCGTCGCTATGTAATTACGGAGGGATGCTTGCTGAGAATTTGATACGCATCGCTCTTTCTCCCTCTCACTGGGCACACCGCAGATATATTAGGTTTACTCGGCAATCCTTATGACCCCCAAAAAATAAAAAATCAATTTATATTAAGCTGAGCCCTATGAAAGCCTCCTTGAGCCTTGGGCTTGTCAAACCTGTTATATTTGATGTAATTCCCATTGAGATTCTATTGGGGAGACTGGGAGAGACCGTCTTTGATAAATCAGGCCTACCTATGAAAGGCTCTGTATGGGTGCTGCGGCATCGTCACCCAGAGAGCGGACACACCAGCCCAGACAATAAAGCCCTCTAAGCTGACAGGTTCAGCCCATATTCAAGTACCGTTTTGCCATTATGGATTAAAGTCTTATTAAAATGGGGATGGAAGACGGGACTGCATGACATAGAGGAATGGAAGGGCGTGGAGTGTAAATGTGGAGACTGACAGACACCTACGTGGCAGTAATTGCTCGTATAATGTCAAAGCCCTTTTCCAGCTCGCCACCCACAAGCCATTTTTTAGTTTATTAAGCACCGAGCCTGGTGTGCAATAACATTGGCATGGCAACTGCAGCAGCACGGGCGAGTTAGGAGACCCATATGGCTGTGCCATCTAAATGGTCTCTGCTCTGGCGCATGTGACTGACCTGGCTCTAACCCCAGCACAGTGATCCCCATGATAGATAATTGATATGCCCAGATAGGGATGATAACACACAACTGTTGTTTTTACCCAAATAGAGACCTTTCTCATATAGGGCACTGGGAGAGAGGGAGAGCACACGATTGTACTCTACATCACTGCTGTGAGCTTGGCCACATTCCGCGAGACTCACAGAAAGAATCACGTTCAGCAGCATGGAGCTCTATGATGAAAGACCAAACTGTGTTTGCCTGTCGAGGTGGTGGTCAGCTTTGTAGATGCTTGCCTTTGGAAAGACAAATAAAGACAAATTGGAAGTTCTCCTGCTCACAGGTCACTTCCCCTTAGGTATGAGAGGCTGGGAGAGTTACTATAGTCATTATGGCCAATAAACCAAACAGTGAGCTTGAAGAAACCAGTGGGCCAAATGTATAAAAAACTCATTAATGTGGATTTGACTTGGGACCGGGGCCTTGTAAAGTTTCTAAAGCAGACACTGTGATCCACTTTTGCTGTCCCATTATGTGAGAGATGGCCTACTCCCTGCCGGTTCAGGTCACTGGCAATCTCTCCTGGGCTCCTGCTGTCAAGAGGGGGGCCCAGCCCTGCTCTACAGTGCTGTCAGCGTGCCATTTGGCAGCCCTGTCCTGCTAATGAATATTATTTATCTTTGGATGCAAGGGAAAAAATAACATCCATCTGTTCACAACCATTCAGGGTGTCACATCAAAACAGGGAAGTCTGGATTATGCATCTAAAAAATGGTGTCCCTCTAATGTTTGTTTTACTGTGTTAAAACATGCTAATTCTTCTATTTTATTTTGTTACATAATCAATCACAATATGTTTTCCTTTGTTCTGCAATGGATTCGAGAACCCTTTCCCTTCATATGGTGATACAAAACAAACCTGTAGTATGGAACCCAGGATGCAGAAAAGGTATGAGCAAGGGGGTTTAGAGTTTGACTTTCAAAAGCTTGGAAAGTTGGAAAAATACATTTTGACTTACTGTCAGGACTGTAAAACTGAATTCCACAACAACATTGTGCATTTAGTAGAGACACTAAAATCGACAACCTCAAAATGCCTTCCATGTTGCGCCTCTCTTTCTCTGAAGGGGCTTGTTTGTGCCTCATAGTGTGACGGCCAATTGAAGCCCTCTCACCTTTAGACCTCATCACAGATGCAGGGCTGAGTGACAGCCCCCAGGATGCACTGTGCTTTGGAAATTCCCATTAACCTTGTTCTGTGGCTCACAGAATCACTCAGTTAAAGAGAGAGCTGTGTTTCTGTTGTGGGGACTAGAGCGATAAGGCGTTGGCTGCCAGAGAGCAACTGTACAGTACACTTATGCGATACTGTGAATAGGTGTGTGTTATGAGAGTATGTGTACGCATGTAGAAAGAGAGTGAAAGAAAATACTAGTATTTATTTGCTCATTTCATTGGTGGTGGATGAGGTGAGTTCCCCCCCACAAAGTAAAGCCCTTTGAGGTTACATAAAAAATACAATGAATTATTATGTGTTTGAATCCATCTTTTGTGTATTTGTGTTCATGTGTGTCCTTCTTTGACTCAGTATTACGGTAGTGAAAATGTGTGCATTTGTTTCATGTGTCCGATTAGCTAATCTGGTGTATAGTATTACGTGTTTGCTGCGTGCGTGCTTTGATGATGTGTGTGTGTGTGTGTGTGTGTGTGTGTGTGTGTATATTTTAAGGCATATGGCTTAATGATATCTCCTCTCTGGCTTTTGTTCCGTGTTTATTTGGAGAGTGTTTCCTGAAACTCCCTGGGGTGCGTTTGATCTGACTCAACCTCTGAGCCTAGCAAAACGCATCACTTCTCATGTGGAACAAACCACAGACAAGGAGCATTCACTTCACATTCTCCTAATGGTTTCTAAATACTAAACTACCCCGATCCACACACACACAGATCTGGGTCTAGTGCTTACTGGGTCTGACACTCTGGGAAGTGCATCAAATATGTGCGCCACCAAAAATAGTGTACTATTTGTATCAGTTAATAACAATTTAAAGTACAGTATACAGGCTCTGGGAATTTTAGGACGTTTCAATTCAGAGCTGCTCAGCATACACAGTCGCACTATATTCTTCATAATATGTTTAACACTAACATCACATAAATAACACGTAAACTATGTGAATCCCATTCTCTTGTGAATTATCTAGAAGGTCGCAGGGCATCACCTGGCTGTATTATCACATGACACATTTAAATGCATAGCATCAAGCTTGCTGAACAGTCCAATCTAAATGTAACCCCACATTCGCCATTCTAATGCAGTGTTAATGTGTGCTATTCTATTTACCGTTACACCACAGCGGCGTCTGGCTGCACTGCCCCCATCCATTCAGACACTTATTCAGAATATTTTTTAGCAGGTCTAGTCTAATGTATCATGGAATGGTCTTATGTAGTGTGCCTTTAAGTGCATTGGAGGCATGACGATGCGAAGAGTATCTCAGCCGAAATGAGAGCACAAAAATCAACAGTAGATTCCATGTGAAAGCTCAGCGCACCCACGCACGCAGGCGCCGCCCCCCACAGACCAAAGGGTTATAGTGATGAGAAGGCAACGAGACAGCCGCTCCACGCGCTTGTGAACATTATGCAACCCCCTCCCAGCATGCTCTCCCAACGACGCAAACCGTAGCCCCGTTCCAGGGTGAAAGGCTTGAGAAGGTACCGGAGCTCCAACCTCTGCTCCAGGGTGAGCTGCTTAGCTGAGCATTTGCGTCATGAATAAAACAACAACCTGTTTTTCCACCGAGGTGAGCTAGACTTTCATGCAGGAGGAAAGGTAAACTCAAGATAAATTATGTAGACTCCTGATCTCTCTCCTTCCCCATTGATTTTTTTTACCTCTCGTTTGAGCCTTGTGGCACTCGCATATCAACACAGGTTTGGAATAATACATCAAAGTTTGTCCTAGCAAGTAAGAATATATGACATCTGAATCAATGATATATAGAATTATGCAGACTCATGTATACATGCAGAGGGTGTATAGTAGTCTGCAGTAGTGCCGGTATAGCAGGTTAACTATTTAAGCAAGGATCGTGAAGGTGTGGTATATGGCTAACATACCACGGCTGAGGGCTGTTTTTATGCACAACGCAACACCTGGATACAGCCCTTAGCCGTGGTATATTGTTCATATAAAACAAACCCCTGAGGTGCTTTATTGCTATTATAAACTGCCCGCCAACATCATTAGAACAGTAAACAAGTTATTTTGAGTCATACCCCTGGTATATTGTCTACACATGGCTGGAATGCTGTTTCAGCCAATCAGCATCCAGGACCCAAACTACACAGTTTATAAGGTTAATTATAGCGGAGAGGAAGAAGCGAAGCGAGAGGCTTAACTCTGCCCAAAATCTGTCCACGTTAAGCAGATCATTAAGTGAGGAGTTTTTGTATGGGGGGCAATGAGATAGAATTTGGGGTAGAATTTGGTCAAGATAAAAATAAATTAGGCTTATTTGATCTAATAGAAGTTTTGTAATGTTAAGAGTGTACACTGAGTGTACAAAACATTACGAACACCTTCCTAATATTAAGTTGCTGACACAAACCGGTGTGCATGGCATCTACTACCATACCCCGTTCAAAGGCACTTAAATCTTTTGTCTTGCCCATTCACCGTCTGAATGGCACACATTCAAAATCCATGTCTCAAATGTCTCAAGGTTTAAAAATCATTCTTTACACTGATTGAAGTGACATCCCGGCTACTTTGAGAAACAACACTTAATATTAGAGTTGTTCCCTGAAATTCTAGACTGTCTATGCATATTCATGAGGCTTGCACTCACTCTCCATTGGATACAGGCAGTTGACGTTAACACTCCTCATAGAATATTCAAAAAAGTATTAAAATAACGACATGCATCAACCAATACAAAGAGAGGAATAGGCAGGAGCTTGACAGCCTGCCGTTCTACTCTGTGGACAGCGAATCCCATTGTTAGGGCGGAGACACAAGCATCTCGTCGTTGTACAGTGCCTTGCGAAAGTATTCGGCCCCCTTGAACTTTGCGACCTTTTGCCACATTTCAGGCTTCAAACATAAAGATATAAAACTGTATTTTTTTGTGAAGAATCAACAACAAGTGGGACACAATCATGAAGTGGAACGACATTTATTGGATATTTCAAACTTTTTTAACAAATCAAAAACTGAAAAATTGGGCGTGCAAAATTATTCAGCCCCTTTACTTTCAGTGCAGCAAACTCTCTCCAGAAGTTCAGTGAGGATCTCTGAATGATCCAATGTTGACCTAAATGACTAATGATGATAAATAGAATCCACCTGTGTGTAATCAAGTCTCCGTATAAATGCACCTGCACTGTGATAGTCTCAGAGGTCCGTCAAATGCGCAGAGAGCATCATGAAGAACAAGGAACACACCAGGCAGGTCCGAGATACTGTTGTGAAGAAGTTTAAAGCCGGATTTGGATACAAAAAGATTTCCCAAGCTTTAAACATCCCAAGGAGCACTGTGCAAGCGATAATATTGAAATGGAAGGAGTATCAGACCACTGCAAATCTACCAAGACCTGGCCGTCCCTCTAAACTTTCAGCTCATACACGGAGAAGACTGATCAGAGATGCAGCCAAGAGGCCCATGATCACTCTGGATGAACTGCAGAGATCTACAGCTGAGGTGGGAGACTCTGTCCATAGGACAACAATCAGTCGTATATTGCACAAATCTGGCCTTTATGGAAGAGTGGCAAGAAGAAAGCCATTTCTTAAAGATATCCATAAAAAGTGTTGTTTAAAGTTTGCCACAAGCCACCTGGGAGACACACCAAACATGTGGAAGAAGGTGCTCTGGTCAGATGAAACCAAAATTGAACTTTTTGGCAACAATGCAAAACGTTATGTTTGGCGTAAAAGCAACACAGCTGAACACACCATCCCCACTGTCAAACATGGTGGTGGCAGCATCATGGTTTGGGCCTGCTTTTCTTCAGCAGGGACAGGGAAGATGGTTAAAATTGATGGGAAGATGGATGGAGCCAAATACAGGACCATTCTGGAAGAAACTGAGACTGGGACGGAGATTTGTCTTCCAACAAGACAATGATCCAAAATCTACAATGGAATGGTTCAAAAATAAACATATCCAGGTGTTAGAATGGCCAAGTCAAAGTCCAGACCTGAATCCAATCGAGAATCTGTGGAAAGAACTGAAAACTGCTGTTCACAAATGCTCTCCATCCAACCTCACTGAGCTCGAGCTGTTTTGCAAGGAGGAATGGGAAAAAAATTCAGTCTCTCGATGTGCAAAACTGATAGAGACATACCCCAAGCGACTTACAGCTGTAATCGCAGCAAAAGTTGGCGCTACAAAGTATTAACTTAAGGGGGCTGAATAATTTTGCACGCCCAATTTTTCAGTTTTTGATTTGTTAAATAAGTTTGAAATATCCAATAAATGTCATTCCACTTCATGATTGTGTCCCACTTGTTGTTGATTCTTCACAAAAAAATAGAGTTTTATATCTTTATGTTTGAAGCCTGAAATGTGGCAAAAGGTCGCAAAGTTCAAGGGGGCCGAATACTTTCGCAAGGCACTGTAGTATCTCTGATTATAGTGATGGCCAAACATGGCTGGTCACATGGGAATGGGAGTCGAAACCTGATTGGAGTATCTCATGCTGACGTTCCTCTGATCCTGGCGGGGTACGTAGCGTTTGATTGGGTCAATGTCTTGGGGGCTGATCAGCTCATCCACTGGAAAAGAGACATGGCAAAATGGAGGGGTGAACACAGAGAGCACACGAAAGGTTCCAACTGATATACTGGACATACACCCCATAAAATTACTTTTCCTTACAAAAAGTCCTTACTTTGTAATGAGAACCCATTAACCTGTGAGCAACTTCACAAACAAATACATATGCTGAACTGAATATCTGAACTCTGTGACCTCTGCAGTCTGACGTGACAACAGTATAGTGAACACCCCAGCGAGCATGCTCTATAGCAAATACCTCTCCAGCGAGAGGTCAGAGAAGAGAAGATATTTGACAGTGAGGTGAGGTCAGTGAAGAGAAGACAGACAGAGAGACTGACCCAGCAGCCTGGCGATGTTGAAGAGGGCCTGGCCCCACAGGAACAGCATGCCGTCTTGGCCTGTGTTGGCAGGGAAACGCTTCTGGCTCCCGTGCTTCTTCTGCTCCGCCTCCACAAAGTCGGCAGGTACGCGGTAGTACTTCGGGATGACAGCATGGCCTGACCCACGACACACAGGACGGGAGATAGATATACTTTACTGTGCTGGGTGATTACAAACATGTCGAATAGAGGGCACTAATGGAATTCCCAGGAGGTTGATACATCGAAAGGAGTGCAGTTTATGTGTCTGCTGCTCAGGAGAAAGGAGTGCAGCTTATGTGTCTGCTGCTCAGGAGAAGGGAGTGGTAGTTATCTATTCAAAGGTATCTCAACAGACACACGTGAAGAAATGTCACATTTCCAAGATGGAACGCACCGGGAGTACAATGCTTTCTCTGCATAACAAATGCAAAGACACCACAAAGCCAAAGGAGGTGACAACTCTGTCTGCAACCACTGAGATGTATTCCTAAAGCAGCATGCATGCTTCAGAGGCTATTGGCTCCCGAGAATCTTTTAATGTGGTTTCTTTACTGGGGGAAAAAAATACAGTTTTGTGTGAAGGCTGATATGAAAGCCTGGTCCTTAAAATATGTGAACAGCTTCTGTGCACTCAGCGTGTGGGAGATGAATATGGATGGATATTGTAATGTGTATAATATGAAAATAACAGTAACCTTCGCAACCAAAATGTATGTGCATTTCTCAAAAGACTCCCACGGATGCCAGCTTGAATGTGTATGTGAGAGGGACAAATAAGTGTTTCCCCTATATTAATTTAGCAGCGGTGGCCCACCACTGCTGAATTGTTGCCAGCGCCGCAACAAATCTGATGTAATTTTGTACAATAAAAAATGTCCTGCTGAGATACGCTTTGAAATGGATAGTCGCTAGGCTCTAACAGCTAGCATGCCATTATGCTAACGCTAGTAGCAGTGCACCCCCCCGCCCCAGTAACAATTCACCCCACCACCCTTGACACCACTGCTGAAAAAATTCCTAGGGGAAACACTGGTAGAGTAATTGAGTGTGTATGTGCATGTGCGTGGCAGTATATGTGCACAGTAGTTCCAGAAGAACACAGATCACCAAGGGAGGAGGAAAACTCACCCTCAAAAGATTGAAAAATTATAGGCGTTAACAGATCTTGGTATTCTTTGACTTGGGCGTTGTTCCCCCTGAAGACCCCTGGAAATCAAATACAGGTGAGTAGAGGAGACCGTAAAATGGCTAAAAAGTGGCAGATATTCAAGTTCTATGTAACAGAATACTCACAACCATTTGAAAACAATATTAACATCACAACTATTGTGGTGTTTACTGTGTACGACTCACCATCAATCATCATGAAGATGAAAAATATGGGAAACTCGCATTCAATTCCATCAAAAAGCTGAAATAGAAAAGTACATTAGATTTTCATAAAAGTGTCTTTGAAGAAATGAAAAAAAGACATAACACTGAAAAGGTCACTCGTTTCCTAACCCGAAAGAGAAATAAACATGGCATGCAAGTGCATTAATCTCAAAATATATTGCTTTGTGTCAGTGGTTGCATATTGAACACAATAAAAATGCTCAGCTTTTAGAACAAATGCAGCACGTAGAAAATGATGGGCCTGTCCCAAAACACACACTCAAAACACTTCTTAACAGGTGAAGACTGGCGAGTTCGTTTTCCAATTCTAACAGTTTAACAGAGGCAAAAACAATTACTTCTGAGATGCTATCAGAGTCCCAGCCAACCAGAAACTCCATTACATAGCTTTAGACTTCTTACCTCACCACCCATACCCATAAATCATCTGGGGTTGAAATTAAAAACAAGCCAAATGTAGAGATGTTTGTAGAGCGAAATGGCAATGTATTCATTTCAATATTTCCAAGGAGAAACTTCAACAGTAACTGTGAGGACGTAATAAGTCTTAAGTACATGTTTGTTGTTGTTGGTATTCCTCGTTTGTCAGATAGTGTCCTTGGTTCAGTTTTCATGTAGCATTCACAAACCAAAAAGGCAATATAAATAATTTAAACTTAGTGGATCAATTACCCGAGGACACACTAAAAGAACAACTGAATGAAACAGACCCAAGGATATATCTGCATTACGTAACAACCCTTCTTCAAATTGACTAGCTCTCAGACAGTCACCTAAGGGCTCTTTTTGGGACCAAAGCAGCAACTCACTTTCGTGGTATGCTTGGCTTCCTCGCCTTCAGAGAGAGGAGGAGCATAACGACTCCTGAAATGCAATTAAGACTTTGCTATCGCCGTCTCCCATCTCGGCAGACAATCTCCATGGCAATAGGAGATAAGAGAGTGACTACAACGTAATGAAATAAAGGCTGTTAATTGGAGTGGTCACACATTTCCCAGGCTGCGGTTTGGCTGTTATAGCAGAGATAACAGGGACCGCTTCAGCCATCAGTCCATCAAATCAAAAGAAATCTAACATATGATTCCCCCCAGCCATCTCTATTCTCCATCTCTATTCTTGTATTTTGTTATCAGCTTTACCAAAGCTATGTTGCATACCGTACTGCGAGTTGTTTGTCATCGCTCAAGGGTTAGGCTGACACAGCTGGGTCATGCTAGTGTGTGTGAGTGAGTGCGTGCTTGCTTGCGTGTCTGTGCCAGTGGAGATAAGGTACAAAATGATGGAGATATTTAATAAAATGTTACAAGGATGGAGAGAGCAGTCACTGAGGCCTACATCTGCAGTATAAACACCAGCTATCCCAGGAGCCTCAGCTATTCCGCAGATTGTAAAACTCTATATTGTACAACAGGATGCACTCCTTCACTTGTAGCGGGTAACGTTACAGACTTTAGAAAATCTAACAAGGTGTGCGTTTTCAAATTGAATAAACCTGCAATCAACGCCCTCCCACCTGAAAATGAATTTTTCAACAATAAAATATGATGTACAACGTCCTTCGTGGTCCCATACATGTGACTTCTAGCTATTTGAGTGGGCAGCAAGAAGAGGTTTTGCATGTGCAGAGAACCATTCCATCTACAATGTTATGTAATGGCCTACCACATTTACCTACTGTAATGGATGAGATTTCAAAATGATTCATCACAAAGCATTTTATAGTGTAATATCCAGCTCCCATTTCTCCAAAATGGTCTGACTGGGACCTGTTGATTGCACCTAGTCTAAATCCTATAATGAAACTTTAAAGTTTAGTGGCTCAGATTATTCCCATATTTCCTACCTTTGTGTTTCCCCCTGATGAATCCAAGCTCATTAATTCCGGGAGGTCAGTGCTGCGGCTAATGCAATGATTTGCTCAGTGTTAAATAGCTGCCCTGCTTCAAATTCACACTCTGCAGGCACAGCAGCTAATCCTGACGTTAATATGCCTTCAGTTGGGATTCATCAACGGCAGAGCAGCCACAGTTGCGTGGCTTCTGTCGTAGGAAAACAACATCTGGATTAACCCTTTACACACTCGTACCCGTATATGGGTTGACAATGGCAGATTTGGGCACAGATTGGAACGCAGTGGCTGTACAGTAACATGCAATACATGACGACAGAGCTCAGTGTCTCCACTTCACAGCGCTTTATGGGTTTTGACTGACAGTCGTTCTGAACGCGACAAGAAGTTGCCTCATTCCTCACGCTAAATTTGGTAACTTGGCAAAGAAAAAAATGTCTGAGTGAGGGAAATGCTGTAAATTATGAGGACTCTATGTATTTTTACAGATGAGATGTTGAGGATAAGAAATACCGCTTTGATGTCACACAAGCAAGCCAAAACACCTCAGAGTCTGTTCACATTTCCATCTTGTAAGAATATTTTGGACACTGTGCTAACAAACCTTCAAACGAGCTTCAACGCCATACAACACTCCTTCTGTGGCCACCAACTGCATTTAAATGCTAGTAAAACTAAGTGCATGCTCTTCAACCAATTGCTGCCCACACCCTCCCGCCCGACCAACATCACTACTTTGGACGGTTCTGACTTAGAATATCTGGACAACTACAAATACCTAGGTATCTGGTTAGACTGTAAACTCTCCTTCCTTCCACAGTAAGCATCTCAAATCCAAAATTAAATCTAGAAATCGGCTTCCTATTTCGCAACAAAGCCTCCTTCACTCATGCTGCCAAACATACCCTCATAAAACTGACTATCCTACTGATCCTTGACTTTGGCGATGTCATTTACAAAATAGCCTCCAACCCTCTACTCAGCAAACTGGATGAAGTCTATCACAGTGCCATCCGTTCTGACACCAAAGCCCCATATACTACCCACCACTGCGACCTGTAACCCACTGGCTGCAGGTCATCTTTAAGTCTTTGCTAGGTAAAGCCCTGCCTTATCTCAGCTCACTGGTCACCATAGCAACACCCACCCGTAGCACATGCTCCAGCAGGTATATTTCACTGGTCATCCCCAAAGCCAAAACTTCCTTTGGCCCCCTTTCCTTCCAGTTCTCTGCTGCCAATGACTGGAACGAATTGCAAAAATCTCTGAAGCTGGAGACTTATATCTCCCTCACTAACTTTAAGCATCAGCTGTCACAGCAACTTAGCGATCACTGTAACTGTACACAGCCAATCTGTAAATAGCACACCCAACTACCTTATCCCCATATTGTTATTTATCCTCTTGCTCTTTTGCACTCCAGTATCTCTACTTGCACATCATCATCTGCATATCTATCACTTCAGTGTTTAATTGCTATCAATTATCACTCCAGTGTTTAATTCCAGTGTTTAATTGCTAAAAATAATATTTTAAGATAATACACAGAGGACTAGAGGCCAATAGGGAAATAACAATCAATGGAATTGTTTTTCAATTCAACACCTGGTTAGAATCTGTGTAGGAATTGAGCCTGAAACAGGATACTTGTTATTTGGCCATTGGCCCAATTCTACTGCAAAGAATTCTAATTGGTCAACCACAGGCTAGGGTTGGGGGTTATAAATTACATCCCGTCACTTTGTTCTATGGAGAATCATTGAGGACAGGAAACAATTAACATTGAGCATCTTACTTCCCAGCATAACATCTATGATTTGTTCTTTTTTTTTTCTTTCTTTCTTTTTTCCCCCTTGCTTTGGGGTCTGTGTTATTGAAGAACAGCATCAACTGCTAGCTATCTCATAAAACTCATGTAATGCCAACATTTATAATCACCATGTTTGATGTGCAGTTACAAGATGACGTGGTGTTACATCCTGGGTTGTCCTGAACAGAATGAGCCTGTTTGTTGGAGAAACTTTGCCACGGACCACACATCAGAATGCAATTGTGTCTCCAGTCTATGCGCACCAAAATTCATATCTGCTTCTCTGAATTCACTAGTATTTGTATTTGTAGTGAAATCCTAAGACTAAGATCATATTTTATCATTTAGATAGTCCTTTTGTCAATAGACATTTTTTTCAAATTATGCCAACCATGTCAGGTGAACTGTTGTGTCGTAACCTTACGTCTAATAATTTCCCCATAATTTCCAAACGGTTCCCTTTGAATTGCTACCATTGTTATGCATATGCTTTCCGTATTTCTTATGTAAGAAACCCTTCAATTTAGCCTTATCCATAATAGGCCAATTCACGAAGAGCGTAAGGGGTTTTAAGAGCTGAAATGGAAAAAGCCAAGTCAGAGTAGCACATGTTAGTCATCACAATCAGTCTGCAGGGTTGGCTTTTAAACTAAACCACAGACCTTCATCTCAGCCGGTTTGTAGTGTCTCCTATTCTCGTCTTCATTGGCGGTCCTGTAGCCGTCACGCAGGAAGCGCTTGAAGCCGTACTTCCCCTTTAGTTTGCGCACCACCTTGTCCAGGGTCTGACTGTAAAGGGCGTCGTCATCCACAGCGAACGCAGGGTAACTGATGCAGGGCAGGAGGGCAGCGTCCGTATTCTGTGTTAGGGTTCAAAGAAGGTTTAAAATGCGGAGCATTTAAAACACAGATACCCGTTTTTGATCATTTCCTAAGTCAACCCTTCACCCCCATGTGCCAGCTGTCAGGTAGTTAGTAAAGGGTTAAGAGACTAAGGGACCCACTCTCTTTCTCTCCCTGCTAATGGTCACTTTCCAAAATTAAAGAGGCTGACATTTAATAACACATTAGTCAGAGACTCATATATAATTAAGATGCTCAACGTTTTATTTGCATAAGCCTTGTACTGTACTCCCTTCCCCTCCTTCCTCCGCAGCCCTCTCTCACTCCATCCCCACCTCTCCCTCCCATTAGCCCATGTTGTAGATGTGGCGCCAATGCATTTCTTCCATCTCCCCTAATTAAACCAATTCATTTACAGGAGCACTTTTCTGTCTAGTTGCTCTTACTGCCGGAGAAAAATTATTAGCCCCCTCTTTACTGGTGAACTGGGAGACTGGACTGGTCACTGAGCCAATACATCATTGGGTACGGAGTGGTATTTAGCAAAGAGTGGTTTAATTGTCTTTACTCACGTGGGACCTGGATTCTCTGGGTAGGAGGGAGGACAGTGTCTGTCTGTTCCTGTTGTGGGCATCCAGGTCCACGAAGATGACAGACCAAGAGCAACCCTGCAGACCCACAGAGATGACGAGTCATATTCACTGGTGCTTGTAAGATTGATGCGGGTCAGACAAGGTCTGTTACCGATTCGATGTGGATGAAAATTGTAGCGCTTCCGTTTTGTCACAATGCAAGATTCAATGTAGCCTGCATGTGCTTACATGTTTGGACATAACGCATATAGGAAACCTGGTTGAACACCGACTTTCACAGCCAATCAGAACTCAAAACATCTAGGACACATTTATAGTCATTCCGTCCGTGCTGTTGAACTGTGCCACTAGTGAGCCATGGGACTGCAGGGCATGGATGGCAGCTACTGGCTGTTCCCAGCATGACCCGATATAGGCCTGTCGCACTGCAGCTGTCACCACCACTTCCACTAGCTCCCTGAAAAGAAGCCTTAATACGCAGGAAACAACATCAAAATGTCACAACCATGAACACAAGCATTTCTTTACGCCCGCAATAACAACATCTGCTAAATATGTCTATGTGACCAATACAATTTGATACGATTTGATTTTGACACTCGCTCACGGATACACGTACCAACGTGTACACACACACGACATAGCACATCCTCTACATGGCAGAAGACCCGTTTTGTTTACGTTACTGTGAATCCAGCCCGGAGGATGAAGTGCTGCACACACTCCGAGCCTCCAACGTCTCACGAGGCAGGCCTCTGCTGAGCAAAACCAGCTACGAAGGCAGCAATATTACAACCTTACTCTTACAAAAGAGTCAGTATTGCCCGACCATTTGATCTTTTTGGGTACAAAGCTAAAAAGCCTAGTTTTTCTATGCTTTGAGCACAGTGCGGGGGCACTCCATCCATGAAGGGCCATCCAATCACCTCGATACCACATCATGTTGTTACACTGCAAACTCTTTGCCCACGGTATGATTTACCTACCCTCGAGCCCCTCTGTTGAAATGAGGGTCTGAGTGCTTTTTCTGGGTTAGTTTACTGTACCATTTCTGGATTAACACATCTCACAAAATGTCTGTTGCAAATGTTCCCGGACACGTTTGTTCACTGACACCTCAAAAATGTTCACATTAAGGCAAAAAAAAAAAAAAAAAGCAGTTTCTGCACAATGCATTATGTATGCTGCTTTCGAACAAGCCAACCAAAGCTTTTAGCCATCAGAGTGACTCTCATCAGGCCTGCTTTAGTGATTTACTGTACATACTGCAGGGTTTGGTGGAATGGGATGTAAATGATTGTGACAGCACAGAACGTGGTCTCCACTGTGACCTACGCTTCTTAGTACCGTACCTTTATTGATTGCACTCCACATTTTGCTCTGAAGCAGGCAGTCACTTAATAAACTGACAACCCACACATAAAAGCTGGGTAAAGTTAGTGATTGGCTCCCTCTCGACCATTGTGCTCTGGCTAGTCATTGATTGGCTGTTGCCTCTAAGAAACACAGCTGGGGAGAGTCACTGATCATGGCTTATTCTCAGTTGAAAATCTGGAGGGAAGTCAGAGGGGCACTGAGAGCTGGCCATCATTAATAACCTAGGTGATGACTCATAGCCACTCCATCCCCACACAGCAGCCCCAGACACACCAGCCACTACTATACTACTGCCTAATGACAGGAACCAAACCCAGTGGGGCACAGAGTTTAATCTAAAACTCTGATCATCAATGAGTCAATTTAACCTCATTGGCAGTGGATTAATTAGATGAAGAAGGAGGTGGCTAAGAAGAAGAGCCCTTCATTAAATAACTGATAACAGTAGCAAAAGAGACTATAACGATCATAAGGTGCCTTCGGAAAATATTCACAACCCTTGAACTTTTCTACATTTTGTTTTGTTACAAAGTGGGATTAAAATGGATTTAATTGTCATTTTTGTCAACAATCTACACAAAATACACAAAAAACTATTATGAAAAATAAAACATGAATATATCTTGATATCTTATTCAACCCCCTGAGTCAATAAATGTTAGAATCTCCTTTGGCTGCGATTACAGCGGGAGTCTTTCTGGGTAAATCTCTAAGAGCTTTCCACAACATTTGCCCTTTATTCTTTTCAAAGATTCTTCAAGCTCTTTCAAATGGGTTATTGATCATTGCTAGACAACCATTTTTCAGGCCATGCTATAGATTTTCAAGCAGTTTTAAGTCAAAACTAACTCGGCCACTCAGGAACATTCACTGTCTTCTTGGTAAGGAACTCCAGTGTAGATTTGGCCTTGTGTTTTAGGTTATTGTTCTGCTGAAAGGTGAATTCATATGCCAGTGTCTTGTGGAAAGCAGACTGAACCAGGTTTTCCTCTAGGATTTTCATTTTATCCAGAAAAACTCCCCAGTCCTTAATGATTACAAGCATAACCATAACATGATAGTAATGTGTTGTATTGGATTTTCCCCAAACATAACACTTTGTTTTCAGGACAAAAGGTTAACTGTTTTGCCACATTTGTTGCGGTATGACTTTAGTGCCTTGTTGCAAACAGGATGCATGTTTTGGAATATTTGTATTCTGTACAGGCTTCCTTCTTTTCACTCTGTCAATTAGGTTAGTATTGTGGACTAACTACATTATTGTTGATCCCACCTCAGTTTTCTCCTATCACAGCCATTAAACCTCTGTGAAATCCCTGAGCGGTTTCTTCCTCTGATGAGATACAGTAGTCATTCAAAAATCATGTTAAACACAATTATTGCATTTTGCAACTTACATTTTTACTCCTGAACCTATTTGGGCGTGCCATAACAAACGGGGTTGAATAGTTACTGACTCCAGACATCTCAGCTTTTAATTTTGAAATCATTTCAATTATTTTGTTAAAACATCATTCCACTTTGACATTATGGGGTATTGTGTGTTGGCCAGTGACACAAAAACTATCAATTGAATCCATTTGAAATAACACAGCAAAAATTAGGAAAAGGTCAAGGGGTTTGTGAACACTTTCCGAAGGAACTGTATAATCACTAGGGGTAAGATATTATTCATGGTAGGTTCACACGGGACACAATGTTGTTGTTGTGCTTTATTTGCTTGAAATGCGTCGTGCTGCGTGCATGAACGAACAAAATGGAAGAGAAAGAAATCTGTTTTGAGAAAAACAAGAATGCTAAGTGGAGGTTTTTTTTCAGTTTTCCAATCCATTAGCACATAGAATGGATGTTCACATTCCCGTCTTTACTCTAGACAGCAAAAACAAATTAAACCTACAAAATGTCTGATCCAGAAAGGAGCAAGGAAATCAAGGAAATGGGAACAGCAGTAATCTATCAAAGCTGTTAGTGCATAGACATCTAGCTAGTCAGCCCCGAGTACAACACAAGCCCACTCAATAAACCCCCTGAGTGTGTGGTTCACTTTCCACAGGCAGAAAATGATGATATCCGGTCATTTGCATCACATCACCGGCTTCAGGCTGCATCACATCCGGCTGTGATTGGGAGTCCCATGGGGCGGCACACAATTGGCCCAGCGTCGTCCGGGTTTGGCCATCATTGTAAATAAGAATTTGTTCTTAACTGACTTGCCGAGTTAAATAAAAGGTTCAATCAAATTTAAATATATATTAAAGAAATGTGATTAATTAAATCTCTGAGAACTGTTGTACTATGACCATCTATAAGATCTTGAAGATGGATGGTGATGTAATGGGACTCCCAATTTGAAGCATTAGATCAGTTACACACTATCTATAATGCAATCTTAACGCATCAGACGCTGTTACACCAGAGGTGCATACGCAGTTCGGTCATTAAAATCCTAAACTCTTATCTTCAGAGTAAGTGAGGACAATGGCTAGGTCTCTTGACAGAATGTGGATGAAAGTTGGAGGATAAATCAAATACCTGATTCCCAAACAGGTTGAATCCATTGATAGCCTCGAGAGCAGCTTTAGCCAGCCCCACAGAACTGCAAAAGAAAGAACATGTTTAAGAAACCCAATATAAACCTGAAAGCACTAATGGTATTTATAATTGAAATATCATAGGACACACATTTTCTGATCTGTTCCATGGCTCCAAGTTATATGCAAGACTAACATACACAGGTTACTTAATATTCAGTTGAAGTTTACATACACCTTTGCCAAATACTTAATATTTAAACTACGTTTTTCACAATTCCTGACATTTAATCCTAGTAAAAATTCCATGTCTTAGGTCAGTTAGGATCACCACTTTATTGAGGTCGGGGCTTTGTGTTGGCCACTCCAATACCTTGACTTTGTTGTCCTTAAGCTATTTTGCTACAACTTTGGAAGTATGCTTGGGGTCAATGTCCATTTGGAAGACCCATTTGCGACCTAACATTAACTTACTGACTGATGTCTTGAGATGTTGCTTCAATATATTCGCATACTTTTCCTCCTCATGATGCCATCTATTCTGTGAAGTGCACCAGTCCCTCTTGCAGCAAAGCACCCCCACAACATGATGCTGCCACCCCCGTGCTTCACGGTTGGGATGGTGTTCTTTGGCTTGCAAGCCCCCCCTTTTTTCCTCCAAACATAACAATGGTCTTTATGGCCATTTTTGTTTCATCAGACCAGAGGACATTTCTCCAAAAAGTACAATCTTTGTCCCCATGTGCAGTTGGAAACCGTAGTCTGTTTTATGGCGGTTTGGAGCAGTGGCTTCTTCCTTGCTGAGCGGCCTTTCAGGTTATGTCAATACTACTCGTTTTACTGTGGATATAGATACCTTTGTACAGGTTTCCTCCAGCATCTTCACAAGGTCCTTAGCTGTTGTTCTGGGATTTATTTTCACTTTTCGCACCAAAGTACGTTATCTCTAAGAGACAGAACACGTCTCCTTCCTGAGCGGTATGACGGCTGCGTGGTCCCATGGTGTTTATACTTGCGTTCTATTGTTTGTACAGATGAACTTGGTACCTTCAGGCATTTGGAAATTGCTCCCAAGGATGAACCAGACTTGTGGAGGTCTGCAATTCTTTTTCTGAGGTCTTGGCTGATTTCTTCTGATTTTCCCATGATGTCAAGCAAAGAGGCACTGAGTTTGAAGGTAGGCCTTGAAATAGATCCACAGGTAGACCTCCAATTGACTGAAATGATGTAAATGAGCCTAACAGAAGCTTCTAAAGCCATGACATCATTTTCTGGAATTTTCCAAGCTGTTTAAAAAGGCACAGTCAACTTAGTATGTGAACTTCTGACCCACTGGAATTGCGAGTGAATTATTAGTGAAAGTGAATTATTAGTGAAATAATTTGTCTGTAAACAATTGTTGGAAAAATGACTTGTGTCATGCATGAAGTAGATGTCCTAACCAACTTGGAAATATTACAGTTTGTTAACAAGAAATGTGTGGAGTGGTTGAAAAATGAGTTTTAATGACTCCAACCTAAGTGTATGTAAACTTCAACTGGAGATACTTTATAAATGGGGGTTTGGTTAAACTTTTTATGAACCCCCTATGTACAAGGCACATGACTCCCAAAACAAACACTCCTTGCCTTGTAACGAGCCTTACAATTATACTGTAAAATGCCTACAAGTATACATTTGAATAGTTTAATAATGTAATGCAAACAGATGACTTGTAGATTTAATTGTTGCTGAAATCATTGTGCACTTTACTATGCAGAGAAAATAGCAGTGCATTTCCTTTCCCTCTTAATAGGTCTCTATAAAAGGAAGATGACGACGTGGCAAGGAGAGTTGCAAGATACACCGACAAGTAAAAAAGGTGTTCAATCCCACAAACACAGGGCCTAAACCGATACAAAAATGCAGAAAAATAACAGAACATAGTTGAAACCAGCTTTCCCAAAACACAACTTCAGCTCCCTCTCTGACAAAATCAGCAGCAATGATCACAATCAAGCAACATGAGGCCTTTTTTGAAAGTCTATTGATTTTCTGTCCGAACTTGCCTGGACATAATGCGTAAGAGCTGTCAACAGTTCTGAGTGAGCGTGACGCCTTGGTCGAAGGTTGAAAACATTGAATGTGCACACAGTGCTGTAGTTTCAGGGAGCAGGGTGGGCATTGGTTTGATAATAGTAACAAGTTGCAGACAACAAGCACAACACAGTATCTTGTCATACAATTTTTACAAAAGGGAGAAACATACATACACTAACGTACTATTCTATGATGTAATTCATCCTGACTGATGTTGACAGCTTCTGTCAACACGTCCCAATGAGTGCAGTTCGGTTGAAACCTACTATAGGTTAGAAACCTAACGCAGTTGAACAAAGCTAAATATTAGAATTAAGTTGCTCTATATTTTAACTTGGCGAGAGATTGCCAAGGGGTAACCAAGCTCGATAGGACTACAGCTTAGCCATTTTTGCACAAACTCAATACCATCTAGGATTGATGACATTAACATTGTTTTATAATGACTGCCATTTTCCTTTCAGCCGAGCTTGAATATCATGATTCAATTCTCTAGATGAAGGCATTCATCACAGCTTTCCCTGACACTCAGCCACACACAGGCCTACGTACCCATCGGCAGTCTGGTACACTGAGTTAATGGAACAGTCCCCCCCCCCCCCCCCCCCCATTGTAACCGCGCCCCTGAAACTTGGTGAATGACTCCGCATGAAGATAATGAACTCAGAAAGTAAAAAGTTGTTATTCTGCCCCCGCAATTGCTCTCTGTTTACATTACTGCATTTTAATGTGTATTATGGAAACTGAACTACAAATCAGTCATTCTGAATTTGACTAATGGACATGGTGTCGAAGTATTGTCTATGTAGAATGCAAAGTCAGATTTTTTTCTCTAGGAAATGGTGGTAAGTTGCAACCAATTTTGCTACATTCTTTAGAAGAAACCAATGTTTTCCAGAGATAAGGGACAGAGGAAACAGAATCATTATCGAGGTCTTGGGAGAGGGAGAGGCAGTTCTACTGCTCCAATGATAGGTCATCGACATTACCTTTACTACCCTAAAATATATCCTCTTTTTTTTTGTGGAGAGATTAACACATTCCATGTGTGGAGACTGTCTAGCAATGTGTTCATATCTTTATAAATCAAAGTATTCACTAGAGGAGGACAAGACAGACCTGGAGTGCAGCTCAGTGCTTCCATTGTTGTACTTGCTCCCTCTCTCCCACATTCCAAAGTCAGGCACTCTGTACGCCCTCTCTACACAGAACACCAGGTTCTGGATGAAAGATACCTGCAGAGGTAGAAAACACGACAATATCACATGAACGAGATCTCTCAATCTCAACATTGAACGCTTTCTCCCTGGAATTAAACTGTACTGTGTAATCATATTGTCAAAAGAAGAGCTCATGCAACTTCGGGAAGAATGTACTCACATTTAAATGGAATAAACTATTCTCCAATAACTCTCATTTCATGCACATTTTCAGTAAGTTATTTATTGAATAAAACACATTAACATTTTGCCCCTGATGGAATTAACATTTGTGTGCCCCAAGTTAAAAGACAAACATCACCCAGTCACATGGGTAGTCAAAACCATGTCCTTAATTTCATCTGGAACAAGGAGGAATGGCTCTTCTCTATGTGCAGATGCCACCATGGCCTTTTTTTTTGCCTTTACCTCCCTTATCTCACCTCATTTGCTCACATCGTATATAGACTTGTTTCTACTGTATTATTGACTGTATGTTTGTTTTACTCCATGTGTAACTCTGTGTCGTTGTATGTGTCAAACTGCTTTGCTTTATCTTGGCCAGGTCGCAGTTGTAAATGAGAACTTGTTCTCAACTTGCCCACCTGGTTAAATCAAGATGAAATTAAAAAAAAGAGACGGAAACTTCACAAAAATATTTTTAAATTATGACTTAAGAGGCCATGAAGGAAAAATGTGAAAGTACTGGGGGAGATGTGACTGACAACAGGTAAACAGACAGGGCCTAAAGTGTACAAAAATGGGACAGGCAAGGAGAGAAGACAGGGAACTAAACAGAGCCACTGAAATAAGGACATTGCGGGTTATTTTATTTTGGGCTTTAATAGAATGATTAATAGAATGATCTTGATTACCTTTTTTATTGAGAAAAAAAAAAGAAGTACAACACAAAACATACAAAAGACAACAATACCGACTCACACAAACATCAACGACATCACACCTGCTCAGACCCACCTGGTCTCACCCCTATCTACTCAAACTGCGCCATTTTGTTCCTCTCTGTCACCCACGCACGTTCAATATTTAGAGAAAGAAGCATAGGATTTTTCAATTTGTCTTAACGACTGAGAGGTATCTTTCTGGAATCTTGATAGTATCATCGTGAACGTTGGGCGCATACACAAAACACACACACAAAGCATCTACCTGTATTAATACTGCAAGATTCAATTGTATTGAACTTCCAGTCGGGAAAATATACTGAACCACTGCTAAGAGCCAAAATTGGAATAATGAGAATACCAAAAGATGCATTTAAATGCGGTGCAGAAATGACACACATTAAGAGTCCCATTTCCTGTTTATTTGTTCTGATGTAGATTAATAAAAGGATACATGCTCGTTGATTTCATGTTCATGCCCTTTACTTGTATTACGCAGCTCAATAAGCACTATTTAAATGTGCAAATTAGGTCTGCTTTGCAAATAGGACTGGCCCCATTGAAGCTACACAGGCAATTTGTTTGCCGTTGGGGGAAAAAAATATATATATATATTTAATGTGAGGCTTTCAATTTTCTGTAAACAAAGTGAATGCTCACTGTAATTGCTTCCGGGCATAATGTTCTAGAACAGCTCTATTTTTGAAGATAAGTCTGGATCAAAAAAAAAAAAAGCTTTTTCTGAAGGCAATAATTTCACCCCTGTGCCTAAAAGTAAATCTCCCAGTGAGCAGACAACTGAATTAAGAGATGGAATTAATGAATTTCAAATCTCCCAAAGGGCTATAAGAGAATTAACAGCACTTACGGCTGCAGCCACCTTAAAGGACCACTATAACGAAGGAGTTGCTATTACTTTAGCTGTCCGTTTTACTAGGCCTCCAACTCAATAACTTGCTCACCAATGAAAAAGGGTGCTGCATAAGTTAGTGTAAGTCAAGAGGCAGGTGTATTGAATTTTAAAACCGTTACATAGTCATCAAATCATCACATGTAAATAGCTGCGTTTCTAAAGATGCATGGACCGTTAACTACTGCTTATTCAGCTGCTGTCTCTACGATTAACTGTCTCAGGGCACTTTGGCACACAGGAGCTTTCTTGGCTTGCGTTGTTTATAGTCTTGTCCGTATGTTCGTTTCTGCTCCCTGTTGACACTGGGTTTCCCCTTAGGTTGATCATACTCTATTACCCCCCCCCCCCCCCATCGAATCACTATGAAGAAGCCATGCTGCGTAAGTGTTGTGCTCCGCAGACAGACGTGTTCTTTCTGAGAGAGAGGTCACGTGCCTAAGGCCAGTGGGCCGTACCTCATCCGTGTTGTAGATGATCTGGAGGCCGGAGCAGACCATCTCCACCAAATAGAGCAGGAAGAGGGACAAGGCATCAATCTGACGGAGGGAGACGGTATTTACAATGGTGAAGAGCGTGAGACCGGAATCCGTTCGGACTTTATGCATTATCATGACAATGTTTGTGAGCGGGTTTACCTGTAGGTGATGGTAGTCATCGTAGGACAGAATCTCATCTCCTGTGTCGACATTGAATATTGAGTGCAGGCACTTGGAGGGGCTGGGGTCCTGTTTGAATTCCTCCACCTGAAATAGAATGAAGGTGAAGAAAGAGAGTGAAAGGAAGAGAAAAAGAGAACGAAAGGGCAAATAAAAGAGGAGTCAGTCCATCAAATAAATCAATATATATATATACACATACACACACACCTTACTCACTGGGCATATTTCAATTATTTATCCTATCCTCACAAAAAGGTACGTGAGGTGAAAACCGGGACTAGGATGGCTCATGGATATTCCACTGCGTCATCACTAGCACACACACTAGAATTTTGAATGAATGGCTCTGAAGACATGAGCAAACCGCTGGTATGCATGAATAACAGACATACCATTTATTTGTATCGTGGTGCATTAAGCAATTATTGAGTCATGCCAAAGATGTACACATATGACTTCTCCTCCTCAAACCATCCCAGGTCAGATTTGAGTGATACACATAGAACAGTTACACTCTGTTTGAGTTTACTTCACACGGTACATTATTTTGTGCCAACATTTGGCACTGACTGAACCAATAACGGTTCCGTTCCAAAATAGCCTAACATTTGTATTGAAAGTGCATTTCCACAATAGTGCTGTTTATGAATCTCGCCAAATGTCACTGTGTGTCAGTGAGTGTGTGTGATCTTAGCGTGAAATGGTTCCGGAGCTAAATCTGTCAGAAAACATTTGAGAAGCTTGTGTCGTGTGGCTAATTCGTTAAGACTGTGTTTAGTTTCATTGGTACATTGTGGTAAACTTTGATGCCCTCTCTTTAATGGCTCTGTAGTTGTTTAAAAAAATAAATAAAAAATGTGCTTCCTAGTCGCTCTGTATTGTGGGTCCATTAAAAATGGCATGTTCTCTGTGAATGCCAGAGACAGATGTTAATGAGCGCTGCACTGTGTAATTAACTGAAGAAACGGTGCATTATAATTAAGACACAGAAAAGCTTTCCCATAAATTAGGTCGTCAAGGTCATGAGCAAATGAAACAAAACCATTTCAAAAGCCAACAGAGATGTGCAATTACAGACCAGAACAAGACCAGTGTTCTATTGTACTAAAGCTGCTTTCATAGAGGTCTTTAAACAATATAGACGCTGATATTTTGACTGAACGGTCTGCTCAGATGCTTTAAACAAAAGGGTTCTGTTGAGGCAAAAACCATTTGGAAACATCTATATTATTCCATCCACATAGAGATACAACCAGTCCAAGCGCAAGATAATAAACCACTGAAGCGTGAGAACAGAGAAGATCAGTAAAAGGAGAGATCTTCATCCCCCCCCCCCATTAGTGACAGTTTCTGTGTTTGCTAAAAATCTATATTCATTACTGGATAATGGCATTTGTTTAGATCACTAAGAATGAACTACAGTGTTTCCTGTGGTCTGACGTTTCGTTTGTGGACTCACCTTGTCAGACTGGCGCATGTAACAGTAGAGGATGCCCCTCATGCACTTGATGGCTGAGTGCTCCAACTCATGGGTGCGTCCCATGTCATCATCGATGCGTCTGCACGACAGGGTTGATCGCCGCCATGTGCCACAATGAGATGGAGGGAAAAAAACGGCCCAACGAGCAGAAGAGCATGTTAAATCATCCTAACTTATCCTACTTTTCACCGCACAAAATTACTAGGGTCTGGTTATCCTGTCTGTGCATACATTAAATGGTACATATTACATGGGGACAACCTATTGTATTTGTACACAGTCATAGACAGGTTTTAAATCATTTTAGGACATTAATGACAGTTGTGACATTATTGACAGTTGTTATTCCTATTCCTAAGACAAGCAAGGACATACTACATTCCAATTGACCTCTCATCAAAATCACACTTGAAAATGACCCAAATGCTTCCAGTATACTGTTGACATAAACAATGGCATCTACATTGCATTTGGAAGGTAGTCAGACCTGTTCCCTTTTTCCACATTTTGTAACTTAATAACATTAATCTAAAATGGATTTTAAAAAAAAATCCTCAATCTACACACAATAACAAAGCGAAAACAGGTTTAGACATTCTTGGAAATTTGGTAAATAAAAAACAGAAATACCTTATTTACATAAGTATTCAAATCAAATCATATTTGTCATTACAGTGAAATGTTTACTTACAAGCCCTTAACCAACAATGCAGTTAAGAAAAAAAGTGTTAAAGAAAGTATTTACTAAAATAAACTGAAGTAAGAAATAAATAAAATAAAAACGAATTAAGAAGCAACAATAAAATATCAATAGCGAGGCTATATACAGGGGGTACCGGTACAGAGTCAATGTGCGGGGGCACAGGTTAGTCAAGGTAATTTAGTTAATATGTACATAGAACAGAACAGTCTATGACTGTGGTGGCTGGAGTCATTGGCAATTTTTTGGGCCTTCCTCTGACACTACCTGGTAAAGAGGTCCTGGATAGCAGGAAGCTTGGCCCCAGTAATGTACTTGGCCATACACACTACCCTCTGTAGTGCCTTGCGGTCAGAGGCCAAGCAGTTGCCATACCAGGCGGTGATGCAACCAGTCAGGATGCTCTCGATATTCAGACCCTTTGCTATGAGACTCGAAATTGAGCTCATGTGCATCCTGTTTCCATTGATCATCCTTGAGATGTTTCTACAACTTGATTGGAGTCCACCTGTGGTAAATTCAATTGATTGGACATGATTTGGAAAGGCACACACCTGTCTCCCACAGTTGACAGGGCATGTCAGAGCAAAAACCAAGCCGTGAGCTCAAAGGAATTGTCTGTAGAGCTCCAAGACAGGTTTGTGTTGAGGCACAGATCTGGGGAAGGGTACCAAAACATTTCTGCAGCATTGAAAGTCCCCAAGAACATAGAGGCCTCCACCATTCTTGAATAAAATAAGTTTGGAATCACCATGACTCTTCCTAGAGCTGGCCACTCGGCCAAACTGAGCAATCGGGGGAGAAGGGCCTTGGTCAGGAAGGTGACCAAGAACCCGATGGTCACTCTGACATAGCTCCAGAGTTCCTCTGTGGAGATGGGAGAACCTTCCAGAAGGACAACCATCTATGCAGCACTCCACCAATCAGGCCTTTATGGTAGAGTGGCCAGATGGAAGCCACTCCCCAGTAAAAGGCACATGACAGCCCGCTTGGAGTTTGCCAAAAGGCATCTAAAGACTCTCAGACCATGAGAAACAATATTCTCTGGTCTGATGAAAAAAATATTTAACTCTTTGGCCTGAATACCAAGCGTCACGTCTGGAGGAAACCTGCCACCATCCCTACGGTGAAGCATGGTGGTGGCAGCACCCTAAACACACAGCCAAAACAATGCAGGAATGGCTTCGGGACAAGTCTCTGAATGTCCTTGAGTGTCCCAGCCAGAGCCCGGACTTGAACTCGATCGAACATCTCTGGAGAGACCTGAAAATAGCTGTACAGCGACGCTCCCCATCCAACCTGACAGAGCATTGGAGGATCTGCAGAGAGGAAAGGGAAAAACTCCACAAATATAGGTGTGCCAAACTTGTAGCATCATACCCAAGAAGACTCAAGGCTGGAATCACTGCCAAAGGAGCTTCAACAAAGTACTGAATAAAGGGTCTGAATACTTATGTAAATATGATATTTCAGTCTTTTTCATGAATTCAATTTTTTTTTCTTCTAAAAACCTGTTTTTGCTTTGTCAGTATGGGGTATTTTGTGTACTGTAGACTGATGAGGGGGGGGGGGGGGGGGGGGGAACTATTGAATACATTTTTGAATAAGGCTGTAAAATAACAAAATGTGGAAAAAGTGAAGGGGTCTGAATACTTTCGAATGCACTGCAAGTAGACCTCGTATGTTTTCATTAATGACATTCACTTACTTTGAAACATACATTTCCACCAGTGCATGGGCATCTGCCCATCCATCCACCCATTTACTCCAATCTAAAGCACCCACTCCAGTCCTCTCTAGTCACATGGGAGGGTAAGTAATGGTTTGGGCCTGTGCTGTCAGATTGGAGTCGTCTTAATTAAATTCCTGTGACAATTTTAACAGGAAGAAACCATGACGAATGAGTAGGCCCCTCTGGTCTACTTGAACATTCTATTTTTACTCTCGTGTCCCGTTGGAGAAAAAAAATGCACACCCGTGGGTTTCGAAAGAGCACTTGGTTAGAAGGTCTAGTGGAGAAAGTCCCTGACTATTTTGAGTATCTCAGAGCTCCCCTTGAACTTGAGCCCTCAGTGTATGAAGTGAAGGACACATTACCACAAAGGGAAAAAAGTGACCTGTTTTATAATCAGATACAGAATCAACAGAATGTCTGAAGGCGAGAGCATTGTGCCTGGGGACTAGAGAAAAATTAAAAGGAAATATGGTGCAGCTGAAGTCCCCCCCCCCCCCCCCCCCCCTCAATTTTTCAGGGCATGTGCTCTACAAGATCCCAAAAGCGTTCTACAGGGATGCTGGCCCATGTTGACTCCAATGCTTCCCACAGTTGTGTCAAGTTGGCTGGATGCTCTTTGGGTGGTGGATCATTCTTGATACACGCGGGAAACTGTTGAGCGTGGAAAAACCCTGCAGCGTTGCAGTTCTTGACACAAACCGGTGAGCCTGGCAAATACTGCCATACCCCGTTCAAAGGCACTTAAATCTTTTGTCTTGTCCATTCGCCCTCTGAATGACACACATACACAAGCCATGTCTCAATTGTCTCAAGGCTTTAAAAATCCTTCTTTAACCCGTCTCCTCCCCTTCATCGACACTGATTGAAGTGGATTTAACAAGTGACATCCATAAGGGATCATAGACTGACCAGGTGAAAGCTATGTCATGGAAAGAGTAGGTGTTCCTAATGTTTTCTGCACTCTGTGTAGTCTGGATGCTGCAGCAGTACATGCCAATGCGCAGCACCCCCTTGGCGTTACAAAAGCCGTCTGCTTTGATTAAGAATATCGGTCCCTGATGGAGCCCATTAACTAAGGTTGTACTAGATTCATTACTAAGATCAACTTTAATATACAGTGAGCTAAGGTGGCTGTAGATGTGTGTGTGTGTGTGTGTGTGTGTGTGTGTGTGTGTGTGTGTGTGTGTGTGTGTGTGTGTGTGTGTGTGTGTGTGTGTGTGTGTCACCTGTAAGCTAAAGCCAGGGCCCAGGAACTGGCTGCACAGTACAGGGAGTCCCGCACCTTGGCTTCCTTGCAGCTGGAACATGTCTTGGTAGGGAAGAGGCCAGTGGTAGGGCTCTGGTAGTTCAGAATGGTGGTCTTCACTAGAGACAGAAACAAGGGAGATACAGGTGATCCCTCAGCCTTTAAAGGCTCAGTACAGTCAAAACTATATTTTTCCTGTATTTTGCATAATATTGTCCAACAGCTGACGAAACTAACATTGATCAGTGTTATTTCCTGATAGTTGCTGGTTAGAAATACCATCTCCACAGCAGCTTCTAATCAGCCTGTTTGCATGGGTGGGAGTTTAGGCTTGCGTGGTGACATAACCATGTGGTTAATTGGTTAATAGACCAATAACAAAGAGAGTTCCAAACCGCTCTCCACACTCAGACTAGTCCCAGACAGTCCTAGCTAAATTCTTGCTTGATAAATAGTTTTTAGTCCATTGTAGTGGACAACTGTTGCAGTAAGTTACCCAGAAATGGTTTGATATAAAAAATATAAAAAAATCTGAAAAATTGTGAAATGGAATGCAATATAAAGGTATGTTAGCAGCTGTATATTGTGTAGTTATTGCTGTAAAACCAGACATCCTAACAGGGTGTGTTACTGCACATGTGAAGGTGACAATAACTTTGGCTTCAGGTCACATACTGTACATTACAGAGTGACACAAGATAAACAAATGTTTATCTTCATGCAAATCCTCTAAATAGTATTTAGTTTGAATAAAAAGTCACACTAAAACAGAAGGCCTGGAATCACAGGAATGTATTTGTCTACCCTTCCCCGTCCTCCCTCACCGACTAATAATCTGTCTGAACAGGGTCCTTAATTTTTCATCGCCACGTTATGCCAGAGCAAATGAAGGGGGACATCCATTCTGCGAGATCGTTTGGTTACAGGGAGTCCGGGTCAATTCAAAGAGACAAAGTCAGCATTGCCAGGATAAAGAGGTGGGGGGAATTAAGCAGAATATTAATAAACTCCCTTCAGTAACTCGGAAGTGACAATTACTTTGACCCCAGAGGCTGCTTGGGAAAAAACACATTAAAAAAAGTACAGTGCTTCTTCTGACTAGGATTCATATGTTATTAACGGCAATATAATGTATTTGAGGCACATCAAAGAGAAAAAATGGCACCTTAGTAAGACTCCTCTGAATCAAAACCACGGTTAAAATATGTTATTATTCTCTAACTCCAAAAGACACAACAGCACTCTAGATGCAAATAAACTGAGATTGGAGTTGCTCAGCCTCATATCATCCACCGACCTAATGACCCACTAAATCAACAGCTAACGCTTTAGACACAGTCTATGTCTTAGAATGGGCCATTCCTCTGCTCCCAGATAGTTAGTAGAAAGAAAGAAAGAAAGAAAGAAAGAAAGAAAGAAAGAAAGAAAGAAAGAAAGAAAGAAAGAAAGAAAGAAAGAAAGAAAGAAAGAAAGAAAGAAAGAAAGAAAGAAAGAAAGAAAGAAAGAAAGAAAGAAAGAAAGAAAGAAAGAAAGAAAGAAAGAAAGAAAGAAAGAAAGAAAGAAAGAAAGAAAGAAAGAAAGAAAGAAAGAAAGAAAGAAAGAAAGAAAGAAAGAAAGAAAGAAAGAAAGAAAGAAAGAAAGAAAGAAAGAAAGAAAGAAAGAAAGAAAGAAAGAAAGAAAGAAAGAAAGAAAGAAAGAAAAGAAAGAAAGAAAGAAAGAAAGAAAGAAAGAAAGAAAGAAAGAAAGAACAAATGAGAGCTAAGAGACCTCCACAACAAAACATAAAACTTACTCTACCATTTCTTAAATCTCCCCGAGCCAGTCAGATAGCAGCCCTGCGCCTCCACTATAATCAAGTGGGAGAATAAAATAAAGAGGCACTGGAGTGTGGCCACATTACCACATAAATAAGAAACCTGAGGCCCGCACAGGAGAAAAATAAGACAAACTGTGAGGGACAGTGATATCCCTAATGTCGTTTGCTCAGAAATGAGAGAGAATTGGTCCACACTGAATCATAAGCGCATGTAATGCCACTGGCTTTACAACTGCACTATTTTTTAGTAGATAGAGAAAGATCTGAGTCGTCATTTACCCATGAAGTACAAAAAAGGGGGGGGGGGGATTCATCCCACGTGCATTGGCGATAACAACTGCTGCTTTGCTCCCTGCTTAAATTGCTGCATACCGACCACAAAATTAAGCAAGAACATTTCAACATATTGTCATCTCACGGAGAACGTTTCCAAGAGAGCAACATGCATGTTACTGTCACAGTACTCTTTCGTACATTGCTAGTAGAATAAAATCACTCACCAAGGGCAATCTAAAGCTTTCAGAATTTCGACCAATCTGACGGAGCAGAAAAAGGCATGGGAAAAGCACTGTGTCAAATATTACTATAATATAGCCTACATCACAAAAAGTGTACTGGCACATTATTTCAAAAGCTAAAATTGCATCTGTTTACTGTGAAGAACAAAACATGCACCAAACATATAAAAGCTACAGTGGTAACAATGAACGCAAAATTCATGGAGTAATGAGAGTGATTCATTTTCACCCGGGGAGCTCAGGTGGTGAGAAACACTGATAGGTTGTTCTCTTTGGGGATGTCTGTCACCATGAGTTCACACTGGTTTCAGATGAGGGACCAGTTGCTCCCCTAGTGTCTTTCACTTGGCTGCTTTTCCTGTAGCATCCTCAAATAACCCTCGCTGTCTCTTTGTCTTATACTAGCCTATGGGAGGGGGATACAAACATAATACAACCCTTGGGATTTTCAAACATGAAACCATATTGATAAACTATGCTCCCCAAGAACATGGGGAACATCTTTGAGAACTCATTGAAGTATCTTTGTTGCCCGTCTTCAGTAGAACAAACATTTGTTTCTTCTCTCTTCAAATAGGCTCACAACATAAAATATAATAGAAGCTGTATTGCCCTTGAAAAGTAATTTGTCTTGAACATAGATATTGCATTTGGACCACAGCCCCAGGTCACAGCAAAGCACATATCACAATATCCTTCATAAAATGACTACGTAATACAATACACTTCCTCTGTTTCCAAACTGAGCAAAGGGAGATGTGCCATTAAAGAAAGGAAGCCATGAAATAAGTTGCCAGGCTGTATCCATGCCCCCCTGTCATCATCACAACTGACCAATGGGGTGTGACATGTCTGCCAATGGTACGGTAACCTGTGACAATTGCATGGCTCTATTTTCGGCTGGTGTTAAGGCAGCGCTAGTGTCAAATGCACGTTACTTTGAAATTTTGTCATGTAAAAATTGGCGCACTGGCATTTTCCAGCCCCAATGCCAGGTTCGTCAATTTATCTGTCTTAAATATCAGCTTGCATACGCTCAGATGGGCATGGTGGAAATATTTGAGGTGTGTCCTTAAAAACATGATCCAAAGTGCTAATTTCAGGCAGCGCTGATAGGGATATTTAAGACCAATCAAAAGCTGGTTTTAGCCGTATGAATTTTGACAGTGGAAACGCAGCCGATCCAGCCGTGACGCACACTGCCCATGGAACAAGAGTAGCCTAATGTGCTTTTGGTCGCCTGTATACTTCGTATTTAGAAACATAAAAAAACAAATATGTTATTACATTTAGTATTATTTGATTAAAAACCAAGCATAACCTCCCCTCCTCTCAATTAAGGCTTTTTTTGTGTGCCCAATGCAATTGTCGATAAAGGACTTGGCTCCTGAGACCGCTTGGAAATAAATCTTAAATCACCAAAGCCTTATTCAAATATCAAGTCTGACAGGAGTAAAACAGTGAGCTGACATTCACTTTTTATCTATGCATTGTAGGCAGGCCCACAATATTTTAGCCATGCAGGTCCCGCTTTGGATTTATAGATGTGTGTAAAAACCCTCCATATTCTGCATTGTTTTAATATTCTATGTCCACAGAGAGAACTTATCTGGCCTGTAAGTGTGACAAAGCCTATTTAAAACAAGTTGTTTCTTTGTTTTGTTTCTAATTTTAATTCTTAGTTATCTTTTTAGGCCTTAATAATTGTGACAGTGAAAATAGAGAAAATATTTCTGACACACCACTGAACCAAAAGCACTACTGCCTACACTTAGATTTACCATTGTGTCCATATTTCAGAGTAACATACACAATTCTATCCATATTTCAGAGTAACATACAACATTTTATCCATATTTCAGAGTAACATACAAAATTCTATCCATATTTCAGAGTAACATACAAAATTCTATCCATATTTCAGAGTAACATACAACATTCTATCCATATTTCAGAGTAACATACAAAATTCTATCCATATTTCAGAGTAACATACAACATTCTATCCATATTTCAGAGTAACATACAACATTCTATCCATATTTCAGAGTAACATACAAAATTCTATCCATATTTCAGAGTAACATACAACATTCTATCCATATTTCAGAGTAACATACAAAATTCTATCCATATTTCAGAGTAACATACAACATTCTATCCATATTTCAGAGTAACATACAAAATTCTATCCATATTTCAGAGTAACATACAACATTCTATCCATATTTCAGAGTAACATACAACATTCTATCCATATTTCAGAGTAACATACAACATTCTATCCATATTTCAGAGTAACATACAACATTCTATCCATATTTCAGAGTAACATACAACATTCTATCCATATTTCAGAGTAACATACAAAATTCTATCCATATTTCAGAGTAACATACACAATTCTATCCATATTTCAGAGTAACATACAACATTCTATCCATATTTCAGAGTAACATACAAAATTCTATCCATATTTCAGAGTAACATACAACATTCTATCCATATTTCAGAGTAACATACAACATTCTATCCATATTTCAGAGTAACATACAACATTCTATCCATATTTCAGAGTAACATACAACATTCTATCCATATTTCAGAGTAACATACAACATTCTATCCATATTTCAGAGTAACATACAAAATTCTATCCATATTTCAGAGTAACATACAACATTCTATCCATATTTCAGAGTAACATACAACATTCTATCCATATTTCAGAGTAACATACAACATTCTATCCATATTTCAGAGTAACATACAACATTCTATCCATATTTCAAACACAAATACTTCAAAAGGTACACCACCTACAAATAGAAAAATAAACTTGAAAGGACCTCACCTTTGAGGAGATCTTCAAAACAAGGATTTTAAATACTAAGTACTTTAAACATAATCACAGTGCTCACCTGCATTGTAGTAACGGTCAAGTCTCTCCCATAGTGGCTCATCCTCCCGGTGGAGAATGGAGAGCTTGAGAGGTTCATAGATGGAGCCTGAGGAGAGATACAAAACACAATTATTTACAGAACATTAATTGCTGAGCCAGAGCTCAATTGGAGTTCATTTGTTCATGTCTCAGGCGCCTCTGTGATACTTTCCCACACACTACAGTAAATATATGTCATAGAAAGACCCCCATGAACACTTGGGGAGTAGTTGGCTGTAAGACTGATGCTACAAAAGGTTTCTAGTTATCAGCAATTCTATCTTAAATCTTCAGAAGCAAATCTATTTAGACCTAAATGCTAAACATATTTTACAGAATGTTGTTTTTAGATAATGCTGTTAATGAAGACTTTAGCTACACAAGGGACTGAAGAACATCATCATAAACACATGGTCAAAATAATTCAGTATCAGCCATGTTTTTTGTGATTTCCGTCAGAATACAATGAACAGTCCTGGTCCCACAAAAACCACAATGCATTGACGCATGCAATCACGACAAGGCCCCATTTCCAACTCACATTTAGTCACTGCAAATACCAAAACAAATCTCCAGCATGAAGTGTGATTTCCTACGCTGAGCACAAATTTAAAATATAATGGAACTTGCCATCATTTCTTCAGAGCAAAGTGAATTTCAGGGGAACCCCATCTGTTGGACCACTATTTCAGACACATTTTTACTTTGGAGTGATTTACATTTTAATGGGATCAATCTTTGGGTCAATACCTCAGGTACTGGCAAAAAAAAAAAATCCAAATTTCCAGTCAAATTACCATAATTTCCATCAGCTTTTAAGTGGCAGGGACAAAGCCATCGCTTTTCAAGATAACTCTGCAAAGGCAGTGCGAGGCTAATATGCAAATGAAAGGTTTTATTTAATTTCTACTGAATAGAAACACGGATTGAAGTATGTGGTTGCTTGGAAATATTGTGTGATTAATTTCACTGAGAGAGTTCAATATTTGTTAATACTAGGTTTAGTACTGTATACTGGTTAGTATAATTTTCTATTTCCATTAAACAATATAAGTACAATAGTTGTACTATCTTTGGTGGAAACCCTAGGGAGAGACTGTGAATCATAGTTGCAGCAAAAAATGAATTATAACGTGAATTATAACAACTTGGATCATTTTTAGATACAGTAGTGTATACCATATTTTACCTCACAAAATATACCCCATGAATTGAACGTAGCAGCCTACATCCACGACAGGTATATTGGTATAGCATCCTGACCAAGCCACGTAAGACAGCATTAATAGTGTATCACAGCATTTTCAGCATATCATACCATTCACCTGAAGAAAACTGAACACAGGAGGTTGGTGGTACCTTAATTGGGGAGGACAGGCGTGTGATAAATCCTGATGCGGAAAAGTTTCCATGTGTTTGATGCCATTCGGTCCGTTTTATTTTATTTAACCAGGTAAGTTGACTCATTTACAGCAACGACCTGGGGAATAGTTACAGGGGAGAGGAGGGATAAATGAGCCAATTGTAAGCTGGGGATGATTAGGTGACCATGATGGCGTGAGAGCCAGATTGGGAATTTAGCCAGGCCACCGGGGTTATCACTCCTACTCTTGCGATAAGTGCCATTGGATCTTTTAGTGACCACAGAGAGTCAGGACTCCTGTTCAACATCCCATCAGCAAGATGGCACCCTACACAGGGCAATCATTGACCTGGGGCATTGGGACATTTTTTTTTTACCAGAGGAAAGGGTGCCTACTACTGGCCCTCCAACACCACTTCCAGCAGCATCTGTTCTCCCATCCAGGGTCTGACCAGAACCAACCCTGCTTAGCTTCAGAAGCAAGCCAGCAGTGGGATGCAGGGTGGTATGCTGCTTGCCATCCTCCCCTCAGCAGCCTCCACTGAAACTGACATATGATACTAGGGTGGTAGAGTAATACAAAACTCTGGCTGGCATGATTATTAATTGAAATGTATCATTTGGAGTGGTGTCATCCTGAGAATTTTCTCATATAATGATATACAAGAATTACACTCGATTGAATCAAAATTTAGTTCAACCAAATTTGAAAGGCTTTGGGTTTGGGTGTGCTTACCTACCTCTATAAAAAAATAAAAAATAAAAAAAACATTTTGCCAGTTAAGTTGATTGAGAACACATTCTCATTTACATCAACGACCTGGAGAATAGTTACATAAGCTCAATTCACTACTTACCATGTCTTTTAAGTTTCCGAGGAGCTTTGGAAATCTCACATTCCGAACTGGCCATTTTCAAAAGGTGAGGTAAAGGGCAATCGTCTCTGAGCTAAATTACAAATCTACAGCAATTCACAGGAGGGTTAGTAGAGCGGATTAAGAAGAAAAACAAAATCAATCAGAAATCACAAAGCAAGTTAATATTGGGTGGCTACAAAACAGACAAATGACAACACATTAACATGCCATGTAGCCTACAATGATCATTAAAAGATTAGCCTACTTGGAAATTATTTGTATGTTGGCATATGATAGTTAAGATGAGTTATGACGGTTTGAATTAGCCTAATGTCTGAATGTGTCTGTTTTCAAATACAGTCTGCTGTAAATGTGTATACATATTTTCAGGCATTCATTCATCAAACTATAATGTTTTTTTTATGAGTGATACTAAACAAATGAAAACTATTATGATGATAAAGTATTTCTTAAATAACCAACTATTGCATGAGGCCTTTAATTGACAGCAGGCTTGATTAACCATTGATCATAATCAAAATCAAAATCAGTATACGAGCTTTATGACTTCAGATTGAAAACATGGACATAGGCAAAGCCCGCGAGTGATTACACCTCCCACCCCCCTTGCTCAAGGGCACATTAACAGATTTTTCACCCAGTCTGCTCGGGGATTCAAACCAGCGGCCTTTCGGTTACTGGCCCAATGCTCTTAACTGCTAGGCTACCCGCCATATTTGATTGTGTCTCAATATAATCAAGGTATGAAATTATTATTTTCCAATATAATCTCTTTCGGACTCAAGATGATTCACACCGACAAAAAAAACAGGTCCTACCCCTGCACTGTCTATGTGAACAGGTTGCCATGTTGGCAAGTGTAATGGCAGTTAGCCTGATGAACATAGCCTACATCAGGGGAGGCCGGTGGGAGGAGCTACAGTGGGGAGAACAAGTATTTGATAACCTGCAAAATCGGCAGTGTTTCCTACTTACAAAGCATGTAAAGGTCTGTATTTTTTGTCATAGGTACACTTCAACTGTGAGAGACGGAATCTAAAACAAAAATCCAGAAAATCATATTGTATGATTTTTAAGTAATTCATTTGCATGACATAAGTATTTGATCACCTACCAACCAGTAAGAATTTCGGCTCTCACAGACCTGTTAGTTTTTCTTTAAGAAGCCCACCTGTTCTCCACTCATTACCTGTATTAACTGCACCTGTTTGAACTCGTTACCTGTATAAAAGACACCTGTCCACACACTCAATCAAATAGACTCCAACCTCTCCAAAATGGCCAAGCCCAGAGAGCTGTGTAAGGACATCAGGGTTAAATTGTAGACCTGCACAAGGCTGGGATGGGCTACAGTACAATAGGCAAGCAGCTTGGTGAGAAGGCAACAACTGTTGGCGCAATTAGTAGAAAATGGAAGAAGTTCAAGATGACGGTCAATCTCCCTCGGTCTGGGGCTCCATGCAAGATCTCACCTCGTGGGGCATCAATGATCATGAGGAAGGTGAGGGATCAGCCCAGAACTACACGGCAGGACCTGGTCAATGACCTGAAGAGAGCTGGGACCACAGTCTCAAAGAAAACCATTAGTAACACACTACGCCGTCATGGATTAAAATCCTGCAGCGCACGCAAGGTCCCCCTGCTCAAGCCAGCGCATGTCCAGGGCCATCTGAAGTTTGCCAATGACCATCTGGATGATCCAGAGGAGGAATGGGAGAAGGTCATGTGGTCTGATGAGACAAAAATAGAGCTTTTTGGTCTAAACTCCACTCGCCGTGTTTGGAGGAAGAAGAAGGATGAGTACCCCCAAGAACACCATCCCAACCGTGAAGCATGGAGGTGGAAACATCATTCTTTGGGGATGCTTTTCTGCAAAGGGGACAGGACGGCTGCACCGTATTGAGGGGAGGATGGATGGGGCCATGTATCGTGAGATCTTGGCCAACAACCTTCCCTCAGTAAGAGCATTGAAGATGGGTCGTGGCTGGGTCTTCCAGCATGACAACGACCCGAAACACACAGCCAGGGCAACTAAGGAGTGGCTCCGTAAGAAGCAACTCAAGGTCCTGGAGTGGCCTAGCCAGTCTCCAGACCTGAACCCAATAGAAAATCTTTGGAGGGAGCTGAAAGTCCGTATTGCCCAGCGACAGCCCCGAAACCTGAAGGATCTGGAGAAGGTCTGTATGGAGGAGTGGGCCAAAATCCCTGCTGCAGTGTGTGCAAACCTGGTCAAGAACTACAGGAAACGTATGATCTCTGTAATTGCAAACACAGGTTTCTGTACCAAATATTAAGTTCTGCTTTTCTGATGTATCAAATACTTGTCATGCAATAAAATGCAAATTAATTACTTAATCATACAATGTGATTTTCTAGATTTTTGTTTTAGATTCCGTGTCTCACAGTTGAAGTGTACCTATGATAAAAAATGACAGACCTCTACATGCTTTAAGTAGGAAATACTGCCGATTTTGCAGGTTATCAAATACTTGTTCTCCCCACAGTATGAGGCTCGCTGGAATGGTATTCAAATTGCGTTAACCACGTTTGACTCGGTTTCATTTATTCCATTCCAGCCATGACAATGAGCCCGTCCTATTGCTCCTCCCACCAGCCTCCTTTGGCCTACATGTACATTCATTCTCGTTCAGTATGATAACATTGCTGTTTTATGTAGCCTAACACAAACGACAAGGGTAGAAGCAACACCTGATGTGAAGTTCCTAAAATAGCTTCAGTAGCAGCAAACGTATAAGCTTGACCTTTCATGCTCATGCAAGCCCGCTATAGCAGGCAAGTAACATATAACGTTAATCTGTTTCGTTTGTTTTTCACTCAAGACATTCAGAGGTTTGCAGAAATACAACAAAAATGCATGTTACAATAACACACTGTCAAACCTGAACGCTTTTGTCTGGCTTTGATTTCCAGGAGTTTCCTGCCGACATCTCCCAAGCTTGACATGTTGGTTAGTTCTCTGTGTTTACCAAGTGACAGTACGTTGCGACACTGCAGTAAACTAGGAAGCGCTGAAGGTGTGACGTCACACCACCCCTTTGAACGTGTCAAGAGTCTTTCTACCTCTTGTACCAATTATGTTCTTTAACTTTATACATACGACTAAATAAGGCTAGATTTTTCTTTTCTTCACAAGTGTCAAACCCCACTCATTTAGGCTTAAGGCGTTGCTTGCTGTCAATTCACCATCTGCCGTAAACCGAACACGCACTGCAGTATTCCAGTTTGTGTTTGAATTGAACTATGAGGATGTGGATATTGTTTATCAATATTTTTACATTTACTGTGTATTTTGCAGGGAAGTATTCAGCATCTGCTCTTCAAGATGTAACAACTGACTTGTTTGGGTCTGAAAATCATGGCACTGTGGCTGCTTTTGGTGATTTCAACTCGGATAAACAGACAGATATTTTCATCATCAGAGAACGTGAGTAGCTAACGTTAGCTAGCTGGCTTTTCAATAGGATACATTTCGCTAGTGAATAATATAGAAACTTTAGCTAGATACTAGATGAGGATATTTGAATTATTGACATTTGCTGTGCATGTGTTCCAAAGATGCTAGCTAATCTAGCTTAGCAATGAAAACAGTGATGACGTAGAAATCTATTTTCTCTGCTTTGAAAAGCTGTTTGGTGTTCAATGCATTACCTACATTACAAGACACAGTAGCCTAGTAACTAGATTGAAACAAAATCATAAAATGGGTCTAGATCTCTCACCAATGAATGTATTTCAGTGAATTAGTCACTGCATTGTTGATATGGTTTGTGACTGCTGTGGTGACTTTGAAATTGAGTATTGTGTGCATTGTTTTTTATTGCATATTTCATTGAACTTTCAGAATCTGAGTTGGTGATATTCTTGGCTGATCTGAAAGCCCCATACTTCAAGCCAAAAGTACATATCACTAAAAAGGATTTGCCTGTGTAAGTTTCTGATCTTATTCTCTCAATTGTACTAGTGCACACATCACTTCTCACCTTGAAGCATCAATAATTCCACATCGTCCAGTCAAACTCTGTGGGTTAGGGTAGATTGACACAAGATGATTTTAGCTGTCACTGAGAAAAGCCTTATGCTATTATTTACTGGCTTATGTCAACAGCTGGCACTCTGTAAACATCTTTCCTCTCTCAGCAATTGTATCATAACCAGTGTTGTTCCCGGAGACTACGATGGAGATTCTCAGATGGATGTGCTGCTTACAGTTCAGCTCAAGACCAAGGCCACCTCAGACACAATGGTTGTTGTATTCTGGGGAAACAACCAAACCCTGGGTAAATTGTTGCTTTATTAGGCCTAGATTCAGGCTTATGGAATACAAAGAAATAATGTACTCTAATAAAGTCAGAAAAATTACTTCTGTTCACTGTTATTAAATAGCTAACTGATTAACATCTCTTATCTGGTTTTGCAGATGAACAAGTTGACCTTAATAAGACATTTGTGGACCAACCTCTGATAATGGAGTAGGTTATGCATGGGAATTTTTTTTTTTTTTTTTTTTTACAAATCACCTGTAGGAGTTGTTTTCTATGATGAGTTTCCATGTAAGCAATATTGTTTTCCTAAACTTAGTCCTATGATCTTGCTCATGAGTTGGGAGTTTTGACGGTTTTATAAATGAAATTATCTTACGCAGCTTCAATGGGGACATGATTCCAGACATCTTTGGGGTTTCTGCTGATTTCTCCACTGAAGTCTGCTATCTTACTGGAAGGTAAGGTGGAGATTCGAAAAGTGACTCAATGCTTTGCAGTCCCCATAGACATTGTTTTATTTTACATTATTCTCCATGTCTTGACAAAACTCAATTGCAATTGAAATATTGTAGATGTATGTAGTGTTAAAAATAGTACCTTTGTTGTTCTGTGTTTTTTCAGAATGTCTGCTGAGCACATGAATCATGTTGTGTTGTGTTCTTTCCTCACAGGAACGCAGTGTGGCAGCCAGCTCTTAGTTCACCTGTCAAGATACGTATTCCTCATTCCAATGCTTTCATCGACATAAATAAGGATTTCACCGCCGGTGAGTAGACAAATATCCTAAATGGGTTATTGGAACCTTGCATTGCCAGACTCAGTAATCTGGTATTACAGACAGGCTGGATGGAAGCTAATTTGGAACCATACCTGATTAGATTGTTTTACATGGTGTGTGTAGTGCTGGTGTGCAATATATTTTCAATTTCTTCAGCAAGATTGGAGTCTATAGACTCACTTTCTACAATGAAACATATGGACAGTGGTGCATAGCAATCTAATGGCTGTGTGATCAGTCTCTTTAGCATTAGAGTCAAGAGTAGTGAGTTCATTCTGCGTAATTGGGCACTCTTCTAGATGCTTCTATAAATGGTCAAAATCAGCATTTCACATACTGTATACAAAGGCAGGGAATTTGAGTCTGTTCTTGGCAGCCCATCCTCTTCTCTTCATATCTTTTTGAATTGATATGATGTAGTAACTTGGTAAAGATTTCCCGTCAGTATTGGGATAAGTATGTGGGTTACCTTGTGGTATTCAACCCTTGGAGAGAATGTTGGCATACTAGGGCCGGTATCACAATATTATTTTCCATCGCAAAAATGAAAACATGAAGCAGACCAAACTCGAAGCACTCCAAACATTGTGTGCTATAGCTTGGAAGAAAAAAAATTACTCTGGATGACAACATAATGTTTGTTTCCAACATTAGGGCTGTTTTCCTAAAGAAGTTCAATCCGGTTTGTGTTTTCTTTCCTTGCCACGACACTAATGAGTATCGCGGTACTGGTATCGTCCCGGCCTGATGGCCTACTCCACAAGTTTCATGAGACAGCTGGGTAGATGATCTGTCAAGGCAATTATCCCTTTTTTTTCTATTGTGTGGTACAAACTTTCTCCTAAGAGTTTCTTACGCTCCAAACAATTGGATTAAAATATAATATAGTTCAACAATTTAAGTTGACTAAGAGAGAGAGGAATTCACATTTTCCTCACCACTGAATAAATTAATCGGCTTCTTCTTGTTTTACTGGATTTCTCTTTTTCCACAAAATTCCATCCGACAAACCTGTCACTTAGACTACTTTTCAATTTTTTTTCTCCCAGGAAGTCAAATCCCATATTAAGGAAGAGTCAGTACAATACCATCATGAGATATCGACTAATTTCATCCTTTCATGATTGCAATATCTGTATAAAATCTATGTGGTTATTATATCATGTTAATTTACAGCATATGTTATAAATGCTTCACGTAGGCCTACAATAGATCTTTAAAAACAGGTAGGCCAATGCCAAACACTTCGCAAACATATGGTAACCTAATCAATATTATGGAAATAGAAGTATGTATTTGTTTGATATTAATAGGTAACAATTAATACTTAACAAATAGTAAGACATTCTACTAATGCTGTGTTGTTTTTTTTAAAGGGAGGGTCTCCACTCTAGCTCCCTGCAGTTAATCTGGGCATATAATCACTAGAGACAGCTTGAGCTGACAATTGAGTTAAAGACTGCATTCCATAGACACGAGGAGTAGAGCAAACCCCTCATTGTTCCTAATCATCCTGGCATCTGGGAAACTAAGCCAGGTTGTTGTTTTGTGTGTTTTTTTAAATGTAATTAATTGAACCTTTATTTAACAAGGCAAGTCAATTAAGAACAAATTATTATTTACAATGACAGCCTACCGGGAAACAGTGGGTTAACTGCCTTGTTCAAGGGAAGAACGACAGAATTTTACCATGTCAGCCCAGGGATTCGATCCAGCAACCTTTCGGTTACTGGCCCAATGCTCTAACCACTCGGCTACCACTAACCACAAGATGAACCTGAGGCGACTTATGATTGTTAGAAGAAATGACAAAGTCTCTCTCACTTGATTAGAATATTCCACGACAAAACCAGAAATGATTCTGTATACATAAAAAAAAAAAAAAAAAAAAAACAACGATGCTTCTAACATGCAAAATGTGACACAGTGATTCAAAACAGGCCAAACATCTAAATATGCCTTTTAAAATCATCCAGTTCTGCAATGAGTCAATCCCTTTATGAAGTCCCACTCCAGTAACCTTGATGAGGCAAATCTATTTCCCTTACATTACACCAACAATCAACTTCTCTCGAACCGAAAAAATGATTCCTAATTGGATACTGCGGGGAGTGTTGCAAAGCCACGTTGCCTAGCGACAAGCCATATGATAGTATCGGTTCGGTGTCTTTGTGCATAATGACATTTATAATTATTTGGCAATTACCACCTTTTTCTAATGAGTTCTCGCATTCCGATTCCCCGGCATAGCAAAACCATTATCGAGATCTGAAACTGATACCGACTCCAGGGAACCTCCACACTGTAGTAAGATATAACAGAGCAAAATACAATTACATGTAAAAATCCCTCAAGGTTGTTATGTGATGCTAGAAGCTTATTAGAGCTCGTTGTCACGTTAAGCATCTTTTGCTCGTCTTATTGTGTCAGTGCTGACTCGGTGATCTTTGTAGCAGTAGAACCACTCAAGTGTGTCAGAATTAGCCATTTAGGAGCATTTTTACAGGGATACTTAACCATCTGTAGTAATCACAAGCTGCTCATCTTAATAAACGACCAGAACATAGATCAGATAGGGGATGAGGAGGAGTGAACAGAAAACACCAGAAGTGGAAGAGAGAGGTGAGACATGATACAGACTGGTCATGTGATATACTGTAGAGGGGGACAGCGGCTGCTCGGCAGTCCAATTTACAGCTTAAATGAGGCCTTGACATTGAACAGGAAGCAATTTCAGATCTCTTAAAAGGAGTCGTGGGTAGAGGGTCACTGGATGCACCTCGGCCGTGTATGTTTACAGCTTTAAACACAACTAAAATTGGAGTCGCAACACGGGGTTGACTCTCCTCTGATCATCCCCGAATAGGGCGCATGATAATACAATACCTCTCTGTGATGCTGCTGACCAGGCCACAAAGATAGCAAGTGGTGGTCCAAACCATGAGGTCAAATCAAATCAAATGTATTTATATAGCCCTTCGTACATCAGCTGATATCTCAAAGTGCTGTACAGAAACCCAGCCTAAAAACCCCAAACAGCAAGCAATGCAGGTGTAGAAGCACGGTGGCTAGGAAAAACTCCCTAGAAAGGCCAAAACCTAAGAAGAAACCTAGAGAGGAACCAGGCTATGTGGGGTGGCCAGTCCTCTTCTGGCTGTGCCAGGTGGAGATTATAACAGAACATGGCCAAGATGTTAACATTTTCATAAATGACCAGCATGGTCAAATAATAATAATCACAGGCAGAACAGTTGAAACTGGAGCAGCAGCATGGCCAGGTGGACTGGACAGCAAGGAGTCATCATGTCAGGTAGTCCTGAGGCATGGTCCTAGGGCTCAGGTCCTCCGAGAGAGAGAAAGAAAGAGAGAATTAGAGAGAGCAAATTCACACAGGACACCGGATAGGACAGGAGAAGTACTCCAGATATAACAAACTGACCCTAGCCCACCGACACAAACTACTGCAGCATAAATACTGGAGGCTGAGATAGGAGTGGTCAGGAGACACTGTGGCCCCATCCGATGACACCCCCGGACAGGGCCAAACAGGAAGGATATAACCCCACCCACTTTGCCAAAGCACAGACCCCACACCACTAGAGGAATATCTTCAAGCACCAACTTACCATCCTGAGACAAGGCCAAGTATAGCCCACAAAGAGGACTGCACACAGGTCTTTCCATCATTGTATGATTTTGTGTGTGCAAATGAACTCAAGCTTACAAACAATGTCAAATGTGATATAGCGAAGCACCTGAGTGAGTTGGGTGCGCAATTACGCAGGCACTTTCCCGAAACAGATGACACAAACAACTGGATTCGTTATCCCTTTCATGCCCTGCCTCCAGTCCACTTACCGATATCTGAACAAGAGAGCCTCATCAAAATTGCAATTCTGTGAATATTGAATTTAATCAGAAGCCACTGCCAGATTTCTGGATAGGCCTGCGCCCTGGAAAATTGAGCTGTTAAGACACTGATGCCTTTTGCAACCACATACCTATGAGAGAGTGGATTCTCTGCCCTCACTACCATGAAAACTAAATACAGGCACAGACTGTGTGGGAAATTATTTAAGACTGAGACTCTCTCCAACCCAACATTGCAGAGTTATGTGCATCCTTTCAAGCACACCCTTCTCATTAACCTGTGGTGATTTATTCAGAATTTTCGATGAACAAATATGGTCTTATATGTATGATGGTTAAATAATGAGCAAAATTATTTATTATTATTTGTGCCCTGGTCCTATAAGAGCTCTTTGTCAATTCCCACATGCCTGGTTGTGACAAACTCACACTCATTTTTATGTTGAATAAATTAACGGTAGTGTGTGTGTGTGTGTGTGGCAGGCTTACAATGATGGCAAAAAAAATTCAGTGGGCTTTGACCCTGGTGCTAGAGGGGGTACACAGCTGGAGGTTGAATGTTTGAAGGGGTACAGGACTATACAAAGTTTGGGAGCCACTGCTATGGGGTATTGGAAAACATGGGAACAACTTTGCACACTCTCTTGACCTCTAGTGCAGGCGACACAGTCATATCCCAGTCCCTCTCTCCCCATGCTTAGAGAGGCAGGCAGGTGAGGTGCAGTTGAAAGACACCGCTCTGATTCACCTAATTCTCTAATTCATTTCCTCCTGAAAAGCAGCATCCTCACTCCCACACTAAGCTCTTCACAGCTAAAACGCGGCTGCACCAGACACCCACTGCAGAAGACCATATAATTGTACATTTCTGTGCTGTTTTTAATCTGCAGCCATTTTCTCTACAGCGTTTCCACGGCGACAGGGCAGCCTCCTGGTTTGGGCGCGGCACTCTTGCCAGGCTCCTGCCAGCGTGACGTGTGCCCCGGGGCTCAGGTCTCTGCTTCTCTGTAGACCTAGGCAACAAACAACAACAAAAACTAGGACAGATGCTCTTGTCGACAGTCTCAAGATGAATATGAGAAACAGGCAGCGAGCAGTCATTCAAACGGACTGACTGGCTGAACCTGTCAGTTGTAACATTCCTGCTTGCATTTGACGAAGGTGGTCAACACCCACAGTGCCAATCCTTTACCCAGCACAGAAAGAAATCATAATCCAAACTGTAACATAGCCTGTCTGTGATGTAGCAAAGAAGTCTAACCTTTAAGATACTCTCTCCAGGTGGGCTGGCGTGTCCAAAGGAGTATGGCTTTCTAATCCCTGAGCAGCTTAAATATGAATGATTATGTGCTGGTTAAATTGTCCCAGCTCAGTACCCCAAAAAGATACCTGCCATAGGTCAGACACGGCAACTTTCTCTGTGATCGTCTTAACAATGAACCGTACATTCTAGTGTTCTACACTTGCAGTGTTCGGTACTCATTTGAATAAGTACAGAGTCGAAACGAGCACAGTGTGCTCGTGAGGGACCAGGCTTTGAGGTGCAATGTTTACGCTGAGTCTCTTCCCGGAAAGCTGTCAGAGTATCAGACGTACAATACATTTGTTTACATCAGTTTGTGTAGATAAATGAATGCATGAATAAATAAAGCATCTAATTTCTCACTGATGTACTGTATACAGTGTATCTGTGGCCTCTGGTTGTGCAGCTGTTTCCAATGCAATCCTCTTACGTGTAGTACTCTCCCCCTCCAGGCTTATAGTGGTGTATATTACCATAATACCAAACAGGGTTCATCCATATAGACCAAACACACAGCAGTATCTGCCTGAAGCTTAATTGTTTGAATAAATAGTTTTTATTGAAAGATCTACCGTATGCACTCACTCAACATGGAAAGATGTAACTGCTCTCTCTGTAAGTAAAATCTTTGTCAAACCCACACAGTAGTTCTGATTTTTAAGAACCTTGAGGGGCGTCTGGAGCAAAGCCATGTTCACTACAGGAATCAAATAGGTTTGCAAGTACACACACACACACACTCTCCGACATGGGCACAATAACATTGCTCACATAGGCCTAACTATGTACGTAGGCTATACTCCACTGCAAGGGTGGGCTTCCTAAGCTTGTTACAGGACTTCAGTGAGCAGTTAAACTCCTGTTTTTGCTCCCCAGAATCAAGTGGCAGAGAAATGGAATCCAGTGTATGAGGAGTTGGTGTAATCCCCCATAATGCACCTACGTTGTTCCCTTTAATGGTTTTATGAGATTATTTCTCCTCAGAATAGCATCTTTCCATTTTCTGGTGCCGTTGTGTCATGTTTGTGAATGAGGTGCTTTGGGTTGAAGGCACACTGTGTATATGGACAGGAATTGGCTTATGGAGGATTTATTTATGGGATTTCACTTTTTTCCTGCCCTGAATTTCACGCTCTTCTCCATGCTCTTTTTTTTGCTTCATGTCGGTCTTTTGGGTTTGTCCCTAACTCGTTTCATTTCAGTTACACAAACGAGGTGAAGGGGGAAAACATTGATACAATATGGTATTTTATTTTAGAGATTATTGCATGAAGAGTGTCGGCTCAGTCCAGCTCTCGTGCATTTTTCTCCGGCCTGTCTAGTTGTTGTTTTTTTTTCATTCCTTGAAAGCTACGTACAATATCGTACAAATACCAACAATATGTTGAGGTTTTTGTATCTCAATGCTGTCATTGCATCTTTTAATGTCATGCCTAAATCCTCCTTTGGGCTTTGGCAAGTTTTAAATTGGTAGTTTCACGGTCTGATCACCTCCTCCCTGCAGAAGACAGAGCCACATTTCATTCAAGCTGGCCAGACAGTCTGTATCTCTCCCTTCCCATCTTCTTTAATAGGACAATGGGCTGAGTGTTGGGTTTACTGTCCTTGAGAGAGAATATATACTGTAGCCGTGTAGTGTGGCGAGTAAACCTCTAACCACTGAGTGTCCATGTCCTGTCTGTCCTTGCTCAAGCAGTAGTCATTGGAGCATAAATGTCTGGCATTTTCAGCAGCACAGAAATGATTCTTTTGAATGATTCAAGTAAATGTCAATTTTTCATTTATTTAGATTTTCCTGGCTGCATATTTTCATCAGAATGGCTATTTGGCTATCATCGATTCGGCATGGCTAACGTTTCAACCATTGCCTACCTGATGTACAGCAGGTCTGAAATTCAATTATTATAATTTTTTTAAATAAAAAATGTTTACCGGCACCTGAGAAAATAACAGATTTGAGCACTCCACTGTGAGGTGAAGGTCTCTTTCTAGTCTCATAGAGATGTACCCTGGATCCTCATGTCACACAGGGATTGACTCTGGGATATTGGCCTAGTTGTTTTTACCTTGTGTTTAGCCTGTTTTTCTCCTGAATTCTATCTACGCCAGTACTGTTCCGCAAGGATTTTGTCGGTGCAGGGATTCAGTAGCTTGAAGCTACCATCCCTGCTTATCTCTGGAAGGCTCCCTATGTCTGGTGGTTGAGGTATCCATTTCACTGATGACTGACATGACATTTCCTTTATAATGTCAAAGGCTTCTTTCTCCCGTGCAACAGCAGAAACGTGGACTGGAGTAGGGAGGTACATTTTCATTTATTTTGATTTAACTAGGCAAGTCAGCGAAGAACACATTCTTATTTACAGTGACGGCCTACCCATCATTGTATAAGAACACAATGCATGAAAACGCAATTGACAAACCGATGAGAACGGAATGGCATATCTCAGTGCTCTGAATATTTAGCACCCGCACACAAGCACAATTATGGCTTAATTTTTCCCTCGTTATGGGCTGCCTAATTCAACCCATATTTCCCTTCTGAGTCCTCACTCGTACACAAATTGACATCCGGCCTCCAACCCCTGGGCAGATAAATGAGATCAAACTCACTTGGCCCTGCATGATCCCATCTCCTCTCCAGCCTGAGGGGTGAAGCGCTCGCCTCTCACCCCGCCCTCTCTGTTCCCCTCCGTCTGTCACTGAGCAGGGAATTGGAGTCACAGCTTGTTTGCTGAGTAACAGTCTAACAAATATGCTGCTCAGGGGCATTAAAGCCTATGGAGAGAGGAGAGGGTTGCTTTTAGGCTCCCCATCTCAGCTAATGGGAGCGGGCGCAGCAGTGATAACTGCAGACAGGTGGGGCTTGGGAGGTGTCTGGATTCATGGGACACTAATGCAGAGGGGGCAGAGGAATGTCTTGTTTGGTTTACAGCATTGCTGGCAGGAGGCTTTGGGCTTTAGGCATTAACCACGGGTTTAAAGCAGGCAGGGTTTAACTAGCTCTAAATGCAGTTGGCCTGTTGATGCAACTTTAACACTTGCATCATTCTGAAATGGGATGCTGTGATAATCTTGTAGATTGGTTATTACTGACTATGATGCACTTTGTTCTCATACCTTATGCACCATTCATGTAACTAACTATCTTTGTCAAGACAACCCATTAACTGTATTTTTTTCCCCGTTGGAAAACCAAAGAAAATATGTCACAACAAAGCCCTGGTTAATTTGACATCTTTTTGTTGGAAGACTGTCAGCAGTTTGATTCCTCCTCGTTAGGCCTAGCCTTGTTCTCTGTGTGAAGATGTTCTGTCTGGCATGGAGGAAACCTCTCAGGAGACTGCCTTCCTCTGACTCCAAGTACAACGCACCTCTATTTGAATAAATGAACAATGGTGGGAGAGAAAAGCCACCAAGACTGCTCATTAACTGCACTGCACCGCACCTTGCTGAACCGCCTGGCTTGTGTGAGAGTGGATGTCAACGCCAGCCAGCTGTAGCACATGCTAGAGACAGTAGGGATGGCTGAGCATCCCACATACAGTGTGAGCATTGTGAGAAACTTGAGGTTGAGCTGTGGATGCACTATAATTATCTTCAAATGTGCTCACCCCCATTTGTCATCAGCTGCTGCTGTTTGTTTTCCCTTCATTTTCTCCAAACAGAATCTCTCTCCAATTAACAGTCCTTAGTGTCTGACCCAGAGAAGTATATCGAGCTTTAATCATCATTGTCAGTAGGAGAATGGAAGGAGGAGATTTAATGTTTCATTTAGTTAGTCCCAAACTCATAATTTGGCCTGATGGCATGACTCTGCTGCTCCTCCCTGTTGACTCTATGATAACCTAGTAGGAGTGATTTCTAGCCTTTAGTGCTGGGCGATTCGTGTTTTTTGAGGTATGTTTGGTTTCCGATCGGTTATTGAAAAAATAATCACAGCTTTCAATTTCGGTTTAGATTTTGTATTTTTTGACACCAAATGCACTATGCATTGTGGGTTGAATGCTATGACAACACTAAATGAAACCGTTAATAAAAGTCCCGTGATGTTAGTGACTGCCCATTACTACTTATCACTTATTAACTATCATTAATTCACTTTACTTGAATAAAATATTTTATTTGATGACTTTATTTAATTCCAAGTCATCTCATCTCTATAGAGCTGCTCCCTATGCTGTCTGACAAATTCAAAAATGTTGTAGTTCTTCAAAGTAAGTAAGGCCATACTTTATGACTGCTGAATTGCAACTATCAATCATTTAGAACATATGTCATATGTTAACATAACTCATTCCAAGGAGGGCTTTGTGTCTGCGGGTTTTCGCTCAAACCTTGTACTTGATTGATGAATTTAAGGTCAATAATTAGTAAGGAACTCCCTTCATCTGGTTGTCTAGGTCTTAAAAAAACAAAACACCGCAGACATTCGGCTCTCCATGGAATGAGTTTGACACCCCTGACTTAGATAATGTATTTTCAGCCTCGCGAAGCAACTGCTTTCTATCCCTCTCGATCGCATGTCTCTCTTCTTTGTCTCCATGTCTGCTCCACACAGACCGGACAAGTTTTAAGCGGTCACGCAATTGATTTATGGTCATTGTACCACGTTTTCTGCGCTAAACTATGTCGAATATGGGCCTGTTGGCAACTCAACTCCCTACTACGTGCCACAGTTCAGTCTTGATCTGATTTATCTCTACAGAAACTGCACATCGAGCTCACATAATAGAAATATACATTTTAAAATGGAATTCAAATAATTGAACTGACCTAAGTCAATGTTTTGTTAAAACTGAGAGAAAAAATAACCCACATTTCGATTAATCGCTCAGCACTACTAGTCTTTAACTTTGAACAACTTTTTTCCCAACTCTGGATGTAACATTAATAGATTCAGAGAATTAGTTTGAGGAGAATTTTCTCTGCAATCAGACACTGCAATACCCTGAACTCTGGGGTAATTTACTATGAGGTTAATCTGGAATTCCATTGATTAGTATTTAGCAAGAAATATTCTCACACTACCTTACTCTTGCAGCTCTATCATGCCAAAGGCTGCAAACTGCAGTGGCAGACGGCCTGCGACTGACACCATAACCCAATAACAGCCACCTCGGCTCAGTGAGTCTATTTACGGGTTTGCTTCCGTCTTCCAGCTCAAGCCATTGAACTATCCTTACCTGTTATCCTCAATCCTTAGCTGAAGGTTCCCGTCTAGGATTTACCCAGCAATAATGAAATGATGTCAGGCAGAAAAGAAGTGTGAGAGAAAGGGAAATCGATGCAGGTGGTTGGGGAGTGAGAGAATACCCCGCTCTATTATACACTGTGTCAAAGCCCCGCTTCCACCTGGGTAGAGATCAGAACGGTGGCTCTGTTTGTTTACAAGGTAATGTGATGCAGGGATATTGTGGCGCTTCATCCCTGCTCCCTATAATATAATGGAATTGAGAGCTATAATACATTCTAAGTCAAACTGTCAGCGGATACATTTTTTTAACCTTTAACCTTTATTTAACTAGGCAAGTCAGTTGAAAGCAAATTATTATTTATAATGACGGCTTACCGGGGAACAGTGGGTGAACTGCCTTGTTCAGGGGCAGAACGACAGATGTTTAGCTTATCAGCTCGGAGATTCGATCCAGCAACCATTCGGTTACTGGCCCAACGCTCTAACCACTCGGCTACCTGCTGCCCCGATGCTTTAAATTGCTTTCAATCCCCCCAATCAAATCTGATTGAGAGGTTATGAATAACTCAAAGCATTCCTCTCCAATTACACACACAAGGCTAGTATTTTCTTTGAAAATAGGTCAAATTGAGGATCGATTTAGATAGAAGCTATATTCCTTCTAGATTGGATCTGGAGATTATTTTCCGCAGTCATCTGTATACCCAACATATAGAAGCCAACAACATTGATTTGCTTTGCTTTAGAATCTCCTTACTCACCTTCTCAAGACCGTCTACAGCCGACTCTTCTTCTCATGCTGTTTGCCTGCCGTAGTTGCTGAAATGTATCAGAGAAATTAACTCGTCGCTTTGTCGTCTCCTTCCTCCACTCAGAAAGATGGGCAACAGGGAAGGTCAGTATAGAGTGTTGGAGAAGAAGACTGAATTCTCCAGAGTTGCCTCCTTTTCCCTTGAGCCCCCTATTCCCTTTCTGTGGGACTCCCTGTCTCCCAAAATGTGTCCTGCTCCAAAGCAGAGCACAAGGAAGAGCATTCAAACCCATCGTATTGCCTGGTATTCCCAGCACTGAGATTATGGATGTGGGGATGGAACTCCACACAGTGCTCTCGATTAAACACTCTCATTAGGCTTAACTGAATATTGCTAACAAAACTGCGGGATAATGTTTCCACTTCTCAAACAAGAGGTCCCCTCCCTTTGCTTTTTTATGTTTGTCATTGTAATCCGTATTAGATAGATAATATGTGTGTAACACAGCAAGCCAGATGGATAAATGTGTTTTTTTTGAAAATGTGTGTTATGTAACTATGTTTGGGATCATGCTTTGCGCCTTTCTCCAAAGTCGCTTGCATAGTCATTTCATGATTAATTGTCAATTCCATGGACACTATTCAATCAAGTAATTCCCATACCATGTCATGTTTAGCTGCTGCATAGCCATGTCTATGTAGACCTGTATGTGTGAAGTCTGTCAGGGCATGAATAGAATAATATTTTCTTTAATAGCTCTCTTTGGATTTACTTTTTATGGCAGGTTTCCCCTAAAGGTGTAATCTAAAATGTGCTCGTTAATATATTAATCCTGGAGTTCTTTGAAATATGCATGCCATAATGGAGAGGTAGCATGCCAAGCAGGCCTTGAAAAACAAACAACCAACCACAGAGAAGAGGACTGAGGCTTTCACTGTGCAATTAAGGAGGCAGTAAGACTGAAAGGACACTTGATTTGAGCTGATTGAATGGGCTACATCAGGCTCCATGAAAAGGAGCGGTAAACTGATACCCACTCTCTGGATCTGTAATGGCGGGCTCAAATCGACAATGCTTATCCTGCAAGTAACAATTAGCCTACCTCATCTGTGAACATATTTATGGTCTTGTGTGTTTTCTTAGATTATTCTATTCTTACGAGGAGAATATTAACTGAAACAAACATAATCACCCCTAATCCAAGAGAGGAGGTGGGAGAAACAATCAACTGATTAAGGATGAACACTTTGCAATTAAGATGTTAGAAATCACTGTTGGGATTTGCTGCTTCGTAGGTTTTCATCCGCAGATGCACCTGATTTTTTTACTCCAATGCCACAGCTTGGAAGTCTTGGTGTAATAAAACAATATATTCTCTATTTTAAAGCTGCAATATGTAACTTATTCCAATTTTAGCAACTAGGAAATGGCGGAGCGATTTCTGCATAGGGCACCTTTTTAATAATTAAGACTTTCTTTAATTAGCTTTGTGGTTGCAATCCTGCAACTAGACTGTGACATGACATATCACTTAGAGCCCAGAGCCTTTACGCATACCTGAATTATGCATTCATTGGAGTCACGGGTTGAATATGCACAAGTCTGTTTCGAAGTCTATCCAATTGCCTGTACTGTGTATATCAACCTGCAAGTTTCTGCACCTTTTGTAATTTGTTTTGTATTTAAAGTCATGATGAATGGCTTTCCCAAATTAATTATTGTCGGGAACTCTGGCCCTAGGCAACAGCAGTGACTAGGGTCTGGGATGAATGACGGACTCTCTTGGTAACTTTGAAAAGGAAAAAAAATGTCATTCAGGGGCGGAGCCTCAGACAGACAACTCTCCCAACAAATCACGAGTCGTGCTGGAACGTTGCGATCCGATACCAAAGTTTGCCGTTATAAAGCAGTGATTTTAGTGAATGTAGTTGATGCAAACTAGCCACTTGTGAAAGCTTGTGTAAGCCGGAACATTGATACGTTGAGGGGGGCAACCTGTCTGTCTATGGAGAAGTCTAATGAATAGGTAATAGGACTATTATTCATACATGGCATGAGAAAGGTGAAGACAAGCCACATAGTTCACTCTCATTATCACTGTGTAGAGGAGGAGAGTAATTACTGCCGTCTTCACAGACTTTGAATTAACCCAAGCTTTCACAACTGTCATAACACAGTCACTTCGATTATAAATACATTGGATCATTTCACCATGACATTTTTATGTTCATCAGTACTTTTCCATGCGTAATGTAATTGATCAAATCATGTCATGATATTAGTATAATACAGGAAGTCACAATTTATAGTCCAATATTAACAAGTGGGGAAGGGGGGGGATTGGAGGGCAAGTATTTTCAATTTTGCAATATTTAGCAATAATTGTAAGAGTCTGATAGCAGCAGTTGTGATGTATGGGTGTGCTAAGATGGGGAGAATCAGAGCAGGTGGGCAGACCAGTTCAAGTGTTCAGCAGTCTGATGGCTTGTTGATACCAACAGGCTCAGAGACAGTTTCTATCAGACCTCATGTTCCGACACCATCTTCCCGACAGCTCGTGGCTGGGGGGTGTGTGTGTGGGGGGTTTTTGATCATGCCGCGGGCCTTCCCTCTGCCACTGTTTCTAGTAGATGTACTGGATGGGTGGGAGCACATCCCATTTATATTGTGTTATATTGACTACTATTGGGTTTTCCTGATATCTCTCTTGCTCAAGTAGCGGTGCCATTTGTAAAAATAAATAAATAAATAAAAATGTGTTATACACGTAGAACTGTGTAAAACCAAGTGACGGAAGAAGTTTATACAGCCGTTTTAATTTTACTGGGCAGAGGTCTTTATAGAGCCACTGAAGTATGTCGTTACTGTGAACCAGGGAGAGGAGGAGGATGACGAGGAGAGGAGGAGTGTCCCGTGGGAGGCTGTAAGTGTTTACAGGATTTCTCAGTGATGTGGAGAGCTCCCCTGCCTCGTCCATGCCCCCTCTAATCAGACAGGCAGATACCCACCGCTAGCTGGGGAGAGCTTCCTTACAGCCTGATTTAATGAACCTGTTTACTCCTCATCAGCAGACTGCAGGAGGCTACACACTCCACACGGGCCACACGTCTGAAGATCACAGAGGGAGTGCGAGAGAGAGAGAGACTCATGGAAAGGGAGAATGCAGCTAAACTCTGCGGTTCCCTCAGCAACACACTGTGAAATGTATAGTAGTGCCTGTCTCCAAAGGTCTCTATCTATCTGTATGGATAACCTCTCCACCCCACTCCCCTCTGAATCTGCTACCCACAGTGGGACTATTGATCAAAGCAGCCTCTCTGTGGATGAGATTATCGCTCCCTTCCGTGAAAAGGGCATCTGCCTGCATGATGGCCGATTTTTAAAGGCCCATGTGGTGTGTGGAGTTTTCTTTGTGTGCCTTCCATTTTGCCACACTTAGGCTTATCACGGTTCGATGTTGGATTTCCATGGGCGGTATGAAGCAGACACTGCACGAGTGGAATAGGAATGTTGACTTAAGAGAAAAGGGCAGCACTCTACTCCAAAAACCTGTTTAATATCTCTATGGAATTGGAAGACACCATCCGAATTATCATGCTGTCTTTTACAGTGCCCCGAACATAAGTGCTTTTCACTTATTATGACAAGCATATTTCTATAGGGAGAAGACGCATTTTTTTTCCTGCCACCCTGGTAATGTTAGAAGACACGTTAAGAGGTTTAATTTAGTATTCTGTCTTGCATGCGATGTCTCACAATAGATTCATTAATAACTGGAGAGATAGGGATCCCGGCTAAGTTATTCCATCCTTTTTCCTTCCTTCTTAGTGTTGTTGCTGAGTTCCCCCAGCCCTAAGCTAAACAGGGAGCCCACGTGCTCATCACGACCATTTGTTCATGTACAATTAGCTTTTCTGCAGACTGGAGGTTGCTTCTAAAAGTGTAAAGTCATTTAGAATTAAATTGAGAGAAAAAAAAACTGAATAATTTCTGCGGAGCGGAAGTGAAAAGAAAAAGCACTGAAATATGTAAACTACCTGTCAAAAGTTTGGACACACCAACTCATTCAAGGGTTTTTCTTTATTTTTACTATTTTCTACATTGTAGAATTATAGTGAAGACATAAAAACTATGAAATAACACATATGGAATCATGTAGTAAACAAAAAGTGTTAAACTTATCTAAATATATTTTAGATATATTAGATTCTTCAAAGTAGCCATCCTTTGCCTTGACAGCTTTGCACACTCTTGGCATTTTCTCAACCAGCTTCACCTGGAATGCTTTTCCAACATTCTTGAAGGTTTTCCCACATATGCTGAGCACTTGTTGACAGCTTTTCCTTCACTCTGGGGTCCAACTCATCCCAAACCATCTCAATTGGGTTGAGGTCAGGTGATTGTGGAGGCCAGGTCATCTGATGCAGCACTCCATCACTCTCCTTAATCAAATAGCCCTTACACAGCCTGGAGGTGTGTTGGGTCAAACCTAAAATCTCAAACTTGGACTCATCAAACCAAAGGACAGATTTCCACCGGTCTAATGTCCATTGCTTGTGTTTCTTGTCCCAAGCAAGTCTCTTCTTATTGGTTTCCTTTAGTAGTGGTTTCTTTGCAGCAATTCGACCATGAAGGCCTAATTCACACAGTCTCCTCTGAACAGCTAATGTTGAGATGTATCTGTTACTTGAACTCTATGAAGCATTTATTTGGGCTGCAATTTGAGGCTGGTAACTCTAATAAACGTATTCTCTGCAGCAGAGGTAACCCTGGGTCTTATGAGAACTAGTTTCATCGTAGAGCTAGATGATTTTTGCGACTGCACTTGAAGAAACGTTCAAAGTTCTTAATGTTACTCATTGACTGACCTTCATGTCTTAAAGTAATGATTGACTGTCGTTTCTCTACGCATATTTGAGCTGTTCTTGCCATAATATGGACTTGTTCTTGGTCTTTTACCAAATAGGGCTATCTTCTGTATACCACCCCTACCGTGTAACAACACAACCGATTGGCTCAAACGCATTAAGAAGGAAAGAAATTCTACAAATGTACTATTAACGAGGCACACCTGTTAATTGAAATGCATTCCAGGTGACTACTTCATGAATCTGGTTGAGGGCATACCAAATGTACAAAGCTGTAATCAAATCTATATTTATATTTGCTTCACACTTCAGTATGTGTTATTTCATAGTTTTGATATCTTCACTAGTATTCTACAATGTAAAAAAATACAGAAAAACCCTTGAATGAGTAGGTGTGTCCAAACTTTTTGACTGATACTGAAAAGAAAAGTGTTCATCTGTTTTTACTATTCGCCATCTTTTCTCTCTCTCTGGACATAGGGCCTACCAGTGTCACACTGTGAACTGACGTGTGATTGGACAGTACAATGCAGGAGATGTGATGAATATGATGAACAAACCTACTAATTCAGTGGCCTTGTGGTTAGTTTGTGTCCACCCTGAGATTGGAAGTTTGGGAGTTAGATCCCCAGCTGAGTCATACCACATACTGTAAAAATGGCACCCGATCCATCTCTGCTTGGCACTCAGCATTAATGCGATATATTTGAGGTATGGCCCTGCGATAGACTAGCATCCTGTCCAGGGGGTGTACTTGCACATCAAGCTGACTCACTCTACAGAAACAGGAGATAGGCTCCTGCTTCCATCAGCCGTTCCGGCTCCACAAGCAAAATCAACCTAACTTTTTTTTTTACTGCATAGTCAAGGGTTGCTATAGCTTCTGTTTCTATACTGTTGGCTTCTGTTCTCTATTTTACACCTCTGCGAAAGTCACTGTAGGCCTCAGACGGTTCCATTTGTCTCTGGTTTTCTTTGGTTCTACCATAGGAATGGCTCCCAGTGAATAATAACATACTTTCTCTCATATTTTCAGATTTGTTCCTCACAACCCAAGTTGGCAATGGTCTGGGCTTCGAGACGTGGATTAATAAGGTACGACACAATCACATTTCTCTTTTATGTTGACTCGGTGTACAATGACAATCTACAGTCAGTGAAAACATGGGTAGAGTTTAGTTGGGGCAGCAGGAAGCCTAGTGGTTAAGAGCATTGGGCCAGTAACCAAAAGGTCGCTGGTTCGAATCCCGAAGCAGACGAGGTGAAAAATCTGCCGACGTGCCCTTGAGCAAGGCACATAATCCAAATTGCTGCTGTAAATTGCTTGGATATTGCTTGGATATGAGCGTCTGCTAAATGACAAACATGTAAATGTAGTTGTTTCTCTCACAGCAGTCATTTCAGAGAGACATTATTTTTGGTAGATTTTATTCAGCGCTTCCACTGATGTGGTAGTTTGCATTCTGCAAGTGCATTGGTACAGTCAGTTCAGGTTTTTTAGGGTATTTAAAATTCAGGATGCAGAGGCTCACGAAGCACAGGCAGGGCACCCGCCTTTTGTGAAGAAGAAGAAGAAGAAGAAGAAGAGAGGAGGAGGGAAGGGTTGAGGTTGCAGGGATATGGAAAATGTGACTGAGGGAGGGATAGGAAGGAGGGCAAAATGGATGAAAACGGTGGAATAGGGGAGGAAGAGTTTCTTTGGTGCAGTATTGTAGATGGACCCTGTTCACCTCCTGCTGAGTTTGACCTCTCCAGTGCTGCAACTGGTCTGTCTTTGAGCTGGAGGGAACCTTTCTGACAGTGCTTTAATAATCTATTTTTATGGAGGTAATCTCCCCTTTGTTCCCCGGGCCGTGCTGCTTTACCTCAGCCTGTAGGGACACTGCACAGTGCATCAGCCAAAGACAGACAGTCCAGCAGGGGATAATTGGGTTGGGTGATTAAAAGCAGAGGTGTGTTCACCAAATCCTTCATCCAGCCGGTTTACCCGTTCCTGTTGGTGTTCTTTTTGTTTCTAGAACGTATTTTGGGAGGACGAGGGGTTTGGTTTTGGGGTTGATGGTGGAATGCACCAGTGATTGGTGGCAACAGAGTTATTGAAGTGTGTCCATGATTTAATTCACAGACGCAACACACGCGCGCACACACACACACACACACACCCTGTGACAGACACACACCAGAGACTCATTTCCTGGTTTCCTCTGTGTAAGACCCCAGTGATTCCTGGCTGCTGCCTTTACTGGGCTGTCTTTCGTTTAACAGCTGCAGGTAACAGGCCAGTGCTTTCACCCATTTCAACACTTCATTTTAATGACTTTCTTTCCGAAGACTCCCCGGGCATCCTTCTGCTCTTCTCTCTGATTACGCAAGAACAGCCTTTTGTTTGTGGAGAATGGAAAGGCAGAGGGGATGCTTTTCATTGGCTAATACCAAGCCATGGGCAACCCCTTTACTTTAATACCTGATATGATCTGTCAATTCACCAGCTGAAGGAGCCGTTCCTGCTAAACAATCATGCAGGGAATGCATTAGCTGTTTGATAGGTTTTCTCAGTAGTCGCAGTAAAGTGGATTCGAAAAGCACGTCGTTGCATGAGAGACGCCAAATGCACGGTGTGTAAACGTGAACCTGCTGCCGTAGTCTGCGGATCTTCACACTTCAATCAGCGCTCCTCACTCAATCAGAAAGGCGACACGACAGATTTAATCAGGAACGGCTTCCGTGCCTCAAATGCTCAATCAGTAGGCCACCACCAGTCAATCACAAAGACTTAGATCTCCCCTACTATACTCTAGAGATGGTTAACACCGACTGCATCATACGTTTTTTTTTTTTTTTGGGGGGGGGGGGGGGGGGGGTTGTTGGTATTTTACTCCCTTTTTCTCCCCAATTACGATCTTGTCTCATCGCTGCAACTCCCCAACGGGCTCGGGAAGTGAAGGTCGAGTCACCCTTCCTCCGAAACATGACCTGCCAAACCCAGAAGCCTACCGCACCAATGTGTCGGAGGAAACACCGTTCAACTGACAACTGAGGTCAGCCTGCAGATGCCCGGCCCGCCACAAGGAGTCGCTAGAGCGTGATGAGCCAAGTAAAGCCCCTCCGGCCAAACCCTCCCCTAACCTGGACGATGCCAGGCCATTTGTGTCCCTATGGGACTCCCGATCACGGCCGGTTGCGACACAGCCCGGCAACAAACCCAGGTCTGTAGTGACGCCTCTAGCACTGCGATGCAGTGCCTTAGACCACTGCGCCACTCGGGGTACCCCCACAACTCAATCTTCTTGTTTTTAAAGCACGCCCGCAATCCACGAGTTAGTCACACACACACACACACACATACGCACATGGACACACTCAATCAAAACGCACTCATTCGGAGCATCTCCGTGTGTTACGAACCGATTTAACCATCCAGGTGTCTGTTCTCCAAACACACCATCATCGGTGCTCCATGAGTCAACCCCAGACTCAATCAGATGATCACCGTGTAACATAACACAGACCCAAATCAGCAGAGCCACACTGTGGAGCGGTGCGTCCTGCCATGCCGTGGCTGCTCGGTAGGTAGGTAGGTACTGAGAGAGAGAGATGCGTGATGGATGGGCAGGCGGGAGACACTCACATGCTCGCTCAGTCTGAAAAGCTGCCTACTTTTTGTCTGAATGCCAGGTAATAAATAAGCACAAGCAGAAAGGAAGAATCGTGAAAAAAAAATTGATGTTTTTTTGTTTTTACCCTCTTCTCTCTGAAAATATTCCCAGATGCCATAAATCAGTAATGGGTTGCTCGGTAGGACTCCTCTTTCCTACCGGGCCGGGTTCTCATCTGCTGCTCCAAAAGGGAGAAGGAGATAAGGAGAGCGGAAGAGTTTTACAGCCCCCCCCCCCCCCCAATATCTCCCCCTTTTCTGTTTTTGTACCAAATACACGATTCATTATGCCACATCGTGTAGAGTCACGGAGCAGGGAGGGAAGTCCTGCTGCGTTCACGTTATGGTATCAAAACTAAAGCAACTCCTGTTTGAGAAAAAGTATTTGACGTTATCTTTTCGGGACCTCACATTCTAAGGGGCCATATGTTTGGTTTGCAAGAAGCCGGCAGAACCTACGACTGTGCCGTGTGTATCCCAGCCTGCTAGTGTGTGTCTATATATGTAGCTCGCTGCATGCTTTTTTGGGTGCAGCGTGTTCCCTCTGGCTGGAGTGTAAAGGCCAGAGGGTCTTCGACATGGTAACAGGAGTGTTCCTGCTCTCCCTTGTGTCAGGGTCCGCTGAGAGCTCTGTGTTAATGAATGCCACTACGTGGGTCACTGGACACCAGTCCCCCAAGAGCCCAGAGTCTAGAGAGGACACACACACGCTGATACTCCTGCCATATTCATATACAGTAAAGAGAAACCTTTTGTATAGAGAGACTATTCCAGCTTGAATCTCAAAGCACAGCTATGTTATTTGCTTTGCTACTGTTCCACTGTCACCCCTGTGTCGACTCAAGTCCCATCACCCACTCTGCCTGCTCACACAATTAAAGCAGCCTCTTACTAATGGATGGTCAAAGTACCATGTCATTTGTCCTTTCACTCTGTCCATCATTCAGTTTTTAAATGTACAGTAGCCAACTATCTACGTTTTAATTTGAACGTTCCTTTTTTTTCAGGATGGGAATTTCACCAAAACCCAGCCCGGAAGTATACCAGAAAATGTCAAGAAAGTTGGCCAGTCTTCTTTTGTCGACTTTAGTGAGTTCTCTTTCCGTGTTTTCTCATTCGGTCTTTTAAACTCCCAGTTCCATCGTTGCTCTTTCGCAGTATCAGGAATTGTTGGTGTCTGTCTTCAAAGGCCCCTAAACGTAACTGTCTGTGCTCTTTCGGGATGACATTTTCAAACAGCTCTGATCTAATAGGATTTCCCAGACAGAGAGAGCACAGGGTTTCCCAACATCCTATCTTGTTAGAATGTCTCAGCTTTACTCATTGTTCAGAAGTTTGTTGGCTTTGGCGTTGAAGTAAAAATTCAGTCCCAGTAGATGAGTTGTAATCTTAAAGTTGAAGTAGGTCCACAATCAGATTGGATTTCTAGATGGGCCACAGGGTTCTAATCATTTCCATATCATGAAGCATCCTATCCACTCTAAGTAAACTATTTGTTACATTTTGACTGGATGAAACACACAAACAAACAAATACATACAGTGCCTTGCGAAAGTATTCGGCCCCCTTGAACTTTGCGACCTTTTGCCACATTTCAGGCTTCAAACATAAAGATATAAAACTGTATTTTTTTGTGAAGAATCAACAACAAGTGGGACACAATCATGTAGTGGAACGACATTTATTGGATATTTCAAACTTTTAACAAATACAAAACTGAAAAATTGGGCGTGCAAAATTATTCATCCCCCTTAAGTTAATACTTTGTAGCGCCACCTTTTGCTGTGATAACAGCTGTAAGTCGCTTGGGGTATGTCTCTATCAGTTTTGCACATCGAGAGACTGACATTTTTTCCCATTCCTCCTTGCAAAACAGCTCGAGCTCAGTGAGGTTGGATAGAGAGCATTTGTGAACAGCAGTTTTCAGTTCTTTCCACAGATTCTCGATTGGATTCAGGTCTGGACTTTGACTTGGCCATTCTAACACCTGGATATGTTCTATTTTTGAACCATTCCATTGTAGATTTTGCTTTATGTTTTGGATCATTGTCTTGTTGGAAGACAAATCTCCGTCCCAGTCTCAGGTCTTTTGCAGACTCCATCAGGTTTTCTTCCAGAATGGTCCTGTATTTGGCTCCATCCATCTTCCCATCAATTTTAACCATCTTCCCTGTCCCAGCTGAAGAAAAGCAGGCCCAAACCATGATGCTGCCACCACCATGTTTGACAGTGGGGATGGTGTGTTCAGGGTGATGGGCTGTGTTGCTTTTACGCCAAACATAACGTTTTGCATTGTTGCCAAAAAGTTCAATTTTGGTTTCATCTGACCAGAGCACCTTCTTCCACATGTTTGGTGTGTCTCCCAGGTGGCTTGTGGCAAACTTTAAACAACACTTTTTATGGATATCTTTAAGAAATGGCTTTCTTCTTGCCACTCTTCCATAAAGGCCAGATTTGTGTAATATACGACTGCCTCTTGGCTGCATCTCTGATCAGTCTTCTCCTTGTATGAGCTGAAAGTTTAGAGGGACGGCCAGGTCTTGGTAGATTTGCAGTGGTCTGATACTCCTTCCATTTCAATATTATCGCTTGCACAGTGCTCCTTGGGAAATCTTTTTGTATCCAAATCCGGCTTTAAACTTCTTCACAACAGTATCTCGGACCTGCCTGGTGTGTTCCTTGTTCTTCATGATGCTCTCTGCGCTTTTAACGGACCTCTGAGACTGTCACAGTGCAGGTGCATTTATACGGAGACTTGATTACACACAGGTGGATTGTATTTATCATCATTAGTCATTTAGGTCAACATTGGATCATTCAGAGATCCTCACTGAACTTCTGGAGAGAGTTTGCTGCACTGAAAGTAAAGGGGCTGAATAATTTTGCACGCCCAATTTTTCAGTTTTTGTTTTGTTAAAAAAGTATGAAATATCCAATAAATGTCGTTCCACTTCATGATTGTGTCCCACTAGTTGTTGATTCTTCACAAAAAAATACAGTTTTATATCTTTATGTTTGAAGCCTGAAATGTGGCAAAAGGTCGCAAAGTTCAAGGGGGCCGAATACTTTCGCAAGGCACTGTACATACATACATACATACATACACATCATTGCCAAGATCAATATTTTAACAGTCAGAAGTGTCATAAAATATTTAGAGTACAAATTTCCTCATCCCAAAAATGCAAATGTTTCTTGAGCCCAGGGAAATACCAAGGGAAATTACCCATGTGGTTTTCTGTGTCTATTTAATTCTTTATTTCTGACGGACTTGGCCTTTTTGTTCAAATGTCAAGCTTATCTGAGCAAACTTTTTCTTCTTTAATCATCTTTTCACTTTATCACTATGGAAATGTCACTTCAAGCTGTTACCATGGTTAGGGAAGGTTAAGAGGAGGATGCTCAAAGACTTTCCTTAAAGATTCAGAGGGATATATCTTGTCAACGCTGTTACACTTTCAGGCTCTGGAGGTTAATCAGGACCGACGGGAATCGGAGGAACGCATCAATGCTTTTGCCCCCGTTTGTTTATGTGACGCGTCACTGTTTTGATCAGCTGTGCACATGTGTAGGTGATGCCGTTTAAATGGAAAAAGGATGACGAATGAATGAAGACGGACTGACCATTCATAGTATGAAACTCAATGAGTGTTGAATGTTGGCTGTTGTTGGAGCTCCCAATTACTCCGCGTTGCCCTCTCGTTGCCTTCTATTAACCCCTCGGAATTCATATTTTCCATATTTTTCTGCGCTTGCTTTCTCTTGGCCCTTGTCACTGCATCATGCCAGGCAGGCAGGAGAACCGGGGCATAAGCCAGCACACGCCTGTAACACCTGCAACGGGTTTAAAGAGCTTAATTGCACTGATCTTCAAAGCACGTTATCCTTGATTTCACTTTTGTTCCCGGAGTCGACAGAGCTTTTGGTGCCGATTTTTGAATATCAGCATCTAATTATAAGACAAATATTGGATTCAGAGCACCTGTTCTGGGGGGTTGTATGACCTCCGGGAGAGGAATGAACGAGAAGGAGACTGGGCGCTTCAAAGACTCAAATGATTTCAATGTGCGAGAAATAAAAAGGAAAAAGCAGCACAGAAAAGCTGGATGTGTGCAGATAGAACACAGACAGGGGGAGATGGAGCTGGGAGAGGGTGGAATAGGGAGATGGAGCTGGGAGAGGGCGGAATAGGGAGATGGAGCTGGGAGAGGGGGGAATAGGGAGATGGAGCTGGGAGAGGGGGGAATAGGGAGATGGAGCTGGGAGAGGGGGGAATAGGGAGATGGAGCTGGGAGAGGGGGGAATAGGGAGATGGAGCTGGGAGAGGGGGGAATAGGGAGATGGATCTGGGAGAGGGGGGAATAGGGAGATGGAGCTGGGAGAGGGAGTAATAGGAAGCTGGGAGAGGGAGGAATGGAGCTGGGAGAGGGAGGAATAGGGAGATGGAGCTGGGAGAGGGGGGGAATAGGGAGATGGAGCTGGGAGAGGGGGGAATAGGGAGATGGAGCTGGGAGAGGGAGTAATAGGGAGGAATGGAGCTGGGAGAGGGAGGAATAGGGAGGAATGGAGCTGGGAGAGGGAGGAATAGGGAGGAATGGAGCTGGGAGAGGGAGGAATAGGGAGGAATGGAGCTGGGAGAGGGAGGAATAGGGAGGAATGGAGCTGGGAGAGGGAGGAATAGGGAGGAATGGAGCTGGGAGAGGGAGGAATAGGGAGGAATGGAGCTGGGAGAGGGAGGAATAGGGAGGAATGGAGCTGGGAGAGGGAGGAATAGGGAGGAATGGAGCTGGGAGAGGGAGGAATAGGGAGGAATGGAGCTGGGAGAGGGAGGAATAGGGAGGAATGGAGCTGGGAGAGGGAGGAATAGGGAGGAATGGAGCTGGGAGAGGGAAGAATAGGGAGATGGAGCTGGGAGAGGGAGGAATAGAGATGGAGTTGGGAGGAAGAGGGAGATGGAGCTGGGAGAGGGAGGAAAAGGGAGATGGATCTGGGAGAGGGGGGGATAGGGAGATGGAGCTGGGAGAGGGGGGAATAGGGAGATGGAGCTGGGAGAGAGGGGAATAGGGAGATGGAGCTGGGAGAGGGAGGAATAGGGAGATGGAGCTGGGAGAGGGAGGAATAGAGAGATGGAGCTGGAAGAGGGAGGAATAGAGAGAGGCAGATGAAGCTGAGAGAGAGGGAGATAGGAAAACGAAGAGCGTGACGCGTCTGCTTGATATCGGAGTGGGAGTTATTCTGATCACACTCCAAGCTTTCAATTTCCACATACACCTCAGTGATAGATGGCGGATACAGGAGAGACCTTCCTCCTAAACCTCTTCTCCAACACACACCATCTCTATCGCCTTACTCACTACATCAACAATTCATCCATAAAATTAATCTAGACGCTTTCAAATGGTGATAATGTAATGATGGGCTGTTTCCATTTTACATTCATTGTGTGATTTTCAGTGTTACCAACTAAGGTTAGCCTTTCTTCCAAAGACTCTTTAGTCAGGCGTGTCAAACTCATTCCATGGAGGGCCTGCAGGTTTTAGTTGTTTTTTTCTCCTTTCAGTTAACTTCTTGCGTCGAGCAATCCCGTATCCGGGAGCGTAATCATAGCCTCGAGCTCATTAGCATAACGCAACGTTAACTATTCATGAAAATCGCAAATGAAAGAAATATATTGGCTCACAAGCTTAGGCTTTTGTTAACAACACTGTCATCTCAGATTTTCAAAATATGCTTTTCAACCATAGCTATACTAGCATTTGTGTGAGAGTATTGATAGCTAGCATAGCATTAAGCCTAGCATTCAGCAGGCAACATTTTCACAAAAACAAGAAAAGCATTCAAATAAAATAATTTACCTTTGAAGAACTTCGGATGTTTTCAATGAGGAGACTCTCAGTTAGATAGCAAATGTTCAGTTTTTCCAAAAATATTATTTGTGTAGGAGAAATCGCACCGTTTTGTTCATCACGTTTGGCTAAGAAAAAAAAAACGAAAATTCAGTCATTACAACAAACTTTTTTTCCAAATTAACTCCATAATATCGACAAACATGGCAAACGTTGTTTAGAATCAATCCTCAAGGTGTTTTTCACATATCTATTTGATGATAAGTCATTCGTGGCAGTTGGGTTTCTCCTCTGAAGCAAATGGAAAAATGCACGCAGCTGGAGATTACACAATAATTGCAACGGAGGATACCAGGCGAGCACCTGGTAAATGTAGTCTCTTATGGTCAATCTTCCAATGATATGCCTACAAATACGTCAAAATGCTGCAGACACCTTGGGGAAATGACAGAAAGTGTAGACTCATTCCTTGCGCATTCACAGCCATATAAGGAGACATTGGAACACAGCGCCTTCAAAATCTGGGGCATTTCCTGTTTGAAATTTCATCTTGGTTTTGCCTGTAGCATCAGTTCTGTGGCACTCACAGATAATATCTTTGCAGATTTGGAAACGTCAGAGTGTTTTCTTTCCAAAGCTGTCAATTATATGCATAGTCGAGCATCTTTGTGACAAAATATGTTGTTTAAAACGGGAACGTTTTTTTATCCAAAAATCAAAAGCGCGCCCCCTATATCGAAGAAGTTAAGACCTAGACAACCAGGTGAAGGGAGTTCCTTACTAATGATTGACCTTAATTCAACAATCAAGTACAAGGTTTGAGGGAAAACCCGCAGACGCTCTGCCCTCCGTGGAATGAGTTTGACACGCGCATTAGAATGACTCCACGAGAATGTCTGACGTAAACCACAGTTTAACGGCTGCATCCGCTGGTGCAGCGCTTCCGTCACACTGTAGCCACGCCACCGTAGTCTTAATGCGTGCACAACATACACCAGACAAAACATTCCCGTCCGCCTTATCGTAGCCGTAATTGCATTTCTCAAAGCGACAGCGGCCGATGCGTAAGTCATTGATGGAGACTGCACAGCTAAGGACCACCGGAGGAGTTGACTGCTAATGCAGGTAGAGGAATTACGTCGACGACGTGACGATTTGTGTTCTGTTTTTTCTCTGAGCGGAGGTAGCTCATGTACGAGCGTACTTCTGAGGTGACGACTTTTTTTTTTTTTTTTTTTACCTGAGCGCTTCGCGGAGTATTTCCTCTCCGTTAGTGTCTTAACAGTGACAGCTCTGTGGTAGAACTACAGGGGTCCATGTGCACAGAGTCTTCTCAGGTAATGCTTTTGAAATATGAATGGGGTATTTGTGATGGTCCCCCCACCCCCTCTCTCTCCCAGGCAGTATTTATTATTTTGTTCATCTCTGGTGTGATATTTCTCTGACGTTGTCGAGGTACACTTCATCTTCTCTGCCTCTTTTTTTCTGAGAGCAGTGTTGGAGAGGCAAACTAGTGACACACGTTATTCTTAGCTTTTGCATTGTCGTGAGGAAGTCTGAAATACTTCATGGTCGTCCTCAAGGATAATGCCTTGTACATCGTTTTCTCTTTAATCGGCGCGCACCAACACACACACACACAAATAAAAATGTGTCCAACTTTTCACATTGACACACAGAGAGAGCCTCCTTCCCAAGTCTGGTTGCATGACAGGGTCCAGATCAGATTACAGACTGGGGTGTTGTAATGTGTCTGGCTGCAGGCTGGTTCCCTGGGCCAGGGGAATACAGGAAGTGTGGAGAGTGTGTAATCTCTGGGTTTCTCTGCAGGCCCGGCCTCTGATTTACATTGTTATTGGTCCTGTGTTGTATCCTATGAATGCCAATGGGGTTGTCACCCTGCATCAGAGCTTCACCAGGCACTGCGGTTTCCCTCTCACTTTCTTCTCCTCCTATCTCTCCCTCTCTCTGTGTCTTTTCCTTCTCACACTCTGTCTGAATAATAATGTGCTTCATCAGTGGAAGCCAGTGCCATCCTACTAGTCTGACAATAAACATCCAGTGGATGATAATGCAGAAAAGACTGACAAGCTCGCTCCGATTTGTGAAACTGTTTTAGTCTCTATCATTCACCTTTTACCTCACTCTCATCTCTCTCTCCCTCCCTACCTACCTGTCTCTCTCTTTTTCCTCAATGCTCTGATGAAATGTTTTTACTCCTCCCTCCGTTCTGTCTCTGTTCATTTCAGTTTTTCCCATCATCCTGCTTTTTGTTGCTCCTTGTTTTATTCGTGTCTTTCTCTTTTTTCTTCCAGATGGAGATGGGTTCCAGGACCACCTTCTTCCAGTGTGTCTGGACGATGCATGCCACGGGAGTGCCATCTACCTTTCTAAGCCAGGGGAACCTGAGGTACAGTACTCCTCCATTGAAACCTGACAAGAGACCTCGAATCCTGCTCCATCCTTCAACTGAACTAGCCCTGCCTTTGTCCTTCACAGGCTGCCATTTTGAGTGTCAGGTTGTTGTTTTTTTCTTCTTTCAGACATGAGCATCTTGGTCATGTTGAAAACACCAGGGGTCCTTTAGAAGAGCTGCTGAGTGACACAGCCAATACCTGCATCACCCCATCTCTTAGTTTCAGAACCACTCTCCCCAGTAACCACCTCCCTCATCCAGGAGATTGACAGCACACACTCATAAGTGGCAGGACAACAATAGAGAAAATGGGTTCATAGCCACTCCGAGACTAATGAGAGTCTTGCAGAGAAGATAACAGTCAGCACGGCTTTCACATTTTCCCCCACAAACGTCTGCTTTTGTGTGCCTGTCACAGACAATTATGATTTGAGCAGGGGGAGACTGAGGGAGAAGGAAAGGAGAAAGATGGCAGAACATATGTTGGCTTTTGTTTGGTTGTCATACTGTGCAGTTCTTCGCCGTCAAGAGATGAGAATGGAAAAGTTTTCCATAGTTGATTCCATTAGCGATCCTCTAGCTAGCTACTTATACCTTTACTCACTCAAAACTGTATCTCTCTCTCTCTTTCCTCTCACCACTGAGTTCCTGCTCGTTTTCTCTCAGCTAGCCTGTGTAGTTCCCTCTGACCTCAGGCTACGAGACATGATTGGATTAGAAGCTTGGTAGGAGGAGATGCTCTGTTCAATCAGTGTCTGGGATCTTTTGTCTGTGTAGGTACGCGTTCCGGTACGTTCCTGCAGGTGTGTATGCTTCTGTAGAGAGGTGTCTGTGTGTGCAGGAACATGGCTCCCCCTGCTTTCCCCTCCCACACTGATCGAGGCCATTTGATCTCGCGGTGTGTTTTTCCTATCACGCTAATCCGCTGCTCATTGACAGCGTAAACATGTAGCTTCACACTCATTAGACTGTTTACAGAGGCTGTCCATTATATTCACTCACACAGCATGTGTACACGCCCTCTGAATATGAGCACAGCACACTGGGTCTCATTGAATTGCTGCATGAGAAGGAATAGGCTATTTTCTCCTATAGGTGGAACTCCATACATCTACCTACCATATCCATCCAGAAGCTATACCAATCCACCCCATATCCATGAAGTATTCGTTTCTCTCTTGAGTGTACAGTGCCTTTCAAAAGTATTCATCCCTCTTGCCGTTTTTTCCTATTTTGTTGCATTACAACCTGTCATTTAAATGGATTTTTATTTATCATGTAATGGACATACACAAAATAGCCCAAATTGGTGAAGTGAAATGAAAAAAATGACTTGTTTCAAAAAAAATCTAAAGTACAAGTGGTGCGTGCATATGTATTCACCTCCTTTGTTATGAAGCCCCTAAATAAGATCCTGTGGAACCAATTACCTTCAGAAGTCATAGTTAAATTAATCCCACCTGTGTCACATGATCTGTCACATGATCTCAGTGTATATATATATACACACCTGTTCTGAAAGGCCCCAACACCACTAAGCAAGGGGCACCACCAAGCAAGCGGCACCATGAAGACCAAGGAACTCTCCAAACAGGTCAGGGACAAAGTTGTGGAGAAGTACAGATCGGGGTTGGGTTATAAAAAAATTAAACACTTTGAACAGCCCACGGAGCACCATTAAATTCATTAAAAAATGTAAGAATATGGCAACACAACAAACCTGCCAAGAGAGGGTCACCCACCAAAACTCACAGACCAGGCAAGGAGGGCATTAATCAGAGAGGCAACAAAGAGACCAAAGATAACCCAGAAGGAGCTGCAAAGCTCCACAGCGGAGATTGGAGTGTGTCCATAGGACCACTTTAAGCCGTACACTCCACAGAGCTAGCTTTACGGAAGAGTGTCCAGAAAAAAAGCCATTGCTTAAAGTAAAAAAATAAGCAAACACGTTCGGAGTTCACCAAAAGGCATGTGGGAGACTCCCCAAACATATGGAAGAAGGTACTCTGATCAGATGAGACTAAAATTGAGCTTTTTGGCCATGTCTGGCGCAAACCCAACACATCATTACCCCGAGGATCCACATCCCCACAGTGAAGCATGGTGGTAGCAGCATCATGCTGTGGGGAAACTGGTCAGAATTGGAAACTGGTCAGAATTGAAGGAATGCTGGATGGCACTAAATATAGGGAAATTCTTGAGGGAAACCTGTTTCAGTCTTCCAGAGATTTGAGACTGGGTCGGAGGTTCACCTTCCAGCAGGACAATGACCCAAAGCATACTGCTAAAGCAACACTCAAGTGGTTTAAGGGGAAAGATTTAAATGTCTTGGAATGGCCTAGTGAAAGCCCAGACCTCAATCCAGTTGAGAATCTGTGGTATGACTTAAAGATTGCTGTACACCAGAGGAACCCATCCAACTTGAAGGAGCTTGAGCAGTTTTGCCTTGAAGAATCGGCAGAAATCCCAGTGGCTATATGTGCCAAGCTTATAGCGACATACCCCAAGAGACTTGCAGCTGTAATTGCTGCAAACGGTGGCTCTACAAAGTATTGGCTTTAGGGGGGTGAATAGTTATGCACGCTCAAGTAAAGTTTTGTTATTTCTTGTTTTTTTCACTATAAAAAAATATTTTGCATATTCAAAGTGGTAGGCATGTTGTGTAAATCAAATGATACAAACCCCCCAAAAATGTATTTTAATTCCAGGTTGTAAGGCAACAAAATAGTGAAAATGCAAACGGGGGTGAATACTTTCGCAAGCCACTGGGCTTAATTTTACCCAGCCCTCTGTGTCCGTGGTCGGAGGAGGAGTCACGTGTCCCAGCTCCGACAGGATCCAGACATGTTAATGGAACCTATAGCCGGCCCTTCCTCCAGACACTGGGATCCGTGGGCCGGGAGGTGGCCTAGAATTTGATTGTCCCTTAATCGGCGTGCCGGGAGGAAAGCCCATCCATAAAACATGGAGAGGGGAACGGCAGATTGTCTGAGGAGGCATGAGTAAGCACCTAGGGATGTGCAAGGAATTCCAATGTGCAGGGGAGGGAGAGTGGGGTACATGGGTTGGCCCGTACAGCTCCACCTCCCCTCCCCAGCCCAGAGCACCACACTGTTATTAATTTCATTTTCATGTACTGCATATCCAAACCTTTGTCCCTAGGTTTGACAGTATCTGGAGCTGGTTGGATTTTCTTTTGTATTTCTTTTTGGGAGGAAGATAAATCATATGTTCCTGAACCGAGTGTGTGTACAATGTTAGGTAGCCTACGTCTTCTTGATCCATTTGGATGGCCAGTCAATCATCTGAAGACTCACGACATGAGTGGGAACAGACAGTTGAATCCCAGCCAAAGCCCACATCACTTGATGCATATGAGAGTGGGAACAGGACATGGCCATTTTCTCCACCCCACCGCTTTAATATACAGTGGCAAATTTCCAATGTGAAAGAGTCAGGCCATCAGTCTGAGACAGCCAGACACAGGGCACGGTAGCACCAGGTGACATCCACAGATAACCTCGGTCTTTGTGACATGCTGACATGTGGGTGTAGTCTGTCACCAGCTTTGTCATCAGCTCTGCCTCCCCAAACTCTTTCTCTCTCATGGACACCTGTCCAATGTTTCGTTATTCATCACAGGGCAATGAAATACACTCTTTTTCTCTTTTTCTTTTGCTCTTCCTCACTCATTAGCACCTCTTGCATTTCACCTATTCTGTAACTTTTTTTTCACATTTGTGTTAGAAGGAATTTTATCTTGGCCTCAATTGTTAACTTGTCAAATCTGACTTAAAAAATTCTCTGCATCTCTAACTCTATCAGGAGAGAAATGTACAGAAGTCCATCATAGATTATATACACAATTTAAGGGATGAACGCCAACTTTCTATACATTACCTTGGAATGAATGGACGACGCACTAGGACGATGATTTTGCTGAGTCCCTCTGTGGAGTTAATTTTTCCAAGGTAATATACAGAGTGGAGGGGTTTTATCCCGCATATACAGTACCACAGATTCCAAAGAAAACAATACTAAAGCACACATTTCTGGTATAGAATAGAAATGACAGGGTTTCATTTATATTTTAATAAGTACATTTATACTTTTTTTTTTACCATCCCACCAGACCTAGTTGCTCGTCCGTTGCCAAAGACGTAATCCAGTCGTTCGTTCTTTTATTCGGTTGCCATGATGGCCGGCAACGTTCTTATCCCTTGCTTGCTAGCTAGCCAACTATAGCTAGCACAGTCACGTCAAACAGTGCAGCCAGAATAACAGCAGAGTAGCTGCATTTGCATAAGATGTTTTCTAGTGGCATTTATTTGGATACATCCATAACAATGAGCTGATGATTCACCATTTCACCTGGCAAAGAAGTTACTCACTCTTCACTGTTCATTACAGTACAGGAGATCACATTGCAAATGAAACACTAGGCGAAAAGCCAACTAAATCGTTTGGTACTAGCAAATCTGCCAATATAACAACTGAATTCAACAATACCAGTTGCTGAAAACAGCTCGTGAAACTATACTGAACAAAAATAAATGCAACAATTTCAAAGTTTTTACTGAGTTAGTTTGTATGAGGAAATCAGTCATTTGAAATAAATTCATTAGGCCCATGGTACAACCATGGATGGGCCTTGAAGGGCATAGGCCCCACCCACTGGGGAACCAGGCACACCCACTGGGAGCCAGGCCCAGCCAATCAGAATGAGTTTTCCCCACAAAATGGCTTTATTACAGACAGAAATACTGTTAAACATGGATTATTGTGGCAAAGGAGAAATGCTTACTAACAGGGATGTAACAAATGTATTCACAAAATCTGAGAGAAATGAGCTTTTTGTGCGTATGGAAAATGTCTGGGATCTTTTATTTCAGCTCATTTAACATGGGACCAACACTTTACATGTTGCGTTTATAATTTTGTTCAGTGTAGAAACATGTGGGAGGATTTGACAGCAGTGACATTTTACACGATGACTGCAGCATTGAGGACATTTACATGCACAGTAATAATTCGATATTAAACTGATTATGACAGTTGGCAGATTATGCAATAGTCATGTAAACACCTTACTCTGTTTATCTTAAATCGGTTTAAGATCAAACTCGAAGTCGGCATAAACCAGTAGTCAATATTAGGACATGTAACCTTAATTGGCGTTCCAGTAGTGTATTTGATCTGCACATGTGCTATCACCAGCCGAGCGAACCTCTTTAGCAATAGTGAAGTGAGTTCGGAACAACTGAATGGCTGCGTTTCAAACTCATTGAAAAAAACACCCTCGTCCACTTACCCTTATGCATTTTGGGGAATCCAGGTCATCATCTTGAACGTCGGTCCAAACAAGGGAATTTCGCAACATAAGCCCCTCGGCCCTCGTTTTTGATGGAGTTTGAAACGCCCCCCAGAATTCAATTCGCGATTATTGTACATCCGATGAGAAAAGTAAACCGAAATTCAAAACCTCAACGTCAATATGGATAAGTCAACATACACGTGTAAGTAAAAATGTTCGAAATTGTGCTACTAATGCACATGGTGGCACAAACACCTCTCATAAAAGTAATGATGTTTTTGTTTGGTTAGCTTTTGGAAATGGTGTAAATAAAACATTTCACTTCATAAGTTCCAGGCTAACGTTAGTTAGCTAATTAATTTTCTAGCTATTATACAGTAGGTGTATATTAATAATTATATAGTTATTATAGGTAGACATGAAATCATAATTGTTTATCAGAGTGCCATCAGGTAGCCTGATTTCAGATGTAAATAGGATTATTAGGGAAATTGTTATTTTGGCAAAGCATGTAAACGTTTTAATCGAACTATTGCATTATTGTGCGCACCGTACTCATTGACGGATCATTCACCACGTTAGGTCATCAGATGCTGCAAAAACAAATTAATCCCAGTTAGCTACGTTTTTCCAACTGTCCCATATCTGGTTTTAATGCCAACTATAAAATTCCCCTTTAGCAAATCAGAAATGACTATTCAACAATAATGTGGTATAAATTATAATAATAGTCTGCTTTCCATGGGAATTGAAAGAACAAAACAGCTGCGCGCTATATGCAGTCTTGTGAATGAACTGGAATGGGCTTTGCAGTGATAATGTGATGAGTTTTCCACTGCGGATCATAAAGCAGGGAGTTCATTAGAAGTATGTTTTTACCATGTTGTCCGCGGCGACGCCTGTGTTCTCTATGGATATAATGGCACCTCGTCTGCCGTTCCCCGTGGCTTCTGAAATTTTATTTTCTTGGCCTAATGAGCCGTTATTTCCGCAGTGGTGAATCGATAGGAGTTCGGAACTGCTAACACTGTAGCCTTTTTTCGCTTTAGTAAACAATGTGACGACGAGAAGTGTGTGTGTGTGCTGCGTTGTGCGCTGAGATTTCTCTGGGATTGATAAAATGACATTTGTTATGCCTGTCGCTTCCCTCTCACCATCAAACATTTTGAATTACATTGGAGGAGAAAACACCATATTCCGATTTAATAAGATCGTGTATTTATGTCCCTGCACCTTCACCTCTTCCAGTGATATATGTATAATCCATTGACCTTTTGATCCAATGAATTTCAGAATTTAAGTGAGTTGTTTAAGGGCACTCCTATAAAAATCGAAAAAATTGGCCACCTCTGAATGATTACACACACATAAGTAGTGTTTAACAACTTCATTTCAATAACATACTGTTGTATGTTAGGCTTCATGCTCACCTCATTATTAAAATGTGCTTCCCTTCTCTGCCTGCCCTTCAAATTATCTCAAGGTTTTGTGACCTTATGAGTCTATTAATGCAGGCCTCGCTGAATGTACCACTCATATTACCTGGGTAATCATGCATGATCTCCTCTTCCACACACTGCACCTGCTGTATAATAATAATGCTGATGCCATCAACATGCACTCGATGTGTTGCGGGTCCTATTTTACTTTGGAATGTTTACTTTACCCACACCTCTTACAAGGTGGTGTCTGTCTCTTGCTCCTCTTTGCGTGTTGGCCTTGATTGAGGATGTCTAGTCGGCCTGACTTTCAGAAGAACACACCCTTTTGAGTCGTTGTGATGTTTCTGGCAGTGACTCAATGCCTGATATAAACAATATTTTCAGATTTTAGTCAGTAAATGAGTTCGAAACATCCCAAACTGCTGTTAATGCTGTGTATGGGAAAAGTTTCTGTTTGTGGGGACATTACTATGTTTTTGCTTGAGTGGCACAACAAAGGCAAATACATGGTTGGTGTGTTTCCCCTAATGACCAAGAAGAAATAATAATAATAATAATAATAATAATAATAGCAACAAAAATGTTTAAATAAATGGAAATTCCCTAACGGAGTCAGTTAATTACTGAGAGGCTGGTTGTCTAGGATGACACTGATTGCCTCTCCTTTTCTGGTTCCTGCTTGATTAAGCTATGGGTTGATCCTCTGCGTTCTGCTCAGGCTGATCAACCCAATCAGGAGCGGTGAGGATCGGGAGACGCAAGGAGAATACCTTATGTGTGTTTTTAGAACATCCCGTCGGATCAAACCGGACCTAGATCTCTCCCCTCCAAACACCTGCAGCAAAAATGTACAATTCCTCTCATCTCCACCGTCACATCTCCACTCCTCTCCTTTGCTCCTCTGTCAGTCATGGTACAGACGAGAGCATGTGATGTGCCTTTTTAAATGGGCCCAATGCAAAGAAGTGGTCTTCACCTTGAAGACCAGAACATGTCCTTTTTTTGTTGCCATGTTAGCTTGTGGGTACCTGAAAGATGGACACACACCATGTGCAACTAGGCACTGGCTCCTCTGTGTGTCTATGCACAAACCTGAGACACTGAAGTGGAGGCCTAGAGACTGACTCATGTGAATGGAGATGGAGCCATGATCCAGCAGGGTAATGAAGGATGATTGTCTCCATCCGTCAGAGGAGCACTGCCCCTCCCTTCCCTCCGACATGCAGCATAAATCTACTTTCTCTTCCAGGAGGGATCAGACCTACGGCAAAGTGGCAGAGAGAGATCTCTGTAAAGACACTGGGACAATGGACGCACTTCTTCTGTCAAATCCAGGACCAGCAATCCGCTACCCCTCCCTGTTTCCCCCCAGTCAGTCACGCCTCTGTAGGCAGCTCTGGAACAGTTACAGCAGGCTTCAGCTCAACAGACTGCCTTGCCACTGGGAGGCTCAGTCAGTCCTCCTGTTGGTATTCTGAACACATCCTCTCCTTCTCTTCCCCTCCTTCTCCTCTCTTCTCTTCTCTCTCCCTCCTAAAATTGGCATTAGAAAGGAAACAGAAAGCAGGACTCATCAAGCCGCAGGCCTGGAATATGATGTGCTGATGTGTTGTATACGTCTTCGGCAATCTAGTGGGATTGTTGTGCAGGAAAGTATGTTAGTCTGATAGGGATGGTTTGGGTTTGTTCAACTCCTGGAGTCACCCACTGCCTCAGTACGACTGACCAGCTGGCACTCAGGCTGCCTGGCAGCTCCTTACGGTTATTTATAAACTTTGTCTGGATGTCTTCCATTGAAAAAGTGTCTGAAATCCCTTTAGTTAACGTACTCTTAGTCTTCGCTCTCTGTCTCTCTCGCTTGTTCTCTCTCTGCATTTCTTTCTCCATCACCCCTCTCATAAGTATGTCTATGAATCAATGGGGAGGATTTGCATGTACAGTGGACAGCGTTGAGGTCTAAGAAACCTAGTAAATCTTCAGTCAGCACAATGCTGATGATAGACTTCTGCTCCCCGGTGTAGACCAGCTGTGAGTAGAGCTGACAGTGAAGCAGCACTCCTAGCCAAGATGCAGAGAAGTTCCTCTTTTTATTATCAGACTCAACGGTTTAGGATCCACTCGCCAGTGACCCAGCGTAATCCATTTTGTGGCACAATGGAGTGATCAAGGTTATCTGTGCACTGCTGTGTCCAAGGTGAGCTTCATCCCAAGTTGCCATTAGCATAGTTTATGTTTGTTTGTTGCTAAGTGGCAGTTAAGCTCTAAAAATGTGTCGTGCTTTCAGAGTGCTTTTGGGAGCACTTCGAGAAGTGAGACACTGTGGATGTGCGTGCGTGGGCTCTGCAGGTCCATTTAACGGTGCAGCGTTTGTTACCGCGTACTAATTAGCTCAAATACACCATTTTAGGTTTCATACCCCCATTTCTACGTAACCTGGCCAAAACAAATCATTAGGACTTATTTACATGGCTGTTTCAGTCATAACTTCTACTGTATTTAGATGATCATAGCCAATCATGAAACCATCATTAAAACCAGTCAGTATTCATCACACGCAAGCTGAATGATCATTCAACTTCGTCATGACCCGTCATGTTAATATCACTTGAAGGAAGTTGTCATTTGTTGTCATTTGTCATCATTGAAGTTGTCATTTGTCGTCATGTTAATATCACTTGAAGGAAGTTGTCAAGTTGTCATAACCTTTCACATTTATTTAAAGTTATCGTTGTCGGCAGTCCCTGTGACAGGGAAGCGGCCAATCAACCTCTGCAGCCAATGACGCATCACTCAATTTTTTTTTTTAACTCCCCGACCAGGCCTGCTAAAGACATGGGTCTGAGCTCGTCTCACCGGGACTTTAACCACCTGGGTGGGATTGTATGACAGGCTTTCCGGCCAAGAGCCCTAAGATGGAGATGCCATTTCACCCTGCACAAATTGTACATAGCTCATACATCATACACACTCACAATTGTTTCACCCACACTGTCCAGACAAAAACACTTGCCTCTCCCACGCGTCCCTCATCCCTAACGCATTCCCTCCTGGTGCAGCCGTACGTATCACACCGTCTTCCCTTGCCATATCTTGTAGTGGCGCCAAATCAACAGGGTTATACATCAGAGCCTATGTGGTACTGATACAGCGCCGAGGTCTATCCCCTATAAATACTCACACAGGACTATACACTTTCCTCCGAGACACTTTCTTATGACCTCTACTCTCCTCTCTTCCTGCTGCTCTTTTCTCCATCTGTCAATATGTTGACTGTGTTTATGTATTCAGAGAGGGAGAACAGCCATATTAGCAGCCATTACCGCTACCCTCGTGGCGCTTCCTCTGGCGGATATAATGTGCAGAGATGCACCTGGCTTTTCCTGTTTAACATTCATGAATATTTAAACCCATGGCATCTGCATTCCCGCCTCCCCAGCGCTTTCCAGTAATAGGTGGGCCTTGTGGAGGCGAGGGGAAAACAGAGAGGCGTTCAGCTGCAGAAAGAATAGCTCCTATCTCCGCTGCCCTCTCTTTTTAAAGCTCTTTATGTAGTTCTCGTATTCACATCCGTCCATTCAGAAAACGGTTACTAATGATGGTATCTGAGGATGTTGCTCTGTGAGACTTGCCATTTTTAGCAGTGGATGCAACACTCTATTACGGAATCTTACTTGGATTTGATTCACTATTCGTTACGTGTTCAGTGACTAATTCAATATTTACATTTTAGTAATTTAGCAGGCGCTCTTATCCTTAGCAACTTACAGTCGTGAGTGCGTACGTTTTTGTAAATATAATTTAATGTGAATTTACCCACAGTAGTTAGTAAGTATGATTTTTGTACATTCACATTCTATTATGATGAACATCAGTCACTGTCAGAGAGAAATAGGCTCCCAGGGTTTATTGACTACTCAGTTGAGCTGTCAGGGGTGGAATATGTGTTGATAGAGCTATGCGGGAGCGAGTGTGTGTGTGTGTGTGTGTGTGTGTGTGTGTGTGTGTGTGTGTGTGTGTGTATATATATATATATATATCTCTTTCACTGCAATATTTATCATGGTACTGTATAATCAAGGCAGGTCAAGGATGGGCCACACAGTCACAGTAGGTTTCACAGTGATATATCTCAATTCTGCAGCTCTTTTCAAATCCAAAATATGTTCTGATGGAAAATGACGGTTTTATTGCTGGGAACAGGAAGGAAGAAATTCCCTCTGCCCTAGCACTTATTTCTATCTTTTGACTTGTGGCATTAATGGCGATGATTCAGCAACCCTACTGAGCCCCGCTCTCACCGCGATGTCATTTCTGCTAAATACAACAGCAGTTAATAATAGTCCATGTTGTTTCATTTTCTTTTCACTCCGAGTCTCATTCCGGTGTAGTATATCATCAATGAGCTGAACCAGCGTCGTTGTTTTCTCTCCGGTTGCAGTGGGTGCCAGTCCTGACCGATTTCCAGAGGAGGGAGACTCTCTGGGGCTTCGTGCCCCCCCAGACTACCCCTCCTGCTGGGGAGCTCCACAACCCCATCACTCTGCACCTGGGAGACTACAACATGGACGGCTTCCCTGACGCCCTGGTCATCCTGCGCAATACTAGCGGGAGGTGAGTGGCACACTGAGAGGTCTCATGCCAGGTCAAATTAGGCTCTGTTAGATAAGGATACATTGGTAATCTCCACGACTTTCAATGATCTATTTTATGTTCACTGACCCAAAATGCTTTTTGGATTAGATTAGTTTACAGACAGTATGATTATACGTTGAAGGCCAATATTATGTGTCAATATACATATAAAACATGTCATTCTAACCTTGAATGGCTTTAGATTTAAATAGATTAGAGGAATGAATGTTCAGTGATGAAGTGAAAATCCCAGGTCACACTTCAGCATGGGGACATGACCGATAAGAGCCAAAGTTAGCAGCAGTCTTTAAAACGCTCCTGACCCTGGGATGAGGTGGCACGGTCCGAGATGACAGACAGCAGGAAGAGGATGTGTGGATTATCAGCAGCCCATAGATTGAGATAAGATATCAGTCAGGACAGGGCCCAAGCTAGGCCTTTTTATGCCGATTGTTCTCTTCCTTCTGTATGACTTCATAATAGACGAAGACAAAGTAAAGAAGCTGTGGAAAATTTTCTGGGACATTGGTGAAAGACACACACACACACACACACACATACTTGAACATGTGAACCTTAATTTCCGGGGGAGGGTCAGTCGAATCTCTCTGGCAGATTAACTCCTTCTTCTTTGGGTCACCTTCATCCTGGGAGGTCTATTCTAATCCCACCAAGACCATGTCTCTAAGCCATGGAATTGAATCACATATTGAGCCCTGTACCAACCATCATACATGACCAAAGGGTGATAGTTTAAAACCAGATGAGGAACATGGACAGAAGATTGCTGTGATGATTGACGATGGTGACGATTATTAAAGATTATCTTGTCAGTAACTACAAACCATGTTAATGGTATGTAGTACTGTAAAAAAATACCATCAAAACAGATGGTCCGGTTTCATCCCAAGACCCCGTCATGGCCTGTGTTTGTGACATTGTGTAGATCGAGCCTACATTTTCATACATATTGACGTTAGTTTGTAATTGTCTGCAGTTTCGTGCCGCATTTGGTGTTCATTGGTTGAGTGTACTCTGTGCTCGAACTGACTCTGCTTACCAAATGTTTGGCCAGTTTAATGTGCCTCCCACTCTCTCTCTCTCTCTCTCGTTCTCACACTCTCTTTTTCTTCTCTTCTATTCTTTCGCTCCCAATCGCTTGTTATTTCTAGCTGGGTTATGGATGAAAGTCCTGCCTGCCCACACACTTCCTATCGTTACAGAATAAATGTATATTTGAATTTTAAGATGAGCCCAAAAAGCCATTTTGTTTCTGGGAACCAATCAATGTGTCGTGTTGGGAACTGGAAGTCAAAACAGTTCCTATGTAACGAGGAATAGGGGAAAACGTTGTGCCGGCCTCGTCCCTGCAGAGTGGCTGTGATGAATGGTAATAGCTGCTCTGGGGCTCGTTTGAGGCGCCATGGCACGCAATGTTTAAGCATGGCAGTCTCCAACCTATTTCCTGCCAAAGAGATTGACATTTGACCTTTTCAAATAGTATGATCATGTTTTAATTTAATGAGCAACACTCTATGCCAGAGCCATCAGCCTCAGGCTTTTATTGACTCGTCTGAGGAGGTGTCAATCAAAAAATATGAATTTCAGGCCCTTAGCAGTTGAAGACTCATTGCTTCATTAGTTTAGAGGTCAAATATAAACGCAACATGCAACACTTTTGAGGATTTTACCAAGTTACAGTTCATAGAAGGAAATCAGTCAATTTAAATAAATTCATGATGCCCTAATCTATGGATTTCACATGACTGGGAATACAGATCTATTGCTCACAGATACCTTTTAAAAAAGGTAGGGGCATGGATCAGAAAACCAGTCAGTATCTGGTGTGACAGCCATTTGCCTCATGCGGCGCAACACATCTCCTTTGCATGGAGTTGATCCGGCTGTTGATTGTGGCCTGTGGAATGTTGTCCCACTCCTCTTCAACGGCTGTGCAAAGTTGCTGAATATTGGCGGGAACTGGAACGCACTGTCGTGCACGTCGATCCAGTGCATCCCAAACATGTTCAACTAGTGACATATCTGGTAAGTATGCAGGTCATGGAAGAACTGGGAAATTTTCAGCGTGTACATATCCTTGCGACATGGGGCCGTGCATTTTCATGCTGAAACATGAGGAGATGGCGGCGGAAGAATGGCACAACAATGGGCCTTAGGCTCTCATCACGGTATCTCTGTGCATTCAAATTGCCATCCATAAAATGAAATTGTGTTCTTTGTCCGTAGCTTAAGCCTGCCCATACCATAACCCACCGCCACCATGGGGCACTCAGCAAACCGCTCGCCCACACGATGCCATACATGTGGTGTGTGGTTGTGAGGCCGGTTGGACATATTCTCTAAAACTACGTTGGAGGCGGCTTTTGGTAGAGAAATTAACATTAAATTCTCTGGCAACAGCTCTGGTGGACCTTCTTGCAGTCAGCATACCAATTGCACACTCCCTCAACTTGAGACATCTGTGCCATTGTGTTGTCACAAAACTGCACATTTTAGAGTGGCCTTTTATTGTCCCCAGCACAAGATGCACTTGTGTAATGATCATGCTGCTTTTAGGGACAGACATCCCGCTAGCGGGACACCTGTCGACAACATCTGGTGAAATTGGAGGGCGCGCAATTCAAATAAATAATCGTAATATTAAACATTCATGAACATACAAGTATCTGAAATAATTTAAAAGCTTAAATTATTGTTCATCTAACTGCGTTGTCCGGTTTACAATGGGCTTTACAGCGAAAGCATACCATGCGATTGTCTGAAGACGGCGCCCCACATCAACCAGCACAGGCTTCACAATATCACAAATAGCGATTAAATAAATAATTTACTTTTGAAAATCTTCCTCTTTTTGCAATCCCAGGAGTCCCAGCTACAACATGAATGGTTGTTTTGTTAGATAAAATCCTTCTTTATATCCCAAAAAGTCTGTTTAGTTGGCGCCATTGATTTCAGTAATCCACTTGTTCAACATGCAGACAAAAGAGTCCAAAAAGCTACCGCTAAACTTCGTCCAAACAAGTCAAACAACTTTTCTACATAATCCTCATGTACCCTAAAATGTAAATAAACTATAATATTTCATACGGAAAGTAGTCTGTGAATAGGAAAGTAAAATTAGTAAGCGCTTGTCCTCTTCACCGCATGTCGAAAGACTAATATTGTTCCGTGGCTCTCTTCACTGAAACTCAAAATTCTTACTCGTTTTTCAAGAAACAAGCCTGAAACCTTGAATTAAGACTGTTGACATGTAGTGGAAGCCATAGGAGTTGCAATCTGGGAGGTGGAATTACATAAGAACAATAGGTTTCCATTATATTTTTAGATGATATGCCACACCTGTCAGGTGGATGGATTATCTTGGCAAAGGAGAAATGCTCACTAACAGAGTTTTAAACAAATGTGTGCACAACATTTTAGCGAAATAAGCTTTTTGTGCATATGGGGATCTTTTATTTAATCTCATGAAACATGAGACCAACACATTACATTTACTTATTTAACTAGGCAAGTCAGTTAAGAACAAATTCTTATTTACAATGACGGCCTACCAAATGGCAAAAGATCTCCTGCGGGGACGGAGGAGAATTTTATTTTAATTACATATAAATATAGGACAAAACACACATCATGACAAGGGGACAACACAACACTACATAAAGAGAGACCTAAGACCACAACAAAGCAAGGCAGCAACACATGACAAAACAGCATGGTAGCAACACAACATGACAACAACATGGTAGCAACACAACATAGTAGCAGCACAAAACATGGTACAAACATTGTTGGGCACAGACAACAGCACAAAGGACGAGACAACAATACATCACATACAGCAGCCACAACTGTCAGTAAGAGTGTCCATGATTGATTCTTTGAATGAAGAGATTGAAATAAACTGTCCAGTTTGGGTGTTTGTTGCAGCTCGTTCCAGTCGCTAGCTGCAGCGAACTGAAAAGACGAGCGACCCAGGGATGTGTGTGTTTTGGGGACCTTTAACATAATATGACTGGCAGAAAGGGTGTTGTATGTGGAGGATGAGGGCTGCAGTAGATATCTCAAATAGGGCGGAGTGAGTCCTAAGAGGGTTTTATAAATAAGCATCAACCAGTGGGTCCAGCGATGGGTACACAGAGATGACCAGTTTACAGAGGAGTATGGAGTGCAGTGATGTGTCCTATAAGGAGCATTGATGGTAAATCGGATGGCTGAATGGTAAAGAACATCTAGCCGCTCAAAAGCACCCTTACCTTCTGATCTATAAATTCTCCGTAATCTAGCATGGGTAGGATGGTCATCTGAATCAGGGTTAGTTTGGCAGCTGGGGTGAAAGAGGAGTGATTACGATAGAGGAGACCAAGTCTAGATTTAACTTTAGCCTGCAGCTTTGATATGTGCTGAGAGAAGAACAGTCATTCTTCTTACCAAACCATATGACCTCTGTTTTGGAGGAGTTCAAAACAAGGTTAAGGGTAGAGAAAGCTTGTTGAACACTAAGAAAGCTTTGTTGTAGAGCATTTAACACAAAATCAGGGGAGGGGCCAGCTGAGTATGACTGTATCATCTGCATATAAATGGATGAGAGAGCTTCCTACTGCCTGAGCTATGTTGTTACTGTAAATTGAGAAGAGTGTGGGGCCTAGGATCGAGCCTTGAGGCACTCCCTTGGTGACAGGCAGTGTCTGAGACAGCAGATTTTCTGAATTTCTGACTCTTTGAGAGAGGTAGTTAGCAAACCAGGCCAAAGACCCCTCAGAGACACCAATACTACTTAGCTGGCCCACAAGAATGGAATGGTGTACCGTATCAAAAGCTTTGGCCAAGTCAATAAAAATAGCAGCACAATATTGCTTAGAATCAAGGTCAACGGTGACATCATTGAGGACGTTTAAGATTGCAGTGACACATCCATAACCTGAGCGGGAAACAGATTGTATACCTGAGAGAATACTATAGTTTTTGTTCAACACTTTTGATAAACAGGGCAAAATAGAAATACTCCTATAACAGTTAGGATCAGCTTCCACTCCCCCTTTAAATAGTGGACGAACCGTGGCTGGCTTCCAAGCAATGGGAACCTCCCCAGAAAGGAGAGAACGTTTAAAAAGGTTGGAGATCGGCTTGGCGATGATAGGGGCAGCAACCTTAAAGAAGAAAGGGTCTAAACCATCTGACCCAGATGGGGTCAAGGTTCAGGAGCTCCTCTAGCACCTCGGAGTCAGTGACCGCCTGCAGGAAGAAACTTTGTAGCGGGGCAGGGGAAAAGGGGAGACGCATCGGGGATAGTCACATTTAAAGGTGTGGGAGATGAGGAAATGTTGGACGGGCAAGGAGGCATGGCTGAGTCAAATAGGAATCCTGACTTAATGAAGTGGTGATTGAAGAGCTCAGCCATGTGCTTCTTGTCAATAACAACCACATCATCAACTTTAAGGGACATGGGCAGCTGTGAGGAGGAGGGTTTAATCTACAGGTCTTTAACCGTTTAACCTTTTTCCAGAGCTTGTTGGGGTTAGACCCACACAGAGAGAACTTCTCCATCAAGTAACTAACTTTGGCCTTCTGGATAGCCTGAGTGCACTTATTTCTCATTATCCTGAACGAGAGCCAGTCAGCCTGAGTATGCGTGTGCCGAGCCTTTTGCCAAATGCAATTCTTGAGGTGGAGTAACTCTGCAAGATCACAGTCAATCCAGGGGCTGAACCTGTTTTTAATTATGATTTTCTTTATGGGAGCGTGTTTGTTAACAATACCACTGACTAAATCAAAAAGAAGGTCCAAGCCTCTACGACAGGGGGGGGATCAAGTTGATTCTATACCATTTTACAGAGGCCAGTTGATGAAGGAAGGTTTGCTCATTAAAGTTTTTTGCGATTTATATTTTTGTTCAGTGTAACATGGTTTGTCATACTATAGGGACACCAGTTTTCTTTATGGAATGGTTTGTTTGTGTCAGGTTCAATGGGAGTTAGATTGGCAGTTTGGGCTCTTCCACTGTGCCCGCAGTATGGATTGTGCTTCTCTGCATCATACAACATGCACTTGATTACTTCATCACACTTCTCCCAGATGGAGGTTTCTGCTCTGCTGGCTACACACAAGTCACTCACTTTCTTACCCACTGTTTCCAAACGCACACAAATACACACAGTCTTGTACAGCTATCCTTGTGGGGACACAATTCAATCCCATTCAAATTCCTATTTTCTCTAACCATTAACCTAACCCTAACCTGTACTCCCTGACCCAAAAACCTTAACCCTAGCTCCTAACCCTAACCCGAGCTACTAACCCTTAATGTAATTATAACACTAATTCTGACCTTAAATCCCTTAGGAATAGTATTTGACCTCACGGGGACTAACACAATTTCCCCAGTTGGTCAAATGTTTTTGTTTGTTTATAGCACTCACTACAAGAATAGTAAAACATGTCCACACTCTCACACACGCATTGTCGTATATTCCCTCATGCTATTCCCAAATGTATTATCATGATGTTGGATCTTGTCATGGCAATTTCCTGTATTACCAAATGAGCAGAGATTACAAACCACACACCAGTCAGAGTTATACTTAAACTTCAACTTTCAACATTTCAGCATCTCTAATGAAAAGTTGCGTGGTCAACATAATGGCAACTGAGATCCTTTATAGCAAAGATCCACCCCCTAGTCGACATGACAAACCACAGATAATAGGAACTGTTCACAAAGAAAGACTTTTACTTGAGAGAGGAGTATCCCATAGCCAGATAGCATTCGCTATAAATTATCGTTCAGTTTGGTCTCTAAGACGAGGTTCTAATCTCGTTCCTGGTACTTCATAGTACAAAAACATTACCTCACTATCTGGAATGCTCTTTAGGATTTATTGGCCAAAGACATCGTAAATCTCCCCTCTCAGTGCTATCTCATAGAGTCCCATCCTCAGTGGAACACTGAACACACAACACAACAGATTATATTCTGTCGAATAAAACAACCATTCTAATGCAATACAAAGATTATAATATAATCTTTAAAGCACTATAACATAATCTCACAATTTTCCACGACAGTCTTCACTGATCTCATACACTGAGTGTACAAAACTCATTCCACAGAGGGCCAAGTGTCTGCGGGTTTTCTTTCCACCCTTGTACTTGATTGGATTGATGAATTAAGGTCACTAATTAGTAAGGAACTGCCCTCAACCTGGTTGTCTAGGTCTTAATTGAAAGGAAAAAACTCAAACCTGTAGACACTCGTACCTCCGTGGAATGTGTTTGACACCCTTGACATAGACTAACCAGGTGAATCCAGGTGAAATAAGGCGATCCCTTATTGATGTCACCTGTTATCCACTTCAATCAGTGTAGATGAAGGTGAGGAGCCAGGTTAACAAAGGATTTTTAAGCCTTTAGATAAGACCAAAGATTTAAGTGCCTTTGAACAGGGTGCCAGGTGCCAGGTTTGAGTGTGTCAAGAACTGCAATGCTGCTGGGTTTTTCACACTTTCACACAGTTTCCTGTGTGTATCAAGAATGGTCCACCACCAAAAGGACATCCAGCCAGCTTGACACAGCTGTGGGAAGCATTGGAGTCAACATGGGCCAGCATCCCTGTGGAACGCTTTCGACACCTTGTAGAGTCCTTGCCTTGACCAAGTGAGGCTATTCTGAGGGCAAAAGAGGGGTGTTCAACTCAATATTAGGAAGATGTTTTTAATGTTTTGTACAGTCAGTGTAGGTTGTGTATATTTCACACAGCTCTTCAACGCAAACAGAATGGATTCTATACCTCTGAGGATAGAGTAGTGCTCTAGTGTTTCAGTGGTTTAGTTCGTGGGACTGTGACTGTCTGAATGACAGCATTGTCGTGACTTGACTAACATTAGTCTGAAGACTTATTTATCTTATTACCTAAATAGGTTTAATGAATCATGAAACAATTAACTCATTAGGATCTGGGGAACCACGAGAGCGGTTGTTTAATAATTTAATTCAACTCTAAAAGGTCTTTACCTATCACATCTATAAACAGTCAACTTATTAGTCATAACCTCGTATCATGCCATCATTCTGAACAATCGTAACCTCCTGCATCTGCAAAAACATGAGCCTTACTTATGATTCAGTACTACACAAATTGGTTTAATTATTTATTTACATGTACTAGCTAATTAAATGGTAACACAGGATAAAAATACACACTTAAAACGTTAACAGTTCCCGAGCGGACTGACAACAATATGGCTGCTTGTTACGAAAGACACAGAGAGGGCGAGAGAGAGAGGGACAGACACACTTAACGTTGGTACATTTAGAAACTACTCTCACTTACAGTAATCCAATACTTTGCAGATGAACCGCCGCCCACTTGGAGTAAGAAATCATTCATGTATTTATGTGAAATGCCTTGGTTTGCCGTGGATCTCTCTAGGTGGACAGGGCAGCCTTGGAAAGAGGGTTGGGCCTTTTCGCAGCACGCTTTTAAAGTTCTGATTGTCCAAAAATGGTTCCAACAAGTCTTCTACTGTTCTTCTTTGTAGTTATCTGGTGACTTGTCGTGTAGTCCAGAACAGAACTGCAGAGTTGATTATCCTTCCATTCGCTCCTGAAGATGCCTCTTTTGAAGATTGGCTAGCCAGCCGTGTCGATGGTTCCCAGTGGGATGATGAGAGTAGCTTAATAAGATGGTTTGAGCAGAGTAGTAGAATGGTCCCACTTAAATGAGCTTTTCTAGATACTTTACTTAGGACAGCTAATCAGCCATACCAGTGATTGTCCGGGAGGTGAGTTTATTTTTTCTACCTCGTGTTGAGATTCAAAGTTCAGACCACTTTAAACATGCAGCTGTTGCTTCATGCTCTTCTGGTCTGATATGTTCATTCTTAACCCATCATTTTATACAGTTTGTTCAAAAGGGCGGTTCCGTCAGGCTGACAGTCTCACACCTCACTCAATTATCTCTTATGGCTCCTAAAATCACATCCCTCTCTTAAAACCTCTTTGGACTAGACTTGCCGCTAGCACACCACCTCGACAACATCCGGTGAAATTGCAGAGCGCGAAATTCAAAATACAAAAATCGTAATATTAACAAAAACACATTCATCATTTTCATATTTCATGCACAAAGCATAGGATGGACACTTCACACATGTCGTGGGTATACTTTCCAAGTTACAGTATTTCCTTTCTAACATTTTTAATTACATCAAAACAACATTTGTGTTCTTTAGACACCATTCCGCACGTTCTATGTTAGAAATATTTTTTCCAGTATCCGCTTTTGAACATGGTAGAGTTTCGGCGGGAAAAAGTTTCTTGAAACAAAGGCACATTCCTTTGGTGAATTTAGAGAGGGAGACCTCGATCTTCTCTTGATTTACAACAGGACGTGAGTTTTTCATCCCCACCAGTTCTCTCCTCCCCTCCCCCCCTCTGCGGGTGAGAGGGGGTCTGGTTGAAGTTATTCATTGCAAACCTGATCTGACCAGTTTGGATCCTCACAGAACAGTCATGACAGCATGATGACTCAGGTGATGTTTTTCCCCAGAGCATCAGCACAAATTTGACGGCTTGTTTAGGAGGAGAAAGAGTGAATGTCTGCCCTTATACAGTGGTTCATAGCATGTGTCTGTGTGTCCATGTGCTTGCGTGTGTGCTTGCATGCGTAAATCTAAGGACTGTTCCCCTGCGGCACATGCTCTGACCTGAACATAACATGTCCTCCAGGTGAACTGTCAGAGGATTTTGGGAGGAGTTGCCAGTGATGGGAATAAGAATCTTTTTGATTTTCTCCTAAATTGTCTCCCTTTCTTCATAGATGGACACACATTTAGTTTGTTCTTGTATGAACCAAGCCAGATGAGTGGTTCATTGCAACACTCCACAAACACACAGATGTAGCCCTACTTTCCTGTACAGATGCCAACAGGAGAGAGGTTTTCACCCATTTGACCAATTTAGCAGCTGACAAGCACATAATAACTCTGGGCATTCAGAGGCTATTGCAGACAGACCGTAATCAATATGTTCGGATGGAGTGGTCGGGATGCTGAGATCTATGGATGACGGTGTAATGGGACCCTTTCAGCGAGGTATCCTTTCACTGAAGAATGGGCACCAGTTAAAACACCTCATATTTATCACAGCGCATCCTGGAGAAACCCACTAATCCAGTGGTCTCTGAAAGCAGAAGCAGTCAAGAGCAATCTGAATGTCAGCCGAGTGTATTTTCCATTCTTACAGTTAATTTATTTAAGTGTTGCACTCTTGTGTCCTCCTTTATACAGTTTTAAACCAACAAAGTAGGGAAGTGCATGGTGCTCTGATCAAATAGGGTATTAGTCTACATCACCCCAGAGCCCTTTCAATGCACTTTAAGCACACTCATATATATATATATACAGTGGGGCAAAAAAGTATTTAGTCAGCCACCAATTGTGCAAGTTCTCCCACTTAAAAAGATGAGAGGCTTGTAATTTCCATCATAGGTACACTTCAACTACAGACAAAATTAGAAAAAAAATCCAGAAAATCACATTGTAGGATTTTTAATGAATTTATTTGCAAATTATGGTGGAAAATAAGTATTTGGTCAATAACAAAAGTTTATCTCAATACTTTGTTATAACCCTTTGTTGGCAATGCGTTTTCTGTAAGTCTTCACAAGGTTTTCACACACTGTTGCTGGTATTTTAGCCCATTCCTCCATGCAGATCTCCTCTAGAGCAGTGATCCAAAGATTTTCTATGGGGTTGAGATCTGGAGACTGGCTAGGCCACTCCATGACCTTGAAATGCCTCTTACGAAGCCACTCCTTCGTTACCCGGGCGGTGTGTTTGGGATCATTGTCATGCTGAAAGACCCAGCCACGTTTCATCTTCAATGCCCTTGCTGATGGAAGGAGGTTTTCACTCAAAATCTCACGGTACATGGCCCCATTCATTCTTTCCTTTACACGGATCAGTCGTCCTGGTCCCTTTGCAGAAAAACAGCCCCAAAGCATGATGTTTCCACCCCCATGCTTCACAGTAGGTGTACTTTGGATGCAACTCAACATTCTTTGTCCTCCAAACATCTGACCATATGACATTCTCCCAATCTTCTTCTGGATCATCCAAATGCTCTCTAGCAAACTTCAGACGGGCCTGGACATGTACTGGCACTGCAGGATTTGAGTCCCTGGCGGCGTAGTGTGTTACTGATGGTAGGCTTTGTTACTTTGGTCCCAGGTCTCTGCAGGTCATTCGCTAGGTCCCCCTGTGTGGTTCTTGTGATCATTTTGACCCCACGGGGTGAGATCCTGCGTGGAGCCCCAGATCGAGGGAGATTATCAGTGGTCTTGTACGTCTTCCATTTCCTAATAATTGCTCCCACAGTTGATTTATTCAAACCAAGCTGCTTACCCATTGCAGATTCAGTCTTCCCAGCCTGGTGCAGGTCTACAATTTTGTTTCTGGTGTCTTTTGACAGCTCTTTGGTCTTGGTCATAGTGGAGTTTGGAGTGTGACTGTTTGAGGTTGTGGACAGGTGTATTTTATACTGATAACAAGTTCAAACAGGTGCCATTAATACAGGTAACGAGTGGAGGACAGAGGAGCCTCTTAAAGAAGAAGTTACAGGTTTGTGAGAGCCAGAAATCTTGCTTGTTTGTAGGTGACCAAATACTTATTTCCCACCATAATTTGCCAATAAATTCATAAAAAATCCTACAATGTGATTTTCTGGATTTTGTCTTCTCATTTTGTCTGTCATAGTTGGAGTGTACCTATGATGAAAAGTACAGGCCTCTCATCTTTTTAAGTGATAGAACTTGCACAATTGGTGGCTGACTAAATACTTTTTTGCCCCACTGTATATGCTGTTTAAACTCTTACTCTACTTTCTTCAAAGTAGCCACCCTTTACCTTGATGTCAGCTTTGCACACTCTTGGCATTCTCTCAGCCAGCTTCATGAGGTAGTCACCTGGAATTTATTTCAATTAACAGGTGTGCCTTGTTAAAAGTTGTGTTGTGACAAGGTAGCGGTGGTATACAGAAGATAGCCCTAATTTTGGTAAAATACCAAGTCCATATAATGGCATGAACAGCTCAAATAAGCAAAAAGAAATGACAGTCCATCATTACTTTAAGACATGAAGGTCAGTCAAACCCGGAAAAAGTGCAGTCGCAAAAGCCATCAAGCGCTATGATAAAAGTGGCTCTCATGAGGACCGCCACAGGAAAGGAAGACCCAGGGTTAACTCTACTGCAGAGGATAAGTTCATTAGAGTTACGAGCCTCAGAAATTGCAGCCCAATGAAATGCGTCACAGAGTTCAAGTAACAGACACATCTCAACATCAACTGTTCAGAGGAGACTGGGTGAATCATGCCTTCATGGTCGAAGTTCTGCAAAGAAACCACTACTAAAGGACACCAATAAGATGATATTTGCTTGGTCCAAGAAACATGAGCAATGGACATAAATTTGTCTTTTAGTCTGAGTCCAAATTTGAGATTTTTGGTTCAAACCGCTGTGTTTTTGTAAGACGCAGTCGGTGAACTGATGATCTCCGCATGTGCGGTTCCAACTGTGAAGCATGGAGGAGGGGGATGTGTGATGGTGTGGGGGTGCTTTGCTGATGACACTGTCTGTGATTTATTTATTTTTCAAGGCACACTTAACCAGCGTGGCTACAACAGCATTCTGCAGCGATACGCCATCCCATCTTCTTTGCGCTTAGTGGGACTATAATTTGTTTTTCAACAGGACAATGACCCAACACACATCCAGGCTGTGTAAGGCCTATTTGACCAAGAAGGAGAGTGATGGAGTGCTGCATCAGATGACCTGACGTCAACCCAATTGAGATGGTTTGGGATGAGTTAGACCACAGAGTGAAGGAAAAGCAGCCAACAAGTGCTCAGCGTATATGGAAACCCCTTCAAGACTGTTTGAAAAGCATTCCAGATGAACCTGGTTGAGAGAATGCCAAGAATGTGCAAAGCTGTCATCAAGGCAAAGGGTGGCTACTTTGAAGAATCTAAAATAAATGATTTATTTTAACACTTTTTTTTAGTTATTACGTGATTCCATACAGTATGTGTTATTTCATAGTTTTTGATGTCTTCACTATTATTCTACAATGTAGAAAAGAATAGTCAAAAATAAAGAAAAACCCTTGAATGAGTACTGTAGGTGTGTCCAAACTTTTGACTGGTACTGTATATAATTCACTAATGTGGTGATGTAAAAATGCCAGCAGCTCATTTTGGGCATGACTTCTAATGACAGTCTTTCTCAGTGGGAGAGCAACAGATTCCGACTTATTTCTAAAAGGAATATGTCTCAGGAGGAGGAGAGAGCTGTTATATCCCCATTTCACACCAACCCTCCCTTGCTCCTTACTCCACTCCTCTTCTCGGCATCTGTGTCAACTGTGAATGGTGTTTTATGGAGCTGAGAGACACTCAGGGGAAGCAGCAGGGGGTTCAGTCCAGGTGAGGTGCACTCAGAACTCAATCAGGAGCTTGGGCTGAGAGGACTGTCTGTGTGTCACTGGCCCCAGGCCTTTCAGACTAGTTCACCTGCAGTCTGAACTCAGTCTCTGTCCTGGAGTCAATACCTGTTTGTCTGTGCTGAAGGCTAACCTTGTGACTCACTTTCTCCCTCTCTCTCACCGACTGTTCTTAGACTGGAGAAACTCAGGGGCAGTCTCTCATTCTTTCTGCTTACATTCTGTTCTTATTCATTTTACCCAGTCTCTTTCTCCCCTCACTTGCACCCTTGACTCCTTCCATACAAAATGGCAGTGAGTTTACGAGAGGGTTTGCCAGATTCCTCGCTCACAGTGAGGGAACATTGGCAGTTGATTTGAGGACATATGCCATAATGTAACTCTGCCACCTGCCATGCTAGTGTATAAACCCTCTTCACTGTCGAGCTCCTCTGTCTGAGGATAATGACACACAACCACTCTCTCCCAAACCAGAGCATGAATAGACTAGCACCAAGCCCTGGCCTCAACAATGCTGTGGAATTATCCAGACCACAAATCCGAGTACAGCACAGTGTTTTCGGATTCGATTAAAAACAAATGAGCATTGCGGTCGGTCTCAGCGCGTGTCACTTGAATATTAGATGTTGCTGGGATTCCTTCCCGATCAGTGTGTTGTGTGCATTAAAGAGCCATGTGATCACAATCAACAGTGAAGCATGCCTTTGCTACCAGGAGATTGATACTTGAAAAGCAGCAGCAGCTGCTGCCATGTTAACCTGTGACCTTCCCCAGGGCAGGAGTCTGATGAGACACACAGATTGCAATGCCAACGACCAACCCACCACCACTCTTGACACGTCTCATCTGCTTTTCTTAACGTGTCCCGAAAGCCAGGAACCAAGTGAGTTACAGTATCCCTGGACAGCATCCGGGCCATCTGCTCCATTTCAGCCAACCGCCACCATCCCTGGGTCCATGGTCCGTGGACCTTTTCCTCTTTCTAGAAATTGATACAATTCTCAGCTTGGCTTTCTGATTCGGATAATGGCGACACTCTTTGGCTAGCGTCCCCTAAGTATATCTATGTTTAGCCAGTCGCTCACCACCATCTGCTGCTGTTCCTTAATTCATATAATTCAATTTTCCGTAATGTCTATAGACTTAATGGAGTAAAAGAGACGACTTTTATCAATAGTCTCTTCTTTCATCAGGAAGGTATCTTGCTGTGCAGCACGTTGGCATCTCACTTACAGTCTTTGCACAAATTAAGTGGCTGTTTGTCGTAATAAAGTCAACACAGTTTGTGTAGGCGAGGAAGGAGCTCTACTTGCAGTGGACCGGCCCAGCGGCAGCCAGGAGCACACAAACATTGACAGTGAAGAATCCCCAGATGTAGCGATTTCCCTTTACATTGATCACGTTGGATAGTATCGCATATGTTTTTCCCATGACATGTCTTCTCTCGCTCTCCCTCTGTCCGTTAGCACACTGGAGAGCCATTCAAACGTGAGTGTTTTTCTTTCTTTCCCCCCTCTTCTATTCTCCCTGCTTTTGCAGATCAAAGTCACTCCCCGCCACAGCTCAGCCCGGAGATAATAGCCGGCGCTCTCCATCCGTTTAGTTTGAAATGTAATTAACGTTCTGCATTAACGGTTTGGGCTGTTGGGCTCAATGGCTGGAGTGGGACGAAGAGAGGTGTAGCATGTTGATTAATGGTGAAGATGTTTGGACAAGGGGAGGGGGGGGGGGGGGGGGGGGGGGGGGGGGGGGGTGTTGACAAGGGCTTATGGTCCACAGCATTCTCCCCAAACCTTTTCAAGTCAGTCGGTTTATTCTGGTTTATTGATTTTGTAACATAATTCAATGGTTTGTCCCTCCTACTGTACATCCCCACACACTAGGACATATATAATTATTACATTAGGTCCAATACTATTAGCATAATGAATTTAACTATTTATTAAGTACATGATGAGGAGAATTCATTTTGTATTTATTTGTCGAATCAAGTCATATCAGGAGAGGACAGGTTGTCAAACAGTTCAGGCCCAGTTCAGGCCCTGGGCTCGAATCAAACAAACCTGTCAGAGAAGCGTTTCTATAACTTAACTTTTGGTGGTGGTCTATGTATATTGTTGCTTACGTAGTTGAACTTGACCATGAAACCACAACCATGACCAATTCAGGCCCGGTCACTTTAGGTCTGTGTGACCACTCTCTGACCTTACAGCTTGTCTCTGAGATGAATGACAGGTGTGTTGCAGTCACTGTGGTCTCAGCTGGCTAATGTTGTTTGGAAAGTCTTTGATCTCCAGCTGTCTCTGAAGACAGACAGACTTTGAATAAAGCTGGCAGCAGTGCTTTTGAAGCTGTGAATCGTCTCTTTCTGGTGAATCGAATCATGCACATCTTGCAGATCAGCAGGTGTGTTCTTTTCCTGTCGCCTTGATTACTCTCTCAGCTGCCAATCATGTCACAACGCATCAGCACTCATCAAACACCTATCATCCCCTCACTGTGGGAAAGATAGGGTGATTTAGCTGGGATGTGGTTGGGTGGGTTGGCGTTTGTTTGTTTGCTTCCGTAACATACTGACTACACCGGACACGCCCCTGCATCCTCGTGCTTATGTTGATTTTGTCCATCCACACCAGACACGATCATAACACGCAGGTTAAAATATCAAAACCAACTGTGAAACAACTATATTAACTTGGGCGCATGTCAAACACAGATGACATTCATTGAAATGTAGCTATCTTGCTATTGCTAGCTAATTTGTCCTGATAGATGAACAATGGGTTGTTATTTTACCTGAAATGCATAACACCACAATTCAAGTGTTATACACCATCACAAAGAAATGCATTATTATTTTGTTTAGGCATTTCTTTAGAAACATAAAAAAAACAAATCAATTGTATTTCAAAAGAACAGAATATCATCATTTAAGTTGTATTATTGTCACGGCTGGCTGGAGGACTGGACCAAGGTGCAGCTTGGTAAGTGTACATTTTATTTTTATTAAAAATTATGCTGACAAAGCCCAAAGCTTTGCGGTTTGGTTATGTGCCCTGAACAAAGTCAAAGTTAACTTCCCACAAAACAGGTGGGGGAAAAGGGTACCTAAGTATGGTTCTCAATCAGAGACAACGATAGACAGCTGCCTCTGATTGAGAACCACACCCGGCCAAACACATAGAAATAGAAAATCATAGAACATAGAACATAGACTGCCCACCCAAATCACACCCTGATCAAACCAAAATAGAGACATAAAACACTCTCTACGGTCAGGGCGTGACAATTATTTTACTAGTCTGTGCATAGTAGCCTATGCTGCCGCAAGTGCTCATATGTAGAAGGCATGGGAATAGTGGCTGTAATATTCTACAAAAAGTTATATTTTGAGTTATAAACCAGGTCATTCAAGCCCTGAATGCTGATTGGATGAAAGCCACGAGTATGACACAAAATGACTTGTTTACTGTTCTAATTACCTTAATAAACAGTTTATACAGTAAGGCACCTCAGGGATCACATTGTGTCTAAGAACAACCCTTAGCCGTGGAATATTGGCCATATACCACACCCCTTTGGGCCTTCTTGCTATGTTATACAATGGCTTTGTTGAATACTTTTTTTATTTTTTATTTGTTTAATACTGATTGGCTTGAAGGGCATTCTAGAGTGCATTATTTCCCTATAATGCACGGTATATCAGCACGGTAGAATTTAAGGGCTGTTAAGTAGTTCATTCTTACATGTTCTATGTTTAAGCTGCTTTTGAAAGCAAAAGACGAATTGAAAACGTCATTGTTGAATTCGATTTTCAAAAAAGCAAGCTAGGACTGGTGATGTTTGGTTAGCTAAACTAGCAAGTCTGCTTGTTTGGTTACCAAGGTAACTACTGGAGCTATCAAGTAAGCTTGCTAGCTAGCTAGCTAGCTACGTCAGTTGATGTTGAACACATTTCTACCAGCAAATTACCACATTTCTAGCAGCATTTCTAGGAACACACTTTCCACGTCGTTCATTATTTTCCATAGAACACATCTATGTTGATTACATAGAGCCCATGCTTTAATTTTAAGTTGTTTGGCAAACGTACACTGAACAAAAATATAAACGCAACATGTAAAGTGTTGGTCCCATGTTTCATGAGCTGAAATAAAAGATCCCAGAAATGTTCCATACGCACAAAAAGCTTATTTCTCTCAAATGTTGTACTCAAATGTGTTCACATCCCTGTTAGTGAGCATTTATACTTTGCCAAGATAATATATTCACTTGACAGGTGTGGCATATCAAGAAGCTGATTATTAAACAGCATGATCATCACACAAGTGCACCTTGTGCTGGAGACTATAAAAGACCACTCTAAAATGTGCAGTTTTGTCACACAACACAATGCCAGAGATGTCTCAAGTTTTGAGGGTTATCTATGATTAATCGTTCTCCTCGTTAATCTTTCAAATACCCACGTTGGGTTGTATGCTCCTGTAAACAAATGACTCTCTTAGCACTTGGCTATGCAGACGCTCGTTCACGTGGCTGGGAGGTGTGGGTGAAATGTTTGACTAACATACAGTTAATGAAGTTGGAAATTTACATACACTTAGGTTGGAGTCATTAAACCTAGTTTTTTTCAACCACTCCACAAATGTCTTGTGAACAAATTATAGTTTTGGCAAGTCGTTTAGGACATCTACTTTGTGCATGACACAAGTAATTTTTCCAACAATTGTTCACAGACAGATTATTTCACTTATAATTCACTATATCACAATTCCAGTGGGTCAGAAGTTTACATGCACTAAGTTGACTGTGCCTTTAAACAGCTTGGGAAATTCCAGAAAATCATGTCATGGCTTTAGAAGCTTTGATAGGCTAATTGGCCTCATTTTAATCAATTGGAGGTGTACCTGTGGATGTATTTCAAGGCCTATCTTCAAACTCAGTGCCTCTTTCCTTGACATTATGGGAAAAGAAAAGATAAGCCAAGACCTCAGGAAAAACCTGTAGACCTCCACAAGTCTGGTTCATCCTTGGGAGAAATTTCCAAACGCCTGAAGGTACCACGTTCATCTGTACAAACAATAGAACGCAAGTATAAACACCATGGGACCACACAGCCGTCATACCACTCAGGAAGGAGACGCATTCTGTCTCCTAGAGATTAACGTACAAATGCAAATGCAAAAAGTACAAATCAATCCCAGAACAATAGCAAACGACCTTGTGAAGATGCTGGAGGAAACAGGTACAAAAGTATCTATATCCACAGTAAAACGAGTCGTATATCGACATAACCTGAAAGGCTGCTCAGCAAGGAAGAATCCAATGCTCCTAAACCGTCATAAAAAAGCCAGAGTACGTTTTGAAACTGCACATGGGGACAAAGATCGTACTTTTTGGAGAAATGTCCTCTGATCTGATGAAACAAAAATAGAACTGTTTGGCCATAATGACTATTGTTATGTTTGGAGTGAAAAGGGGGAGGCTTGCAAGCCGAAGAACACCATCCCAACCGAGAAGCACGGGGGTGGCAGCATCATGTTGTGGGGGTGCTTTGCTGCAGGAGTGACTGGTGCACTTCACAAAATAGATGGCATCATGAGGTAGGAAAATGAAGTGGACATATTGAAGCAACATCTCAAGACATCAGTCGGGAAGTTAAAGCTTGGTCGCAAATGGGTCTTCCAAATGGACAATGACCCCAAGCATACTTCCAAAGTTGTGGCAAAATGGCTTAAGGACAACAAAGTCAAGGTATTGGAGTGGCCATCACAAAGCCGTGAACTCAATCATTTAGAAAATGTGTGGGCAGAACTTAAAAAGTGTGTGCAAGCAAGGAGGCCTTCAAACCTGACTCAGTTACACCAGTTCTGTCAGGAGGAATGGGCTAAAATTCACCAAACTTATTGTGGGAAGCTTGTGGAAGGCTACCCAAAATGTTTGACCCAAGTTAAGCAATTTGAAGGCAATGCTACCAAATACTAATTGAGTGTATGTAAACTTCTGACCCACTGGGAATGTGATGAAAGAAATAAAAGCTGAAATAAATCATTCTCTCTACCATTATTCTGAAATTTCACATTCCTAAAATAAAGTGGTGATCCTAACTGACCTAAGACAGGGAATTTTTACTAGGATTAAATGTCAAGAATTGTGAAAAACTGAGTTTAAATGTATTTGGCAAAGGTGTATGTTAACTTCCGACTTCAACTGTACGTGTATATGTACACTACCGGTCAAAAGTTTTAGAACACCTACTCATTCAGTGGTTTTATTTTATTTTTGCTGTTTTCTACATTGTAGTGTATAGTGACGACATCAAAAACTATGAAATAACAAATGGAATCATGTAGTAACCAAAAAATCTCAAATCTCAATGTATTTTCTTCAAATAGCCACCCTTTGCCTTAATGACAGCTTTGCATGGTCTGAGCAACCAGCTTCACCTGGAATTATTTTCCAACAGTCTTGAAGGAGTTCCCTCATATGCTGAACACTTGTTGGCTGCATTTCCTTCACTCTGCGGCCCGGCTCATCCCCAACCTTTTCAATTTTGTTGAGGTCAGGGGATTGTGGAGGCCAGGTCATCTGATGCAGCACTCCATCACTCTCCTTCTTGGTAAAATAGCACTTACACAGCCTGGAGGTGTGTTGGGTCATTGTCCTGTTGATAAACAAATGATAGTCCCACTAAGCCCAAACCAGATGGGATGGTGTATCGCTGCAGATTGCTGTGGTAGCCATGCTGGTTAAGTGTGTCTTGAATTCTAAATACATCCCAGACTGTGTTACCAGCAAAGCACCCCCACACCATAACACCTCCTTCTCAATGCTTTTACGGTGGGAAATTCACTTGCGGAGATCATCTGTAAACCTACTCTGCGTCTCACAAAGACACAGCGGTTGGAACCAAAAATCTTAAATTTGGACTCCAGACCAAAGGACACATTTCCAACGGTCTAATGTCCATTGCTTGTGTTTCTTGGCCCAAGCACCTCTCTTCTTATTATTTGGGTCCTTTTAGTCGTGGTTTCTTTGCAGCAATTTGACCATGAAGGCCTGATTTTTAGTGCTCCCGAGTGGCGCAGCGCTCTAAGGCACTGCATCTCAGTGCTCGAGGCTTTTTCACAACCGGCTGTGATTGGCAGTCCCATAGAGCGGTGCTCAATTGGCCCAGCGTTGTCCGGGTTTGGCCGTGTTGTCCGGGTTTGGCCGGTGTTGGCCCTCATTGTAAATAAGAATTTGTTCTTAACTGACTTGCCTAGTTAAATAAAGGTCAAATCAAATAATTCACACAGTCTCCTCTGAACAGTTGATGTTGAGTTTTCTGTTACTTTTATTTGGACTGAAATTTCTGAGGCTGGTAACTATGATTAACTTTTCCTCTGCAGCAGAGGTAACTCTGGGTCTTCCATTCCTGTGGCAGTCCTCATGAGAGCCAGTTTCATCATAGCGCTTGATGGTTTTTGTGACTGCACTTGAAGAAACCTTCAAAGTTCCTGAAATGTTCCTTATTGACTGACCTTCATGTCTTAAAGTAATGATGGACTGTCATTCATCTTTGCTTATTTGAGCTGTTCTTGCCATAATATGGACTATGAATCTTTTACCAAATAGGGCTATCTTCCGTATACTCCCCCCCACCTTGTCACAACACAACTGATTGGCTCAAAGGCATTAAGAATGAAAGAAATTCCACTAATTAACTTATAAGAAGGGACACCTGTTAATTGAAATACTTTCCAAGTGACTACCTCGTGAAACTGGTTGAGAGAATGCCAAGAGTGTGCGACGATGTCATCAAGTCAAAGGATGGCTACTTTGAAGAATATAAAATATATTTAGATTTTTTTAACCCTTTTTTGGTTACTATATGATTCCATATGTGTTATTTCATAGTGTTGAAGCCTTCACTATTATTATACAAAATAAATAAAAATCCTTGAATGAGTAAGTGTTCTTTTGACCGGTAGTGTATTTTGAAACACTCGTGCAACGTGGCCGTTGTGGTTTGCATGCAACCCTCCAGAGTTAGTATGCATTACGCATGTTTCTCTTAATCGTTTCCTCAGATGTCCTCTGCCTGTCTTACTACACCCTGACGGCATCTGTCGGCGGCGTCAAGGAGCAGGTAAATAGGCAGCCATTTTGAGGAATAGTCATTTATTCTCAGCCCTCTCAATTGTGCACAGGGTTGTAAGCATACAAGTATGACTGATGCCACTTCCTATGTTTCAGTGTTGCGTCGGTTTATACACACCTGAGACGTAATCTCATACCAATGAGAGCATTGAGTACTTTGTAGAGTTCATGTTTTCGTAAAGATGATGAAAGACCTGTGTTTTCTCTGAAGATTTAGGATATTTCTAGAGCGTATAGGGGGCAATTATATATATTTTTTACACAAGATTGGTTCTACCCAGGCAGTCCACCCACCCACTCTCTCATACAGAGAAAGCAAGTGTCTCACTGGTTAGCACTGTTTTACACCGTTTCACGTGCAATGGTTTCCTTGCTTCATAATAGAGCCCCTGTCAGGAGAAGAACGTCACACCGCTTAGAACTGTAGGTGTGTGCTCCGGTCTTGGAGGGTATTTCTAGAAAGGGAAAGGAGGTCACTAATGAAAATGGCTTACCCTGATTGCTATCTAACTCAAGGGAGCGTTCACTTGCAGAAGGGATAGCGAAAGAGTTAGCAGACCACCTAAATCCATGAAGGAATGCTAATCATCAATAAACGGCAGCTTTATGATGGGATATTTCTTGTGATAGGTGTGTTGTTTCAGTGAGGAGACCGTGTACTCTTCGGGGAGGTGGGGTGGGTGTGAAAGAAGTCACACAGCAGAAATTATGATTTGGTGCTTCTCGCACTGTAGGTCAATGGCAATCTGGCACAAAGGGTAGGCATAATCCATTTAAACCCTGACACTTGTAGTCTGCCTAAGTACAAACACGATCAGCGATACATTTGTTTTTAATTAGGTGTATCTTGTAATTGCTCTCACATCAAAGTAGCGTACCCCGTTCTTCTTAGTGGGGCTATCAGAAGAACTAACCCTGACTCCACTTTGCCTGTGACCTGGTCAACATGCCTCTGCCCCACTTCTGACTGCCCTACTTGTTTTCCAATTATTGTGACCAACATAATTTGGCTTGTCAAACCAATGCAAATGAGGAAGGGAATCAAAGACTAACAAGGTTTACTGCTTCTCTTCATTTTGTAATCAGAGTGTATGGAGATTTAGGCCAAATCTAGAATCCACCCGTCAGTTACATCCAAACACACAGACCTTCCATTCCACAAGTACTATATCTACACACATATCCACACACACTGACCTTCCATTCCACTAGTACTATATTCACACACACTGACCTTCCATTCCACTAGTACTATATCCACACACACTGACCTTCCATTCCACTAGTACTATATCCACACACTGACCTTCCATTCCACTAGTACTATATCCACACACTGACCTTCCGTTCCACTAGTACTATATCCACACACACTGACCTTCCGTTCCACTAGTAGTATATCCACACACACTGACCTTCCATTCCACTAGTAGTATATCCACACACACTGACCTTCCATTCCACTAGTACTATATCCACACACACCGACCTTCCTTTACACTAGTACTATATCCACACACACACTGACCTTCCATTACACTAGTAGTATATCCACACACACTGACCTTCCATCACACTAGTAGTATATCCACACACACACTGACCTTCCATTCCACTAGTACTATATCCACACACTGACCTTCCATTCCACTAGTACTATATCCACACACACTGACCTTCCATTACACTAGTGCTATATCCACACACACACTGACCTTCCTTTACACTAGTACTATATCCACACATACACACATACACACTGACTTTCCACTAGTACTATATCCACACACACACTGACCTTCCATTACACTAGTAGTATATCCACACACACACTGACCTTCCATTACACTAGTACTATATCCACACACACTGACCTTCCATTACACTAGTACTATATCCACACACACACTGACCTACCATTACACTAGTACTATATCCACACACACTGACCTTCCATTACACTAGTAGTATATCCACACACACACTGACCTACCATTACACTAGTACTATATCCACACACTCACCTTCCATTCTTCTAGTACTATATCCACACACACTGACCTTCCATTCCACTAGTACTATATCCACACACACTGACCTACCATCACACTAGTAGTATATCCACACACACTGACCTTCCATCACACTAGTACTATATCCACACACACTGACCTACCATTACACTAGTAGTATATCCACACAAACATACTGATCTTCCATTACACTAGTACTATATCCACACACACTGACCTTCCATTACATTAGTACTTTATACACACACACACACACACACACACACACACACACACACACACACACACACACACACACACGTTGAACTTCCATTACACTAGTACTATATCCACACACACTGACCTTCCATTCCACTAGTACTATATCCACACAAACATACTGACCTTCCATTCCACTAGTACTATATCCACACACACTGACCTACCATCACACTAGTACTATATCCACACAAACATACTGACCTTCCATTACACTAGTACTATATCCACACACACTGACCTTCCATTCCACTAGTACTATATCCACACACACACTGACCTTCCATTACACTAGTACTATATCCACACACACTGACCTTCCGTTCCACTAGTACTATATCCACACACACTGACCTTCCATTACACTAGTACTATATCCACACACACTGACCTTCCATTACCCTAGTACTATACAAACATACATTCTCACACACACACACACACACACACACGTTGATCTTCCATTCCACTAGTACTATATCCACACACACTGACCTTCCATTCCACTAGTACTAAATCCACACACACACACACACACACACACACACTGACCTTCCATTCCATTAGTACTATATCCACACACACACACACACACACACACTGACCTTCCATTACACTAGTACTATACACACACACACACACACACACACACACACACACACGTTGATCTTCCATTCCACTAGTACTATATCCACACACACTGACCTTCCATTCCACTAGTACTATATCCACACACACACACACACACACACACACTGACCTTCCATTCCATTAGTACTATATCCACACACACACACACACTGACCTTCCATTACACTAGTACTATATCCACACACACTGACCTTCCATTCCACTAGTACTATATCCACACACACACACACTGACCTTCCATTACACTAGTACTATATCCACACACACACACACACACACACACACACTGACCTTCCATTACACTAGTACTATATCCACACACACACACACACACACACACACACACACACACGAACACACTGACCTTCCATTACACTAGTTCTATATCCACACACACACTGACCTTCCCTTACACTAGTACTATATCCACACACACTGACCTTCCATTCCACTAGTACTATATCCACACACACTGACCTTCCATTCCACTAGTACTATATCCACACACATTGACCTTCCATCACACTAGTAGTATATCCACACATACACTGACTTTCCATCACACTAGTAGTATATCCACACACACTGACCTTCCATTCCACTAGTACTATATCCACACACATTGACCTTCCATCACACTAGTAGTATATCCACACATACACTGACTTTCCATTACACTAGTACTATATCCACACACACTGACCTTCCATTCCACTAGTACTATATCCACACATACACTGACTTTCCATTACACTAGTACTATATCCACACACACTGACCTACCATTACACTAGTAGTATATCCACACAAACACACTGACCTTCCATCACACTAGTACTATATCCACACACACTGACCTTCCATCACACTAGTAGTATATCCACACACTGACCTTCCATTCCACTAGTACTATATCCACACACATTGACCTTCCATCACACTAGTAGTATATCCACACATACACTGACTTTCCATTACACTAGTACTATATCCACACACTGACCTACTATTCCAATAGTACTATATCCACACACACTGACCTTCCATTCCACTAGTACTATATCCACACACACTGACCTTCCATTCCACTAGTACTATATCCACACACACACACACACACACACACACACACACACTGACCTTCCATTACACTAGTACTATATCCACACACACACACACACACACACACACACACACACACACACACACACACACACACACACACACACACACGAACACACTGACCTTCCATTACACTAGTTCTATATCCACACACACACTGACCTTCCATTACACTAGTACTATATCCACACACACTGACCTTCCATTCCACTAGTACTATATCCACACACATTGACCTTCCATCACACTAGTAGTATATCCACACATACACTGACTTTCCATTACACTAGTACTATATCCACACACACTGACCTACCATTACACTAGTAGTATATCCACACAAACACACTGACCTTCCATCACACTAGTACTATATCCACACACACTGACCTTCCATCACACTAGTAGTATATCCACACACTGACCTTCCATTCCACTAGTACTATATCCACACACATTGACCTTCCATCACACTAGTAGTATATCCACACATACACTGACTTTCCATTCCACTAGTACTATATCCACACACATTGACCTTCCATCACACTAGTAGTATATCCACACACACACTGACTTTCCATTACACTAGTACTATATCCACACACTGACCTACTATTCCACTAGTACTATATCCACACACACTGACCTTCCATTCCACTAGTACTATATCCACACACACTGACCTTCCATTCCACTAGTACTATATCCACACACACTGACCTTCCATTCCACTAGTACTATGTCCTCACACACTGAGCTGTGGCTCTTTGTGGTGTTCTATTTGTATGCACCCCTACTGGGTCCTCCACAGCCAGACACGGTGTTGCTAGGCAATGCCATTAAATCACTTACGTGGGTAGCAAGCCTAGGAAAGCAGGAGTTGCTTTTTTGTCAGTTAGGCTTAGCCACAACTAGCTGATACCTCTTTAAAAGAGATATATTGTACATGTCATTACATTATCATGGACCCATAAATCCCTGAGTCCTGTGAACAGAAGTGTGTTATTGTGACACCGACAGCACCGTAGCTTCTCTTTAACTGACCTTGAAAAGAGAGGAGGGATGTCTGTCTGAGCCGGTGGGGGAGAGTTTATGAATGTTGCTTTGGTTTAAATTCACGGGAAGAGGTGGAAATGTAATGTTACCTTGTCATAGACACTTGCCTTCCTAGAAAGAGGTGGCGCACGTATGTTGACATGTGTGATGTTGTGCCCCTTACCTGGTCGAATGGCAGGGCTAATCTCGTCTCAGTAGACCAGCACTCAGACTATAATATACAGTCTATGACTCTGACAGATAATGCCTGTTGCCCTTTGGTCGACTGAAAGGTGTTTTTGCTACATACGAAGGAGAGATCATGCTTGCTCACATCTCTCATCCTAACAACAATCGAATGACCCTTCCACGTTTTGTAATCTTATTTCTCTACTGTAGATTTTAAGATTTAGGCGCACTCAGAAAAGGGCATGCTCTCAAACAAAGAATCTGAATGTGGTTTGTGGTGTATTGTCCTCTTTAAATGGGCCAGTGTCCTTTTTTAGATGAATAATCACAGGCTGAAGATCAGAGGGCATGGTGCTCAGGGAGTAGCAGGGAGAGGAACAGAAGGAGGGGGCTGAGGCTGGAGGCTGGCCAGGTTAGGGGAAGGCGCTAGGTGGACGGGCACGGAATATGCTACGGGTAGAATGGGCAAGGGCTGAATAGTATGTCATTATGAAGGGCTTGTCTTCTCTCTACCTCTGTCTCACTCACATTCTATCTCTGTCTCTCCATCTCTCTCCCTTTGAAGCACCCTTAGGGGGATGGACAGACAGGAAGGAACTGAAGCCTCACACTGTCTTTCTGTCATTTTCAGCCTCTATGGATCACCCAGCTCCCTTCAAAACCACACCCTCCTGCCTATATCTCTTGTTCGCTCTCTGTGTCTCTCTCTCTTTCTGTTTCCCCCTCTTTCTCTCACACACACATTCTATGGCAGAAGTAGTTGGTCTTGCTGAGTTTCAATGACCAGTGAGTTCTCTTCCTCGGGGGGAGGCTGGCTGGTCTAGGCTGGTAAACCCCCTGGGATGGGTGTCCTCTCCAGACAGGCTGGGCTGGCTGGTGGATGGAGGAGAGGAAAAGGAGGAGAGAGAGGTCAGGCAACAGGCACCCTGTCAGTCTGGCCTCTCAGAGGGTCCACAGTGGCGAATTAGTGAGGAGCCCGAGAGTGCTTTGGCACGGCAGGTCCCCGGTCAGGACTCGCACCCGCGTTGGAGGGGACGGGGGCTCTGTGTCCGAAATAACAGGCCCAGTGCTGAGCCCTTGAGCTCACATAGACACACACAGTCGAAGAGTTACACATCTTTCTAAAAACCAGTTACCTGATCTCCTATCTGTTTGTTCCTGCTAATGAGAGTGGATCTGAGACATCTTTAATATGGATTCTGTGCATTTCATTGATTTGTCTGGATCTTTCTGCGTCCACAGTCCACCGCTGCAGGGGGCTGATGACAGCTAAAATGCTTCTTCCCTCGGTCGAACACTGCTGTGCTGAGTGGTGAAATGGGTTTTGATGTTCAGGCTTTCTATTACTCAGAGGGTCTGTCTGCAGTCTCCAGTTGTTTCTTGTGTGATTTCATTGTTCAGTGTCAGTCTCATGGCAGAAGTAGGCTCTGTGCTGAGAGGGTATTTATTGCCTTGTATGGCCGATTTTCAGCATCGGCGGATTTTTGGGGGGAGGATAAGTACTTTTGAGATATGAATATTCATAGTTTTAAAATTGAATAAATGAATGGGAAATTGTGTATTTCAGAATGTTAGAGCTCACTATAAGGAGTATAATAACAGCTGTATCTTGTACGGTTCACAGATCGTAGGGTCTTACATGAGGAATGGATAGGTCTACTAAAACTGGCCTAAAATAACCACTATCATCATAATTTTTTTTCTCAGAAATGGTTTGTGATAAAATGTTTAAAAAAAAGCATGTCAGACATCCTTCCTCCCTCCCAATGAAGTTTGTGAGGATTGCCTAAACAAACCGGAGATAACAAAAATACTTTCTGTCTACGCTGGCGTGGAATCGCTCGCCCATAGCACGGTTCCCAAACTCAATCCTGGGGCCCACCCTGCGTGCACGTTTTGGTTTTGTCCCTAGGACTACACAGCTGATTCAGTAACCAACTGATCATTAAGCTTTGATTATTTGAATCAGCTGTGTAGTACTAGGGCAAAAACGAGTACAAAGTATTCAGACCCCTTGACTGTTACCACATTTTGTTACATTACAGCCTTATTCTAAAATTGATTAAATCGTTTTTTCCCCCCTCATCAATCTACACGCAATACCCCATAATGACAAAGCAAAAACTGTTTTTTTTATAGAAATGTTTGAAAATGTATAAATAATAAAAAAAAACTGAAATATCACATTTTATTGAACTATTCAGACCCTTCACTCAGTACTATGTTGAAGCACCTTTGGCAGCTATTACAGCCTCAAGTCTTTTTGGGTATGACACTTCAAGCTTGGCTCACCTGTATTTGGGGAGTTTCTCACATAGTTCTCTGCAGATCCTCTCAAGCTCTGTCAGGTTGTATGGGGAGTCGCTGCACCACAATCGGGTTAAAGTCCAGGCTCTGGATGGGCCTCTCAAGGACAGTCAGAGATTTGTCCCGAAGCCACTCCTGCATTGTCTTGGCTGTGTGCTTAGGGCCGTTGTCCTGTTGGAAGGTGAACCTTTGCCCCAGTCTGAGGTCCTGAGCGTTTTTGAGAAGGTTTTCTTCAAGGATTTCTCTGTACTTTGCTCCATTCACCTTTCCCTCAATCCTGACTAGTCTCCCAGTCCCTGCAGCTGAAAAACATCCCCACAGCATGATGCTGCCACCACCATGCTTGGCCTGATTGGTGGTGTGCTGCAGAGATGATTGTCCTTCTGCAAGGTTCTCCCATCTCCACAGAGGAACACTGGAGCTCTTTCAGTGTGACCATCGGGTTCTTGGTCACCTCCATGACCAAGGTCCTTCTCCCCCGATTGGTCAGCTCTAGAAAGAATCTTGGTTTTTCCAAACTTATTCCATTTAAAAAATGATGGATGCCACTGTGTTCTTGGTGACCTTCAATGCTGCTGAAATTTTTCTAAATCATGTCCAGTCAATTGAATTTACCACAGGTGGACTCCAATCAAGTTGTAGAAACATCTCAAGGATGATCAATGAGAACCGGATGCTTTTTTTTTTTTTTTTGCAAACATTTTTAAAAACCTGTTTTTGCATTGTATTGTGGGTAGAGGATTTCTGTATTTTTTTCAATACATTTTAGAATAAGGCTGTAACGTAACAGAATGTGGAAAAAGGGAACGGGTCTGAATACTTTCCGAATGCACTGTATACCGAGTTTGGAAAACCCTGGTCTATAGGACGTAATACTATTGAATTTCTGTGACCGTAAGTAATTGTGTAGGGTTGAGAAGCACATTCAATTTGGTGCAGCTCGTACAAGTGTGACTGCAGTTGAATTATTCTGCTGTGGTAAAAAATCGAACTTGGTGGAGAGCAAGACTTGTGTACTGCATCTCTGTCTGTTTACCTGTGTGTGTGTGTGTGTGTGTGTGTGTGTGCGGTGTGTTTCTGAGTGAGCTTTTGGAACTGACTCGTTGGGTGTGAACATGTGTTCTGCTCTGTTTGTCACACAGACAAGACTTGGATGCTCTAGAATCTAGGTGTGTGTGTGCACGCACGCTCTCTCTAGTGTATCCTACCTCAATGATTTGCAATGCACTCAGGCTATTGCCCTTTATCAGTGACGCTGGCACCTCTCCTGACCATGTGCTCATCACAGCCATCACATCCCCTGTGGCGCAAGACAGGCTCTTCAGAAGACACAAAGGCCCAGAGAGCGAGAACACACACTCACCCACACAGCGTTAAATAACAATGGGTGCTCTCGCTACCGTTCAGCCTGAAACTCTTTAAATGCCAGCATCACTCTCCTGACGCAACACACGCTATCGTTAGCTGTACAGAGGAGATCGATAAGCACAGGCATCAGTTCGATTGAGACGTGGGGCTGATTATGGGGTGAAGATACGATCAAAGACAGAATCTTAGAACTTTCATCCAATTGCAAATAGATATTACTGATTGAGTGTCCTCCCAAGGAAATCTCTTTCTGACAAGAGTGCTGAATTGTATTTACCCAGGATGCTGTTCTAGGAGGTGTTGGGCTTGATGTGGTTAACCACTTGGAAGCTAGAAGGAATCCTTGTCTCCAACAGGACACGGTGTGTGTATTTGGTTAGCTGTGGAAGGATGCATGTCCACATGAGTGTGTGTGTGTAGTAACAGTCCTCTCTGCAGGTCTCTGTGCCCACCCCTGAAGGCTGGGCACTGGGGGCATTCACTCAGACTGGCATCCACAGGGGACAATTCCAGACCGTTGTCTGCCTTATCCGATTTGGAATGAGGGAAAAATACCCTTTTTGTGTTAGGCTTTTACAGCCAAAAGGTCCTCAACCACATTTCTAACCCTGTATCAGGCGTGAGATTCTGTGAGCTGCACAGAACATGGCCATTCAGATGTACGGTAATGCGTCAAACTGTTCACTTGAACGATAGACCCGTCATAAAGGCTTTGATGTGCCAAATTCATTAGGGCGTGTGGTGCCACTCCAGAGTGGCATTAGTTAGACCTAGTCATGCCACACATTGGGAGTGACACCACACGCCCTAATGAATTTGGCACATCAAAGCCTTTATGACGGGTCAATCATTCAAGTGAACAGTTTGATGACCAATTTGTGACTTCAATCTGTGTCCAGACAGTGCCTTGTGTTGCTCAGACTTCTTTTAGTTTAACATCTGATGTTAATAGAAAGTTCTGGATGGTTATTCTAACAATTTAAAGGCTAATGCGGTGTGTTGGAGAGGAAAATGCAAATGGCCATATTGACTGACAAGAGAAGTCAAAAGCAAACCTTCACTACATGTGTAATTTCACCTATCCTTCCAATCCCTTCCGAAGTGGCTGGTAGACGACGGCTCCGTACTGGAAGTACAGCAGGTTGTTATTTCAGCAGCTTGGTCTCAAGGTCCTCTCAGTCTGATAGAAGCTGTGCTTTTTTTGTTCTGGTAAAATTAATATAGAGACGTGTGTGTCCTGGTGGGAGTAGAGAGAGACTGGGCATATAGGGAATGTGTGAGTTTGTCCTCTGGCTTCATAATGTGGAAGGACATGCTTTGGTGTGTGTGTGTGTCGGAGTGGGAGACTGTCTTCCATCTCCAAGTTTGTTGATCTCTCTCCATCTCGCTAGGCTCTGTGTTGAGCATACCAATGGAACCTCGTTGCGGTGTCACATTTCTCAGTATTTCTGCGACACACAAAGGTGGAAACACATTTTCACTCATACCTTGTCTCTCAACACACACACACACACACACTGACAAGCCGTCCTCGAGGGTGAGAGTTTCTATCAGCCACATAGCCGCTGGTTCGCTCCCTTCAATGCTCAAGACGGAGAGGGGGAGAGAGAATGGAAGGAAAAGACAGGCGGAAAATGAGAACATTTTCATGCTGATTCTATTTTTAGGCTTGCTCCATTTCGACACTCCTGATCACTCCGTATACACGGGTAACCGTCTCGACAGAAAATGGGTACAGGAAAGAAGAAAGGGAAAAAAAACACACCTCTAACAAATGTTGGATAATGGTGTGGAAATGAAAGCTCTGCAACCAAACTATTTCCCTATTCAATACAGTCTGGAGTTCTACACCCCCCCCCCCCCCCCCCCCCCCCTCCATTCAAATGGATTGAAATAAGTCTCATGTTTGTATCTCCGACGTAATTGTACAGTGCTACTAATTGCCTATTAGCTGAGTATTTTCTGCCCAGGTCTCTGTTGTGTCGTTGCTCCCATTCTCTGTTTTCTGTGTAATTCTACATGTTTTACCGCACTTGTGTTTTCATTTGGGTATTGCTTCACTAATTGATGAGTGTGTTTTATAGTCGATACACAGCGATATCTTCTGTGTGTAAGTTGTCGCAGAGGATACATTGTCCAGGGGAGCCAAACGTACAGCCCAATCCGGGCCCGCGGGTGGTATGAGTAAAACATTTGAATAAACAAATGAAATACAATTACATTTGTAAAAATTGTGGGGGGAAACAAACTCGATATACTTTTAAAATTCTTTACTGTGTCCAGCTCGCTTAAAATCACCAAAATGGAAGGCAGTAGGGGGAATATAAAAAATTCCCAAAAGGATGGCTAGAGGACTAATTTTAGCAAATTTTGACGGCGAGGAAATATAACCAATTTTTCAGTGTGGCACTCCAGACCTCGGTGAAGACCAAATGCGGCCCCTGGGGCAAAATTAGTTTGACAACCCTGCTCTAGTCAATTTTCAGCTCTGATCACTTATGTTGAAGCCTCTTTCGATGACTACTTTCCTCTGTTGTTTTGTCCGACCTTGTCTGTGTTCCTTTCCGTGTGTGTACAGTATCCATCGATTTTAACGCAGGATGTGTTTGTACAGTCCCTAACGGCATCTCTCCCCCTCTCTCCTCTGTGTTGTAGTGGTCAGCAGGCCTTCCTCCTGGAGAATGTTCCGTGTGACAACGCCAGCTGTAAGGATGTGGGCCGCATGTTTCGTGTCCACTGGGACCAGTCTGACCTGGGGGCCATCCCCGGGGCCGCCGTGGCCACCTTCTTCGACATCTATGAGGATGTGAGCACATCCCTCTTTCCTCTCAACCTCTCCTCCACTCTCTCGCTCTCTTTCTCTCGAATTAGCCCAGGCTTCCCTCTTCACGCATTGACGCTGTCACACAACCAACAGCTCTGCTGATTTTTTTTTTAAAGGAAGACCAATGGTGACCTCGGGCTCTCGCGTCTCATCATTAACCAGCAGCGGAGTTGTTACTACCCCAGTTGTGACTGGGAAACTGGCAGACTAGCCGCTGTCAATCACTTTAGGATAGCTGTTTTTCTCTCTGTCTTGTAGTCTAGATCCCACCCGCAGCTGTGGATAGGGCAGGTTAGATCACCCTGACAGTCAAGTTTGTCATGTAGTCTAATTTATATCATCGCAGAGCAGAGTTTAGTAGGATTTTGTTTCAATTTGTATGACAACCCCCACAAATTCCAAATTTGAATGGCACAGAAATCCATTGGGAGTGTTTTTCATTATGTCTGCAAGAATTGGCTCTTTTCAATGCATCTTCCAGTATGGTTAGTCTTGTTAATTGTCCTGTTTGTGGGTGGCCTTGGATCCTCTTTTGACAACAGTCTCCCTGAGAGGCTTCAGCCGAGGCTGGAAATGGCACGCTCATGAGGCACTCTCTCCCACGCTGGCCTGCAGATTAGAGCAGCATCTCTCTCCTAATCCCACTCTGGGCCGACGGAAGGGTGTGCCAAGACGAGCATGTCACTGCAGGGCACGACTAGCGCAGGATGCGAGCCCGGCCCTGGCACAGTGTAGCGACAGGGCCTGACAGACGGAGCGCGGTCATTGTCCCCCTAGGAGCCCAATCAGCTCACAGCACAGCCCCCCTCTGAGATGAGATGTGTGTGGACGAGGTGTGTAGATAAGACAGGTTGGGGCCCAACAGCTCTTCAGGAGATTTGGAGAGTGGGGCTCGGCTGCATCTCAAATCTGGTGGTCTTTTTTAAAATCTTTAAACACACACGTAGCTTTCATCCTGCCCAAGATTCACCATCTGGGACAGCTTATTTAGTCAAAGTTTTCCTCCACTCCTCAGTCCCCATCCTTCTCCGTGAGAGCGCTGTCTCGCTCTGACTTCACTCCGTCACTGCCTGCCTCCTGGCATCCCTCTCCTTCATTGCCACGTCCAAGACGGCCTTCTTAGAGTTTACATAATCAATGTGTTTGTTTTGGCTGTGGGATTTATTTATGACGTGTGTTTTAGTGCGGTATACCCTGTCTCATCGTTTCAGTGGAGGGAGTAGGTATCCATCTCCTGTCTCTGGGAGTTGGCTAATTTTCTCTGTAATTCCCTGACAGAGAGCGTGTGAGAGAAGTGCAGATAACTGCTGTAATGGAGGATTTGTCCTCCGTTTATAACGGGGATGAAGTGGTACATCAGAAGAGACCGTCAAAGGAAGCTTTGCCCCCGGTTCCTTTTGTCCGTCATGTATTACCATTTCTCATTTGCAGGGAATATTGGATATGATCGTGCTCAGCAAAGAGGAGGGGAAAGAGGGCTTCATCATCCACGCTTTGAAGAACAACTTTGAAGCCGACGCGTACTTCGTCAAAGTGATTGGTGAGTCGGAACTTTTCAACTTCTGCAGTTAGCGCGCGCGCGTGTGTGTGTGTGTGCGCTCGCGCGCATGAGTCCATGTTTGTGAACATCCACATTTGTATGTATGCATGCATTGTATTCCTTTTCTGTGTGCATGCCTTTGTTTCTCTCCAGTTCTGTTTAGACTCGACAGTGAATCTCCCCTTTTCCCCACTGCATAAAAGCTTTTTTTTTTAATGCACTCCTCTCAACATAAGGGGGGGGGGGGCGAAGAAGAGCACAGGAGTTTTTTTTCTATCGGACTGTTTTCAGGATATCACAAGGACGTCCTCATTCCCTGAGACAAGAGTCGGCAGCGGTGCATACGCTCCGTTGACTGCAGGCTACATCCCTATTAGTTTGCATTAGACAACAGCACACATGCATCGATACAAACACGAATGACTGCAGGGCATGCATCTCCCAGCATCCTTTGTGTGTTTTAACTGAACTCCTCACCTCCATTCCTCTGTGTGGCTCTCCTCCCCAACCTATAAGAAAAAGTAGCAGTGTGGCTGTAGTGATGGCGGACATTTGGGAAGCTGACATTTTTGGAAAACGGAAAGTGTCCCCTAAAAAGCTACTTTCATGCCATTTTTATCCTGCCTGCTGGGTTTTAATTAAAGGAAAAGCACTTATTTTCTTCTCCTTCATTCTCTCGTCCCTTCTCTCCCTCACAGCCCCACTGGTGGGCTTTTTTTTTTAGCTATGACTGCTCCTCTGCCTATAACATCAGGCCCAGACACGGAGACTGACTTGCACACATACACTCCCTCAACTCACACGACTGACCCCAGGAGGATTTTTCCACTTCTCTTTTCTGAGCTGTTGGTTGTTTCTCTTCAGTAAAGCACTGATAGATAAGGAGTGTGCTGAAGTTGTCAAGTGGCCCGGAGATGGAGGAAGCACTCTGGTAATTAACTATGAATCTCAAACTGCTCCCAGGCTGCCTGTGCCCTCTTTCTCCTGCTGTGGCGTACAGTACACGTCAAGTGGCCTGCTGCGTTGTGCATGCGCCTCTTGACGACGCACGCCGTGAACCCAGAGAGACGAGCGCCGTCCGCCTATTGCTCTAACGTACTCCTCCCGTCTGCTAGAGCGCTCAGCGCAGTGTGGATATCCTCTCCACACACTGGTGGGCATGCAGAGCAAACTCTGCTGTCTCGCAGTTCGGCTGTGACTGTTTGAAACGCGAGCCGCGTCTTCCTTCCCGCCCAGCCCTCAGCTGGAAGAAAGCATGTGAACGTAGTAATGGTCGGAGGTGTTTAGAAGGATTATGGGTAGGTAAACTGTGATTGGGTGCAGAGGGAAGATGGACCCGGGGTTCACTCACAGTCTGACTGTGTTGTTGTGGTGAACAGAGTGACGGTGTCAGGGTTAGAGAGGGAGGGAACGGGAACATGTGAAGGAATTTAAGGTTGGGATTGATTGACAGACTTGTCAGTGTTGAACATTGAAGAAGGTGGACATTGATGGAAGAGGAGCAGGTGATCTGGCCTAATGGAAGTCCATTCAGGATGACAGTTTCTGGGGTTCTACCAACATGCAATCAATAATGGATGGGGTTTTGTTGCTGCCAGTCCATAAGGTGACTTTTGACAAGGCTCAGACCCGAGCAACCCCACCCTCCTCCCCTTGTTGGTGTGTTGTACATCAGGAGGTGGCGGCCCCCCCTGGTGACGGGGGCTGCTTTCCGTCGGCTTCAGATCCCCTGAGCTCTTATCGAGCGGCCTCGCTGTGGTATTGACTTTAAGTCTGGGTCACTTGCGGGATGAAATGATAAGATATGGCCCAGGGTGGGACCCAGAGACACAGCTCATTTCTGTATTCAGTGGCCAGCCTAGGCCCAGGATTGATCTATTTGAACTCATCTTCAAACGGCGCCCGCCTCTGGTTCCTGAGGCTCCGGTGCTATTATGGTTAACGTGCCAGCGCCCGGTGCTCTGCAGGTCACTGGTCTGCTGGTCTACTGGTTTGCCCATCTTAATCTTTTCTTTTTATTGGCCAGTCTGAGATATGTATTTTTCTTTGCAGCTCTGCCTGGAAGGCAAGCATCCCGGAGTCGCCTCTTCACTGTTGATGTTGAGACTGGTGTTTTGTGGGTACTATTTAATGAAGCTGCCAGTTGAGGACTTGTGAGGCGTCTGTTTCTCAAACTAGACACTCTAATGTACTTGTTCTCTTGCTCAGTTGTGCACCGGGGCCTCCCACTACTCTTTCTATTCTGGTTGGAGACAGTTTGCGCTGTTCTGTGAAGGGAGTAGTACACAGCATTGTACCAGATCTTCTGCTACTTGGCAATTTCTCTCATGGAATACCCTTCATTTCTCACAAGAATAGACTGACGAGTTTCAGAAGAAAGTACTTTGTTTCCGTCCATTTTGAGCCTGTAATTGAACCCACAAATGCAGATTTTTTAAAATGTATTTCACCTCTATTTAACTAGGCAAGTCAGTTAAGAACAACCTTATTATTTACAACGACGGCCTAGGAACAGTGGGTTAACCTCCCCGGCAGGTAGCCAAATGATCCAGATACTCATCTAGTCTAAAGAAGGCCAGTTTTATTGCTTCTTTAATCAGAACAACAGTTTTCAGATAATTGCTAAATGTTTTTCTAATGATCAATTAGCTTTTTAAAATGATGAACTTGGATTAGCTAACACAACGTGCCATTGGAACACAGGAGTTGGATCCACTAATATGCGTGTTCGTCTCTAATGGTGTGTGTGTGTGTGTGTGTGTGTGTGTGTGTGTGTGTGTGTGTGTGTGTGTGTGTGTGTGTGTGTGTGTGTGTGTGTGTGTGTGTGTGTGTGTGTGTGTGTGTGTGTGTGTGTGTGTGTGTGTGTGTGTGTGTGTGTGTGTGTGTGTGTAAGCGACCCTTTTTCAGGACCCTGTCTTTCAAAGTTAATTCTTAAAAATCCAAGTAACTTCACAGATCTTCATTGTAAAGGGTTTAAACACTGTTTCCCACGCTTGTTCAAGTAACAATTAATGAACATGCACCTGTGGAATGGTCGTTAAGACACTGACAGCTTACAGACGTAGGCAATTAAGGTCACAGTTATGAAAACTTTGGACACTAAAGAGGCCTTTATACTGACTCTGGAAAACACCAAAAGAAAGATGCCCAGGGTCCCTGCTCATCTGCATGAACGTGCCTTAGGCATGCTGCAAGGAGGCATGATGACTGCAGATGTGGCCAGGGCAATAAATTGCCATGTCCGTACTAAGACAGCGCTACAGGGAAACAGGATGGACAGCTGATCGTCCTCAAAGTGGCAGACCACGTGTAACAACACCTGCACAGGATCGGCACATCCGAACATCACACCTGCGGGACAGGTACAGGATGGCAACAACAACTGCCCGAGTTACACCAGGAACGCACAATCCCTCCATCAGTGCTTGGACTGTCTGTATTTGGCTGAGAGAGGCTGGGCTGAGGGCTTGTAGGCCTGTTGTAAGGCAGGTCCTCACCAGACATCACCGGCAACAACGTCGCCTATGGCCATAAACCCACCGTCGCTGGACCAGACAGGACTGGCAAAAAGTGCTCTTCACTGACGAGTCTTGGTTTTGTCTCACCAGGGGTGATGGTCGGATTCGCATTTATGGTCGAAGGAATGAGCGTTACACCGAGGCCTGTACTCTGGAGCGGGATCGAGGTGGAGGGTCCGTCATGATCTGGGACAGTGTGTCACAGCATCATTGGACAGAGCTTGTTGTCATTGCAGGCAATCTCAATGCTGTGTGTTACAGGAAAGACATCCTCCTCCCTCATGTGGCACCCTTCCTGCAGGCTCATTCTGACATGACCCTCAGCATGACAATGCCACCAGCCATACTGCTTATTCTGTGCGTGATTTCCTGCAAGACAGGAATGTCAGTATTCTGCCATGGCCAGCGAAGAGCCCGGAACTCAATCACTTTGAGCACGTCTGGGACCTGTTGGATCGGAGGGTGAGGGTTAGGGCCATTCCAACCAGAAATGTCTGGGAACTTGCAGGTGCCTTGTTGGAAGAGTGGGGAAACATCTCACAGCAAGAACGGGCAAATCTGGTGCAGTCCATGATCAGGAGATGCACGGCAGTACTTAAGGCAGCTGGTGGCCACACCAAATACTTACTGTTACTTTTGATTTTCACCTCAACCCTTTGTTCAGGGACACATTATTCAATTTCTGTTAGTCACATGTCTGTGGAACTTGTTCAGTTTATGTCTCAGTTGTTGAATCTTGGTATCTTCATACAAATATTTACACATGTTAAGTTTGCTGAAAATAAACGCAGTTGACACAAGGAGTCGCTAGTGCACGATAAGCCAAGTAAAGCCAAAACCTCCTCTAACTGAGGCGGCGCTGGGCCAATTTTTGCACCAATTTGTGTAACCAGCTAGACAGCTGCTCTTAGTGAAAATGTGTTTGGAGTTACTGTACCTTTCTATCTAATAGGCTATGTTACAGTGTAAGCTTCCCAATTATAATAATGAAAAACGATTTTCCAAATCTATTCATTTTTAAATGTAGATTACTTCTCCTTTGCAATTATCATTCACCTGATGATTTTGAACAAACGCACAATGGGGGTCCCTGGGCAAGAAAAGTTTGATGGCAAGAAAAGTTTGACGACCCCTGGCCTATAAAACTGGCTCTAATTACTGCCTCATTGAGGCCAGTGTTAACTCAAACTGGCCCTTCAATTAGGGGAGTTAATCAGGTAGCTGAGCGTCACACCGGGACCCAGGGAAGATGATTCTCAGCCGTTAGGGGAAACCAGGATCCGTCTATCACAGAAAGTCAGAGATCTGTTTTGACTGAAGAAATAGGCAGTGTGGCACTGCTCTTACAATGTTACAAGTATTTACTACACTGAACTAGCCAAGTTCAGCAGTCAAATCCCCCATGATCTACCAGATGATTCATAAAAAGACAGAGACATTGAGAGTCAAAGTAGAAACGTTAGAAAGGGGTTGCAGAGATGTTCTGTGTGTCTGTGGGTGCGTGCGTGTGAGTGACGGACCGACCAGAACAATGTGAGCTGATTTACGTTCTCCTCCTCTCGAGTTGAGATGCAGATTCGCTGCATTGAGGAACATCTGCAGGCTTTGTTTAGTCCAGTACACATCCTCCTTTCCCTTTCTCTCTCCGCCTCTGCCAAGCTGTCAGTCAGGAAGTATCCGCCCTCGCTCACATTTGAATTCAGCTCAACAGATGAGGGAGCTTTCATAGAGACATTGCTCTTCGCTCTCTTTTGGAATTTCAAGACACAAGTCCATATTTCTGGAGGTTTCCCTGCTGGTTTATTGGTTAATTCTGCATTTGGTGTGTAATGTCGAGTGGTGAATTAAAGTATACAGAATTAAACTGAGATAGGCAGCACATGTGTGAAGGGCTCAAACAGGCAAATATCAAATGTGAGAAGAAGATTTGGAAAACAAGGATATAGTATAAAAATATATTGATTACTGTGTTTCCCCTCTCCAATAGCTGTCAATCTGACACAACTTTGAAAGTACTTCCAGTGTTATCATTTTGCTGAAGTAAACTATTCTCCCATGTCCAGTAGTCATCCGTTCACTTTGGTCTTAAAGGTCTTCTGTCTACTCCACCACCCTCAAATATAATACATCTCCGGGAGTACAGATGGAATATTTCATTTCACGTCTGCAGCCTGCAGATGATTGACAGCTAAAGCGTGTCCTTCAAATAAGCCTCAAACAAAGGTAGTTGAATGATGTCAGAGCAGCAGGCGAGGTATGACCATGACTTACCATTAGATCAGTCCGACATGACAGATAACTAGACTTCAAAACCGTCTTGGAGGAGATTGACATTATGTACACACACACACACACACACACACACACACACACACTTCCTTCGTGGATTACTCAACTATGAATGAGCAGTGGGTAGAAAGACTGTGTGCGTGCATGCGTTATGATTGTGTGTGTGTGGCGGCAGGTAGCCTACCAGTTAAGAGCATTGGGCCAGTGAAAGAAAAGGTCGCTGGTTCAAATCCCCGACCCGACTAGGTGAAAAATCTGCCTGTGCCCTTGAGCAAGGCACTTCACCCTAATTGCGCCTGTAAGTCGCTCAGGATAAGAGAGTCTGCTAAATGACTAAAATGTCAATGTAAATGTGTGTCACTGCCTGTCTGGCAGACAAGAAGCCTAGGGTCAGCACCAGCCCAGATTAGGCCTTGAGGAAAAGGAAAGCAGCACCTCGGACTGCTCAGCTGTCAGTGTAAGATTGCTCATTGATTGAAATTTGTAGCCACTGGCGTGGCGTGGTGACATGACATGTCTTCCCCCTGTCAAGAGGCAGCCAGCCCAGCTCCGTGTGTGACGTCATCTGACAGCTTGGAGTGGCTCTTCTTTTCTTGTGACGTTGGCTCGGTTTCCATGGTTCCCTATGGATTTATTTTTTTATGATGATGATGCGAAGGCGATTAAAATGTGGGAGCCGTCAGACAACACCCAGAGGGTAGGATCTGGAGGGACTGGACTGGTGGAGGATTTGGACCGTTGGACCTGGGAAGGCAGTTGTCAACCCAGATCAGCTACCGACTCTGATGCATGTACCCTGCTGTTTTGTTAGCTCCACTCTAGTCATGGAACAGAGTCTCATTCAGAGCACAGCTCTGAATTATGGTGCTGTCTGATTTCAGGTCAAACTGATGCAGCCAAGAACAGAGGGAGGGCATCTTCTACTGCTCTCATTAGGATGTCAGAGAAAGCTCAGACAGCTGTCCTCATCTGTGTGTGTGCGATTGTGTGTGTGTGTGTGCGCGCATGCATGTGTGCGCGCGCTTGTGCACATGATGGTATTTCCTCCGAGCCATGCTTGGTGTTCTGCTCAATGAGGCGGAGCGATGAACCGGACCCTCATTCCCTTATCAACCCGTCTGTCTGATAAGTCTACAGCCCATGCACCGGCCTGACGGCAAAGTAGCTACATGCCACCTCTTAAAACATTGCAGCATGATAGCAGTGTGACATACATCCTAACACCACAAGAAATCCCACCTAACTCATGGCGACAGCCAGCAACTGAGATAGCGAAGTTCTCATTCTGCTGCATGGTCCCTCGCAGGCATAGACATTCAATAAACCCAAAAGTCTTCTCTCCAAATGCCTCAGTGAATGTCTGTTGAGAATTATGTGAAGCCCTCTTGAAGATGTCATAGTTTGCAGTGTTTAGAATCCCTTATCTCTACTATAGGCTATATGAAGCTCTTGGACAAAGCCCTGGCAATAAAGAAGCGCATTATCCATCAGATGAATCCATAAAAAGCTCATCAAAAACATTTTATCAGGTCTTTTGAATGTTTATTTATTCTCCTCTAAAGCTGCTCTCTTAGCCCGACCCTGTGAGTTCTGTATGTCCCACACTTCACTCTAGACTGGCATATCATTAGAGGGCACTCACTCTCTACAGTCACTTTTTACAGATGGAGGATCTTAATTTGATCACTATTGTGCTGCTGAGAATGCAAACGTGTCGTGTATTTGAGTTTTAAAAAGGCTTCTAAAAGTTTGTCATTTCCACTTAGAAATGTCATACTTGATTTGCCCTAATGTAAACTGTAGTAACCCCTACAACAATGTCCATTAAATATAATCCACATAATAATTCACATTTCCTGTTGCTGCAGGATTATTTTCCTGCTGTAGCAAACTGAATCAAATTAAGATCCTACATCTGTGCACACAAAGAACACAAACACACACTAGTAGACAGGCCCAGGCGTACGCAGGCAGAATACACTGACATACCATTTCATCCTCCACGTCAGTGGGCAAGTCCTGCTGGGGAGCTGCCGACAGCATTGACATTGCCCTTGTCGCAGCTCCCTCTGACAAATAGCTCTATCCAACAGAGTAGAGGCAGCAGACCAGCGTCTGTGTGCACAGTTGTGGATTTCTGGATAAACCCTGAATACTTACTGTGTTAGCGGTCCCAGGTCTGTATGTGACCCTTACTTTGCTACCTGTTGCGTGCGAGTTTAATGAATGACAACAAAAGAGAAAAAGCGAGCTGTGAAGTAAGACCGGGTTCTTAGAAGGCAGGGGGGGGTTGCTCTGTGAGAGTCAGAGAGGGAGAGTTGTCTATCCTAGCACACAGAGAAGCATTCACATCCTGGAGCAGTAGAAGCATGGCCAGTGATTCGTGAAGGACAGCGGCGAGGCACGCTCCCCGTCTCGGTCTCTCTCCCCGAGCCACGCATCACTGCCTGCGTCAGGCACTTTATGGAGTCTCTATGTCAGCGCCATTGATTGGATTTACCCATTCTACTAACCAATTTACGGCACCACACGATCACAGTCCCCATAGTCCTTTAAACAAGCCAGAGAAGATGTTGCACTTGCTCCTCTTTATAGTGGCCACGAGTGACTCGGGATCACATCTTTGTTATGAACACTTAGAAAGAGAAGGCGTTTGTAATCCAACCTCTACACCATGGGTCAGTGTGGATTGGAATTAACTTGGCGTTCTGGGAACTTGGCATGCTGAGAATAGTAATACAAGTTCCAAAAATCAAAATGAATTTGGAGAGGATAGCCTTAGCTATATGAGATCGGTTCAACCCAAGCAGAGACTGGGTCAGTATTGCGCATGGTTTTCAATGAGCAAAACAGAAACACCCTTCTGGGTTTAGAGGCCCAGCGTTTTATGATCTAGTGACCTGCTCTGTCCTCTGCACACGGCTGACAGGTGTTAGACCTGATCCCAGGCCCCGGTTTCCCAGAAGCATGTTAAGGCTAAGTTAATCGTTAGAACAATTGAGTTCAATGGTTTCAACAATGAACGTAGCCTTAAGATCCTTTTGGGAAACCGGGCCCAGGTCAGTGTTTGATCAGATCTGTATTCTCATGTCCTGTTTAGGGCTGTAACCGATGAAATCAGCAGCAGCAGAACATATACCTTTCAACATGGGCAGTATCGATCCCATCGACCACAGAGGTATATATATATAACCCAACGAATATCTCCACGTGGAGGTCAAAGGGCCTCATCTCAGGGCCTCCCGAGTGGCGCAGCGGTCTAAGGCATTGCAGTGCTTGGCGTCACTACAGATCCGGGTTTGATCCCGGGCTGTGTCGCAGCCGGCCGTGACCGGGAGACCCATGAGGCGACGCACAGTTGGCCCAGCGTCGTCCGGGTTAGGGGAGGGTTTTGCCGGCAGGAATGTCCTTGTACCATCGCGCTCTAGCGACTCCTGTGGCGGGCCGGGAGCATGCATGCTAACACTGTTGCCTGGCGTACGGTGTTTCCTCTGACACCTTGGTGCGGTTGGCTTCCGGGTTCAGCGAGTAGTGTGTCAAGAAGCAGTGTGGCTTGGCAGGATCGTGCTTCGGAGGACGCACGGCTCTCTACCTTCGCCTGTCACAGGTCCGTACTGAAGTTGCAGCGATGTGACAAGAATGTAACTACCAATTGGATAACACGAAACACGTCCTTCAGTTCCATACGGCACGGCTATACGGTCCAACAGTGATGGTCGGTTTCTGGGACTAAGCCTAGTAGCGGCACTAAAGAGGAATGACTTTCATGTGTTTTACTTTTGAGTGGGGTTGTTTGTTTATCTGCATTAAGGAGTCCAGTCAGTGAGCAGCAGCAGTACAGGATGCATGATGGTAGATCCTAATTAAAGAAGTATTCAGCAGCTCAACTTCAATGTGCAAATTACCAGCGCCAGCCAATTAGTATGCTAATATATTAATTCCTCTTATTGCTGATTTAAGAATTCAGGATTTTTTTTCCTTGCTGCTCCATATGCACACAAATACCCAAATACACTTCCCCTGCAGCTTATTATTGAGCTCATTTATTTTCTGTGTTTATTTTATTACCAATATTTTTTTTTTCTTCTCTTGGTATTTTTTCCTCTTTTATTTACAGTGCAATTACATTTAAAAAATAATTATATTTCACCTTTTTTATTTAACCAGGTAAGCCAGTTGAGAACAAGTTCTCATTTACAACTGCGACCTGGCCAAGATAAAGCAAAGCAGTGCGACAGAAACAACAACACAGAGTTACGCATGGGATAAACAAACATACAGTCAATAACACAATAGAAAAATATATGTACAGTGTGTGCAAATGTAGTAAGATTAGGGAGGTAAGGCAATAAGTAGGCCTTAGTGGCAAAATAATTACAATTTGGCATTAACACTGGAGTGATAGATGTGTAGATGATGATGTGCAAATAGAGATACTGGGGTGCAAAAGAGCAAAAAAAAATAATAAATATGGAATGGGGTAGTTGGGTGGGCTATTTACAGATGGGCTGTGTACAGGTGCAATGATCGGTAAGCTGCTCTGACAGCTGATGCTTAAAGTTAGAGAGGGAGATATAAGTCTCCAGCTTCAGTGATTTTTGCGATTTGTTCCAGTCATTGGCAGCAGAGAACTGGAAGGAAAGGCAGCCAAAGAATGTGTTGGCTTTGGGGATGACCCATGAAATATACCTGCTGGAGTGCGTGCGACGGGTGGGTGTTGCTATGGTGACCAGTGAACTGAGATAAGGCAGGGCTTTACCTAGCAAAAACGTATGGATGACCTGGAGCCAGTGGGTTTTTGCGACGAATATGTAGCGAAGGCCAGCCAACGAGAGCATACAGGTCACAGTGGTGGGTAGTATATGGGGCTTTGGTGACAAAACGGATGGCACTGTGATAGACTACATCCAATTTGCTGAGTAGAGTGTTGGAGGCTATTTTGTAAATGACATTGCCGAAGTCAAGGATCGGTAGGATAGTCAGTTTTACGAGGGTATGTTTGGCAGCATGGGTGACGGAGGCTTTGTTGCGATATAGGAAGCCGACTCTAGATTTAATTTTGGATTTGAGATGCTCAATGTGAGTCTGGAAGGAGAGTTTACAGTCTAACCAGACACCAAGGTATTTGTACAATGATTCCTCCTTTAAAAGTTGTGTCATACTGCGGCACACCCTGCGTGCTGCTGCAGCATTCTGTGGCACGTCATTTAATTCTCAGCTATTTCTTCTGTTACTGCAAGTTATTTCTAATTTGACCACCAGAGGGCATGTTTGAGAAGCATTTGATAGTATTCCGTATTATTACCAGAGAATTTAAAACCTTTTTTGTAATAACATAGTAAATGAGATTGATTTTAAGAAATGTGGCTTAAATAATTTGATTCATATTTTGGTGTTTCAGAGAGAAATTGTCCGTTTTGTAAATTCAGACCATTTCCCTCTCGGAGTGCACACTGGACATTCGGGTCGAGGAGTAGGGTTTATTTGAGCATTCTGGCCTTACAACGGCAGTCAAGCACCCAAGCTAACATTGGCTAGCTACTTCCAGACACAAATGAGACCACTCTGACCATTTTACTCGCCCTAACAGAGCTGGTAAGGCCGCCGTTTTGAAGTAATCGGGAAAAAACAGGCCTTATTTTTGTGCATTTTTCACCCTGCCAGCTCCTATTAGTTCTATTGAGCACCGTGGCACCAACTTGCCTTCCGAACATTCTATTCCCAGCTTATTGTTCAACGTCACAATGCCTGCTTCTCTATTGTTGGCAATGAGACCTGCTCACGTTGCTTTATAGTTCAAATGTAAACAACAAAATGTCAACAACAAAAATAATATTGGAACTATGCGGTCTTCCCATTGTTTCCTATGGGGGAAAATATAGGCATGTCTGTCTATTTCGCCAAATATCTCGCAATGTGTATTTTTGGATTTTCTTCAAGTTGGGTGTAACCGGTGTGAAATGGCTAGCTAGTTTGCGGGGTGCGCACTCATAGCGTTTCAATCAGTGACGTCACTCACTCTGAGACCTGGAATTAGCTGTTCCCCTTGCTCTGCTTTTGTGGAGTGATGGCTAACAATGCTTCGAGGGTGGCTGTTGTCTATGTGTGCAGAAGGTCCCAAATGCATAATGAGTGCTCTAACTCCCCCTTGTGGTGGCCTGGAGCAATGAAGCCATGACGCTGGGTACCTCTAAGTCCCGCGGTGTAAGCTCGCAACTTTTAAAGGAGGAACCATTGTAGTTGTCCACATATTCTAAGTCAGAATCATCCGGAGTGGTGGTGCTAGATGGGCGGGAGGGTGCGGGCAGCAATCGGTTGAAGAGCATGCATTTAGTTTTACTAGCATTTAAGAGCAGTTGTAGGCCACGGAAAGAGTGTTGTATGGCATTGAAGCTCATTTGGAGGTTTGTTAACACGGTGTCCAAAGAAGGGCCAGATGTACACAGAATGTTGTTGTCTGCATAGAGATGGATCAGAGAATCACCAGCAGCAAGAGCGACGACATTGATATATACAGAGAAAGGACTCGGCCCGAGAATTAAACCCTGTGGCACCCCCATAGAGACTGCCAGAGGTCCGGACAACAAACCCTCCGATTTGACACACTGAACTCTGTCTGAGAAGTAGCTGAACCAGGCGTGGCAGTCATTTGAGAAACCAAGGCTATTGAGTCTGCCGATAAGAATGTGGTGATTAACAGAGTCGAAAGCCTTGGCCAGGTCGATGAATACGGCTGCACAGTACTGTATTTTATCGATAGCGGTTATGATATCATTTAGGACCTTGAGCGTGGCTGAGGTGCACCCAGGACCAGCTCGGAAACCAGATTGCATAGTGGAGAAGGTACGGTGGGATTCGAAATGGTTGGTGATCTGTTTGTTAACTTGGCTTTCGAAGACTTTAGAAAGGCAGGGCAGGACGGATATAGGTCTTTTACAGTTTGGGTCTAGCGTGTCTCCCCCTTTGAAGAGGGGGATGACCGGGGCAGCTTTCCAATCTTTGGGGATCTCAGACGATACGAAATAGAGGTTGAATAGGCTAGTGATAGGGGTTGCAAAAATTTTGCCGGATAACTTTAGAAAGAGAGGGTCCAGATTGTCTAGCCCGGCTGATTTCTAGGGATCCAGATTTTGCAGCTCTTTCAGAACATCAGCTATCTGCATTTGGGTGAAGGACAAGTGGGGGGGGCTTGGGCAAGTTACTGCGCAAGGTGCAGAGCTGTTGGTAGGGGTAGCCAGGTGTAAAGCATTGCCAGCCGTAGAAAAATGCTTATTGAATTTCTCGATTATCGTAGTTTTTCCTAGCCTCATGCAGTGGATAGCTGGGAGGAGGTGCTCTTATTCTCCATGGACTTTACAGTGTCCCAAAACTTTTGGGTAATTACTGCTACAGAATGCAAATTTCTGTTTGAAAAATCTAGCCTTGGCTTTCCTAACTGACTGTGTATATTGGTTCCTGACTTCCCTGAAATGTTGCATATCCTGGGGGCTGTTCGATGTTAATGCAATGACTTAATTTATTTAGCTTCCCCATTAATAAGCATCCACAGAAAAAACTAAATAAGCATTGCAGGTCTATCTTATGTCTACCAAGTTTGGGTTTTCCTACCGGGATGACGACGTTAACCGTACAGTGTCTAACTCGAGCCGTCATCGAGCCGTGTTGTTAGTCACAGACAACTCCCACACTGTATGGGATTGTGTAGGACAAATAAAATTCCTGTTGCTTGCTAATTAATCAGTCTTCCTTTTCTCCACCTCAGTGCTCAGTGGACTCTGTTCTAACGACTGCCCGGGAAACGTCAAGGTAAGACTAGTGTCTCTGTGTATGCGTGTGCATTGTAACGCAATGAAAAAAAGATAGCCGTGGAGATATTGAAATTAAAAAAATACAAATTCTAGAATGATTTTTGAGAGAGTGAAAAGGCTTATCTTGTAACTAGTCAGTCATCTTGGTCCTGTAAGAGCGTCTGCTAAATGACTAAAAATGGAAATGTCCCCAGAGCTAGTGACAGACAGGCTTGGTGCTGGTCCTGTCGTAGTGTTTGTTTGGGTTGTTTGCCTCTCCACTGTGTGTCCGCTCACACTCACCCCACCATTGCCTGACTCAGCCGGGTGATTGATGGAGCCCATGTCTGGAGCTTTGGGCTGTTTTCTCCGCTCTCCTCCTCCTTAAGTCCCTCACATCCATCACTCTAACCCTCTTCTGTCCGTCTGTCTTCCCACCTATTGTCTCATTGTCTATCACTATCCACCTCCCTTTAGTTTCCACAGAACCTTTGTTCAATTTCCAATCCCAGTACTGTACAACTGTTCAGTCTGATGAAGCTATAGGCCTACATGCAATGTATAATACTGTACGGTGTGGGAGGGTCTGTCGGTGTGGGAGGGTCTGTCGGTGTGGGAGGGTCTGTCGGTGTGGGAGGGTCTGTCGGTGTGGGAGCCTGGCTGCATTCTCTAGCAGCCTGCCATAGCGTTTCATTAGGCTGTTAAAACCGGGGCAGACAGAAAGCTCTCTTCATTAGGCGTCATCGGCCTATAATGAAGAGATCATACAGCCTCCATATTACCACTAGGTCATGTACTGCTCCTCAGACCCCCACCCCGCGGCATGCTGAGAGAACCGTCTCCCCACAGTACTAGTGGTGGATGGAAAAAATTGGATATGATTTTTTGACGATGTGTCGTTTTGACAATATTGCAATATTATTTTTGCACTCGTTAGCTGTACTTGAACCCAAACTCCAGTATGTTTCCTTCCTAACTTGTTGTCCAACTTCATTTTAAATAGGGAGCCTTTTATTTCCATGACTGATCAAAACTCTATTCTGTCTCTCTGCAGCAGACATAGGATGAGCAATGCGTTTGAACATCCAATAGCAAAAAAAATCACAGTATCGAATCGCAATACATATAGAATCGTGAGAATTGCAATTAATATGGAACCGTGTGAATCGCAATACATATGGAATTGTGGGAATTGTGTGAATCGCAATACATATGGAACTGTGGGAATCGTGTGAATCGCAATACATATGGAACTGTGGGAATCATGTGAATCGCAATTCATATGGAATTGTGGGAATCGTGTGAATCGCATTACATATGGAACTGTGGGAATCGTGTGAATCGCAATACATGCACTGAGTGTACAAAAAATTAGGAACACCTTCCTAATATTTAGTTGCACCCCTTGTTTCCCTCAGAACAGCCTCAATTCGTTGGGGCATGGACTCTACAAGGTGTCAAGCGTTCCACAGGGAAGCTGGCTCATGTTGACTTCGGTGCCTCCCACAGATGTGGCAAGTTGGTTGGATGTTCTTTGGGTGATGGAACATTCTTGATACACACAGGAAACCGTTGAGCTTTGATTTAAGTATCTTTGAACTGTTGAGTGTGAAAAAACCCAACAGCGTTGCAATTCTTGACGCACTCAAATCTGGCACCTACTACCATACACTGTTCAAAGGCACTTAAATCTTTTGTCTTGCCCATTCACCCTCGGAATAGCACACATGCACAATCCATGTCGCAAGGCTTAAAAATCCTTCTTTAACCTGTCTCCTTCCCTTTCATCTACACTGATTGAAGTGGATTTAACAGATGACATCAATAAGGGATCATAGCTTTCACCTGGATTCACCTGGTCCGTCTATGTCATGGAAAGAGTGGGTGTTCCTCATGTTTTGTCCACTTCGTGTTTCTTATCGGCACCGAAGTATCCCGATAATATCATATCGTGAGGTCCCTGGCAATTCCCAACCGTACACTGTACACTGTAGAGCTGATGAAGGCCACAGAGGTCAGGGCTCTCTCAGATAGGAAACCCGGAGAAACGGTTGGGTGGGTCAAGAATTGTGAAAATCCTTTACCAAGCAGCCTCGACTCAGTCCAGGGCTACACTGCAGTTTGTTAGGGCAGTGGATTTCATCCCAAGCCGTTTTAGTGGCAACTTGTGTATCATGAAGTCTAGCGTTTATGTGGCTTTGGAGTGCAACAACTTTAGAATAAAATTGGTTGTCGTTTAAAAAAATAAATAATAATTCAGTACATATCTGTAAATGGCTGCCTCAATGAGAAGGACCTTTCAGAAATCTGCTCAGAGGTGGTACTGCATCGGTGACTGGTATCTATGGTAACCCACCCAGAAGATGACAATAGGCTCTAAATCAGAAGGCGAACTAACTTCATGTACGATCACTCTGTCCAGGCCTAAACTTTCCCCAGTCCTCCCTTGAAGACACAGAGAAAGCTACATAGCATAGGTCTAATTTACTTTTCCCAACCGTTTAAAAATTCATCTCCGATTCGCCACATTGTGCCGTTCATTAGCATTTTGAGGGATTACCAGGAGCAGTGGGGAGGACTGCATAATGCAGAGGATGTGATGGAGCTGGCTGTGATGTCAGGCTCACTGTAGCCTGTTCTCAGTCTGCCCGGAACCTGTGCTTTATTTCACCCAGAGGACAGCTCTAGCTTCTTAGAGCTGCCGGGGTTTGCACCCAGATCCCCATTGGCTTCAGAAAGGTCAAGGAGGGTTCGCACACGCTCTGTACACACAGCCAAAACCTCCTGAGGCGAGTCATGGAAGGGGACAGATGTCTGTGTTAAGACTTTGGCGTCTGTGTTGAGAATTAAATGGTGGGAGATCAGTCGTTTCAGGGATAATGGATCCACTAATATGCGTGTTCGTCTCTAATTGTGTGTGTGTGTGTGTGTGTGTGTGTGTGTGTGTGTGTGTGTGTGTGTGTGTGTGTGTTTTGATCTTGCAGCCGTTTGGTGTGAACCAGCCTGGACCGTATGTTAGTTACACTACTGTGGACTCCAACGGCTACCTGAAGAACGCCTCGGGTAAGTCCAACATGGACAGATACTGTGTACAGTTGACAGTCGGCCAGCCGTCTTGTACAGGCTTTCTGGTAATAGTGCAGATTGGGTGGGCCGTCAGCCATGACAGTTGTTCTATTGGGAATGGGGTTGACTACAGACTTCCCCTCTACTTGGAGGTCATAATATCTGTGCTGCGGTAGCTGGTCTGAGTGACGGGGCTGTGGTGTTGGTCAGTGTGTGTGTGTGTGGGTGAGAGGCCTTTTCAGGGCTGTAGCCCCAGGGGTTTAATTGAAGCATGGCTTCTGTGTTTGCCCAGACAATCGCCCTGTTGCCCATCTCACCGGAGGTTATCTCACCGCCCGGCCTGATAATGTTGACACAGCGCGTTTCCTGCTAGAGAAAGGCATGATGGGTAGAGGGCTATTGGTTTGCTTGCTAAGAAACGGCGGGCTTTGTTGCTGTGCTCTTTGTTAGGAGGTTGAAAGGGAGGAGGAGAAGAGCCTCCTGCCTTTGGGAAAAATAAAAGTGATTTGATGAAAAAGAACCGAGCTATACGTCCGAGATAACGTTTCAAGGGCTCAGTGAAGAGGAGGGTGAAAGAATAGAGTTCTTAACAAAGATCTGTAGGAAAGGTTCTGTGTCTACGTCTGTGTGACTGGGTGGCTTGGAGGCAGAGGTGGAATTGCCACGTTCTGGGTCACTCAGTCAGGTCCCCTTCATCAGAAAGGCTTCAACAGAATGACAGAATTTCTCTAATGAAGCTAGCCGCATTCCTCAATACAAAGCTGTATGACTTATGGAATGTGTAACAATCAATGTCAGACTGAGCTATTTAACCTGAAAATTGGTTAAAATGGCTGAATTGTAAGTACACACCTGCACTGTGAAGTGGTCTTTACACCCAACCTAGTTCAGCCTGAACAAGGCAGACTAGACATTAAACCAAGGCCCATTCAGTCTCATTGTTCAACACCTGAGAACTGAACTGATAGAAAACCAGCGTTACACTTTTGATAATGAAGTGTTTTGGACCTGCCCATGTTGGTCCGGTCCGAGGTGTGACTGGTGCCAGTGAAAAGCAGGCCAGCTAAAGCATGACTCAGGGAGGTAGTTCTGTTGCCTGGACAGGACAGATGAGTTGAATTAGGCCTAATGTCTCCCCCGCTGTCTCGAGGAGGTGACAAGGCCATTTCAAAGACAAAATTGCAAAATTGCTTAGAGGACAGACGTTATTTTCAGAAAGCTGAGGAATGGATTCAAGTATTTGCAAGATTTCCTCAGTGAGTAATTCCATCTATTAAAAAGCCTTGGTTCTGTTCACCATTTTTTTTTTTTTATTTTATCCATCGTCTGTGTGTGTCTGGGTATCAACGATGAATAGGACAGCAAGGCCTAAAAAGCAGAGAATCTATTTTAGTATCTAGCTACATCCTGTTCTGTTGGAATCATTCACTAAAGGAAAATGCAACAATCGTAATTTTGAGAAGAAGAACACTCCTCCCTCTCTGTGACAGGACCCCGTTTATAGGGGCAAGAGAATAGATCAATCAGTCCATAAGGAGTAACAATCAAAAGAACCACAGTCAGAAAGCCCTCCGTCTTTCCAAACAGTTTGTTTATTGTTCAATAATCCCCAACCGCTATTACATTTTGCAGGACTCTCAGACACCAAACCGTGAGATTAAAAAATCTCTTATTTCTTGTGTTAAAGGTAAACTTCTCTCAAGTGTTTGGAAACATTGAAAAAACTCAAACCTTGACAGAGGAGAGGGAAACGGCGAGGTAAACCTAGTATAATACATGTCTGACTGGAGGGAATGAAGAAGAATAGAAGAATAGATAGATAGTTCTCTTTGCAGAGAGTAATCTTCAAGGGGGGGAAAAAAGGAGAATTCCCTTTCTCCCATTCATGTTTGTATTCTGTGTGGATGTTGAGCCTCCGGGTTGTGGTCAAGGCTATTTAAAGACGACTTGGATTCATTTAAAGCCCAGATTTGGGATTCAACACCCAACGGGTGTGTCAACATGCAGCGGTTTAGGATTGTCCTCTTGACCCCTGTGCTGGAGCTCTGCTCTGTGGGCTTAAGAGCAGCTGTGTGTGCACCAGACACCTCTCCCTGAGAAGGTCATCTAACAGGCTGACCTGAGGAAAAAGCCCCAACACCTGCCCTCCTGGAGGCTGAGCCAATGAGAAGGAGAGGGAAAGGCCAGAGCTGTGTGTACACTGACTGAGGGAGATGCTCAGAGTATAGGTTAGATATACTGTACAGTATGGAGAGTGGCTGGGTCAGCCCTGGCTGGGTTATTCCCAGGACTCCTTATTTGACAGTAATAAAGTGCAGTGCGGGACAAAGCCAGTGTGTGCAGGGTGATTTAAAGTGTATTTATTCTAGGGGCATGGGGAGAAGGCAGGTAGACTGACAGAAATGAGCGATGATGCGCGGACTGTCTGCTCTCTCTACTGGGGCCCCACGCTCTTCATTTACTCTTCAGCACTAAAAGAGAGGGAAAAGAGGTGACAGAGGGATGGGAAGTCAAATACATGAATGAATGTGGAAGGAAAGGACTATAGAAAAGACATACTGTGGAGGGAGAGGTTAAAATGGCTGAAAAATAGCAGCAAATGCAGCGAATAGTGGCAAGTGCGTAATGGGTAATGGAATGAAGATCTGGGTCAATGGAAACGAGGGAGTAGAGGGGACGGGGGAAATAAAGTGAAGGTTCATAAAGTAGGATGCACACTACACACTACGCTACGCTGTGGTCTACAGATAGTGCTCTTACCGCTGTGTCACAGGGCTTCAAGTTCTGATTGGTGAACCTGCGTACGTAACTCAGACCCAGCTCTGCCATCTCGTTATGGTATTGAGCCTTGGTTTTAGTGCTGGACAGGCAGCTCCCGTCATACTATCATGTATGGCAGTGGCCGATTAGCCTCGGTGACCTGTGGTGTCTCTGTTTCGGTGGTTCTGTGGAGGCCTGGGTCTGTGATACTGAGGCTAAGGGACATAGGGGATTTAAAAGGCCTGGCTGGCTGGTCCTGTCAGATGATCCCTGGCTGCTCTGCCTGGCTGCTCTGCCTGGCTGCTCTGCCTGGCTGCTCTGCCTGGCTGCTCTGCCTGGCTGCTCTGCCTGGCTGCTCTGCCTGGCTGCTCTGCCTGGCTGCTCTGCCTGGCTGCTTTGGATGTGTATCGATCCCCAGGACCCAGGCGGTCTCCATCTCCACATCTCCAGCTGGAGCTAGTGAATCAACCAACAGAATATGAATGTGGGCTCTGCCTGCCGTGTGTGTGTGTGTGTGTGTGTGTGTGTGTGTGTGTGTGTGTGTGTGTGTGTGTGTGCGTGTGTGTGCGACCATACGTGTTTGATTGTGTGTATGTGCGTACTTGATTGACTGTGTGTGGGGGGGTAGTTCATTTACTGTTTGTGCAGCAATGCATGTGCTGTCTGTGTGCTGTCTGGTCCTCAGAGAACCAATGCTCCATCTGAACGTCTCACCTTAGTCTCCTCACCCCTCGGGCTATTTATATAAGGCCCTGGTATGCAATAGCTTACCTTTCCCCTCATTCCTTATCCCCTATGGAATTAGAATTCAGCTGTATTAGAGATGAATATTGACCTTAGCGGTAGAGTTCCGTACTGTTGGTTTCTGTGCAATTTGGATCAAGGGAGTTGTTGTTCTGCACAGTTAGTAAATCAGTAGACCATATAGAGTAATCTACAGTCCCCTGTGGTTTTTAAAGGTACAATCTATATGTGGTTGGTGTGGGGTAAAGCTAGTGGTGTCAGGCATAATAAGCAGACAAGATCGATTACCCTGGACTGGTGCTGACAGGACAACGGCTGTGTGTGTTGTTTCCACTGCGTAGGGGAAGGAAGGAGGGTGTGAGGGCTTGTCTCTCTGTGCACAGAGAATACTGGATGAAATGAAGCAGAGGAATCACAGTCATTTGAAAAATGACGGATGGTGAGTGAACCGTACCACAAGTACAAAATAGGAGTGGAGATGCGCTCTCTCTGTCCACCTATCTCTCTATTCCGTCCCTCTCTTTTTCTCTGCCATGGTGCTGGGGCTTTTGGCTGGCTCATTGGAAGGGAGGAGCGGAGGGAGGAGAGGGTGAGGAGGGGTGAGGAACAAACAGCTAGGGAACTTCGGCAGGCTCTGTTTAATTAGGCAAATGAGGATGGAGGATTAAGGACAGCAGAGAATAACACCCCCCCCCCCCCCCCCCCCCCACGCACACAGACACCGACACCTACACAGACACACACAGACACAGACACCTACACACACAATCACTGTTCTATGCTGTGAGAGGCACAGATTTGATACCCTCTGTGCGACACTCATGAGTGATCAAGTCAGGTCGAACAAGTCACTCTTCGTACAGATGTCCAGGTAACCAAACACTGCGCACACTACACACACTCTCTCTCACACACACATACACGGCACCTGTTGGGCTGGACCTGTGTCTTGTCAGGCTGAAGTCAGTGGAAGGTGTGGAAGTGAGCAGAGCTAACCAACTGGAGAGGGAGAGGGCGGGAGGATTATTATTGATCAGAGCTTTGTTCTGCCCATGATTTCCCTCCTGTGGGTTTCTGCACTCAGGCCAGTTAATTGGTCTCAAATTGAATGCAGGATTACCCCTCCGCCTGTTCAACTCCTCCTGTTTATCTCTCCTACAAAACCACACGACACACTCGCTCTCTTTCCTTTCGTTCACTCTGTCTCGTTCTCTCACGCGTACTATATCTTTCTCTCTCTCCCTCTCTTTCTCTCTGTCATTCTTCTCCTCTTCTCCCTGTAGTGTGTTACTATTGTCTCTACATCTCTTCTTCTCCCTGTAATGTGTTGATATTGTCTCTACATCTCCTCTTCTCCCTGTAGTGTGTTGATATTGTCTCTACATCTCTTCTCCCTGTAGTGTGTTAATATTGTCTCTACATCTCTTCTTCTCCCTGTAGTGTGTTAATATTGTCTCTACATCTCTTCTTCTCCCTGTAGTGTGTTAATATTGTCTCTACATCTCTTCTTCTCCCTGTAGTGTGTTAATATTGTCTCTACATCTCTTCTTCTCCCTGTAGTGTGTTGATATTGTCTCTACATCTCTTCTCCCTGTAGTGTGTTAATATTGTCTCTACATCTCTTCTTCTCCCTGTAGTGTGTTAATATTGTCTCTACATCTCTTCTTCTCCCTGTAATGTGTTGATATTGTCTCTACATCTCTTCTTCTCCCTGTAGTGTGTTAATATTGTCTCTACATCTCCTCTTCTCCCTGTAGTGTGTTAATATTGTCTCTACATCTCTTCTCCCTGCAGTGTGTTAATATTGTCTCTACATCTCCTCTTCTCCCTGTAGTGTGTTAATATTGTCTCTACATCTCCTCTTCTCCCTGTAGTGTGTTAATATTGTCTCTACATCTCTTCTTCTCCCTGTAGTGTGTTAATATTGTCTCTACATCTCCTCTTCTCCCTGTTGTGTGTTAATATTGTCTCTACATCTCTTCTCCCTGCAGTGTGTTAATATTGTCTCTACATCTCCTCTTCTCCCTGTTGTGTGTTAATATTGTCTCTACATCTCCTCTTCTCCCTGTAGTGTGTTAATATTGTCTCTACATCTCCTCTTCTCCCTGTAGTGTGTTAATATTGTCTCTACATCTCTTCTCCCTGTGGTGTGTGTGTGTTATGTTCACCACTGTGTTCCATCAGTGGTAACGGTCTCAGTCCTAATATCTTCCGTGCTCCCCTAATGTAATAGATATGCATGCCTCTCAGTGGCTGCTCTGTCGCCACAGTAACCTGTATTAGAGGGCACATCTCAACTGCAGCCTGGTGTCCAATTACGAGAGAGAGAGAGAGAGATAAGAGAGAGAGGGAACAAGAGGTAGAGCGATAGAGAGAGGGAACAATGGATATGTAGAAGGAGCGATGGGGAACGAGAGAGAAGGAGAGATGGGGGAACAAGTGAAAACAACCAGCATGTTGGAAGTCACCGCCTATTCTGGTTACCTCTTCTCTCAATGCCAGTCTTGGATCTGTCAAACCCAGGTCTCAGTTTTGCTTCATTCACCGTCTCCTCATTGTGTTTCTGATGATCAGACGTGACGCGCTGATGGATCTCAGCAAACACTGTGTCACCCACGGTGCCGTGAGCTTTAATTCGGTCTTTTCCTCCTGCGAGAGCACCAGTGATAAGAGAGGAGCCCTATGGGCATGCCACTTATCTCCTCCACTACAGACACCCGCTTCTCCCCACAAATCAATGTCTGAATCTGCCGTTTGCATTGTGTGGGCGCTGAGGGCCCCCTCTCCTCTCCCAGGCTTAGCTGTGGCTCAGTGTGTACCACTTCATTCCTTTATCCCCCAGGCCCTGCCGCCGCAGTGTCCGCAATCGCCCCTATGTGTCCTTCCCGTCCCTTCCATTGCTGTGAAAGTGCCCTATCGGGGGGGGGGGGGGGGGGGGTTTCTATAGCGACGGATGTTGAGAATCTATCCGTAAACAGGTTGCCCAAAGATGATCCGGGGCCTTGGGAAGATGTGAGGGTGAGGCTTTGTGTGTCTCGCTGTGTGCAACCTACGCAGGATTTGATGTAGCCAGTGTGAATTCTTTATACACTGGTGTTTAAAAGATTGCTACTGGTCACGCTGGTCACCATTTGAGATGATGATTCATAAGATACTTTTTTTGCGTAATTATGGGTGACCAATACTCCCAATACTCATGCTGATCTCCATTAGGGTCTGCCTGATGGCGGCTGTTGCCTTCCCGTTGTTTACCACTCTCTGTGTGTTCGATATGTGCTGTCATTCCTCTGTGACCAATGAAGGTCAAAAGCCTGCGGTGTGTTTTTTGTGTGATGTGTGTGTGTGTGTGTGTGTGTGTGTGTGTGTGTGTGGGCCCACGTAGAGAACTAGTCTCTTCTACCGCCGGTGTCTCTGGGCGAGTGGAGGGACTAAAGTGGCTTGAATACGACTGGGCTGGAGTCACACTCTGTGACATAATTCAAGACCTGAGTTATCTCTTTGTCCCTCTACTCACTGAGCGAGAGTCCTGCTCTAAATAACGCACTGTATGGGGGGGGGGGGGGGGGGGGGGGGTCACACACCTGTCTCTTCTCTGCTCTACCATTGGGCGTCAGTGCCTCTCTTCTGTCTCTGAGTCTCGGTGAGGAGTATTGCAAATTGCCATTGTTCGTGTGTATGTCTTTTTGAGGGTTACATGTGGTAGGTGTGGGGTAAAGCTAGTGGTTTTAAAGGTATAGTTGAAGTATTAGGTTTACATACACTCATTAAAACTCGTTTTTCAACCACTCCACAAATTTTTTGGAAAGTTGGTTAGGACCTCTAGTTTGTGCATGACACAAGTCATTTTTCCAACAATTGTTTACAGACAGATTATTTCACTTATTATTCACTGTATCACAATTCCAGTGGGTCAGAAGTTTACAAACACTAAGTTGACTGTGCCTTTAAACAGCTTGGAAAATTCCCAAAATTATATCATGGCTTTAGAAGCTTCTGATAGGCTAATTGACCTCATTTGAGTCAATTGGAGGTGTACCTGTGGATGTATTTCAAGGCCTATCTTCAAACTTAGTGCCTCTTTGCTTGACATCAATGGAAAATCTAAATGTATATATATTTTTTTTTTCACCTTTATTTAACCAGATAAGCTAGTTGAGAACAAGTTCTCATTTGCAACTGCGACCTGGCCAAGATAAAGCAAAGCAGTTTGACACATACAACAACACAGAGTTACATATGGAATAAACAAACATACAGTCAATAATAGAGTAGAAAAATACTATATACAGTATGTGCAAATGTGCAAATGAGGAAAGATAAGGGAGGTAAGGCAATAAATAGTCCATGGTGGCAAAGTAATTACAATATACCAATTAAACACTGGGATGGTAGACGTGCAGAAGATGAATGTGCAAGTAGAGATACTGGGGTGCAAAGGAGCAAGATAAATAAATAAATACTGTATGGAGATGAGGTAGTTGGATGGGCTATTTACAGATGGGTTATGTACAGGTGCAGTGATCTGTGAGCTGCTCTGACAGCTGGTGCTTAAAGCTGATGGAGGAGATATGTGTCTCCAGCTTCAGTGATTTTTGCAGTTTGTTCCAGTCATTGGCAGCAGAGAACTGGAAGGAAAGGCAGCCAAAGGAAGAATTGGCTTTGGGGGTGACCTGCTGGAGCGAGTGCTACAGGTGGGTGCGCTATGGTGACCAGTGAGCTGAGATAAGGCAGGGCTTTACCTAGCAGAGACTTGTAGATGACCTGGAGCCAGTGGGTTTGGCGTCGAGTATGAAGCGAGGGCCAGCCAACAAGAAAATACAGGTCGCAGTGGTGGGTAGTACAGTGGGCAAAAAAGTATTTAGTCAGCCACCAATTGTGCAAGTTCTCCCACTTAAAAAGATGAGAGAGACCTGTACTTTTCATCATAGGTACACTTCAACTATGACAGACATAATGAGGGGAAAAAATCCAGAAAATCACATTGTAGGATTTTTTATGAATTTATTTGCAAATTATGGTGGAAAATAAGTATTTAGTCAATAACAAACAAGCAAGATTTCTGGCTCTCACAGACCTGTAACTTCTTCTTTAAGAGGCTCCTCTGTCCTCCACTCGTCACCTGTATTAATGGAACCTGTTTGAAGTTGTTATCAGTATAAAAGACACCTGTCCACAACCTCAAACAGTCACACTCCAAACTTCACTATGGCCAAGACCAAAGAGCTGTCAAAGGACACTAGAAACAAAATTGTAGACCTGCACCAGGCTGGGAAGACTGAATCTGCAATAGGTAAGCAGCTTGGTTTGAAGAAATCAACTGTGGGAGCAATTATTAGGAAATGGAAGACATACAAGACCACTGATAATCTCCCTCGATCTGGGGCTCCACGCAAGATCTCACCCCTTGGGGTCAAAATTATCACAAGAACGGTGAGCAAAAATCCCAGAACCACAGGGGGGACCTAATGAATGACCTGCAGAGAGCTGGGACCAAAGTAACAAAGCCTACCATCAGTAACACACTACGCCGCCAGGGACTCAAATCCTGCAGTGCCAGACGTGTCCCCCTGCTTAAGCCAGTACATATCCAGGCCCGTCTGAAGTTTGCTAGAGAGCATTTGCATGATCCAGAAGAAGATTGGGAGAATGTCATATGGTCAGATGAAACCGAAATATAACTTTTTGGTAAAAACTCAACTCGTCGTGTTTGGAGGACAAAGAATGCTGAGTTGCATACAAAGAACACCATACCTACTGTGAAGCATGGGGGTGGAAACATCACGCTTTGGGGCTGTTTTTCTGCAAAGGGACCAGGACGACTGATCCGTGTAAAGGAAAGAATGAATGGGGCCATGTATCGTGAGATTTTGAGTGAAAACCTTCCATCAGCAAGGGCGTTGAAGATGAAACGTGGCTGGGTCTTTCAGCATGACAATGATCCCAAACACACCGCCTGGCAATGAAGGAGTGGCTTCGTAAGAAACATTTCAAGGTCCTGGAGTGGCCTAGCCAGTCTCCAGATCTCAACCCCATAGAAAATCTTTGGAGGGAGTTGAAAGTCTGTGTTGCCCAGCAACAGCCCCAAAACATCACTGCTCTAGAGAAGATCTGCATGGAGGAATGGGCCAAAATACCAGCAACATTGTGTGAAAACCTTGTGAAGACTTACAGAAAACGTTTGACCTCTGTCATTGCCAACAAAGGGTATATAACAAAGTATTGAGATAAACGTTTGTTATTGACCAAATACTTATTTTCCACCATAATTTGCAAATAAACTCATTAAAAATCCTACAATGTGATTTTCTGGATTTTTTTCTCTCATTTTGTTTGTCATAGTTGAAGTTGTACCTATGATGACAATTACAGGCCTCTCTCATCTTTTTAAGTGGGAGAACTTGCACAATTGGTGGCTGACTAAATACTTTTTTTGCCCAAAAAAACTAAACGAATGGCACTGTGATAGACGGCATCCAATTTGTTGAGTAGAGTGTTATGTAAATGACATCGCCAAAGTCGAAGATCGGTAGAATGGTCAGTTTTACGAGGGTATGTTTGGCAGCATAAGTGAACGATGCTTTGTTGCGAAATAGGAAGCTGATTCTAGATTTAATTTTGGATTGGAGATGCTAAATGTGAGTCTGGAAGGAGAGTTTACAGTCTAACCAGACACCTAGGTATTTGTACAGTGATTGCTCCTTTAAAATAAGCATTGACGCTCGTCTGGAGGTTAGTTAACACGGTGTCCAAAGAAGGGCCAGATGTATACAGAATGGTGTCGTCTGCGTAGAGGTAGATCAGAGAATCACCAGCAGCAAGAGCGACATCATTGATGTATACAGAGAAGCGAGTCGGCCCGAGAATTGAACCCTGTGGCAACCCCATAGAGGCTGCCAGAGGTCCGGGCAACAGGCCCTCCGATTTGACACACTGAACTCTATCAGAGAGGTAGTTGGTGAACCAGGCGAGGCAATCATTTAAGGAACCAAGGCTATTGAGTCTGCCGATGAGGATGTGGTGATTGACAGAGTCGAAAGCCTTGGCCAGGTTGATAAATACGGCTGCATAGTAATGCCTCTTATCGATGGCGGTTATGATATCGTTTAGGACCTTGAGTGTGGCTGAGTTGCACCCACGACCAGCTCTGAAACCCGATTGTATAGTGGAGAAGGTACAGTGGGATTCGAAATGGTCTGTGATCTGTTTGTTAAATTGGCTTTCGAAGATTTTAGAAAGGCAGGGCAGGATGGATATAGGTCTATAACAATTTGGGTCTAGAGTGCCTCTCCCTTTGAGGAGGACGATGACCGCGGCAGCATTCCAATCTTTGGGAATCTCAGACGATACGAAAGAGATGTTGAACAGGCTAGTGATAGGGGTTGCAACAATTTCGGCACATCAATTTTGAAAGAGAGGCTCCAAATTGTCTAGCCCGGCTGATTTGTAGGGATCCAGATTTTGCAGCTCTTTCAGAACATCAGCTATCTGGATTTGGGTGAAGGTGAAATGGGGGAGGCTTGGGCGAGTTGCTGTGGGGAGTGGAGGGCTGTTGATCGGGGTAGGGGTAGCCAGGTGGAAAGCATGGCCAGCCTTAGAAAAATGCTTATTGAAAGTCTCAATTATAGTGAATTTATCATTGGTGACAGTGTTTCCTAGCCTCAGTGTAGTGGGCAGCTGGGAGGAGGTGCTCTTATTCTCCATGGATTTTACAGTGTCCCAGAACTTTTTTGAGTTTGTGCTGCAGGATGCAAATTTCTGTTTAAAAAATCTAGCCTTAGCTTTCATAACTGACTGTGTATATTGGATCCTAACTTCCCTGAAAAGTTGCATATCACGGGAGCTATTCGATACTAATGCAGAACGCCACAGGATGTTTTTGTGCTGGTCAAGGACAGTCAGGTCTAGAGAGAACCAAGGGCTATATCTGTTCCTGTTTTTTTTTTTTTTTGAGTGGAGCATGCTTATTTAAGATGGCGAGTAAGGCACTTTTAAAGAATACCCAGGCATCCTCTATTGACGGGATGAGGTCAACATCCTTCCAGGATACCCGGTCCAGGTCGATTAGAAAGGCCTGCTGGCTGAAGTGTTTTAGGGAGCGTTTGACAGTGATGAGGGGTGGTCGTTTGACCGCAGACCCATTACGGATGTAAGCAATGAAGCAGTGATCGCTGAGATCTTGGTTGAAAACAGCAGAGGTGTATTTGGAGGGCAAGGTGGTTAGGATGATATCTTTGAGGGTGCCCGTGTTTACGGATTTGGGGTTGTGCCAAGACCTCAGGAAAAAAATGAAGTGTTAACACCATGGGATCACGCAGCCGTCATACCGCTCAGGAAGGATATATATCCACAGTAAAACGAGTCCTATATCGACATAACCTGAATGGCCGCACAGCAAGGAAGAAGCCATGGCTCCAAAACTGCCATAAAAAAGCCAATTGCACATGGGGACAAAGATCATACTTTTTGGAGAAATGTCCTCTGGTCTGATGAAACAAGAATAGAACTGTTTGGCCATAATCACCATCGTTATGTTTGGAGGAAAAAGGGGGAAGCTTGCAAGCCGAAGAACACCATCCCAACCCCGAAGCACGGGGGTGGCAGCATCATGTTGTGGGGGTGTTTTGCTGCAGGAGGGACTGGTGCACTTCACAAAATAGATGGCATCATGAGGCAGGAAAATTATGTGGATATATTGAAGCAACATCTCAAGACATAAATCAGGAAGTTAAAGCTTGGTCGCAAATGGGTCTTCCAAATGGACAATGACCCCAAGCATACTTCTAAAGTTGTGGCAAAATGGCTTAAGGACAACAAATTCAAGGTATTGGAGTGGCCATCACAAAACCCTGACCTCAACGCTATAGAATATTTGTGGGCAGAACTGAAAAGGCGTGTGTGAGCAAGGAGGTCTACAAACCTGACTCATTTACGCCAGCTCTGTCAGGAGGAATGGGCCATAATTCACCCAACTTATGGTGGGAAGCTTGTGGAAGGCTTCCCGAAACGTTTAACCCAAATTAACCAATTTAAAGGCAATGCTACCAAATACTAATTGAGTGTATGCCAACTTCTGACCCACTGGGAATGTGATGAAAGAAATAAATGCTGATATAAATCATTCTCTCTACTATTATTCTGACATTTCACATTAAAATTAAGTGGTGGTCCTAACTGACCTAAGACAGGGAATAAGGTGTTTGGAAACTTCCGACTTCAACTGTATGTTTGAACTTGTGAGATTCCTCCCTTGTTCCCTGACTTACCAGAGCAGCATTGGAAGTGAGTGGTTGGGGAGGAGACTGGAGAGTAGCTTTTCCTTCCCGTTTGTTGTGAAGCTGGCTAAGTTCCTCACCTCTTCCTCTCCACTCGATAACTGAACTCTGTGGGGCAGGAGAGCAAGCACTGCAACTGTTATGTTCTGAGGCTTTTAATGCTGGGTGGGGAGGTGTCTCTTTGGCTAACTGTGTGTGCGTTGTGTGTATTGTACTCGCACATGTTTCTGAATTAACTTTTGGAGCTGAGGAATCCTGACTTGTTGGGTGTGATGATGTGTTCTGCTCTGTTTGCCACACAGACAAAACTCAGAGGCTCTAGAATGTGTGTGTGTGTGTGTGGTACTTTTCAACATGCTTGACACTCCTCACACCCAGATTGGAGAGAGCCTGGGAATGAGTGAATGTGATAAGCTGTGGAAGCATAAGGTTTCTTGAGTAAAACCTGCTCTTCGGGAGCTGTTTGGCTGGCTGGCTGCTCTGAATCTGTTCTGTGGTCTGAGAGGGGGATTGGAGCCTGTCAGTCATGTGCTGCAGGCTGGAGCGCCTGGCCAAGGTCTGTCTGTGTGCTCCACGGCCGCGCTGCAGGGAGATAAGACTCCCACTCCAGGCTGTAGACCGCAGCAGCTAGCCAGAATCCCCATCCCACCTCCAGCCTTCCTCCAGCACCCCCCCCCCAGTGCATTGCCTTGCTCCAGCCTCCGCACCTGCAGAGTGGCAGTCCCTAAGCCAGCTTCCTCTCTCTCTGAGTGACACATCCTCCAGCCAGCGTCCCGAGCACCACTGTGACCCCCCCCCTCACTGTCACCAGTCGCAACATGACACATCTTTTAGTTAACAACAGCCTGTCGCTAGGGTAGCTGGTTAACCTCAAAATGTCTGTCATCTACCGTCCTCTCCTCCAGACCTTACACATACTTCCTAAGAGATGGTTGTTACTTAAGCTGGGCGTGCACTAGACGATTTTGGCCCTCATTTTTAGGATTAGGGTACGTTTTTGATATCGGAGACAAAATCCCAATGTCATTGTCTACTCCGGGCCGTCACCAATGCTTGTTTAATATGAGCGGGTCAGAGACGCAATCAGAAGCCTACTGTTCCTGTCTTTGACCCATCCCAGACGCCCCGATATTGTCGAACGTTCCATTTTTTTATTTGCACAAAATCTGCAACGCTCTTGTAGTGTGAGATGTGCAACGACAACTTTTGAGAACGGTGGTCAGTAATAGGCCAATGAGAGCTCGCCAGAGAAGAAGCCAGTGAGATGATGACATTGTTCCGCATCACCCAGGATGTGTCGACTCTCCAGCCGAGGCCATGCCTGCCACTCGTATGCGTTTGTACTTGCCTTTATTAACCAAAGCCAAAGTGTCAAATCGTTTCAGCTCTGGAGTTCACGAGCGATGTTATTCAAGTCAAAATGTGTTGGCTCGATATTTCAACTCAGTATGGCAAGCGTGGATCTCTGACTGAAAACCTTTTATAAGGCTGCTTTGAGTTAACTATCTAATCACATCAAGGGAAGAATCTTGTGGCGTGTCACCCCGTCTGTGTCACATGGTTTAGTGTGCTCACCCACTACGTTAGTGAGACGGGGGGAAGAAAACACAGGAAAGAAGGTCGTTTTAAAGTGAGGATTTTGAAAGTCGAGAAGAGAGAGAGGTGCGTGTGTGTTTCTTAGTTTCAAACATTTATTACCTTGACTAAACAGATATGACCTTCCTGAGCTCGCTCTGCCATTCAGTTGGAGGGAGAAGCTGCAGTGTGTGTGTGTGTGTGTGTGTTTTGAGACAACAGTTCAGATGGGGACAAGTCAGTGCTCACACGTCTTTCTGCTGACTAGTGTGTATGTGTGTGTGTGTGTGTCTGAACCTTTGGTCCTGTGCCTGACAGTATAGATAAAGATCCTTGGGTCCGGTCCTGGTAGCCCAGTTAGAACACCCCCCCCCCCCCCCAAAAGTATTGTTTATCATCTCTTTATGCATTGTCCACGTTTAGAACCATATCACTTTATCCCAAAGAGTAATTCTGATGAAGCAATATACACCTTAATCAGGTTACTCTGTCAGTTTATGTGTTGTCTCCTCGTGTGAGTCTTCTCATTAGTGGACAAAGCCGAAACTGCAACTCCGTCCTCAGCTCTCTAGAGCCAGAAAGTAGAGCCAGGACAGTTACCCAGAATTCAAACAATATCTTAATGTACATGGATGAAGTCATTAGCTTTCCTTAGTCCTTTTTTCCAGCACGGTAACACCTCTAAACTGTGATTTTTTTTTTTTTTTACCGAACAGAGGTAGGGTGTTTTTCTTTTTAATAGTATCATTAACCCGTCTCTCCCCGCTGTAGGGTCTTGGATGCCCCCTGGTCAGAACATAATGAAACTGCACCTCATTCCCCACCACACATACATAACAGTCTTTAGAGAGTGTCCAGAGAGGACTAAATTGATTGCACACATAACATATGCGCTGAGTGTTCAAAACATTAGGAACACCTTCCTAATATTGAATTGCAGCCCCTTTTCCCCTCAGAACAGCTTTAGTTAGTCAGGGCATGGACCTTACAAGGTTTCAAAAGTGTTCCACATGGATGCTGGCCCACGTTGACTCCAATGCTTCACACAGTTGTGTCAAATTGGCTAGATGTCCTTTGGGTGGTGGATCATTCTTGATACACACGGGAAACTGTTGAGCGTGGGAAACCCACTAACCGTTGCACCTGGCACCTACTACCATACCCCGTTCAAAAGCACTTTCTTAATATTTTGTCTTGCACATTCACCCTCTGAGTGGCACACATGCACAATCCATGTCTCAACTGTCTCAAGGCTTTAAAATCGTTCTCTAACCTCTCTTGGCCCCTTTATCTACACCAGTGGTCACCAACTGGTCGATCTCCAAGGCATTCATTTGCGTGCCTTTCTTTGGTTGTTTTTTTTTTTTTTGCGTTGTTGGCGCCATTTGATTCAGCAGCCCTAACGGCGGGAAGGCAAGATGTTCCCATTTTGAACCATTTCATGTCTCTGCCTGCCCGTCAGGCCCAGATAGCAAATCAAGTGCACCTCTGGGCCTACTGCTGGCCAATCAGACAGCTCAGTTTCCTTAGAGCCATAGACTGTAAAAAGAAGCCTTGAACGTACAGCAAGGTTGGTAGAGACTCCGTGAACACAGAGAAGAGCTGCTGTTTTTATGAGTAAGTTCATGTTTTTAAGTTGTCATTCAGCACCGTCAACACTTATACTTTTTATAAGCCATAAAATGCATGTTCTCCCTACTTCCACTCACGCTACAATCAGCACTGTTCGCTATAATGAACGACTATAGCATTGTGTCAGAGTTAATACCCTGCTATTGTATCATAACGCTGATGGGAGGGATCAGTGTGGTGTCCATATTAGCAGTCAGCCTGCTGGTGTGACTCGCGCTGTGACGTGGACCTCCGAATCAGTGTCGCTACAATGGACAAGCCACTTTATTAACAGAAATGTAGACGGTACCATATTTCTACCTGTAATGATTGAAGCGATTACATTTGGCTTTTACAGCAACTGCTCTGAAGCTGCACGATGTAACCTGCTCCGTCACTGCAATCAATTACGGAAAAGCAGGAACAGGGCTCAAAATCTCTCTCTCTCTCTCACTCTCTCACTCACTCACACACTTTTATTTCAGAGGAGCTGGACTAATGGTCCTCGTTTCAAACTGTTACAATGGAGATTGGTGGAAGGTAGTATATAGATTCTCTCAAGATGGAGTTACACTTGTGCTTCACTGATAGACAGGCATTCAACCCCAGGCTTTTAGGCTCTATACTGAGGCTGTGTGTGTACATAATAGCTAGGCAGAACACAGTGTGTTTTTTTATGTGGACTGTATATATTACTATAATCAGTCATTGAAGCGTTTGCTTGCTGCACGTTGTAAATGTAAAAACAGGCTTCCATCTGAGTGTGGGTCCAGACCAGCCATGCAATCCATCCACATTTATCTTGATTTGTTGCTGTGGTGCTCTCTTTGTTTACTGTAAAGCGGGTGATTTACGTCGGCTGCGCTTGGCAGGGCCTGTGCGTGGGGCCAGTGATGGGGTGGTGGAGGGGGGGGGGGGGGGGGGGGGGGGGGGGGGGGTAGAAGCCTCTTGGCTGGGCGACGGTAGGAATAGGACGGTCTGATTTGTGTCTTTTTATGAGGCTTGTTTATGGCTCTAATGGCTCCTTTTGTTTTCCCCTCCATGCAGCGGGCCAGCTGAGCCAGTCGGCCCACCTCTCCCTGCAGCTGCCTTACACCGTCCTGGGTCTGGGGCGCAGCGCCAACTTCCTGGACCACCTGTACGTGGGTATCCCCCGGCCCCTCGGGGACAAGGTACTGGATGGTGCGCCGCAGCACTGGGGGAGGGGAGCAGAGAGGAGGGAGATGCCAGACAAAACACTGGACAGGACAGGATGCAGTAGGAGCTACAGCAGGTCTTAGTTAATGAACCATCAAAATACTTTTTCTAGTCACTGCACCCATGTGGAGAACACACCCAGAGCCACTGATGCTGACACTAACTATACTGTAGGTTGATGTAAATGCTGTACATGTTTCTTCCTGTTGCAATATGATAAGTAGATGATCTATTGTGCAGTAAATAATTTGTTATCTTCTTCGTTCCCCCACTTTTGTGCTACCTCAAACATTGGCATGTGGTGTGGGTTTGTGTGGAGCGACAGCCTTCTGTCTCTCGTATCGCAGGCCGTTTGAAATGCCGTTTGTCGGTTCCTCGATAGATTCCCCTGCACGGCTTATTTGAATTTGAGACGCCGGCTCCCGTTCCTCGCCTGTCAAAGAAAAGAACAGAGGTCTTCATCATAGCGGATTTGCATTGCAAATTTCTGCCCATACCTCACTACCTTGGGAGCGAGGCTCGTACAGAGTAAGGCATCTGAAGTACAGCAACGTGCTCTGTTATCGCTCGCACCCTTTGAGTAATGCAAGAAAATGTTTCCACAAAGGTTCACATTTCCCCACACAGCAGTTAATAAAATATAATGCTTTGTATTATGCTAACCAATTTTTACCTTCAGAGGGTGTATGGATATGGTGTGTTCAGTGCTACATACACTGAGTGCACAAAACATTAAGAACACCTGCTCTTTCCATGACATAGACTGACCAGGTGAAATCTATGATCCCTTATTGATGTCACTTGTTAAATCCACTTCAATCAGTGTAGAAGGGGAGGAGACAGGTTAAAGAAGGATTTTTAAGCCTTGAGAAAATGGTAGTTGGTGCCAGGTGCACCGGTTTGTGTCAAGAACTGCAATGCTGCTGGGTACAGTTTCCCGCGTGTATCAAGAATTGTCCACCACCCAAAGGACATCGAACCGACTTGACACAACTGTGGGGAGCATTGGAGTCATGGGCCAGCATCCCTGTGGAACAGGGGGGGGAACACAATATTAGGAAGGTGTTCCTAAAAAATGTACACATTTAATGAACAGCTGTGTGTCTGACTGTCTCTGATAGTTCCTATCTGTCTCTCTCAGGTCTTTCTTCAACCCTCCCTTTCTTCAACATTCAGGAGGCCTGTGAGGGAGTTAGGGAGGGAGGGAGAGAGAAAGAGAGGAGGAGTGTGTTCTACTTCTACTCTCCTCCTGTACACTTGTCTCAATCCCATGAGGATCCTTTCCTCCGCTCACAAGGTTTACTTCACTAATCAAGATTCCCGCTCTGCTCTCGCCTCCCAAAAAACCCACTTCACTCCCAACTTCAGAACCAGCGCTCTCCTTTGAAACGCTCTCTGAAAACCCAGAAACGCTTTCCTCCTCTAAAACGCAGGCGTCTTCTCTTAGCCAAAGCGCCGGAAGCGCAGCCTGTCACTGTCTCTCACCGCCGTTCTGCATAAACCACACTGCATTGAAGAGCAACATGTCAGGGTTAGCTTAGGAGGTTAAGAACTGCAACTTGTAATGAACTAGCACACTGTTCACAGTGCACTGACTCAAGGTGACTCATTCCAGTTCGCCATTATTCTCCTTTAACCTAACAATCACTAGCAACTGGCAAATCAAAATCCCTGAATCTGCAGCTCTGAATCGCTATGAGTCTTTGCCTTACATAGTATATGCATCGCTGAGCGATGTAGGTGTGTCACTCACTTCTATTGACATTTCTCAGTGTCAGGACGGAGTCATATGCGTGGCTTCCTAACCCACACAACCCTCAGCATTGTAACGATAGTCCAGCTAATGGGACTGTAGGAAGTAGGCTGACACCAGGGGGATACTTCAGCAGACCTCATTTATTTAATTTATTAGCCTGTCTGTGTTTTAAATGCATGGCTTTTAAATAGCTCGGGTATAGGTAGCTGAAACCCCTGGGCTCTCATTAGGGTGGTTCTGGGTAAACGAGGACGCAAAGTACCGGCGGCACACACTGCGTGTGCGTCTGCGTGCGTGAGCGAGCAAGTGTGTTTTCCTTATCCCTTAATGTTGCCAAATGATAGATGTGTGGTCGGAAATGAGTCTCTCTTCCCTAGAGGACTCTGTGAGAAAGATGAATTTAACGTTTGCCAGTGATTGCCATCCAGTAGCAACTTGAAGAGGGGAAAATTACCTTTTGTAATTAATATAGAAGCTGGCTTTGAAAAGCTTTTGAGCTTGATCTTCATAGAATGAAGTTTCTTAAACTCTGAAGCCGGAGAGCAGTAGTGCAGTATAGGAAATGACTCAGGCCCTACATTGAATCTGCACTGAGAAGTATGGGATATATTGCCTGCTTTGAACTAGACTTTTTCCATTATTGCCCCTTCATTCTGCCTCCCCTAGGCACTAATAACATAGTTTCTCTGTTTCTGCATTGCAGGATGTGAGGAAGCAGGAGTGGACAGCCATCATCCCCAACTCGCAGCTCATAGTCATTCCATACCCACACAACGAGCCCCGCAGGTACACACACACACACACACACACACACACACACACTCATACATCTGTACTTGGGACACCCACAAACATGCCCAGGCCATGTTTCCATTGGTTTTCTGTGTCATTCACATGTAGTTCTACCCCCAGGAGTGCCAGCAGATGGCAGAACCCCCCCCTCTCTCTCTCTCTCCGTATGGCCAGCTAACACATTCTCTCACCAACACATGGAAGACACACACTCTGACAAAAGCTTGCACTTGCATATACAGTGCCTTCGAAAAGTATTCAGACCCCTTAACTTATTCTAAAATGGATTCAATTATTTGTTTCCCTCATCAATCTACACACAATACCCCATAATGACAAAGCGGAAACAGGTTTTTAGACATTTTTGCAAATGTTTTTACATAAGTATTCAGACCCGTTGCTATGAGACTTGAAATTGAGCTCGGGTGTATCCTGTTTCCATTGATCATCCTTGAGATGTTTCTACAACTTGACTGGAGTCCACCTGTGGTAAATTAAATTGATTGGACATGATTTGGAAAGGGCCTTGGTCAAGGAGGTGGCCAAGAACCCGATGGTCACTTTGACAGAGCTCCAGAGTTCCTCTGTGGAGATGGTTGTCCTTCTGGAAGGTTCTCCCATCTATGCAGCACTCCACCAATCAGGCCTTTATGGTAGAGTGGCCAGACGGAAGCCACTCCTCAGTAAAAGGCACATGACAGCCCGCTTGGAGTTTGCCAAAAGGCACCTAAAGACTCTCAGACCATGAGAAACAAGATGCTCTGGTGTGATGAAACCAAGAGGAAACCTGGCACCATCCCTACGGTGAAGCATGGTGGTGGCGATGTTGTGGAGATGTTTTTCAGCGGCAGGGACTGGGAGACTAGTCAGGATCGAGGGAAAGATGAACGGAACAAAGTACAGAGAGATCCTTGATGAGAACCTGCTCCAGAGTGCTCAGGACCTCAGACTGGGGCAAAGGTTCACCTTCCAACAGGACAACGACCCAAAGCACACAGCCACAACAACGCAGGAGTGGCTTTGGGACAAGTCGGGAATGTCCTTGGGTGGCCCAGCAAGAGCCCGGACTTGAACCCGATCAAACATCTCTGGAGAGACCTGGAAAAAAAGATGTGCAGCAATGCTCCCCATCTAACCTGACCGAGCTTGAGATCTGTAGAGAAGAGTGGGACAAACTCCCCAAAAAACAGATGTGCCAAGCTTGTAATGTCATACCCAAGAAGACTCGAGGCAGTAATTGCTGCCAAAGGTACTTCAACAAAGTACTGTGTAAAGAGTCTGAATACTTATGTAAAATGTTATATTTCAGTTTTTTATTTTTCAAACATTTGCAAAAAAAACTGTTTTTGCTTTGTCATTATGGGGTATGGTTTGTAGATTGATGAGGGAAAATACATATATTTATTCAATTTTAGAATAAGGCTGTAAGGTAACAAAATGTGGAAAGAATCAAGGGGTCTGAATACTTTCCGAATGCACTGTATATAGCTACTACACTAACTTATTACTCAGAAAAACACACCCACATTAGGTAGATGCATACATCATGTACTGTTCCTACATTATCGTGAATGCTCAGTGTATAGCTGTGTAAAGAAGGTGTTTTCAGTCTCATAATGTTTATTGGGCACAGGTTAACGCAACATATTGTGTCTAATTTTGTGTCCTACGTTGCTATTGGTAGTTTTTGTTTTCACCACTAATATTTAATGTGTTTATTAGTTCTGATAGAATGTCTTAATGAAGTTCTCTCACGAGGTTTTTTTGATTCATATTTGAGCAGATGTATTGTTCTTCAGCCATTTAATGTAGAATAATATTGTATCTCCACAATCTGGGCCTGTTCTTGTTTTTAGTCAAACCGTTCAAATGAACTCTCCGTTCTTTTCAATAGTCATAAAATATGTGCATCGAAAGACTGTAAAATGAGCTTGTCATTGTTTGTTTTTGATCTTATTGAAATGGTTCATCTCTGACGGGGATGTAGCATTTCTCGATTCGTTTTGACCTGACACGTCATACTTTCAGGGTATTTTCATATTTTGTGATTACAGGAACTTTAGTGTCAAATAACACCTCTGATAATTCAAAATATGCCAAATTATAGCACGTTGACTCTTACGTTCTGATAGGGTTGGAAGAGATGAGAGACGTGCCTTTTTTGAACGAGTTTCACGTCACGTAGTAGTTGACACGCTCGTTCTCTCTCTCTACCCTTTCCCTGTTTTAGTTGGAGTGCGAAATTATATCTGACCCCCAGTAACATAGTCCTGCTGACCGCCATCGCTCTGAGCGGAGTGTGTGTGTTCATCCTGGTCATCATTGGCAGCCTCCACTGGCAGGAGAAGGTAAGAACGGAATGACACAAATACGTCGCTTACACCGTTTATCGTCGTCATTATCATCACTTGCTGTTTTAATCGATAGTAATGAGCACCATCAACCTCCTCTCTTCCCCTTCATTATTAGCTGTACTGTCTTGTCATTTTTCCTCTTCTTCCTTGCATTCCTCCTCACTATCCTCTCCTCCCCCTCCTCTTAATAGCCTGAGCCAAAGCCGGTTATGTTCTGGTCAGAGCAGTGTGTGTCCTCTCTCATCCTCCCCACCATTGCCAGTCCATAGTATCTGGTGGGGGTCTTCTCTTCTCCTGGCCCTAGGGGGTTGCTGGGGAGCTCTGGTGCTCGTCCAGAGAGCAGGAGACCCGCTGTGGGAACAGGGCTCACTCGGAGAGGAACAGATGGGTCAGAACCAGCAGATGGGCCCTGTCCTCTAGCCTCCCACAGAGCTCCAGCACGGCTGTTAGAGTGAGGACGCTCGGCTGTAATTGCTTTTGTTTTGCCCCTTCAGCATATCAAATATTTTGTTCGTAATCCCTGTAAATATGTCCTTTAGGGAGTGTGTGTGTGTTGGTTGTCTTGCTACATTCCTGTGGGTGTTTGTGAATTTTACATAGAGTTTTAAGGTAATCATGTATTGTTTGAATTTCGCAAACTTGTGCTCATTTGCATGTGTTTGCATGCAACTGTTGCCGACATGCATGTGTGGTGTGTGTCCAGCCTACCGTGCACACACCACGGAGCGATTCATCCCCATCCCAGTACAGCCGTGGCTGGTCTGTTTCTCCATCGAGCGAGGCCGAGCAACGTTGGCGTCTTCTCAAAGCCATCTGCTGTGGGTGCTTTATAATGCACGCAGGAAGCCATAATTGCTCTCCGCTCAGGGAACTGTTCCGGGAACACTAGCTTCATTGGAGTTGACTCTGCATTGAATAAACATGTTTGGCTCCATATCTGAGGAACTGAGCCCAGCAATTATATTTTAGCAGAAAGCGAGCGAGGCAGAGGCATGGCTCCTTGTCCGTTGTTGATTAGAGGTTGATTGACTGATAATGTTCATGATGGCCAAGGTAATGGGAGCTCAGGTAATAGCTAGCTGTTCATTTGTTTAGATGATCTGTACTTCAGTTCAGAGCCCCCTTCATTTTCATAGATACAGGTAACTGCCAAAATAAAGGAAACACCAACATAGCGTGACTTAGTAAGGTGTTGGGTCACCACGAGCCAGAACAGCTTCAATGCACCTTGGCAGAGATTCTGGAACTTTATTGGAGGGATGCGACATCATTCTTCCACGAGAAATTCCATGATTTGGTGTTTTGTTGAGGGTGGTGGAAAATGCTGTCTCGGGCACCGCTCAATGATCTCCTAGTTGTGTTCAATTGGTTTGAGATCTGGTGATTGAGACGGCCGTGGCATATGGTTTACATTTTCTTCATGCTCATCAAACCATCCATTGACCACGTTGTGCCCTGTGGATGGGGGCATTGTCATCCAATGGGGGCATAGCCATGGTAGCCAAAATAATGGCCTGCCCAGCATGTTTAAACATGATCATTTTCATGATTAATACATGTTTTATACATTGCTTAATTAACTCATGTGCCACACCTGTGTGGAAGCACCTGCTTTTAATATACTTTGCATCCCTTATTTAATCAAGTGTTTCCATTATTTTGGCAGTTACCTTTATATCTGCTTCATGTTATTACTGTTGCAGCTGATGAGTCACATCTTTTGAATCTGCATCCTGTTTTTGTGTCAGTATGACATCTCAGTTCTTGTGAGGCTGTGTGTTTTTGTTCCTGTTGTATTGGGATGGCCGACATCTCCGCTGTGGTGGGTCTTTTTGAGCGTGGGTACCTGCCTTTGTTTGCTTTTAATGGGGGAGGGTCGTGACCCATTGTCATCTTTTTGTCTAGTCGGGTGTGCCATATGCATTGTAAGTGTGCTTGCCTTGAAGTCATATCTGAGCCCGGCTGCTGCTGAGTGCTCCTGTTCTATCTGACTCACTCTGCCCAGCACAATAACACACCATCATTGAAGGGGCTCTCTTAGATAAGAGAGTCTAACCTTTCACGCAGGGGAAAATAGCATTTGGAGAGAAATAATCTCCATAAACCTTTCCATTTGCATTGCGGTATGGGGTTGACCAGGTCACGGTGCGATGGGTGATTTACTTTTCATATTTACGCTGACCCCTGCTATTTGTTCCACAAATCTCAATGATCAAATAGACGTCAGAGGCTGGTTGGAGAAACAGTGCCTCCTGCAACAGCCGAGACTGGCTCAGGAAGTGTTGTTAGAACACTGTTAACGATAAGAAAGCTTGTCGAAATTTGAATAAAACTGCTTTCTCTGTTTTGGCCTAGCTGTAAATCTGAGAGGTATTTTGGATTCTCTTTACTTATCCGATAACTTTGGTTTCATGCCTGAGGAATCAATCAGTGTTTGTTTGAGCCATTTGTATTTTGGTGTGGGTTTAAACAGAATGCAGGGTTTTTCAGAGCAGTGAAGGGTGCATTATGCCTCCGCGTTGCATAATGCATACATTGTGACAAAGGTCTTCTTTTATGCTTAGTTTAAAGCCCCATAGCCTTAGCACAGAGTATGGATAGGTTACAGCATACAGTAGACCTCTCAAATAGGTCAAGTTATCGTGTTACTGAACTTCACATTCAATCAGGAGGTTTCAGACCCTTCCATAAATGACACTGAGGATATCGCGCACGGAATAACGACACAATTATATCCCCTGAACACTCAATTATTTTGTGTTCCTACATCACAGTGAAATAGAAATATTGACAGGATTTACAAGCCAGTTCACTGAATGAGACCTGAGGAGCGTATAAAAGTATGTTCATGTACTGTGTACACACCATAAGAACAAGTGGAAGTAACTGAACACTCAGTCCTAAAGACAGTCTGCTCCCTTAAGTCCTGAGCAACACAGACACGGCCGACAGACTCTCTGCTTAGATGTCGGTGTCCTCCATCAGGACTGTCTGTCGTATGGCGAGTAGTTCCAGAACACATCTGTCAGCTTCATCTCCGCTGCATTTTTGAAGCTTCCCCTTTTTTTTTCATCATACGTGCCTTTTATGTGCTGTTGTCAAGAGAAAGCTCAAAAATAAACGTGAATGATCCTGATGAATCCGCAGAGGGTACGTAATCGTACGTGGAAGTGAGATCCCGTTAACACTTGCAATAATGATTGCCTGTCTCAGATTGTAGCCATGACCACTCAGTAGGTCTGCCGGTTTCATTACAATTCTATAATGATGTCAGCCCCACCTCTCTCTCTCTCTCTCTCTCTCTCTCTCTCTCTCCCTCCATCACTGACTGTTAGACTCTGCTTGTCTGTGTTGGTCTGACTCGTGACCCCTGACCATTGCCCTGTGTGGGTTTCAGAAAGCGGACGACCGGGAGAAGAGACAGGAAGCACACCGGTTCCATTTTGATGCCATGTGAAGGAGCACAGGAAGAGATGGACCATGGGAAAAAAAGTCATGCCAGCTTTCTGTTTTATTTATTTATTTATGTTTGCTGGTCGATGGAATTGTTTATTTATTTGATCCTCTCGGGCTCTTGACGATGAGCCATTTAAAGTGTTTATATATCCATTAGACATTATCAAATGTAAAAGAGACAGACAGGTTACTTCTGGTATACTTGCACATTTCAAGGGCCAAAATGATGGATGAACTCAAATCTAAACAGGACTACTGAGTGAAATTACACTGAGTTATATCCCAGTTTACTTTTTTATTCAATGGTTTGGCTCAGCTCATTATGTATGGTTGTCAAATGGGCACTAACAGTTTACGTCATGAATTTTGCAATAATGTTCAATCCAAGCCATCCTGATCTGCAAAACACATTACCGATGTGTTTGTTTTGGGGGAAGCATTGCTATTGTAATTCTACTTGAATATTTATGTCTGTAAACCCATTGTCTTCCTGTATGTCAATCTGCAAAGGTTATTGTTTTCCGTGGACTGTTATAGTGAGATCTTACACATAGAGTCCACTGACCCAAACAGGGTATTTACGCTGGATGCATCCATTGTGCTCTACTGTATATAATGCACATAGTACATGGTCCATAATGAGGGGTTACTGTATGTGTCAAGTTCATTATGTATTTTTCCTCTCCTTTTTTCAAATTCCCCTCCAAATCCCTGACACAATGTCTTATCCTTGTTTGACCTCTCCCACTCTCCCACTGCCGTCACTCACAGTGGTCTTGGAATGGCCTGTACTACTGACGCCTCTGGTTTGGTCACATCCTTCGCTTTTTAGTCTTTCTCACTCTTAATAATCGTGTTTGTCTCGCATGATAAACACAGTGTGTTCTTGGGGTTTCAAACACTTATGTGTTCATTAAAAACGTACATGAAACTGTGGCGGTCAACTGAAGAATGGTCCACACAACACTTAAACTACTTCTACTTACAAGGGGAAATATGTTTGTTCATTAACCAACAGAAAGTGCAATCATCAATATTATCACCAATGTCAAGTTTCTTCTATTAATCATTCTATTTCATTTGGAATTAAAGTGGGGCACATGCTATCATCTCATGTCTGTGGTTTAAATAATGATTGATAGTGATCAGTCTAATTGATTGTATTTTTGTGTTTGTGTGTGGATTGTGTTTATAATCGGAAATGTTCAACTGAAGTATGATCATTTCTGTTGAGAATGTTTATGGGATGATGGGTTGAAAATTAAAAGTGTTTATCGTGCTTAATTCATGGTGGTTCTCACTTGTTTTGAATTCATTTAAATGTATTTCCGTCTCACTTTTGCCTTCCGTTTCATAGACTGGCACGTCCATCCGAAAAATGGAATTATCCTAGTGAGCTGATGACCAAAGAAACGATTGGAAGTGACAACTTGGCATAGCCTACAGTTTTGAGTTCTTTTTAGCTCATGTAGCGTAATGTATTGCAATCTGGCACTTATGGTAAAATGGTAGTCTAATAAAATGGCAGCCATCATTTAAATAGCAGTTGACGTTTAACTGTCTGTTGATGTTTTTTCACGATTGTCTCTTGGCAACAACTTGCTGAGTAAATATTATCCTAATGGTAGGCTGTCAACTTTTCAGTTTTTTTGCGCAAAGCACATAACCCCATTGTAACTTGCTCCATTCATGTTGTATTATAACATAAATGGCTTTGCTCAATGTTACCAATATAATCTTTCAATGCAACATAAACAGAGCAGAGACTTGTATGCAGCGAGAGAGAACGCATCCGATTTTACACTCGGTGATGGGGTGCATGCGTACAAGCGGCTCATTCACGCAAACATCGCCCGGAGCTTAAATGAGCCTTGTTTAGTGCCATTACTTCAGTTCAGCCACAGACCACTCTGTGCATCTCTCTGTGCGCGTCTCTCGGATACTCTGCTGCTCAACCTCACTGGACAGTGCAACCTACTTTAATAATAGCATATGTTGCATGTGGAACTACCAGACACCTGTCTAGATGGAATTAACGTTGTATCTAATACTTATCGGGAGTGGTTGAAGAACAAGTGCTTATTTTCCTCAGAGGAAGTTCGGAGTTGATGATTGTCTTTCTGACTATGGAATTAAGGCGGTCAATGAAAAGTTGGATTTTATAAAAAAGCGACTCAATGCCTTGGATCCATAAAATGGAGAGAGAAAGCGTGTAACTCCCCAAGCTTAAGAAGGAGAACGTATTTGGCACCACCACACAGGGAGAGGAAATGCAAAGAGGTGAGTTTTACTTGGCATCACAGCGCTTTTGGATCGTATTAAGGACCACTGAAATGATACAAAAGGCTATTAATCACTCGCATCGGGTGTGATATAATTCATCCCTTATTATTCTGCAAGATAGACGAAACTCACCCTTACCAGATGTCTCCCGTTGTATTTTCTCTTGCGCCAAGTTGTTTTTATTGTGATATAATTCATCCCTTATTCTTCTGCAAGATAGACGAAACTCGCCCTTACCAGATGTCTCCCGTTGTATTTTCTCTTGCGCCAAGTTGTTTTTATTGTGTTCTGCATGTTTGTAAGAAGCCAAAATCCCTGAATGGCATCGCCACCTGCAGGTTTACATCTATTCAGTTATATTAGCTTTTTAGACTATTGCAAGGAGTCATCTTTGAAACGTGCCAATATCCGAACTTATAAAGATGAGATCTTTGCACAAGGCTACACAATCCGGAAGAATGCGTTCCAATTTTGGCTACTTTTCTATTAACGCCTAAGGTCGATGTCAGCGCCACCGCGGAAATCTAATTAGCATAAAGAAAATCCAAATTGTAAAAAAATAAATCGGTTAATTTAAACTAGATGTGTGTTTTTTTTTTTTGTTTTGCATTGGATGCGTCTCAATGTGTAACACTTCTGCGTCTGTGGTAAAAGGTGACAGAGCTAGAGCGGTGTTTGTCAGACCATGAGACATCCCGAACATCTCAAGTCATGTGTGATGAATACAAATGGTAAAAGCAAATAGCCTAATGTATTTAGGAGTTGAAAATCACCATGTTTTAGCTGAACGGCGGGTGGTGCTGAAGTGACAGCTCCTGGTGATCGCGCCACATCTGGGACAAGGCCACAGCTGAGGTTTGCAGCTCATTTTAAGACGCGATATATTCTGCTGTGAAATCATTGTGTTTTGTACTGTACTCTAGGCCTATTATTAAAGGGACTGCCAAGTAGTGTTTAACACACCTAGCCTGTAAACTGCACTGAATCTTATCACCGAGGGGGAGAAAATCGTGTTGAGTTCACTTCAGTAGGACTGGGCTATTTCAGTCGCGAAGGGCACAAAGTCTAGTTGTCTTAGAATTATCAACAAATGACTGTAGCGTTCTAACTCCGCATAGCCCCATGTTTTATTTTGTAATATAATTGCAGGGTCAAAATGCATCAGCAAACACTCAAAGAGGCCATATCTATGCTTTTTGGGTTAATTTAACCAAGCAATCTGGTAGGCCATCCATTTGTATTTACAATGCACTCCTACTCATGTTCTTCCATTAGTGTAGGCTATCTTGTAAAGGCATTCAACCTTTTCAATTCAGACTTTCAGGTCCATTCAAAGCTATTTGAACCAACTGTGTGCTACAATGAATGTCTGCCATAGACTGCTTTTAAGAGGTAGTTATTATGGTCTTTCAGTGGTCCCTCATAGCGGAGTAGGATCCGGAAAGGGCAAATCTTTGTGAATAGCCTCATAGTCAGGCCGTGCATGGAAAAGTGTGTGTGTGTGTGTGTGTGTGTGTATGTGCAGTCTGGCCTTCTGGCCTCCAGCGTATCACGCCTGGGAAGAGAGATGTGCGCATGGATGTGCGCATGGATGTGTGTTTTAAATTCTGTATAGTAGAGAACTATGCCGTCTGATTTCTTTTTGCAAGCCTGGGTGGCTATAGTCAATCCACGTTTCAATATGCATCAGTCAGGCTCTCGCTCATGGTTTAATGTGATATAAGCAGCGCAGTCTATTAAAATCCGTTGGGGGTAAACCTACATCGGGCTTATCTGGAGAAGACAGTGGTGTCGTGGGCTGAAATGTGCACAGGGGTACGGCAGTTTTAGCACAGATATAATACACAATGCAGTGCTGTTGCTGCTGCCTCCGGATGCCTGTCTCTCATTATGGCATCCCGCCTGTGAGCCTTATCCCATTTGTTCTGGTTCTGTCTTCATTCAGGACAGGAGGCTGAAGGGTTGGCGGATGCTCTGATAGGCGTGATGATGCGGGCCAACCAATGAGTGCTCCCTGACACACCATCAGAGGACAATATGATAACACATACATAGACATACAGCCTTCTTTGTTTAGCTGTACATAGTATGGAGGAGAGAGCTCTTTAGGCATCTGAGTTTGGCTTCAGACTTTTGGTTGTGATATGTCTTGGCTCCGATACGATGCTTTTTAGATAAGCTTTCAATGGCACAACCTATGAAATACAAGGCAGTGATACATCTACAAGACCCAAGGATCAATATTCTGTCAAGTATTGTTGTACATCGTACACATCAATTGCAAGATGCATCTTTAACTATATGTTACTGTCAGTGTTGTAGATCATTGGCTCTTTCACAGTGTGTGTGCTTATGTGTGTGCTTGCGTGCACGGTTATGTTAGGTTATGATGGATATGGTAGGGGTATAGTTCTTACTGATGCCCGGTCTAGCCCCTACATCACTGCTGTTCCAATAATCATCCATACACCATTTTGTAAATAAAAAATAAAAAAAGGTTTATAATTATCTCACCCAACAGAATAGAAGGCATGTTTCTCATTTAAACTGGTAATTACTATTTCCTATCTTAACTAGCAGATTTCAAGCTTCACATAATTGCTTTTTAATGAGGGGTGTGCGAGCTAGTGTGTTAGATTGCCTATTATTTCAACACTTTGATTCAATTGTTTGTACCTGTTCCACTCGTATTTGATGGTCCGTTTAGGAAAAATAACGGTGCAAATCATTGACATTGGAATGTTTTTCCCTTGCAGCCTGGGTACTCCTTATTCTGATAGAAGAGGGATTTGCTCTGGCACAGAGAACTAAAGGTGCGTCTTCTGTTGTCATCTTATGGGGGGAATAATCGGTCATGTTGTTGCACGTAAAACACTTTCACTGGCAGCAGCACAATAAATTGATCTAATCCCATACATTTCCCAATTTAAACATGGTCTTGATTCTCTTCACTGTCTTTTTCTCAGAGTCCTTTTCTCAGAATGAAGGCAGTCCACCTCAGAATCTTAACGAATGTGGCATCTGGGTCCGCAACATCAACGGGGGACTCTTCACGTCCCCCAACTACCCCAACACATACCCCCCTAACAAGGAGTGTGTTTACATCTTGGAAGGTACATGTCCGTTTCTGCCCGCTCAAACGAAAATGGCCTCAGCAGTGCCTTTGAACGTGGATAACAGCTGCTTATTAGCTTGTTGCAATTTTAACAGCCTGTCAGTCACTATATGCGTCTTATCAGAGTCCTGTCATCTTAAAAGTCCAAAACCTATATGTCTGTGGGTAAAACTCAGTCCAGTCAAAGTCGGCTGCAGGAACTGATAGTGGGATTTCGTCAGTAGGGAGATAAATTGAAGACTTGGTGAAGCTCAAGGGCTCCCCCTGTGGAGACATCAACTAGCATAGCCATAGAACCTACATTGACAAAACGGCATTGACGATCCAAATGATCCGTGTGCATTGTACAATGAGCAGTGCTAAACGAGGCCAATACCCCAGATCATAAATGACTCAAACCCAATAATGAATGGCATCGCTCATCTCCAAAAGTCTTAGGAGAGTGAGTCACTCAATACGGATCGGTCAGAAATGTCAGTCAACCTGGTTTATATTTCACAAGATATGACTTGTTGACTGCATTCCAGAGACTCTCTTGTCTCTCAGATGGTGTGCCTCTTGGTTAGCGATTTGTGTATTTGTTTGATTGTTTCAGTATGTTGTTGTATTGAGTTATCAAGCTAAGCTATATGTGGTATGTATGTAGCTACTTTTATCCGAAAGCTCTTGTTTCTAGTCCTTACCAGGGGAAATATACATGTGATTTAGTGTTCTGATAACAGTACTGCCGGTTTGGCTGAATCTGTACGGTAGGCTTCCGTCATTTATTCCTGTTTAAAATAGTGGCATTACTGCTTCCCACATACCTTCGAAGTACAGCTAATTTGTTTCGGTGTGTGTGCCGGCGGTGACATGATTTGTGTCAGTGTGGGCGAGCTAGTGACATGATTTGTATTTACGCGTGTGTCTGAGCTGTGACGTCGTCATTCAAATGGCGGTATCATTTGTTTCAGTTCAAAGGCATTACCCGCTCTTATCAATTTTTCTACCGTTTGACATTTTAGCATTGCAGGCAGTCTGATGCATATGTAATTCATCTATGAAGACAGGAATGAGCTAGATTTTTAATAAAAATGGTATGTGCAAGTGGTAGTCATGTTGATTCTGGGAGGCTACTTGAGCCAGTCATGTGGGGTGTGATTTACATGACATGAACTTCTAAACTCAAATGTATGGTTGAAGTTTTGTGTTTTGGTTCAGAACCTGTAAGGAAACATGCTGACATGTCAAGTCGTTTCAAGTCATGCTAAGTCCTGTGTGTATGCATCAGCACATGTGCATTAGTGTAAGGGCTGAACTTTGGCATCAATGGATGGAATCGAGCACTAAGCTTGGGTACCTTTGTGTATTTATGCAGGCGTGCATAAACTGACTGTGCATATGAGTAGAAAACAGGAGTTTAGCTGTTACCAGATTTTTAAACAAGTTTGTGTGCAGACTGAGATGCTGCTGTACTGGTAAACACAGTCCATGGAGCAAAGCCTTTTATAGCAGAAACCAAACCCAACACACCCCTCCTCCTCCTCCTCTCTCACCTCCTCCAGCTCTCCCTCGTCAAAGAATCCAGTTGGCCTTTGATAAGAACTACTACATGGAGCCTTCCTTTGAGTGCCGCTTTGATCACATCGAGGTGCGGGATGGTCCGTTCGGCTTCTCACCGATCATCGACCGCTTCTGTGGGTCGAAGAGCCCAGGCCTGGTCACCTCCACGGGCCGCTTCATGTGGATCAAGTTTACCAGCGACGAGGAGCTGGAGGGTGTTGGGTTCCGTATCAAATACACCTTTATAGCAGGTACACATTCTCAGTTAGAGCTAGCCTAATGGGCATATCCTCATTACAAACGCAGCCATAGGTGTGGATAATAAGGACTACAGCACATCCACAGATTTACTGTCAAGGGCCTCATTTTACTTGTTTGTTACCATCCAATAGTATATACTAAGACACTAAAATCAGCGTCTCACATCGGGTCACAGATATTAGCTCCCATTGGTCTTCCCCAGTTTATCTGACTTCCTTTAATGGGATCTTATCACTTTTCTTTACTCATGAATTCCAGCTCTGTGGATCAAGACTTATGTTCTTTCCTGTTTCTAATTTCAGACCCAGATTTTCATCTGCACGTGGGTGGACTGTTAAACCCGATTCCAGGTAAGCGCTTCAATATTTCACCGGTGTTTGTCCGATCCGATTTGAAGAGCTCTGTGCTCTAAAGCTTACTGGCTGCTATCTTTCACTGACACATGCTCACATGCTCTCACACACAGAGACACATCTCTTTCTCCTCTCTCTCTCTCTCTCTCTCTCTCTCTCTCTCTCTCTCTCTCTCTCTCTCTTCCTCTCTAACATCTCTTGTTTCTTTGTTCATGTTTTTCTATATCTTCCCTTATGCTCACCTTTTCTTCTGCAATCCTTCTCTTATCCATAACCCCCCCCCCCCCCCTCCCTTGTCCTCCACCTTTCTCTCTTCTCAGATTGTCAGTTTGAGATTGGTGGCTATGATGGTGTTATCCGCTCCAGTCAGGTAGAAGAGGAGGATAAGATTAAGCCTGGTGACGCTCTGGACTGTATCTGGACCATCCGCGCTCCTCCTCAGTCCAAGGTGAACATCTTGTTCCCCCACTCCTTCTCTCCAGTGGCTAAATGGGTCATCACGTCACTCACTGCAGAGGTCCAGCCACCGTAAACACACCCATTGATTTGAACACAGGAGACTGGGAGTAAGACATACCAGTCCCCTGACCCTCTCTCTGCTGTGGAAACCAAATTAGCAGTATGTCAAATTGGCAGTAGAATAACCAGGGCAGCGGGTATTAGGCCAATAATGCAGAAATAGCAGAAAATAGAATCGGCAGTACTGGGAATGAAGCTAAAAGCAGTCACTTGATGTCTGCGGTCTTACGAGTTCAAATGTGCTAAAGAGGCTGGATTGTTCCCGGGCTAAATTCACAAGGTGATCTCTACAGCGATACAGAGGCAGGTTTGTTAAGATTAGAGCCTATTCGGGTGCACAGCATACATCTTGCGCTCAAAAGATTTAGTTCTACAACTATTAATCTGAGGTCAATGATTCCCAGTGGTTTTGCGCTGTACAATTGGGCTAAGCCTACGAGGATAGGCTTAATCCAAGTATGAGTCTATTGTCATTCAGTACCAATATCCCTTTATAAATGCTTCAATTTCCACTTCATTTTGGGTACCATTTCCTTTCTGAGTGTCAGCTGGGTCGCCATGGTAACGTGTTGTAACGTGGTGATTTTCTGGCTGTAGATTTTCATTCGCTTCCTGGAATACCAGATGGAGCACTCCAACGAGTGCGACAAGAACTTTGTGGCCGTGTACGACGGCAGCAGTGCCATCGAAAACCTGAAGGCCAAGTTCTGCAGCACCGTGGCTAACGACGTCATGCTCACCAACGGGGTGGGAGTGGTGCGGATGTGGGCCGACGAGAAGAGCCGACTCAGTCGCTTCCAGATGCTCTTCACCTCATTTGTCGACCGTGAGTGTTCCCCTTCTTTCGTCCCCCCCCCCAAAAAAATATGTTACTTGCCGTTATTGTGGGCCGTCTAAACCAGGAGTTAATTTGGAGATAAATAATTGCAGATCAGTCTGGGGACTTTATCAATTGGCAGGTCCTCTTGTCTCCTTATTTTTTTTTTATTCTCACAATTTAGTGGTCAGTATTTTGTCCAGACACGCAGCAGATTTATGAAAGGTTGGAAGAGATAGATGGGGCCAACTGCCCATTATTCTCCTTGATTTATTGACGACATCCACATCCTCTGAATAGTAAATATCTGACTGACATTCAACTCTCATTTTAGAAATGGGAAAGTTAATTAAAGTGGCATGCTAAGCAGTGATATCGCAAAGCCAGTTCTTTTCCCACCGTCTTTGCCCGAGTACCTCAAAGAAAATGACAAGTTATTGAATATGCATATAACGGTGTAACGCATTGGCCATAATTATGTGTCATCATTCACAATGGACAAATGGGATTTATCTTCCCATTGAGGAATGGAAAAGCTGACTCATTTGTCATTGTTAGTATGTCATTAGGATCAGATGCTCTGAATAAAGCGCTGCTTTTTGCATGGCAGATGTGGTTTAAAGGTTGTTTATGTAAATGACAGAACATTTCCTTGGAGGAAACAGTTGAAGACTTTTATTCCAAAACACTATATCCATTTTCAGAAATGTTAGTAAATTAGCTTTTTTTTGTTTAAACCTTTACACTCTTGGCCTATATGGATAGGGCTATATTTAAATGTTTCTTTGGCTTTCACAAGGAAATTCAGAGAAACAGATAGTAATTTTGGTGCGTGTAGAAAGGAGTCCTAGGTGCATTCAGGTGCATGTTGTGCGGCAAATGTCCTTCACAATAGACAAACATAGGCTCCTTCTGTTCAGTACGACCCATCACGCCCTGTCATCTTGTAACTGGACATCAAACATAAAGATCCTGAATGTTGACACTGTATATGACATGGGTGTTATGACACGGAAATGTAAAGTGCACATTTGGACTCAGGTGTTTTCCATGTTTGTATGACATCACAGCTGTATTTATTGTAATCCTCAACGTCCACTCTTTCAAAACGCATTGTCATTTTTAATTGATCGCATTTCCCTCACTCAGACAACAGAAATGTGCAAGAGTTGCCCAACTAGCGGGAAGGGTAGGGGGAAATGTCTTGTCGCGTGCAGTGCTCCCGTTCAGAATGGCTGTAAGTCAAAAACCCATACAGCGCTGTGAAGCGCAGAGCCTGACCTCTGAAGTTAAATATAGCATGTTACTGTACAGTCACTGCGTTTGAATTTAGGTGCTTATCAGTGTCCAAATCTGCCATTCTCAGCCCGTAAACGGGTATGAGTGTAAAGGGCTACAGAACTTCTGAAATTAATTGGTGTGTAAAAATGATACATTTGTGACATCAATATTTTCAAAAATGATATGTGTGTGTGTGTGTGTGTGTTGAAGTCGGAAGTTTACATACACTTAAGTTGGAGTCATTAACTTGTTTTTCAACCACTCCACAAATTTCTTGTTAACAAACTATAGTTTTGGCAAGTCGGTTAGGACATCTACTTTGTGCATGACACAAGTAATTTTTCCAACAATTGTTTACAGACAGATTATTTCACGTATAATTCACTGTATCACAATTCCAGTGGGTCAGAAGTTTACAAACACTAAGTTGACTGTGCCTTTAAACAGCTTGGAAAATTCCAGAGAATGATGTCATGGCTTTAGAAGCTTCTGATAGGCTAATTGACATAATTTGAGTCAATTGGAGGTGTGCCTGTGGATGTATTTCATGGCCTATCTTCAAACTCAGTGCCTCTTTGCTTGACATCATGGGAAAATCTAAAGAAATCAGCCAAGACCTCATAATAAAAAAAATTGTAGACCTCCACAAGTCTGGTTCATTTTTGGGAGCAATTTCCAAATGCCTGAAGGTACCACGTTCGTCTGTACAAACAATAGTACGCAAGTATAAACACCATGGGACCACACAGCTGTCATACCGCTCAGGAAGGAGACGCATTCTGTCTCCTAGAGATTAACGTACTTTGGTGCGAAAAGTACAAATCAATCCCAGAACAACAGCAAAGGACCTTGTGAAGATGCTGGAGGAAACAGGTACAAAGGTATCTATATCCACAGTAAAACGAGTTCTATATCGACATAACCTGAAAGGCCGCTCAACACTGCTCCAAACCCGCCATAAAAAAAACAGACAACGGTTTGCAACTGCACATGGGGACAAAGATTGTACTTTTTGGAGCAATGTCCTCTGGTCGGATGAAACAAAAATAGGACTGTCTGGCCATAATGTCCATTGTTATCTTTGCAGGATAAAGGGGCGCCTTGCAAGCCGAAGAACACCATCCCAACTGTGAAGCACGTGGGTGGCAGCATCATGGTGTGGGGGTGCTTTGATGCAGGAGGGATAGATGGCATCATGAGGAGGGCAAATTATGTGGAAATATTGAAGCAACATCTCAAGACATCAGTCAGGAAGTTAAAGCTTGGTCGCAAATGGGTCTTCCAAACGGACAATGACCCCAAGCATACTTCCAAAGTTGTGGCAAAATGACTTAAGGACAACAAAGTCAAGGTATTGGAGTGGCCATCACAAAGCCCTGACCTCAACCCGATTGAAAACTGGTGGGCAGAACTGAAACAGCATGTGTGAGCAAGGAGGCCTACAAACCTGACTCAGTTACACCAGCTCTGTCAGGAGGAATGGGCCCAAAATTCACCCAACTTATTGTGGGAAGCTTGTGGAAGGCTGAAAGAATGAAAGAAATAAAAGCTGAAATAAATAATTCTCTCTACTATTATTCTGACATTTCACATTCTTAAAATAAAGTGGTTATCCTAACTGACCTACCTAAAACAGGGAATTTTACTAGGATTAAATGTCAGGAGTTGTGAAAAACTGAGTTTGAATGTATTTGGCTAAGGTATGTAAACTTCGGACTTCAACTGTATATAATATACAGTGCCTTGCGAAAGTATTCGGCCCCCTTGAACTTTGCGACCTTTTGCCACATTTCAGGCTTCAAACATAAAGATATAAAACTGTATTTTTTTGTGAAGAATCAACAACAAGTGGGACACAATCATGAAGTGGAACGACATTTATTGGATATTTCAAACTTTTTTAACAAATCAAAAACTGAAAAATTTGGCGTGCAAAATTATTCAGCCCCCTTAAGTTAATACTTTGTAGCGCCACCTTTTGCTGCGATTACAGCTGTAAGTCGCTTGGGGTATGTCTCTATCAGTTTTGCACATATTTTTTCCCATTCCTCCTTGCAAAACAGCTCGAGCTCAGTGAGGTTGGATTGAGAGCATTTGTGAACAGCAGTTTTCAGTTCTTTCCACAGATTCTCAATTGGATTCAGGTCTGGACTTTGACTTGGCCATTCTAACACCTGGATATGTTTATTTTTGAACCATTCCATTGTAGATTTTGCTTTATGTTTTGGATCATTGTCTTGTTGCACGCCCAATTTTTCAGTTTTTGATTTGTTAAAAAAGTTTGAAATATCCAATAAATGTCGTTCCACTTCATGATTGTGTCCCATTTGTTGTTGATTTCTGATCAATTAGATGTTATTTTAATGGACAAAAAACGTGCTTTTCTTTCAGAAACAAGGACATTTCTAAGTGGCCACAAACTTTGGAACGGTAGTGTATATCAATCAATACAGTAATATGAAATTTGGACTTTGGTCAAAAGTAGTGCACTATATAGGGACTTGGGTGCCCTGTCGAACAAGGCCTAACACTAACCAAACACTATAGCATTAGGTTAGATTTATGATGGGTTTAGTATATATGTTAAATATACAGGATACAAACATTCCATTCCAGCTAAACAATGGATATTAAGCGATTTGCAACAAAACCCATTTTTCCTCCCCAGCTTCTCCTTTACCCAAATCCAGATAGCAGATGTTCTGAAAGAGCTGCAAAACCTGGACCCATACAAATCTGCTGGGCTTGACAATCTGGACCCTCTATTTCTGAAACTATCCGCCGCCATTGTCGCAACCCCTATTACCAGCCTGTTCAACCTCTCTTTCGTATCATCTGAGATCCCCAAGGATTGGAAAGCTGCCACGGTCATCCCCCTCTTCAAAGGGGGAGACACCCTGGACCCAAACTGTTACAGACCTATATCCATCCTGCCCTGCCTATCGAAGGTCTTCGAAAGCCAAGTTAACAAACAGATCACTGACCATCTCGAATCCCACCGTACCTTCTCCGCTGTGCAATCCGGTTTCCAAGCCGATCACGGGTGCACTTCAGCCACGCTCAAGGTACTAAACGACATCATAACCGCCATCGATAAAAGACAGTACTGTGCAGCCGTCTTCATCGACCTGGCCAAGGCTTTCGACTCTGTCAATCACCATATTCTTATCGGCAGACTCAGTAGCCTCGGTTTTTCTAATGACTGCCTTGCCTGGTTCACCAACTACTTTGCAGACAGAGTTCAGTGTGTCAAATTGGAGGACATGTTGTCCGGTCCTCTGGCAGTCTCTATGGGGGTACCACAGGGTTCAATTCTCAGGCTCTTTTCTCTGTATATATCAATGATGTTGCTCTTGCTGCGGGCGATTCCCTGATCCACCTCTACGCAGACGACACCATTCTGTATACTTCTGGCCCTTCCTTGGACACTGTGCTATCTAACCTCCAAACGAGCTTCAATGCCATACAACACTCCTTCCGTGGCCTCCAACTGCTCTTAAACGCTAGGAAAACCAAATGCATGCTTTTCAACCGTTCGCTGCCTGCACCCGCATGCCCACCCTGGATGCTTCCGACGTAGAATATGTGGACATCTATAAGTACCTAGGTGTCTGGCTAGACTGTAAACTCTCCTGTAAACTCTCCTTCCAGACTCATATCAAACATCTCCAATCCAAAATCAAATCTGGAGTGGGCTTTATATTTCGCAACAAAGCCTCCTTCACTCACGCCGCCAAACTTACCCTAGTAAAACGGACTTTCCTACCGATTCTCGACTTCGGCGATGTCATCTACAAAATAGCTTCTTATACTCTACTCAGCAAACTAGATGCAGTTTATCACAGTGCCATCCGTTTTGTTACTAAAGCACCTTATACCACCCACCACTGCGACCTGTATGCTCTAGTCGGCTGGCCCTCGCTACATTTTCGCCGCCAGACCCACTGGCTCCAGGTTATCTACAAGTCCATGCTAGGTAAAGCTCTGCCTTATCTCAGTTCACTGGTCACGATGGCAACACCCACCCGTAGCACGCGCTCCAGCAGGTGTATCTCACTGATCATCCCTAAAGCCAACACCTCATTTGGCCGCCTTTCCTTCCAGTTCTCTGCTACCTGTAACTGGAACAAATTGCAAAAATCGCTTTTATTTCCCACACCAACTTTAAACATCTGCTATCTGAGCAGCTAACCAATCGCTGCAGCTGGACATAGTCCATCTGTAAATATCCCACCCAATCTACCTACCTCATCCCCATACTGTTTTTATTTATTTTCTGTTCTGCTCTTTTGCACACCAGTATCTCTACTTGCACATGATCATCTGATCATTTATCACTCTAGTGTTAATCTGCTAAATTGTAGTTATTCGCCTACCTCCTCATGTCTTTTGCACACAATGTATATAGACAATTTTTTCTACTGTGTTATTGACTTGTTTATTGTTTACTCCATGTGTAACTCTGTGTTGTTGTCTGTTCACACTGCTATGCTTTATCTTGGCCAGGTCGCAGTTGTAAATGAGAACTTGTTCTCAACTAGCCTACCTGGTTAAATAAAGGTGTTCTCAACTAGCCTACCTGGTTAAATAAAGGTGTTCTCAACTAGCCTACCTGGTTAAATAAAGGTGTTCTCAACTAGCGTACCTGGTTAAATAAAGGTGTTCTCAACTAGCCTACCTGGTTAAATAAAGGTGTTCTCAACTAGCCTACCTGGTTAAATAAAGGTGTTCTCAACTAGCCTACCTGGTTAAATAAAGGTGAAATAAAATAAAATAAAAAATAAACATCGAAAATCTATGAATTAAAATTCTGAGAAGAGTAATATTTTACACACACATAGGCACCCATAACCATTCATTTCTCATGAAAAAACACAAATGTGAAGAATTAGTCGATATAGCACTTTGGAAATAATCTCTTCAGTTGTTCCTCCACCACGCTGTAATAGTTTAACTAAATGCCTGAATAATCAGAGATATATTCATTCCTGTCTTCATTTTGGATATCATTTTTCTTTATTCCCATCACTGCAGCACTTCATTACCTTTTAAATTCAACAGAGATGTTTTTTTAAGAGCTCTTAAACATTCTGATGCATATGAAAAAATATCACATTTTTCATGGTGTTTGTCTTGCATTTCAAATTCATGTTGTCCCAACGTCATAGACCGGGGTTCAATTAAAGGACAAAACGGAGACATTCATCTGAGTAATCAGTCAAGGCACTTTTACCTGGATATTTTAGTCCTTGTCCATCTCAGAACACCATTGACACGCAGAGAGAGTACTGTGCATCATCATTTTCATTACCTCTGTGGTTCTGGGCTCTCTCAAGGGGGAACTGTGAAGATGGGGAACACGAACCGGCGCTGACACGCAGAGAGAGAACAAGCTTTTTGAAGGCGAGAGATGTCTAATCAGTTTGGAAGTGAGCGCATAGTCAGGGGAACTCTACGCACTCAACGGGAGACGAAAGGCGTGTTATGACCCCTTCATCCCGCTGTCAGAACTGCTTAGCCTCGCGGCAGTGGAGGGGAATGGTTTGGTGTTCGGCCCTAAACAGCGTGTATGTGTCAGGGGTGCAGTGGGACCTGGTGGGGGCTAGTGTCGTACTGTCTGATGGGGTTTGAGGTGTGTGTGTGTGGGGGGGGGGGGTGTTTGGGATGACAAGCTGCTCAGATCTCTGATGTAGAATGGTGGGAGAGGCAGGGGGGGGGGGGGGGGCAGGAGGAAGGGGGATGTAAATGTGTGGCGGGGGGCATCCTGTTAGGACCCACAGAACCAGCCTCGCACATCCATCTCCTGGGCCCAGCAGCCACGTTCAATTTACCAGCCTTCCCAGCTGTCTCGTGACTAGCCTTGTAAGAGCTAGTTTAGTCAGGAGTCTCAGCGCGCCTGGCCATCTGTGCCTCGTGATGGCCGTCTAAATTGATTTACTGCACTCCATACTCTACGCTGTTTTTTTTTTCACTCTGCATGTTTGCTAGGAGAAGCAGCCATTTCAATTGCCGATCATGTCATGCAAGCTGTAAATGATGATGTATGGTTTCAAGTTGCAGACATCTAGCATTTTATCGCAGTAGTTTTCATCTTTAATAACTTTACCTTGTCTCTTGTTTCAGCCCCGTGCAATAGCAACACATTTTTTTGCCATAGCAACATGTGCATCAATAACTCCTTGGTGTGTAATGGGGTCCAGAACTGTGTCTACCCCTGGGATGAGAACCATTGTAAGGGTGAGTGAAAATTACATTTCCCATTCTCTACTTTTAATCATTTAGTACTTTTATCATGTGGTAACTTGACTTGCGACAACCAAACCATTATAGTAGACTTACTGTTTTTTCCGCTTCACAAACAGAGAAGAAATCCAATGGCCTGTTCCATCAGATTACTAATACCCACGGCACGGTGATCGGCGTGTCCTCAGGCGTGGTTCTCGTCCTACTCATCATCTCCATCCTGGTCCAGATGAAGCAGCCCAGGAAGAAGTTGGTAGCCCGCCGGCCAGTCTTCAACAAGGCTGGCTTCCAGGAGGTCTTTGACCCTCCCCACTACGAGCTCTTCTCCCTCCGTGACAAGGAGATCTCCTCTGACCTGGCTGACCTATCAGAGGAGCTGGAGAGCTACCACAAGCTGCGCCGCTCCTCCACCACGTCGCGCTGTGTCCACGAGCACCATTGTGGCTTGCAGGCCTCGGGAGGCAGCATGAAGCAGAGCCGCACCACCCTCAGCTCCATGGAGCTCTCCTACCACAACGACTTCTCCAAGCCACCGCCCATGAAGACATTTAACAGCACCTATAAGAAAAGCTGCTACGGCTACAAACAGACTCACGATTGCGCCGAGAATGTCATTGAAGACCGTGTCATGGAGGAGATCCCCTGTGAGATCTACGTCCGCGGCGGAGCGGCCGGGCCAAGTGCTGGGCCAGGAGGCTGTGGCACCCTCAGCTCCCGCAACGGGGGCCGCAATAACACCAGCATCGTCGACCCCCAGCAGCGTTCAATGTCCATGGACTTCTAGGTGAAGATGGGAGAGGGGGAAGTAAAGGAGGAGAGGAACCTTACTCAAGTTTATTTTCTGGTTTTCCTTCTTTTGATCAGTTTAATAGGGGGGACTCTTCGCATGCAGATTCAGCCTTTCCCCTGTATGCTCAAAATAACGGGACACTGCCACACAGAGACACAGTCAGATGAAAATTACTTGACTGTTTACTGTATTTACATTCATTCACATGTCAAGCACATATATATTATCCTTCTATTTTCATCTTTATTTTTGTCTATGTACTGTATATTAAAACCAGAGTATCAAGCTTCATGTTGTTGCTTTTAACCCATTCATTTGATATTGTTTGATTTGATAAAAATGTGCATATATGATGACAATGATGTGATGCAGGTTATGATTACCACACACACATCTACACACATGCAGAGCCCCAATGAATATTCTATGTCTTGAGGGAACACACTAAATATACATTCAGATGTGGCAGATTTTCATGTAGGATATCTACAGGATATTTGCCAGCAGCATACCACCCTGCATACCACTGCTGGCTTGCTTCTGAAGCTAAGCAGGGTTGGTCCTGGTCAGTTCCTGGATTGGAGACCAGATGCTGCTGGAAGTGGTGTTGGTGGGCCAGTAGGAGGCACTCTTTCCTCTGGTCTAAAAAAATATCCCAATGCCCCAGGGCAGTGATTGGGGATACTGTAGGGTGCCGTCTTTCGGATGGGACGTTAAACGGGTGTCCTGACTCTCTGAGGTCATTAAAGATCCCATGGCACTTATCGTAAGAGTAGGGGTGTTAACCCTGGTGTCCTGGCTAAATTCCCAATCTGGCCCTCAAACCATCACGGTCACCTAATAATCCCCAGTTTAGAATTGGCTCATTCATCCCCCTCCTCTCCCCTGTAACTATTCCCCAGGTCGTTGCTGCAAATGAGAACGTGTTCTCAGTCAACTTACCTGGTAAAATAATGGATAAATAAAAATAAATCAAATAGACAGAGGAATAGATGTGTTTTCTGTGTGCTTTTTAACATTTTGGTTCCATTTGGGGATTTTGAGTTCAGATGCGGACTATGTTGGTGAACCCAGAGAGTATAAAACGGGGAATCTATAAAGGGATTGGGATGCCGACACAAACACACCTGGTACAGGGTTGAATATCCATGAAGTTTTTAAATGATAAATAAAAGCTAAAAGGGTCATTCGGGAGCTGATGATAAATTCAGAGTGATGTGAGAAAGTAGCCTAAATAGGCTAGCAACTTTTAATTCAGAAATGTTGATATTACCTGAATGGTGGAATAAGGACTACACAGATGAGATTTTGTCTTCTGATATGACATTTAAATCAAACAGACAGACAGACAGACATGGGCCACCATTTATTATTTCAATCACTGGTTGTAGGATTTCATTGTTTCATTAAAAGAGACCCTACTCACTTACCTGTGTCTGCCTTTCATTTGATAAGAAAACACTAACAGTTGCTCTACATTAAAAAAAATACCAAAACCCCACAACAACTTAATGAAACAGCATGGGAATTGAAACTACTGAAAATAGCCTGAAGTTAAGTTTTTGTTTAGTTGATGTGTACAAATACATTGTATTCTTAGCCATTTTAGAAAAATGTAATATTAGTCTCCAATTCATATTATGTATATTGTAATTAATTACCATAATTGACTCTGCTCAGTCCTATAAAAATGTATTTATATGATTATATTATACATTGAACCGATGTAATAAAACATTTTTTTGACTGAGTTTTGTGCAACCGGGCCTTTTAAAATTCCTCTTCAATCAAAATTCACTCTGTAGCATGCAGTGTATAGGATCTTATGTCCATTAGTGTCTGTAGCAATCAATGTCAATTACATTTTATTTCACTTAATTTACTGCAACACCATTGTTAGATGAGACACACAAAACACGGAGACAGACATCAGTCATAGAAGCCGAATCTCTTTCTCCACCACCCAACATCCCAACCTCTCTCTCTCTCTGCTGTCATGTTGCATTAGACAATACGATATGCGCTTAGGGCTTCATCTGTCTTTAAAAGGCAGAGGACACACACAGAGTGCCACAAGTATCAATGGGGTCTGAAGCTACAACGAAGCCCTGAGAAACCCACAAAAAATTATCTATGATCTATATTCCTACCAACATAGACCCAATGATGTGATTCTGTAGGCCTTGATGTAAAGATATGGTGGACTGTGTCAACCAAGAGAGGACAAATGACTCCTGAAGCACATACGAAGACTGAGCAAATACTGTGTGTCTTTAAGTGCATGTGCGAGCTTGTATGTGTGTGGTTGTGATTTTGTCAAAGTTTCATCTTAGAGACATGCCACAAGTGGTCTCTTCACAGTCCCCAAGTCCAGAAGGCGCACAGTACTAAATAGAGCAATGACTACATGGAACTCTATTCGACATCAAGTAACTCATGCAAACAGTAAAATTTGATTTAAAAAACAGATAAATGCATGCATACACACACACACACACAATAGCATACACACATACACATGGATTTTGTACTGTATCTATGTGGTTGTGGTGGAGTAGGGGCCTGAGGGCACACAGTCTGTGAATGTATTGTAATGTTTTTAAAATTGTATAAACTGCCTTAATGTTGCTGGACCCCAGGAAGAGTAGCTGCTGCCTTGTAAAATACCTGAATCAATTGCTCATGTATAATAGAGAGGATAAAATATATGAGGCGAAAAGAAGGAAGTCACCCTATAATTGAGATGCACCTCTTTTTTTCTAACGCCAGGAGAAAGGTTAAAGTTGACGTTGCGTATGACGTTTTCGACCGGCTCTTCTTCCTTCTCTTCTCGCTTCCCGTGCAGAAGGTCCGATCTCCAGCTTCATCATGGCGAACGTTGTCGATACTAAATTATATGACATCCTAGGGGTGTCCCCCACTGCCACTGAAAATGAGTTGAAAAAGGTAACGTTGACTGTAGCTCCCGATTTATCGAGTTAAATTTAATCTAGGTGCTGTGGAGTTTGAATTGTTCGTAGAAACAGGAAATAGGTTATTCTGGCTAAAAGCTAGTCTGGCCTAGAAACGGTAACTAGCTCTGTTTCTAGCTAACAAACGTTAGCGTCAATCAGCAAATACTTGTCAACTGTGTCCTGTACTACAATTTTTCTGCCTTAATGTTTTAGCTAACTACCTCTGTCTTTGGCGCAAAGTCTTTTAGATGTTTGTACTTTGCGCTTACGTTAGCTTTCAGTTTCAACAATGATGGCATCTCGTAAAACGAACACCGGCTTCGAGTATCTTTTTTGTAAAAGTTAGCATGCGGTTGGTAGCTCTATCACATGTCTAGAGTCCGCATAATACGCACTGTATTGTTAAATATTAAACATTTTACTGTATCAACTCGTTTGATAGCACTGGATTAGCAGTTTTGTTTACGTTTTTCCAGACTGGTGGTTGTTAACCAAGACAATGACTAGCTAGTAGCTAGCTAACTCTCGTGCGTCTGTCTGCTTATAACAGATAAAAGACGCAACCGAGTCGCCTCATACCAGGTTGCTATAGATAAGTTACTATATCAAGGTTACCCCAGTTTGATCTTTTAACGTTTAACTAACTCTTCGCTAACGTAGTGTGTGCCACCAAACGAGTTAGCTGGCTAGTTGCGTTATTTAGCCGGCTAACCTACGACGTTAACTCACGTGTTTACAGATTCATTCACAGTAATGGCATTTTGGGGCCAAATCTCCAAGGTCGGACATTTTGGGTTGATTTTGTTGGGGGAAAATTTGATTCATAGTTGGTTAATAGTTGTGAAAAACATTTGAACTGTTTAGCCAGTAGCTTACTTTAGTCATTGTGAGAAAGTGGCTAGCTAGCCCGTCAACGTGCATATAGTAGTTAGCTATCTTCCGCAGATTTTTTAAATTCAATTTACTAGCTAGCTAATTTAGGCCAGCTAACTAACCTTACCGTACAAAGCAACGTCAGATTCCTGTCACTATTTAATTGATGGCCACTACTGGGATTACGTAAAAAGTGGAAATGTTTATACAACTCATTGGCTAACGTTAGCTAGCATAAATAATCGAAACCAGTGCCTTGTTGTATTCATGTGCTTGCCTTTTCTTTCAGTCATACCGGAAGCTAGCAAAGGAATATCACCCCGATAAAAACCCAAATGCTGGCGACAAGGTATTGAAATGGCTTAAAGTACATTTTGGGGGGAAGGGATACGATGTGGTCTAATGTGAGGAAAGTGTTCAATCGTTCATTAAACTAATGAGTAGATGCAAAACGAATGTTAACAAATATCTGTAAATGTCATAACACTTACTGTACACCTGTCTCCTTCAAAAACAGTTCAAGGAGATCAGCTTTGCGTATGAAGTGTTGACTAATCCAGAGAAGAAGGAGCTTTATGATCGCTATGGGGAGCAGGGACTGCGAGAAGGAGGTGGTGGTGGTGGGGGAATGGATGACATATTTTCACACATCTTCGGTGGTGGACTCTTTGGCTTCATGGGCGGACAGGGGCGCAGCCGAAATGGTGGTAGACGAAGAGGAGAGGACATGGTTCACCCACTCAAGTAAGCTTAGTCTATGGATTGGTGGTGTCACAGATCTCTTTAGTGATAATTAAATGTTTTTTATATTATGATTCATTGTCTGACTGTTTAAGTGACCCGTGGTTTCTATGACCTTGCTACGCTCTCCAATTATGCGCATTGGTTTTTTAGAGTTTCACTGGAAGACCTGTACAATGGAAAAACAACTAAACTGCAGTTGAGCAAGAATGTTCTTTGTGGCACTTGTAATGGGTAAGTGTTTCCACTTTCATCCTTTTGTATCTGCAACAATTTTCCCACAATTACTTCTCTAGCCCACATGAAGCAGTGTTGAGATCTTGCTGTTTTTGCTTGTCAATTATTGCTTCATACGTGTTGATCATGTAGGTTTGTTGGTGTGTTAGACTAAAAGTTAACTTCTCAACAGCCAGGGTGGAAAGACTGGCGCAGTTCAGAAGTGTGTGGCCTGCAGGGGGCGTGGTATGCGCATCATGATCAGACAGTTGGCTCCTGGGATGGTCCAACAGATGCAGTCTGTTTGTACTGATTGTAATGGAGAAGGTAAGTAACAGTACAGTTTAGAAACCCTTATACTTGTAGTACCCAGATACACATGATTTTAATCATATATATATATATATATATATATATTTTATTTATTATTATTATTATTATTATTATTAATAATACTAAAAACCTTTCAACTAGGCAATTCAGTTAAGGACAAAGTCTTATTTACAATGACGGCTTACTGGGGAACAGTGGGTTAACTGCCTTGTTCGGGGGCAGAATGACAGATGTTTTTCCCCTCTTGTCAGCTCGGGGATTTGATCCAGCAACCTGCTGCCCAAGGTAGCCTAGTGGTTAGCAAAAAGGCTTTGACTTCTATTGTTATACCCACAGGTGAGGTCATCAATGAGAAAGACCGCTGTAAAAAGTGCGAGGGCAAGAAGGTTAGCAAGGAGGTGAAAATCCTGGAGGTCCATGTCGACAAAGGCATGAAGCATGGGCAGAAGATCACCTTCGGAGGGGAAGCCGACCAGGCGCCTGGGGTAGAGCCAGGAGACATTGTCCTCGTCCTGCAAGAGAAAGAGCACGAGGTAGAGATTAACTGCTGTGCTCTGGACACCATGGTCCCCACACCTTAAGACTGGCTCTTGTAAACTAAGGGCAATATTACAATGTGGAAACATATTAGTGAAGCTGCAACATTGATGTGTAAACTTGTTATTACTCAGCTATTATGTCTCGCATGTCTATGAGGAGTATAGTATAGGTGGCGAATGTTGAATAGTAGCTGGATGAACAAAAGCGTCCAGCTGGCTGAGTTGGGTCCTCCAGCACTCTTGACTGGGATCCTTTGGGAGCAGATTGTAGTGACAGCACAATGCTGCTAGGCCAATGAGAACACAATGTAATCCAGTTTACAGTACTGTCCCCCCCCACCCTCTGAGCCCCCCTGCATGTCTGGCATAACTTGGTATTAATTATAGTCATGAGTGGCACGTAGTTCCTAATCTTGTAGTCCTAGCATTTCCACTCCATTGTCACCTCCAGACTCACTCACTCCTCTGAAGATGGGAGAACAGACACATGTTAATGGCACCAGCCTCTCATGTGGAAAACAGACCAGTACAATACCCTGACAGGGTGTATATGCACTGCTTCCTGGGGGGGGAGGGGCTGCTGCTGCTATCTTATGTTCATTATTTATGTGCCAGCAGTATCGGTTAGTTGCATTTCTATCAAGTGTGATTTTAAATTGGCCTATAACCATGTCTCTTACTATATTGACACTCTGCCTGTTTTCTCATGCCAACAGACATACAAGAGAGCGGCCCATGACCTGCACATGACCCATAAGATTGGCCTTGTCGAAGCACTTTGTGGATTCCAGTTTACGTTGAAACACTTAGACGGCAGACAGATTGTAGTCAAGTATGCTGCTGGCAAAGTCATTGAGCCAGGTAAGAATTTTATCTTTTTTCTAGTTTTACATGTGGAAGATGATACAACAGCATGTGAATATTAATCCGTGCAGTATGTGAAAGCAATGTTTCTTTTAATACAATGTTTATTTTACAGGCTCTGTCCGAGTTGTTCGAGGGGAAGGGATGCCACAGTACCGTAATCCATTTGAAAAGGGGGACCTATACATTAAATTTGATGTGCAGTTCCCAGAAAACAACTGGATCAGCCCCGATAAACTCAATGTAAGTCATGGACTATGAAAAGACGTGTCCATTTCTGTCACAAGCTTGAATATTATGGTAATGTTTGTTCTATTATGGGATTGAATGACACAATTTGATCATTCCTAACAGATTAGGATTTTGACCCAAACCATACTGGTTATGTTTAGCGGGGCTTTGTTATATATCATTTTAAAAAACAGCCCTTATGTGAATCTGCCACTTGTGCTACTTCAGCTTTTAAACACCATTACTAATGAGATTGGTATTTAAGAGCTAAGGTACCCCACAAGTGTCTTATTTATTTTTAAGGGTTTTGTAACGATAGCTGTATGCTGAATAGGGGGCTTTGCTAACTAGGCATAGTTTTTCTAATTTTCTGTGACCCTCTGTCAACCCCTAGGAGCTGGAGGACTTGCTGCCAACACGTGCCGAGGCTCCCATCGTGTCTGGGGATGCGGAGGAGGTGGACCTGCAGGACTACGACGTCAGCCAGGGCTCGTCTGGAGGACGACGTGAGGCCTACAACGACAGCTCAGACGACGAGGGAGGCCACCACGGCCCTGGAGTACAGTGTGCCCACCAGTAGCATCTGGCGCAGGGGAGAATGTATGTGTTGCACCCGCCCAATCTTCCATCCCGAACACGCATCCCTCACTCTCCTTGTGGCAACACCAGATAAGATGGGGGAAAAAGTCATTTCTCCTTTGATTGGTGTGTAACTTGCATTTTTTCATAGTATTTACAATTTAATTTAAACCAACCATAAAATGCCGTTTTGGCCTCAGCCTCTGGACTGTGAGGTGTGAGTTAGGGGAGGAAGATCCTGAAAGGACACAGGACACAAACATCGCATTTTTAGGTTTGTATGTATCTGTGCTTGATTTTTACCACTTGATTTTTCTTTTTGTAGGTTTTTACTTGTTTTCCTTTCTATATATTAAATTCAAACATAAGACATTGTGTATAATATGAAAGTGATTGTCGGTGAGCTTTATATCAGCTGCGCTTATACAGTGGTGATACAAATGGAAAACACCTATTTCTGTACTCAACCCTGGTGCATGTTAAGACCGCATTGGTTCCTGCACTGATTAAACATCCAACCTATCGAGCGAAGCTGGGAAAAAATACTATTTAAAAGCAGCATAACTTCTGTGAAACAAGGTTTATTAAGTTGTTAAATAAACGTTCTTCAAATCTCAAACAGCAATACTGGATGTCTGTGATTCTGTCTTGTTCTTGTCTGGGAAATCAGTCAGGAAAATTATATTTTAGTTACCGCCTCAGTCCTTTGTCATTAATGTTGATATATATCATAAAGAATGATAGAGGCCTCTAGTGGCCAAAATGATGTTTTAGCATGGGCAGCACCATTGAGGGTTTCCAACATGCTTCCTGAGTTGTACCCTCAATGGCATTGCCCATGCTGTCACAGACGGTAGGTATGTTCTAGCCCCCCCCCCCCACACACACAGCTGCCACTGTTAGCGTTGCTTACCAAACAGCCATTCGTGCATGTTTTGCATAAATAAGTCTAAACATGCTCCAGCTCTGGTCATAGCTAGGCTCATGCAAAAATACATTATGCAGGTGCTGTTCAGCTCCTGCAGCAAGGACGCTCTGCCATGAGCAACGTAAAACATGGCCCGCTGACACAGACCTCAGTGCAGGGCCACAGATGAGCTACTGTCACAGGCCTACGACACAGCGTCCCGCATCAGGAATTCTTCAGTGCTCATGTTAGCACAGAACATAATGCTCCAGCTGGACCTCTGCAAGTGTTTGCTTTCATGACCAGAGAGCTAGACTGTCCATCCTTGTTGTGGCTTGCCCAAACCCGATAACTAGACGGACGCTGAGAAAGCTCCTAGTGGTCCCCGGACTGCTCTTCAGCCCTGCTGAGCGGGCCATCGAACGTAGAATGAAGTTAGGCTACTCACTGGAACCCACATCCCAGGCATGACGTGTGAACCTTGCCACACACTCAGCCCAACACAGGTGCTTGCCAGTACCAGACAGCGATGCCGCCATCCCCCACGAAACGGAATGGCTGTCGGCCGATTTACCCAGCAGCACCTGACCTACTCCTGGGGAAGGGCGCGATCAGAAGTTAAAGATGGCTTTTACTCAACCTAAACAGACACTTTTGTCCAGTTCAGAATTTAATGTTTAAAAAAGTTCTCTAGACTTTAGCCGCAAGGGAATGGTTCCCATCCCTGTGTTACCGGAACAGGCGTTTTCTGCAGTTTGCCTTCCAGGGCCAGGCATAAGTGCGATTTTACCCTTCGGTCTCTCCCTGGATCCTCACAAGATGTGTGACCGCAGCCCTGAGCCTACAAGGATTAAGAGCCTTCCTTACCATGGCTCAGTGTCAGCGCTGTGCACTTGTCACACCACAGCCAATGTCACTTTGTAATGTCATGTATAATAGTGCGTGGACAGCATTCTTCTGTAACAATTTCAGTTGAATGCATTGAAGGAACAAACGTTCCGACCACTGCTGGGCATGCTCGTGGTGACACTGTTTGGACTGTCTAAGGCAACTACTAGGGCCCCAAACATCCCCTGGGCATGGATGCCTACTGTATGCTCTCCCCCTCCCATGTTAAGCGTATATACAGTGGGGCAAAAAAGTATTTAGTCAGCCACCAATTGTGCAAGTTCTCCCACTTAAGATGAGAGGCCTGTAATTTTCATCATAGGTGCACTTCAACTATATCTGACAAAATGAGGAAAAAAAATCCAGAAAATCACATAGGATTTTTCATGAATTGATTTGCAAATTATGGTGGAAAATAAGTATTTGGTCAATAACAAAAGTTTCTCAATACTTTATATACCCTTTGTTGGCAATGACAGAGGTCAAACGTTTTCACACACTGTTGCTGGTATTTTGGCCCATTCCTCCATACAGATCTCCTCTAGAGCAGTGATGTTTTGGGGCTGTTGCTGGGCAACACGGACTTTCAACTCGATCCAAAGATTTTCTATCGGGTTGAGATCTGAAGACTGGCTAGGCCACTCCAGGACCTTGAAATGCTTCTTACGAAGCCACTCCTTCGTTGCCCGGGCGGTGTGTTTGGGATCATAGTCATGCTGAAAGACCCAGCCACGTTTCATCTTCAATGCCCTTGCTGATGGAAGGTTTTCACTCAAAATCTCACGATACATGGCCCCATTCATTCTTTCCTTTACACGGATCAGTCGTCCTGGTCCCTTTGCAGAAAAACAGCCCCAAAGCGTGATGTTTCCACCCCCATGCTTCACAGTAGGTATGGTGTTCTTTGGATGCAACTCAGCATTCTTTGTCCTCCAAACACGACGAGTTCTATTTTCGTTTCATCTAACCATATGACATTCTCCCAATCTTCTTCTGGATCATCCAAATGCAAACTTCAGACGGGCCTGGACATGTAGTGGGACACGTCTGGCACAGCAGGATTTGAGTCCCTGGCGGCGTAGTGTGTTACTGATGGTGGGCTTTGTTACTTTGGTCCCAGCTCTCTGCAGGCCATTCACTAGGTCCCCCTGTGTTGTTCTGGGATTTTTGCTCACCGTTCTTATGATCATTTTGACCCCACGGGTGAGATCTTGCTTGTAGTCCCAGATCGAGGGAGATTATCAGTTGTCTTCCATTTCCTAATAATTGCTCCCACAGTTGATTTCTTCAAACCAAGCTGCTTACCTAGTGGAGATTCAGTCTTCCCAGCCTGGTGCAGGTCTACAATTTTGTTTCTGGTGTCCTTTGACAGCTCTTTGGTCTTGGCCATAGTAGAGTTTGGAGTGTGACTGTTTGAGGTTGTGGACAGGTGTCTTTTATACTGATAACAAGTTCAAACAGGTGCCATTAATACAGGTAACGAGTGGAGGAGCCTCTTAAAGTTACAGGTCTGTGAGAGCCAGAAATCTTGCTTGTTTGTAGGTGACCAAATACTTATTTTCCACCTTAATTTGCATATAAATTCTTTAAAATTCCTACAATGTGACTTTCTGGATTTTCTCATTTTGTCTGTCGTAGTTGAAGTCTACCTATGAAAATTACAGGCCTCTCATCTTTTTAAGTGGGAGAACTTGCACAATTGGTGGCTGACAATACTTTTTTGCCCCACTGTAGCTTGCAACATCAGATCAAGTCAGTTTCTCTAGTAACCCAAAACTGTCCGGTTCTATTAGATTTCTCCCCTGCGTACACAAAATCTAATTCGGTGTCATAGTGGGACTGCTTCAGCGTATGATTAGCAAGTCGTAAATTGTATTAGCATTTGTCCTTTTAGGGTCAGAAAATGAGTGGTCAGTTAATTATTATCACCCAGCAGATGTTACCATAAACTGAAATTCAGGCACAATAAGTTGGGCTGTATGTATTTGTAAGTAGTGCTAGACTTATTAGTGCCGGTGCAGGAGTGCCACAATACCCTATAGAAAATTACCTGAGAGGAATAGGAGCTCAAGCAGAACATTTTAGGTGACCTCTTGCCCAAGTCGAGCACTGCTTGCAAGATCATTCAGTTTGGCCATTATCAATACAAAACATTCAATAGGATGCTCACAACCAACTTCGTGGGGCTAAATATTGCTCACCAGCCAGTCAAGACGAATATACAAATCTTTATTTATAATAAGTAAAACATGCATAGGTGGCATTAGTGGCTCAATATTAGCTGTGTTGGTATCATTGCACACTCAGAGGCTGATTCGCTTTGACTTTGTTGAAAAGGTAGTCCATCAGTTTCTAATTGAGAAAGATCAGTGAGAATTAATTGCAGGTGATAAATGATTCATTTCAAGATTAAATGAACAGAACACATTTTACCATCAACTTCTGCATCTGGAGGACAGCCATGTCATCCAGTAACCCGATGTCGACATCTTCAACAGTATCATCCGAGAGGCACAATGTCTTGGGAGAAAATGAGAGACTGGTTTAGACTGCTCGACCTAACTTAAAGCCCAACAACCTCAATATGAAACGTTACCTCTCCATGGGATGTAGAGATCATTACATGTGGAGACAATCCAGGCAGGGAGCAATACAGGTAGTCGTCACTGGCTGAGCGCAAAACAGATCTAGAAACATGGAGAATTTAGGACAGAATTAGTTTGATTAACTCAAGCATACCTTAAAAAGATGAGTTTGTAAACTGCAGTCGACAACTGGTATTTTGGACCCAGTAATTGCAGATAAACTGCAGTTATACTAGACTGACTGCAATCTTTTTTTCCATAAGGGATTTTGATAAGTGAAGACAAACCTGGGTTTCGTTCCAGTCAGTGGAGACTGATCACTGATTTTGGCAAGACGAGTTTTGGTTCTTTTTGTGTTTGTGGGTGTGGCACACCTGCAAGAACAAATGAGCAGAATCAACCAGAAGACGTTGTTTCAGCGAACACGACTGAATTAGTTCAAATCGGGTGTTTGAGTGGTGGACTGGAACAACTAGCAACCACCAGTTGCTCGCCAGGAATGATTAATATAGGGAGTTACCGTAGGCTTCCAGTGCTGGAGCTATTGGCAAGTGACCTGGCTTTCTTGGAACCCTGTGAACAAAAATACACAATTTAGTCAATTTTTTCTAAGTGGAAATGCCCAGTTTACCTTTTCACACAGCCTAATGACACGCAAATAAAGTCAAACTAAACTATACCTAGCTCTGCCTAACGCCGTGAACGATCCGAGACAAGGCAGGAAGGGCTTTCCACGCAATCAAACAGAACATAAAATTACCATCCCAATTAGAATTGGGCAGAAATAATATTTCATTCAGTTAGAACCAATTGCCCATCATAGCTGTGAGGTCTGGGATCCGCTCACCAACAAATTCACAAAATACAGCACACCAAATTGAGTCCGCATGCAGAATTCTGCAAAAAAACACATACAAACGTAAGACACCAAATAACACATGCCGAATTAGGTCGCTAATTATCAAAATACAGAAAAGCACCGTTAAATTCTACAACTACCTTAAAGGAAGTAACAAACCTTCCATAAAGCCATCACCGACAGTGATTGACCTGAAGAGTCCCCTAAGCATGCTGGTCCAGGGGCTCTGTTCACAAAACAGACCCCCCACAGAGCCCCAAGACCACTTCAGCCACACAAATCATGAGAAAACAAAATAATTACTTAACATTGGAAATACTAACAAAAAAACAGCACAAACTAGAATGCTAGTTGGACCTAAACTAACTACAGTGGTGGAATACCAGGCCACTGACTGACCCAAACTTAAGGAAAGCTTTGACCATGTATCGACTCAGTGAGCAGTCTTGCTATTGAGAGGCCGCCATAGCCTGTCTTCTCTTGAGAGCCAGGTTTGCTTATGTGCACACTGCCCACAACACGAGGTGGAAACTGAGCTGCACCTCCTAACCTCCTACCAAATATATGACCATAGACATTTCCCTCATTACAGTCCCTCAAATAACTCAAACCAATCAAGTTCTGATAAACTCCCCTAGCTATTGGGTGAAATACCAGTTTGCCATCACAGCAGCAAGATGTGTGACCGGTTGCCACAAGAAAAGGTCAACCAGTGAAGAACACAGCATTCTAAATGCAACCCATGTTTATTTTCTTTTTTGTACTTTATTTGCACATCATTATAACACTACATAGCCATATGACATCTGAAATGTATTCCTTTGAAACTTGAGTAATGTTTACTGCATCTTTAATCGTTTATCCATTTCGTGCTTTGGAAATGTAAAACATGTTTCCCATGCCAATAAAGCCCTTTGAATTGCTAGCTACCTTTGATGGTTCTGTTGTAGCCTTCCTTTTATGAGCCGATGCACCTTCACTCACTTTCACTACAGAAATAAGAAAAATTTATAATTAACGACAAGTTCATATCCTTTTTAACTAGAGGAAATAAACCATTACCTTTACTAAGCTTCCTAGTGAGAGGCTGGTGAATCTCGGGTGATTCGGTCTGGAAATAAAATTTAAAAAGTTAGCTGCTCACATTTCCACAGTACACCACTAGGAAGCAGCATTAACCCATTTACAGCCGGTCTGATAATCCATGTTTAGTCCTACCTTTATGGCGATGGTGACTTCACCTGCAGAAATGTCATCCGCTAGGAAAGGACGGGGGGGAAACAACTGAAATAAAGTCACCACGCATGCATGCATTCATTCCAATAAATATTTAAAATACAATTGGAAAATCACACCATTAATTAAATCTATTATCACTGTTTTTTGAAGCGCAGGTGGCATTTTCATCAATTCCACTTTAAAAACCCGATCGACTGTTGCAAGAGTCTGCTCCAATTTAGCCTCCATCTCATTTATACGGTCCTGTGCTGTAAAGTGGCAACATAGTGAATTCAGTTAATTTGAGGAAAACGGACGGTAGGGATGGGCCTACTATGAAATTAGTACCTTCTTTCTCAAACTGTTGAATAAAAAGCACCCCTTGCTTTTGGCGTATCTCCTTGCTAATTTGCCCATCTGACTGATTGCTGACTTTCCTTATCCTTCTTGGTGCCATGGTTTCATCAGTGTGCCTTTTTTCCCCCTGCTACCACATCTCCTGAACACTGATTTATAACCTTAAGGACACCAGGTGCTCCTGACCAGTCAATTAACCTTAAATTAACCCTAGAATCCACCTGAGGCCACTAATAACTCAACTCACTAACCATTAGTGCTGGGCTAGGAAAAAACTGTGCACCAATCTAATATACATTTAAAATATAGCCAAGTTTAAGATCTATCAACAGTTCAGCACTCAGTACTGGAAAGCTGGTGTTCTCTTCGGTGGAAGTGTGACATGCAGGTATTCAATGACTGGTGGAGAGTGAATTGTCCTCCTATATTAGATGGTAGACTGTTTATTGTTGAACTGTGTCATTGTAGTTTCTGATGTTTGGGTAAATGGCAAAACATTAGATTCAGTAGTTTCCACAAGTACAATCATTAAATTAAATTCATATCGCATGAAACTGAATCTCTGGATACATCTTCAGAGACCATTTATGCGTTTACACAGGCAGCCCAATTCTGATCTTTTTTCCCACTAATTGGTCTTTTGACTAATCACAATCTCTTTTTACAGATAAAAAATATCAGTATTGGGCTGCCTGTGTAAATGCATCCTTCGTTTCAGACAAATTATATTTAATCATCTCTCAAAATGGATCTCAAAAGTATTTATTGTACAAAACAGAAATAAAAAATGCAAATCTGGAATTATGAAAAAAATTATGCATATCCAAAACAAGGAAAAACAGGGGTTAACAGCCTTATTTCAGTTAGAAACGACAGTTGAAGTCGGAAGTTTACATACACTTAGGTTGGAGTCATTAAAACTCATTTTTCAACCACTCCACACATTTCTTGTTAACAAACTATATTTTTGGCAAGTCGGTTAGGACATCTACTTTGTGCACGACACAAGTAATTTTTCCAACAATTGTTGGATTAGATTATTTCACTTATAATGCACTGTATCACAATTCCAGTGAAATTACATACACTAAGTTTACCGTCTTTAAACAGCTTGGAAAATTCCAGAAAACTATGTCATGGCTTTGAAGCTTCTGATAGGCTAATTGACCTAATTTGAGTCAATTGGAGGTGTACCTGTCGATGTATTTCAAGGCCTACCTTCAAACTCATTGCCTCTTTGCTTGACATCATGGGAAAATCTAAAGAAATCAGCCAAGACCTCAGAAACAAAAATTGTAGACCTCCACAAGTCTGGTTCATCCAAATACCTGAAGGTACCACGTTCATCTGTACAAACAATAGTACACAAGTATAAACACCATGGGACCACACAGCCGTCATACCACTCCGGAAGGAGATGGGTTCGGTCTCCTTGAGATGAAAGTACTTCAGTGCGAAAAGTGAAAATCAATCCCAGAACAACAGCAAAGGACCATGTGAAGATGCTGGAGGAAACCGGTACAGAAGTATCTATAGCCACAGTAAAACGGGTCCTATATCGACATAACCTTAAAGGCTGCTCAGCAAGGTAGAAACCACTGCTCCAAAACCGCCATAAAAAAGCCAGACTACGGTTTGCAACTGCACGTGGGGACAAAGATCATACTTTTTGGGGAAATGTCCTCTGGTCCGATGAAACTGAAAATAGAACTGTTTGGCCATAATGACCATTGTTATGTTTAGAGGAAAAAGGGGGAGGCTTACAAGCCGAAGAACACCATCCCAACCGAGAAGCATGGGGGTTGGCAGCATCATGTTGTGGGGGTGCTTTGCTGCAGGAGAAACTGGTGCACTTCCTCATGATGCCATCTATTTTGTGGAAGAAAATGATGTGGATATATTGAAGCAACATCTCAAGACATCAGTCAGGAAGTTAAAGCATGGTCGCAAATGGGTCTTCCAAATGGACAATGACCCCAAGCATACTTCCAAAGTTGTGGCAAAATGGCTTAAGGACAACAAAGTCAAGGTATTGGAGTGGCCAACACAAAGCCCTGACCTCAATCCTATAGAAAATGTGTGGGCAGAACTGAAAAAGTGTGTGCGAGCAAGGAGGCCTACAAACCTGACTCCGTTACACCAGCTCTGTCAGGAGGAATGGGCTAAAATTAACAATTTAAAGGCAATGCATACTAATTGAGTGTATGTAAACTTCTGACCCACTGGGAATGCGATGAAAGAAATCATTCCCTCTACTATTACTCTGACATTTCACATTCTTAAAATAAAGTGGTGATCCTAACTGACCTAAGACAGGGAATTTTTACTAGGATTAAATGTCAGGAATTGTGAAACTAAGTTTAAAATTTGGCTACGGTATGTAAACTTCCGACTTCAAATGATATTTATAAGCACATTGATGTTGAACCCAAAACCTTTTCCAGTTGCAGTTAACTTTCAGCTCATGAAGAATGATGAATACTAACCAGGCAAACAAATGAAAACAAACATATAGCAGAATGTGCATACTTTTTTTTTTTTAAATCATTCATAAAATATCAATTTGCTGACATTCTCAAAAGCCACTCAATGTAAATTATAGCTTGTCACCATTGAAGGCACCTCATTGCTGTCAAATGGTTAAAAACAATTCATGTTTTGAGGTCAGTCGAGTTTGATACATTGAATGGCTGCCAAGGTCATTCAGCATTAAATTGCATACAAAAATAGAAATGAGATGTTTTGGTGTCAGAATAAAAGTTGCCTGAATTCATTGGTTTAACTGAAGCTTTTAGACAGCCTTATGTGGGTCACTGCGCTCATCTCCCACCTACAAAAAATTAAATTGTAGTGTTTCACTTCACAATGACATTTCCTGCAGTTTGCAGAAAGATAGATACGGGCAGAAGGTTTCCCACAAACATTTTACAAACAAAAAAACAAAAGTGCATTCAACCCACCATCTGAGATGTAACCGTACTCCCTTTCTCAGTTGTGATACAAATGTGAGTGACAGCCACCGTCAGTAAAAAGCGTAAACAATCTATGCAATAAATAGCCTAATATGGGGACAAGGCCGATATACAGAATTACCAGAACCTACATTTCCCTTAACTCTTCAATTAGTAGCACACAAAACAACTGCATTTCCTTCCAACTAGGCACCCGAGAGTACAGACATTCACCCTCCAAAAAAAAAAAAAAAAAAAAAAAAAAAAAAAAAAAACTATCCAAGTGCAACAGACACCTCAGATCAGTGTACTGTGTGGGTAAACATGTGCCCAACAGGAAGCTACGCAGGCTCAAAGCTGTATGACTTGGACTGATAGGATGTTATGTTAGAAATGGGTTTTGGACAAGAGCTGATGTAGCAGCACTCATTGTCCCGGAGTCCATGACCTACATAAACAACCCCTGTTCTATTTGGCACACTGAAAAAGGTACAGCTGGTTCTAAGATAATATTTGCACTTTACAGTGCCCCATTGCGTCGAGCTCTCACACAAAATGCCTCTTAAGGAGACAGAAAAGACTCAAGACAGATAGAAAATACAAAACAGTGTAAACTTCTCGGGCACAAAAACAAGTAAATGGAGTGCTAGAGAAAATGTCATCAGAACATTGTGTCCCATTTCCCAGTGCCTCCTCTATAATAGAGCACCTTTGAGTACATCACAAAGTACATTGCTTTAGTGTTAAAGGGGCAATCAGTTGTAGTTACAATAAAACGTCCTCACTGCCAGTTTCAATAAAAATCTGAGGGATGGGATTGGAGAATTGTAACCAAATTCATAGCCAGAGCTATGGATGCAAGGACTGATCATCCATGATATCAACATTACAGTTTTAACCATGTTAAGGCTATATAGTGTTTGTTTACATTTACGAAGCTTATATTTTGGGTTATGATCGGGTACGACAGCTTATGAGGCATGCCCAAGTTGTATTCTTCAAGAATCAAATGGGTACATCGATTTACAATTTCATTTATAAGCCCTAAGATGTTTGTGGCAACTGCAGATTGCCCCTTTAACATCTCTGTACAGACGGCATCGTTTCTCCCCACACTTTTACCTCGTCTGACAAAGGCACAATGTCTCTTAAAAACACAAGTACTGTTCCTAAAATCAGATAAAACGTCAAGCAATCATAGGTTACACTAGTATAGTTAAAAAAGGGGTTACTTTCTTTACATGAGCGTTAGTCGATACCTCCGTAAACGCTGTTTTTGTTACGCGTGTTAAACGTTCTCAAACTGGGACTATCTGAACTGTTCTAGTGAGTCCCGAGTGTCATCCTCTGGACTCTCATCTCTTTGGTTCCTCCAGTGACGCGTACTCCTTCAGAAACTTGATGTGGAAATCCCGGAGCTTCTCCAGGAGCACCTTCAGCTTCTCTGTCGTGGGCAGAATGGTCATTCTAGGGGGAAATCATATGTAAAAACAATTTAGTAGGTCATCTCGGTTACGCAAGAAGTAAAAAATCTCACGAATGTTGCTACACGTAAATCTGTCCATGAAAGATTCCTTAGCGGGCAAAAGACAGACAGGAAGGAAGATATCAATGCAAAGTAAACACAGCATCTGTAAGATATAAAAATAGAGCTAGAATAAATGGAGGCCAGCTATTCAGTTAGCTCCTCTCCGACTAGTGTAATATTTGCAATTTCCAGCTCAGTTAAATCTTTTTAGTTTACTTATGCAAGCGAGATGTCACTGCCGAACAATTTGAGCCTGGTAGATGTGGCACTGTAATGGTTAGGTTACAATGCTTCAATGTAACTCACTAGCTACTGTCATAATTTGATTTGAATACAACTGGTGTATCAGGACAAACAAAACACTGTCGTCACAGACAATCTTCATGAAAGGCTTCTCTAAATTCTTATGTCTCTATAAATGTATGATGGTCAGCAATGTTTCTGCTAGTTGAACAGTTACCTGAAGTGATAGGTCCCTTCCCTCTGGCCGAAGCCACTGCCTGGAACAAGGCAGATGCCAGTCTCCTCAAGCAGTCTCAGACAGTACATCATGTCAGGAGACATTCCCAGGGACTGCAGAAGAGAGACAAAGTCTACAAACCTGTTTTTCTAGTTTCAGGTGTGGAGGCATACAATTATAAACCGATGCCAATTTGTGGTCAGCTGCACAGTACCTACACCACGCAAGTTTTATGAGTGAGCTGAGAAGTGACAAATTCACTAATGGACAAATGGGAGTAGAGTGGAATCACATTTCAGCAGGTTTCTCAATGGGTGTTAGGTGAACAGACCTTGGCCTCCTCCACAGCTCGTGGGGGTATGAAGATGCGTGGGAAGGCGTACATGGCTCCCTGCACAGGGTTACATTTGATCCCAGGCACCGTGTTGAGGGTCTGCTCGGTCACCTGGGCCTTCTCAGCCAGAGCTCCAAGCACAGCGCTCTTCTCCTGAAAGACAACACGCATACACAACACAGAGGTCAGATATGGGTCTTGGATGACAATCGAAACTGAACACTAACAAATTAAACCTAGAGCATTGCCTGCCCCCCGAACATTGAGTGACAGACCTTGTGGAACTGGAGGTAGGAGGGTTCGTGTGGCAGAGGAGGGTTGACGATGACATCCATGGCAGCCTGTCCAGAGACAGGGGGACACAGCCTCACAGAGAGCAGCTTCACCAGCTGGGCCTTGACCTCCAGGTCGAGGTTGAGAACCTCCATATATCCCCCTCTGAACCCACACCTGCAGGGGAGGAGGACCGAGGAGAGGGGAGCGTTAGTGTTGGGGACACAGTCACACGCAATAGAACCAAACGGGACTTTATCCTAGATCAAAACCATGGCAAGGACAATCTGATGAGCCAGTCAGTCTGCATACAAAGGGCGTCGTTTCTCTGTGGGCCTGGTAGTCCGCGTTGTGATTTTAGCCAACCCGTCTGACGTTTACACAAGCACGACAAGGCAAATCAGAGGAGTTGGCTAAAGCAGAGAGCAGATCTGTCGCGCAAAGGCAACACGGCTAACATTTTATAGTGTTCTTGTAGATCAAACACATGAGACTGAGGGGGCTATAAGAGCTGGACAGCCGGTTACGGATACATAGGAAAGTGTAATGTACGTCAGTGACTACTTATGGGGGTCAGACAGAGAATTCAGAGTGAGCACAGACAGCGCGTGGTGTTTTAAGGGTACTTTGAGGGAAATAGTGACCCCGTGGATGTGAATACTCACTCTCCTGAGTATCCTTTGGAGGTGGAGTGAAATGAGGCCAGCTCGACAGTGTTGAAGTACTCAGGGCCCATCTCATAGAGCACCTTCTTAAAGGAGTGGAACTGAAGGTCTGGGGAGTACACGTTGTCCTGATACACCTGGACACACACACACAAGAGGATTACATCAACAGAGAATTGATAGGGGCGGCAGGGTAGCCTAGTGGTTAGAGCGTTGGACTAGCAACCGGAAGGTTGCAAGTTGCAAGTTCAAATCCCCGAGCTGTCGTTCTGCCCCTGAAGTTAACCCACTGTTCCTAGGCCATCATTAAAAATAAGAATTTGTTCTTAACTGACTTGCCTAGTTAAATAAAGGTAAAATATATATATATATATAAAAAAAAAATAGGACTAGAAAAGTTGAGAAATAGTCAGTGTCCATTCAGTTCAATACACTATGGTAGCAAATAATTACCTCATCGGACATAACAAACAGATTCTCCTCGTATGCAAAGTGGAGGACGTCCTCGATGCACTTCCTACTCTGCACTTGACCTGAATATTGCCAGAGAGAAAGAAAGGAGAGAAGGGGGAGAGAGGGGGAGGGAGAGCGGTCACCACAGGTGCTGGAATTGAGAACATGAGCAACTCTACATGTGCCTTCCATCTGTACATGTAGACACCATGATTACAAAAGACAGAATGTACTGTACTATGGAGGCCGCTGGAAACCAGAGGACCACAGTATTGCCTCACGGACGGTTACTAGCCTGGCGGACACGATTCACGTGGAACACAGCGAGGGAGAACTGTGACACACTGGTGTGGACAGGAGCCCGTTGTTAGTGCAGTATTCACACAGAAGTTGGCTTGGGCTTTGATTGTGTGGCTGTTAATGTGACTGTTTGCGTGAGAATCAGAAGAAAGAAAAAAACACTTCATTATCAACACATCTTGCCTACAACAGTGGAGACTCTGAAGTCAGGAAGACTTAGGTGTCAGGCAGACTATTAAGTTACAGCTTTACCGAGTTATGTTACAGCTATGTAAGAGGGAGTCAGATTCCTTTACCCTAATGTCAGCTGGTGAAGACCGATCCGGTCTATAAACACCCATCAGCTACCCTACATGACACAGCAGAGTAGAGGGGGTTCCACATATAATATCTTACACAACATGACATCATGACCCTTGGCCTAGTTGCTTGTTTCAATGGTATCAACATAGCTACCTCTTAAAAGATAATCATCATGTTTACTGGCCTTATGGGACATGGGAAACATTTGCAACATATAGATGTGAGATGCTCATGCTTGGATATGTTGGCTACTGGTCTTGGATGTGGTGGATACTGGTCTTAGATACTGGTCTTGGATGTGGTGGATACTAGTCTTGGATGTGTGTTATACTGGTCTTGGATGTGGTGGATACTGGTCTTGGATACTGGTCTTGGATGTGGTGGATACTGGTCTTGGATACTGGTCTTGGATGTGGTGGATACTGGTCTTGGATGTGGTGGATACTGGTCTTGGATGTGGTGGATACTGGTCTTGGATGTGGTGGATACTGGTCTTGGATGTGGTGGATACTGGTCTTGGATGTGGTGGATACTGGTCTTGGATGTGGTGGATACTGGTCTTGGATACTGGTATTGGATGTGGTGATACTGGTCTTGGATGTGTGTGATACTGGTATTAGATGTGTGTGATACTGGTATTAGATGTGTTGAACACTGGACAAACACATTACATAAGGATGGATTACATAAGCCTAATCTCATTGTTCTGGCTGGTGAGACCCACCGGTAGGGTTGCCTGGATTGATGATGCAGATGACTCTGGGGTGACAGTGCTCCTTGGCAGCCTGGTAGGCTCTGTGGAGCTCGTTGATATCCAGGGCCCAGCAGTTGTCCTCGTCCAGGTAGTAGTTGATCTGAACGGCCTCCAACTCAGAGATGGCTGCAGAGTACAGGGGGTACTGAGGGATGGGGATCATCACACCACTCCTGGACCGGCCCTGGCCCGACACCAGCATTTTCAAGATGCTCTATGGTCAGATGAGAATATCGTTTCACAACATCAACGACTAGTAGGAAAGCATCCAGAATTAAAACGATATTCGTTATAAGAGAAATAACTCACTGTCAAAAACATGAAAATACCTAATAAATCCAATGAACTTTCAGTGACTGCTCAGATTAAACAAATACCAACTAACACCCTTTTGTTTGTAAGAGGATTATTGAGAACTAAAGACGTACCACAATGCCATCACTAGCTCCGGTGGTTAGGTAAATATTGTCCCAGTCGGCAGGCACGCCCTTATCCCGTTGCTCTATGTAGACAGCAACGTCCTGCCGAATACAGTCCACTCCCTGGCTGGCACTGTACGACCCTGGAGTTGAAACACACACAATATGGTATCAACTCTGGATTGTATTTTCATGTTCTGTTTCAGGGAATAAATGAGAGCTTAGATAACTTCAACTTGCATACACTTTCTAGCTCCACCGTACAATGCAGTTTCAAATAAACTATTAGCCATATCTTGCAGCAACGGTATGCCACAGAAATAATGTTTCAAAAGCATATTGTTGTAACCAAAACACTGCTAGGTTCTGCATTTCTCAGGCCACAGCATCATTAGAACTTAACCTAGCATCCTGTTATTTGTCAGTGTGACAATTCTGAACCCATCAACAGTGCACAGAAGGCCAAAGCTCCCACTTGGGTCAGCATTTAAAGCTATATTATTAGGCTATATTTCAACACAGGAATGTGAGTGCAGCGCAGTCAGACAGGCATACTGTACACACCCAAGCTCTGTCCCCCGCAGCCCTGTAGGATGCGACGGGCACGTTGTTTGGCATCCTCTGGGAAACTAGGGCTGTTCAACAGCTCTGGGAATGAGCAGAGAGCCACCACCTAAACATACAGACAGGAGGTGTTCCATGTTAACTTCAACCACATCAAGACACACAGACACCTTCACAATTTAATATGCCAATTTATTTGACATATTATGTAAATAGCATTATATAAGCATCCCACCCAGGTGAGCCAGCAGGAGAAAAAAAAAAACTCTTTAATGTTGGTAAAGGGCTCCTAAGTAAGAATTTCACGGTAAGGTTATATTGACTAATTCTGTCTGAATCCGCTTGTCAGAAAGGAAGGAGTGATCGCTCATCTTTGTTGTTGTGATTGGCAGGGGCTTGGTGTGTGTGTGTATATTGGAAGGTGCACAGCTTACAAGTCATTGCACACAGCACAGAAGGAGCAAATGAGACGAGACCAAAAAGACAACATGAGAATAAGCAGACATTAACGCTCATATTTTTTTTTTTTAAAGAAGATAACGCAAAAACATAAATTCAAATGAATTCAATATCACCCAGCCCTAGGTGATTGTTATAACAATGTGGAGCACAAGACTGGACATCATTTTGACCCATCTCTGGAATGTGCACTTTCACTAGGAGAGACCAGAACACCCCACATTCTGCCCATGCCCAGTTAGCCAATCCAATACACATTTGCTGGGTGAAATACAACAGTAAGTAGTTTTTAGAGGCATTTCTTCTAAAATACCAGATAGAGATAGATAACACATTTTATGCTGCTGTTAAGAGATTACTGTATTATTAAGTATTAATAAAGGTGATCCCGTTTCCAACCTCTCCATGAGCCGAGGACGTTCCTCTAATGTTTCAGAGTGCCAATAGTAGCCTAAACAAACGATGTGTCGATGTGCAGCCTCATCGGCCAAACTGATTCCCAGCCAAGGATGACTGACTTAGTAACTGGGAATAAACAGATAGCCGTCCTGCCAGAATACTATTTGAAGTCTATTTCACCTTGTTGTGGTTATGGTGGTAGGACAGGTGATATAAATATGACTTCGCAAGACCACACTTTTCCTGACACATCCCTGCCACTCACCTGACGGAGAAACGTGATTGGCTTCTGCCCCATGGCATGTGAATCTCCAATGTTGGCTTTGATGACCTCAGTGAAGGGATGTTTCTGACCCTGGAGGGAAGAAAGGTACATTTAGATACATGTTGAGAGAACATTAGAATTTTGTAAATATCCCTGCATATATGAAGAACTATACTGAACAAAAATATAAAATGCAACAATTTCAAAGTTTTTGCTGAGTTACAGTTCATATAAGGAAATCAGAAAATTGAAATAATTTCATTATGTCCTAATCTATGGATTTCACATGACTGGGCAGGTGCGCAGCCAAGCCGACACACTGGGGAGCCAGGCCCAGCCAATCAGCCCCGTGGCTGATCTCAGACGATCCTAAAGGTTAAGAAACCCGATGTGGAGGTCCTGGGCTGGCATGGTTACACGTGGTATGCGGTTGAGGCTGGTTTGATGTACTGACAAATGCTCTAAAATTACGTTGGAAAGGGGGATACCTAGTCAGTTGTACAACTGAATGCCTTCAACTGAAATGTGTCTCCCGCATTTAACCCAACCCCTCTGAATCAGAGGTGCGGGGGCTGCCTTAATCGACATCCAGGTCTTCGGCACCCGGGGAACAGTAGGTTAAGTGCCTTGCTCAGGGGCAGAACGACAGATTTTTACCTTGTCAGCTCGGGGATTTGATCTAGCAACCTTTCGGTTACTGGCCCAACGCTCTAACCACTAGGCAGAGGCGGGTTATGGTAGAAAAATAAACATTACATTCTCTGGCAACAGCTCTGGTGAACATTCCTGCAGTCAGCATGCCAAATGCATGCTCCCTCAAAACTTGAGACATCTGTGGCTTTGTTGTGTGACAAAACTGCACATTTTTAGAATGGCCTTATTGTACCCAGCACAGGGTGCACCTGTGTAATGGTCGTGCTGTTTAAATCAGCTTCTTGTCAGGTGGATGGATTATCTTGACAATGGATTAAATGCTCACTAACAGGGATGTAAACAAATTTGTGATTGATTGACACCATCCATTACATGATGTATTAGCCTAACCCAAGTGCTGTAGGCCTACCATTTCATGTTAATGTCCTTGTGGTGGCCCAACATCTAAATCATATTTTGGACAAGAGTATGCAGGGGACATGACAAAGCGACCAACCCTAGTGTGGTCTTGTATCTGTGAGGGTGGTACGAGGATCACGTGCTCCTACCGACCCCAAGGAAGGCACCTGTTTCAGGGCTATTATTAGTTGAACTGCCAGTGCCCGAGGCACACATCAATCAACTTATCCAACGTGACAGAGAAACAAGTGAGTGCAAGACTAAAGTGAAAGAAGAGTAGTGTGAATAGATATCTGAAGGTGACTTTTGTTCAAGTGGAGTGTGGGCTATAGGTCAGTCACAGCATTAGTCTGAATGAATGAATTCCGGTACACTGATCTTGTCGTTCATAGAATTACATGTAAATAAAAGGATCTCTGTGCTGTTGCTCATCTCCATCATGATAGTAAACTTGCCTCGACTTCCCCACACAACAGTCTGGATCACAAGTTCTGCCCTGATATTAATATAAAGGCATCGCTAAACAGCACAATGTGTACATGAGTAGCAGTTGAGCCACTGATTGAAGGGTTAGTTCAGTATCTTTGGTTGAGCTTTCACTAGTTAAGCTCATCATTGCCTGGGAATCAGATTTTGCCTTCTGGGATTCTTCAGTGTTTGATTGCGATTTAAAAAAAAAAAATAATGTAAGTACTTGCAGAGTTGAGCTATATTTGGTGCAGGTGCATGGTAACAATTGAATAACATGAGAGAAAATAGAAGCCACGCCCGCTGCTCTTTCTAGTATCACTGTACTTTTTGATCTTTATGTATCGGCCTCAAGGCCTTCGTCAGAGCTTTTTGTGTTGTTGTTGTTGTTGAGTGTTTGATCCTGGAAATGGTCCTCCCAGGTCAAACATTTTTGAATATAATTACATGTTTACCCTACTGGTTGTCTGTGTGGTTGGTTATTTTGCGAGAAGGAGTTTCAGCCAATATATCCACAGGAACGTATTATTAGACCAACTGTTCAAAGCACTTGAGTTGCGTTCAGAATTATGTCACCTGGAGCAGCCGTAAAACCATGTAAACATGCGCACCCTACATGTTCGGCAAGGCATGTGAACACACTACCAGTGCTATGAAACGTTGTTAATAATTATTTCCTGTGGATCGTCCGAAAGTCCTACCTGCAAATGGACCAACCACGCAGACAACAGAAAGAGCGACTTCAAATGTAATTGTAGTCAACATTCAGACTTGAGGTTCCGTTGCCAGAATCAAACTAAGAAAAAATCCCAGACGGTAGATTTAGAAATTCACTATCTGTTGGTCCCCTCTGTCAAAGCTCATCACTGCCACGTCCACGAGGGACCACCATGGCTGAGGAAATCACGAGTCAGGACTGGTTCCTTATCGCACACCTGACGTTTCAACGGGATGGAATGCATCGCGACTGGAGGATGATGATGCAACATTGTATCAGCACTGAGCCAAGACGCTACACCTGTCCTTCGAGATAAACTAGCTACTAAGCTAACGTTACTTGCCCGTTTCCCCAACTGTCATACGCTATTTTAGTTGATAGTATAAAGCATGAGAGCACATATCCATGACTAGCTAGCTAGCTAATATGCTGTGGAGGATGTGCCAACGTTACGGATACGTAAATAGCTAGTTGCCGGTAAATGCTGGTTAGCATGAGCTAGCAAGCTCACCCATTGATCCCCCACCTCGCTATGTAGCTAAAGTGGTGGGCAATGTGTTTTCACCTGCTGCAAGCCTCTCTCGATGTCCCCAGCCTTCGTGACAATGGGTCCTCTCACAGCGTACTCCACAGCTTTCACCTGCGGATTGAGGGTGTCCATGGTCAGAGTCTTTTCTCGCATCTTGCCGTTCTCTCTCAAAATCACGGTTGCCTCAGCTGTACTGAATCGCTTCAGTCCATACTGTTCAACCGGTCCTTGTGTTTTGAGTCGTATGGACTGCACTAAACATGCGGTCTCCCAAGCCTTTGTCCGCACAAGGGCTGGAGACTGGTCAAAAACACCAGCAATCAATGATCTATTTGCCAAGTGTTGAAGTCGATGCATGATGTTGAAGTCGATGCAGCAGGTTAGTTTGAACCACGACGAGGGAAATTAATGCTAGCTGTACTTGAAGAACGGCAATATGAGGAAGAGGCGATGCGAGAGGGATAACTGGGCACGAAATTTATCTTCTCCAGCAGGTGGCGATGTTTCGTTTTTTCCGCTCACTCAGCGAGGAGTTTTAGTATAGAGGTCAAAGAGAGTGTCGAATTTGGTCTACAAATAAATGGAATTGCTTAATTGCTACGTGAGGCTTATTTAATCTAACATTTGTTTCGTAGTTGTTAGGGGTGTACTGATATAGGACACGTGACATCCTGGCAAAAACAAACGTTGTTCTTCTGACATGTATCTTCCCTCTCATTGGCTAGAATGGCCCCACCTGATGTGACATGTATTTCAATTGTTAGAGTAATATCACCCAAACGGGGTTCTACTGCAACGTTCAGAAAGTTTGAATTTTCCCCGGTTAGGTTGAATTGCCCACACCTTCAATACTGGAGTGCTAGGACTGGACAGCCACTGCAAAACTGACTTTAAATTAATTGTTCTAATCAAAAGTGAGGACTGCCTGTCAATATGATACCAAGTCTGGGTCATGTCAAAATGTGAATATATGTCAAAAAGTATTTGAGTTGGCTTTGTTTTTTTTTATTTGGAGTTTGCACTTTTGGGAGCATGCCATTGTTGCCAATTGTACCAAGAACACTAAATCAAATTAAGCTAAACTATTTCTAAGTGTTAGACATGTATTTTGACCCCCTATGTTTGTTTGATACATTGCCAAATGTTATTCAAATAATTAATATTTTGTTTGATTCTGACCATACACACTTCTTTCTAAAATAAAACGTACCCCACTCATTCACTTGGCAACTCACTTAATCAATCCAACCAAACTACACTCAGCACATGGGATGGGAGGTTAGCTGATTGGACAAAAAGCAGATAGTCTGTTGGACACATGGTTGCACTGTGTACTTAACTGTCCAAATAACCTTGGGTCATATTCAATCAAAGCCAGTTACCGGTATGGGGATTCAGGGCAAAGTAAAAAACAGAATGACTTTGGCTGGAAAATGCACAAGCAAATAATGTGAAGTAAAAGAGTGCCTCAAATAAAGATAATTTTGCATCTCAATGAATTACTTCAAAAATAAAGGAAATACAATTCTCAAAATAAGGATACATGTTAGACAGTCATTATAATATTGTCTAATAATACTGTCACATTTTTAGATACACTGCAGAAAAGGTTAAAGAGTTCTACATTCCTCGTGAATCCCTACTTTGCGTACGATTGTTGGTATACAGTCTCAAACAAAGCACTGCAAAATTGTGGACATTTTCCTTACAAACCAGAATGCTAAGTAAAATTACATTTGAACTCAATCTACTGGTTGTTAGTGCGGTTGGTTCTTCAGCTTCTTGAAATTTGTGACAAAATATCCACAGGAAAGGATTGTTTACCAAACTTTTTAGAGCGCCGGTACTAAAGTTGAAATGTCTATCACCTGGCATATGAGCAAAACCATGTAAACACATGGTTGGATACTGCCGTCTTGTGGACAAGCCTTCGGTCATGAGCAAACACATCTTGATTTCCACACACATAGACCTGTGTTTTGAAGTCGGTTTAACAATACTTTCCTACGGATGTTCTGTCTTAAATTTCAACCAGCTGAAGCATCAACGCCACAGACAATTGGCAGAGTATGTTCAAATATGATTTTATTCAACATTCGTGACAGACAAGGGACGTTTAGGCTTTTTTCTATGTAAATGTGCAACTACACAACTGTAGGCGTCGACCACGTTTAGTGACTACAGTTTCCCTTGCCATGCATGGAAGCCCATTGATCAGTCAGACATGTTGGTTCTCAGTGCCAGATTGCTGTCCTCAGTGTTACTCAGGGCTGGATCAGATTGAAAGGTTTTACTCTGAACTTTTACTCATGGGTGGTTCACTCTGGTGAGACAGCAACACTAACAACATTTATACCGTGTTAAGTATACTGAACTCAAATCCAGGAAACATCAACTAGGCATATTGTCAGAGAACATTATACAACTTTAATAATTTCAAATACCTTAAAGACTGCATGCTGCTCTGTTATATAAACCTTTAGGCAGGGGCGGACTCAGTGATTTGGAGTCCCCCAGGCAGAGGCTAATCTGAGACCTCACCCCCGCTCCTCCTGTGTATGCATGCACAATTATTTTGTATGGGTTTCATAGTAAAGACATGTAATTTAACTGTAAAAGTGCATTACCTTTTTAATGTGCCATGAACACATTCATGTCACTTCAAAAAGTAGGTTACTTTCGCACGTTCACTCAAAATAATTCCTGCATCCGAACAGTGCACTGTGCACCCGCCAACTTTCCTTCAATTCGCAATTGGTTGAAACCGAGTCCCGACACTTGTGGGGGCTGTAGAGCAAAGCAGAGAACAATATCATGTTTGTGAGAGTCTCATGTTCCCATAGAGGTGTGTAGCCCAAACTATTCAGACGCTACGGATGTTTTCGTGACGATTTTTAGGACGTCGTCTGTTCTGACAAACAGCACTGCAGCTCTGCCACCTTCCACCGCAGATGGGAAGGCCGAAATGATTTAAATATTTGTTTTATTATTATTATGCCAAGCTCATGAGGCCCCTTAATGATGTGAGTGAGGTCTGAGGCATTTGCCTCTTCTTGCTAATGGTAAATCTGCCAGTGCCTTTAGGGCTACTTTATAATAACTCAACATAATAAAGCATGAATAATAGCCATTTTGCGTGGCCTCATGTAAAGTGTGAGCTATATATACTTAATAAATACTTTATAAATGTTTTTTATTTTTTGTTTTACCTTTATTTATCTAGGCAGTTAAGTCAGTTAAGGTCTCAAAATAGTCAAGAACATATTGCCATGGTAAAATAATAAGCACACAACGCAGGATGTTAAAGGAAATATATTGAACATATAAAGTATAAATGGCAGTTGTTTTTAAATGTGTAAATAACTAGGTTACTAACATTTACAAATATGGGAGTAATGATTAATAAATGATGAATAAACTATTTACTAATCCATTATTACTAATCCTCCCTGCAGGCGGTCACTGAGTCCGAGGTGCTAAATGAGCTCCTTAAACTTGACCCCCCAAAAAACATATGGGTCAGATGGTTTAGACCCTTTCTTCTTTAAGGTTGCTGCTCCTATCAATGCCAAGCCGATCTCTGACCTTTTTAACCTGTCTTTCCTCTCTGGAGAGGTTCCCATTGCTTGGAAGCCAGCCACGGTTCGTCCACTATTTAAAGGGGGAGTTCAAGCTGATCCTAACTGTTATAGGACTCTTTCCATTTTGCCCTGTTTATCAAAAGTGTTGGAAAAACTTGTCAATAATCAACTGACTGGCTTTATTGATGTCTATTGTATTCTCTCTGGTATGCAATCTGGTTTCCGCTCAGGTTATGGATGTGTCACTGCAATCTTAAACATCACATTTACTTGACCAAAGCTTTTGATATGGTAGACTATTCCATTCTTGTGGGCCAAGTAGTATTGGTGTTTCTGAGGGATCTTTGGCCTGGTTTGCTAACTACCTCTCTCAAAGAGTGCAGTATATAAAGTCAGGACATCTGCTGTCTCAGCCACTGCCTGTCACCAAGGGTGTACCCCAAGGCTCAATCCTAGGCCCCACACACCTCTCAATTTACATCAACAACATAGCTCAGGCAGTAGGAAGCTCTCTCATCAATTTATATGCAGATGATACAGTCTTTTACTCATCTGGCCCCTCCCCAGATTTTGTGTTAAACGCTCTAAAACAAAGCTTTCTTAGTGTCTAACAAGCTTTCTCTGCCCTTAACCTTGTTCTGAACACCTCCAAAACAAAGATCATGTGGTTTGGTAAGAAGAATGCCCCTCTTCCCACTGGTGTGATTACTACCTCTAAGGGTTCAGAGCTTGAGGTCGTCACCTCATACAAGTCTTGGGAGTATGGCTAGACGGTACACTGTCCTTCTCTTAGCACATATCAAAGCTGCAGGCTTTGAAAGGGGAGCGGGGTAATCACTCCCCTTTCACCCCAGCTGCCAAACTAACCCTGATTCAGATGACCATCCTACCCATATAGATTGACAGGTAAGGGTGCTCTCGCGCGGCTAGATGTTCTTTACCATTCGGCCATCTGATTTTCCACCAATGCTCCTTGTAGAACACATCACTGCACTCTATACTACACTTTATTCTCTTCTGTAAACTGGTCATCTTTGTATACCCATCGCTAGACGCACTGGTTGATGCTTATTTCTAAAACCCTCTTAGGCCTCACTCCACCCTATCTGAGATACCTACTCATCCTCCACAAAATGACAGCTGTTTCTTCACCTTTCTCATCATGAATATTTATTAGGCAAGGGCTGATGAGGCATAAATAGCTGTGGGGGGAGGACAAGAGCCTGCCCATTGCAGCACAAAGGAAGTGAGAGTGAGGAAATTAGTGGAACGTTTGTCAGAGATGTGAGTACATGATACACAAATTCTAATCTGACAACAACTCAAAAACTGTCAAACGAGAAAGGAGACTTAGCTTGGTCACACAAAAAAACTGTCGAGCTTCAGTCTATCCCACAGGAAGCATTTGTTTCCAAGCAATATTAATGTGGGAATTGTACACCTTGTACACCATTACTCATCATCACTGTACACTGTGATACTTCAGTTGAAATGACTTCAAATCGAAGACATGTTTTGCCTTAGTCACCATTATTACCGCTGTATCTCACTGATCGTAATACAGAGCAAACTTGCTGGCAGCCTATAGTGCCTTGTATAGGGGAATGTAGCCATGTGAACCATTAAGCCTTTTTGCTTTTCAGACATATTTTTTATATTGCCATGTATCTTTAATGTACATCATACAGGTACATAGATCACAATAGCATGGACTGACACACAATACATGCAATGTAGGCCTACCACAATAAGTAAGACATTATGTTAAACATTGGATGTCTATTGTATCAATAAAATCCTAAGCCACTGAAAACACATGTGGTTGATAGAATACAATATGTGTGCATATGTGCCCTAATGAAATGCAAGAAGGCCTAGCATCCACATAAATTTAATTTCAGATGGCTATAGTCATTTGATTTATCTAATGAAATATGGTTTAACAAATAGTCCACGAATGTTCCAACCAATGATGTAAATAAACCCTGGATCGCAAATGCTATGTAATGGCCGTTGAGAGGCATTAAAGCCACAGATCGGCCATATTGGTACTCCCCAGTAGGAGCAGCCCTCCATAGGAATGAATGCAAATGTTTCAAGGACAAAATTACATGTATTGAAGTATTTTTGTTGTTGTACTGGGAACAATAACATTAGTAATCTAAACGATCTAACTATTTAAGGAATTTAAAAATATATATTTGTTCATTTTTTATGCTTAGCTCAAATACTATAATTTAAAAGTATGCATTAAGGTATCTGTAATAGTATACATGTGTTAAAAACGAATGTAGGCATTAATAAATGCATTTCTATTGCTCCCAAAATATTTGTACAACAGTGGGTGAGTGCCAAAATGGAGGCATGGTGGCTTTAACACAGCGCCCCCTTTGGTAATCTAGTCACTAGTGTATGTATAAATCGTTGGTTCCAACTGAGCCCTGTTTTCCGACTCTGTGAGAGAGTAACGCATGCTCAGTAGAGAGGATAAAAATGCAAGCATTCTGCTGAACATTTTATAGTCTACTGTATGTAGTCTACTGTTTTTTAGGCTGAGTTGCGCGCATGCCCCACGTCATAGTAAAGGAAAAGCATAATGAAGTCTCTCTCTCATTGACTTCAGTGCGCATGGTCATTGCTTTTGTATCATTTATGTCCGTCTGAGCAAGATCAGCTGCACTTCATGTATTGCAGAAATAAGTTTTACGGCGTTGAAGTAGGCTTTTTTCAAAGGAATCATCGGATAAGGAAACAGAATATGTCGGTAAATAAAGCTAAGAAAGTAAAAATGGCTACCAAATCGTGCCCTGAGTGCGACCAACAGGTGAGAAAATGTATAGATATTGTTCATTTTGGTATATTTTGACTTAGTGATAATGTTGTTTTTGCTCACAAGCATGGGATTTAAAGCCACTGTAGGCTGCTGCAATCCCATATGGTTGCCTATGAATTCAAGATCTGGAGCAACATAGGCTAGATCTGGAGCAACATAGTATAATCTAATGCAAATATCAGGCTAATCACTTAAATTAGTATATGCATTAGATCTCAAACACCATGTTACAATGTACATCAACTACAGCTAGTAATTGCTGACAACGACACGTTGATCCGGTTAAGGAGTCGTCGGAATGTTATCGCTCGCCAAATGTAGCTAGACGTTTCCTTATTTTTGATACACTGTAATACTGTAACCTGACTGAAACTGGTTTATCATCCTGATCTGACTTTGCCAATCATAGACTCACTCTAGCCTAAGAACAATATAGTGCGTTGAAATGTCGTTACATGTAGCTGCATTGCTGATATTTGATATATTGTAAAAAAAATATTTAAAAAAATAAAAAACATATTACACAAATACATCGTATTTTATACCAAATGGCGACATTTGGATCTAGCATTTAGATCGTTCCTTGATGTTATTACTGTAAACTGCATTGATTAATTGACTTATTTTCACAAATAATGTGTTGGCTACCAGTCTACATTCAATTTGAAAACGCTTTATTCATTAGAATGTATTTATGTCACCGCTGTTGTCGGCACGTGTCCAAAATATGTGATGCGAGTTTCAGCTAGATTGCGCCAAGGACTTTTCCATGAATTACAAAGGACAGTCCTCTAATATCTCAAAATTGTTGGGCAGTATAGTTATCATGGGGGTTAACACTGGCTACGCCCTTGTTTAACTATATCAAACAAATGAATACTAAACAAGTTTATATAGCTTCTGCAATGTAGCCCATGCTTCATAAAGGACTTCATCAACACAGTTGCTACAATTTTGAGGAATATTTGATATTAACCATGTTTAAACCTGTTTCCTTTTTTAGATTCCAGTTGCTTGCAAGTCTTGTCCCTGTGGCTATGTATTCATTAGTCGAAAGCTTCTAAATGCCAAACTGGGTGAGAGATCACCACCAGCAATAGGTAAATTCACATAATTCAGGAGCCTAAAAATAGTTTCTTTGATGTTCTCTTCACACACTCAGTTTTACAATGTTTATTAACCTAGGTATTTTTTGTTTATTATGAGCTTGTAATACATTCACATGAGATTGGGGATAAAGTAACCATAATGTAGTTGTATTAATACATTACTAAACTCAGCTAATGAACTGTATTAATCTGGGTCACTATTGAATTGTCCGTTTTGTAATGAATTGTATTCACCTTGGTCATTATTGATTTGCCCCCGCCCCCTCCTCCCCAGTTCTCAATTGGATCAGAGTATAATTTTTGAGTGGTGCAGTGGTGGCTGGCTTAAATCGCTATTTGCTTGAGTGAGTAGCCTACTGCAAGAAGTGGGGGGATGGGATATTTAATTCCTGACTGAAAAGCTTGTTCCCTCAGTTCTCTCTTGTAGGCTTCTGCAGTAGCATAAGGAAGCCTGTACCACTCTCTGTGAAAAGTTAAATTTAGCAGTAGAGTTAGATCATGTTGTCTTTCATGACATTTTACATGTTCAGAATACAGATATCTAACAGGATTTGATTAAACCATTTCCAAAAGGTGATTAGGAAAATAAGTTAGAATACAGAATTGTTATATAACCTATGAAATGCCAGCTCATGCTGCTTTGATCCTGTCAAATATGGAAAGTGTGAGGATTAGATAGATAGATAGATAGATAGATAGATAGATAGATAGATAGAACAGAAGTAAATAGCTTAGTCAGTGTGCATGTCATCAATGTGCTACTGCCCATAGCCTTAAATAGCTTAGTACTACTTTATTACCTGATAATAAACACATTTATGGAAAGTTTTTTTCATCCTTAGAGAATGAGAAGCAAACGTGAATCAATACAATGCGGCTGTTTTGATTTTTAAAGATGGAGTGAGTGGAATGCTAAATGTAGGTTCGTACTTAAAAAATACAAATCTGGGTAGGGGTGAAATCTGTATCTGTATAGGCTACCACAGTGCCTGAAGTTATGAATGGAATGTTAAACACAACATGCCTTTCTGAGAACCTAGGTTTTATTATACACTTAGTATTAGACAGTTTAGGGGGTAGAATTACTCACATCTTCTCTCGATTTATGATACAATGTAATTAGTTTCACATGATACCGAATGAACTTTGAGGTATTGTAGTTAATAAGTATCTTGAAGGCAATGAAGACTTCTTCCATTTGAAGAGGAAGGTGTCTTGAATTTCAGCTCTGAGGATTTTTAATGATGGGTTTTGGTTTCCACCTCTCCTTAAATAGTTAATCATTTTCCTCTCCTCTGTGTAATTGTAGTGCTTTTTTTGTAACTTTGAAACAGACACTAATAAAACATGATTATTGTTGAATATGAAGACCAAGGTTGCACTGAGAACCATTTTTTCTGGATAAAAGGGCAGAGAGTTGTATTTATTTTTTTGCTCACTCAGGAATCCTTAGTGGAACATATTTATTTATATAAGACCGTGTTATTTTTCGATGGCCTTTTTAAAAAATATCAGCTGTTCTTGACTATGAGAATTTAGCGTTGGAAAAGGTGAAGTAGTAAATTATCGATGTGATATTTATGTTATAGTATGGAATGCAATAGTTTTGTCAGACTGTTGATTATGTTGCAATTTTATGAGAATATTGTCAGTCTGAAGAGGAAGTGTGTTCCTGTTTGGGCAAGCTGTTGCTAAGGCTAGAATTCCTGGGATATTCTCAAGTTGTGTGTATTCTCATAGCAGAAACGTGGTTGATGTAGAAAATATATTTTCAGGCCTTGTCCAGACTTTGAAACACTCTATTGAATTTAATTCCAACACCATTGCTATGCAATTATTACAGAGTTACAAAAAAACTATGCAATGATATGTTGATACAATATTGTTAGTGGTGGGCGGCTACACAATTATAAAGCGTTACCCTTTTGGGCACCAAATATTTGTCTATTTGTATCACTAATTTATCTTCCGCTTTCAATCTGTGCTTATTTTCAAAACCTAAATACTCCCAAGTGCACACTCACTACCTACAGCACTGAGGAAGCAGCAAATGTGGTAATTGACGATCTTGAAGAGGAAGGTTTTTTTTATTAAAGCCACTAGACAGACACTCCCAGTGAAATATAGGCCTACTTCCTGCTCTGGTAATAAGAACACTCCACAGAACACTCCACTGATTCAATGACTTAAAGTGGTTTTGAGGCAACAGCACACCTAGGATGCTAGATATGCAATGGAATCACAGGAGTTATTTTGTTTCTGTTCTGTTCTTATTCTGTTGTTATTTTAAGGCAGTTGGTGTGTTGGAGGAGGGAGTTTGGGAAGAGAGAAAAATTGGAGGCTAAGATGTTTAATACCATATGCCCTTCCCATACACTTTTCGCAACATACATTTAAACAGGAGTCATTGGCATAAGACTATTTGTCCTTAGGATGAATGATGCATTTGACAATGTGACATATTTGAAGGCCATACATTATTATACATTCATATTTCATTTCTATATTGCAATTTTATAGTGCTAAAACAATTGTGAAACTTATTTTTCTGGTCTATTCAGACAAGTTGGATGCAAAGAGGAGGAGAACTGAAAGAATTCGCAGAGAGAAGATCAACTCTCCGTCAACCAATGACATGGAGAATAGAAGGCGATGCCGCTCTAACAGCCAATCGGATCAGATCCGGAGAGGGCGGGGCAGGCCAAAGACAGTTGGGCTGAAGAAGCAGGAGGAGGAGAAAGGTAATACAAGAATGAAAAGCCTCTATCAGTGACACTCAATGACATGGTGCAGTTATAAGATATTAAGTGTTTCCAAGTTACTTTCGAAGCTTTATTATTCATTGTTTTGTGCTGACACTTTTAGTCATGTTTCAGTATTTTCCAGTCACAGGAGATAAGGCTGGCGATTAATTAGTGCAGTATTGGGACAGAGCTGGGGGATTTGTGTTTGGATGAATGATTTACAGAGAGGGTTGCTCTCTTCTCTCACTCATTAATAAATCATGATGTCCCTGACTTTGCCTGTGCTTTAGCGGCTGATCTATGAGGAGAAATAACATTATGCATGTTCCTCCTCTGTTGAGGACAGAAATTATGTTAATATATTGCACAAGGTTATTGTTGTCACATGCAAATTATGTCTGTTTCTCAATGGTTTTTCTCTATTAACCAGGTATGTTGTTTATTCATTTTGTTTGTGTTTTTTTTTACCAGAAAAATTTGAGAAAGAAGTTGATATCTATGCCAACCTCTCAGATGAGAAAGCATTTGTGTTTTCGGTGGCATTGGCCGAGATCAACCGAAAGATCCTGGGCCAAAGACTCATCCTATAGACAGACCAGATAGTTGCTGTGAGGGATTGACATGTGAAACCTAAGATTGTTACTGTGGAGAGAGACCCATGGATGACCACCACAGTGTGTCTTAACAGGGTATGAACTCTGACCCAAAGAACTCCCTGTCGGATTGGTCGAAGCCTTGGGAAAATGGAGATGTTGGGGAACATGGGGAAGCAGGCAACTGTTCTGCTCAAGAGGAAATGTTGGAACCAACTTTTATCTTTAGAGAGAAGCTTATGGAATTGGAGTGGGTAGGACATCTGAATATTTATCTTTTAATCACATTTTATATTATATATATTAGATGATATGGTATAGGTATAGGATTCATCACCATGTCAACCAATAAAGCTGTCAGTAACAAATGCAAATCATTTCTATTAAAAAGGGCATAAAATGTGTTGAAGTATGGAGGGCCATCCTAGCATTGTAACTGGCTTCTATAATGTTATTGGCTTGTACTGCTAGTAAACACTGTTTATTTAAGTCTAGATGCCATTGGAACAAAATGTTCAATATATTTTGTATCATGCTTAGGGCTTTGGGAGAAGGCCTTGTACATTTGTATTTATAATGCTTGTGTACTATCTTAATTTAAGTGCATATTATTTTATATTTTGTTTCATTATTGGTGACATTATATGAAATATGTAATATTTGACACCTGTCATTTAAATGTCAAAGGCAAATCCTTTTTAATGTGACTTCTTTTGTCATTAAAATAGATGAATCACAACCACCACTGTCAGATGAGCAAATGTTAGTTTTTTATTTAAGAGTGTGTTGTACTTTGTTGATTTACTGCACATACACTATAGTACTAGTGAATGGTGTGTATTACCAACCCTCTCATGTCTCTATACGTTACCCTGCAGCAGGCAGTGAGGGATGGACTGGGCCCCTGAGACACCTGCTTGTAACCTGCCCATTTCTCCTGGAGACAGCTGCTGCTGCCATTTCTCCAGCTCTGCTCTGCCTCCCTCCACAGGGGAAAGGCCCTGCCATTAACGATTCATCCGTCTGGAACACATCCCAGTTTCCATGGAACTCTCAACAGATTTCAACCTCACAGGGTAATCCTGTTGGAGACATTTTCAACTGCCTGGCCTCTTCTTTGTTCACCCAACTGTATTGTATACATGTATGAATGTACAGAAACATGCTTACATCATATCCTGGTTATTCATACAATGAGTGAAACCTGAGAGGAAACACTGCTGGCATTTTAATATGCGATGCAGGGCTGTTAATGATGAGCTGTAATGACGAGACTTTCTTCTTGGTTCGGAAAAGGGTTCTGTGTGCTGTATTATTGACACCTCAGTCCTTGCGAGAAACTGTGGCCATTCAGTGAACTAGAAAGAGGCAGTGCTCAGCATGCCCCTATGGGAAATACATCTGAGTAAAAACAAAAGACAGTACTGTTCCTATAAGGGGGAAAGTAATTCATTAGAATCTAAGTGAAGTAATGCAAAGGTTATTTGAGAGTTGGATTAAAGAACTTTGACCCTTAAATTCCCTGAAATTGACAGAACCCAGATTATGTTTCATACGAGTAGGGCATTGGCAGTATATTGCTGTAAATGATCCAGGATGCATTTTTTTTTTATGTCATTGGGATTATGTGGATTGGCTGCCGTAAAACGTATTAATTTCCCCCAAATAGTCAGAGGAGACATACACACAACGAAGAAGGGATTCAGGGTGAACCCGGGATTTTCTTTCTTCTCAAAGCCATCATTTACATAAAATACTTGAGTAAAGCCTGCCTGTTGCAATGCAAAACCACAGGAGACGGGTGTCTACTTTCACATTGGGCCTCTGTGTCGAATACATTCAAACACTGAATAATGCACATCCGTCCACTATCTACAAGCACATTTGAAAAGAAAGGCATGACGATATTAGTCAACCACTGCTCCAAATACTGAAACTCAATGCTAATGATCTTTTCTGAGAAAATAACTATTTTCTGTGAAATGTAGAACATGACTGATATAAGAATCGATTGTTAATGGAAATCATTCAGGCAGTCAGACCTTATTTGGATCTTTTTAAGGGCAGAAGGATAAAGGATGTTACCTGATGAGCACATTTCAGAAATGACACACTGTTCTGTGAGAAAGTTTAATGATGACAGTAAGACCGTTTGCAGATGGATCATAACTGCATATGGCTGGTAGTGGGGCTGAAATGAACACGCTGAGGCCAGGCTGGGCAGGGCTGTTAATGATGAAATGCCTGGCCCAGCCTGAATACCATGCCCTATTACCACATGCCCCCAGGAACACTGAGATCCCTGGCTTTATATCTAACAGGAAATAGTGAAGTGAGCAATATTAAGCACCCAGGCCCATAGACAGAAAGATGGAGAGAGAGAAGAGGGGTGTAGAGAGAGAGAGAGAGACATGTGCACACTAAAAGTCAGTTATTCTTACTCAAACAAAGTTGCTGTTTGTTCAGTGTGGAGGGTTCCCCAAGTCACATGACTCGCATGTGATCTCATTAACCAGGGAGAGAGTTCTTTGTTCAGATCTTGGCACATGTAACCTGGCTACTTTCCAATGTAACATGAGATACGGTATATTATTAGCTTTATATTCTGAAGGAATTTTGAGGACAATTGTATTATTATAAATAGTATTACTTTTTAAATCGAATCTGTTGTGTTTATTATCTGCACAATACAATAGCTTGCATATAATCCATGCTGGTCAGGCGTGTTTGAGTATGTTGCCTACTGGTAAACAAATGTCAAACTGTGAACAACCCTCCTCATGTCCTTAGACCAACATTTAAATGTTTACCCTTTCTCTGCTATAGACCCTACTCCCTTCATAACATGTGCAAATTACTGCATGCAAATGTATATTTCAGTGCCTTTACACAGCTGCTACTCTCTGTTATCATCTATGCATAGTCACTTTAATAACTCTAGCTACATGTAAATATTACCTCAACTAACTGGTGCCCCCCCCCCCCCCCCCCCCCCCGCACATTGACTCTGTACCGGTACCCCTCTGTATATAATCTCGCTATTGTTATTTTACTGATGCTCTTTAATTACTTGTTCCTTTTTTAAACTGCATTGTTGGTTAGGGGCTCGTAAGTAAGCATTTCACTGTAAGGTCTACTGCGCCTGCTGTATTCGGCGCATGTGACTAATACAATTTGATTTGATTTGATGTGCTAAACAGAAGACATGGGATTGTGTAAAATGCACACTTTATCATCAAGTTTGTAAACATCAACACACAGTAACAAATAATGCCATAATTCAACAAGAAGCCATTTGACAGGAAGAACATGATATTTCCCGCCTAATGGAAAAAGAAGCCTTGTCATATAAGATAAGAAAGAGCCCCTAGACTGACTACAAGGGTTATGTGCTAGCATTCAGGTAACCAACTGCTACGGGTGATATACAGAGACCAGATTCACTGCCTGTCATTTGAGAAAAGGATTCATGCTGAAAGCCAAATCATTTGATTTATTCAAATGACAATTCAAAGCAGAACACATACGATTTGAATTGGGTACAGTCCTTTTCTTTGGCATTGAAACGCTAATATGCTACGTAGTCTCCCTTTCAACCACTGGAGGGCAATCCAGTGACATTATGATCAAGTGCTTAGTTGACAAAAATCACAGTAAGTGTTCATTTTTGTGAAATGCTGATCTCTCAGTCTCCTCTGCTATGACATCATATATGCCAGAAATAATTTAATCAAATGTCTTCAAATGAACAAACCTCACATGAAAAGGGGTTTATATAATTATAAGCCACTCTACTTCAAGGAACATTAGTCAGTCCAGCTATTTTTAATGAAACGGATTGATGGATGAAGAGAACATGAGAGGAATCTTCCGTCGTTGCTTGTTTCTGTCTCTGACTCTGGATTTAGATGGAAGCACTAAGGAAACCAGTGGAGGCTGCTGAGGGGAGGATGGCTCATAATAATGTCTGGAACGGAGTAAATGGAGTGGCATCAAAACATGTGTTTGATGTATTTGATACCGTTCCACTTATTGCGCTCCAGCCAGTATCACGAGCCCGTCCTCCCCAATTAACGTGCCACCAACCTCCTGTGGTAGAAACATCTCTTTCAATGAAATACTGGACAGTCATTCTGAAGTCCTAGCGTCCAGGGGACCGCTACAGTAAGTGAACAGCACTGTAAACAACATATTGTTTCAGGAGAAACAGTCTTGTTTGGGAGAATCATCCCGCTTTCCATTTATATCTAACAGTCATGTTAGAGTGCCTGTGTATCCGTCTCGGAGGACTCAGTGGGCTGTTTTGACAACAAAAAAAACCTTGGTCGGAGAGGACGGGACATTGAGTACCATTCCACATGAAGTGAGTCAGAGGCAGAGACAAGGACGACAGCAGAGGCAGACACACACACGTCAGGCATCCAAGAAAGACAGATTGTGTACAACTGAAGACAGAACGTGTAAAACTCTATACACACCAGTCATGACAACAGTTTGAATCATGCTGTTCCCTTACCCACCAGCTGTCCTGTGATGTCTAAAGGCAGACAGTTAACTGAAGCAGCATCCACATCAGAAGGAGGATTATGGCATTGTAACAACCCACCGCCCCACCAGCCACACACTAGTACATGCTGTTCATAATAGATATGTAATATGTGTGGCTCAAGCACATGTACATACACAGTGACAGGTTAACAGGTCAGCGATAATGACAATGTGCACCATCATCATCATCATCTCCTTAGGACCATTGTGACATCATCCCTCTGGCGTGCATACCTCTTCCTGCATCATGGAGCTGACACTTCCCCTGCAGACAGCAGAGCCTGTAGACAATATTCCAAAAATACCCTGCACTTCTCAACAAGGTGTTCTGTCTGATGAGGAAAAAACTGCAGTGGGATGCTTGCCAGGAGGTGAAGACTTTTCCATCCCACCTGAAACCCTGTTGCTGCCAGGCTGAGAGGAGTCCTCTTTTTCCCTGAGTCTAAGACTTGGGTGGTTTTGAGGTTAAGACCAGCAACACGATGCCACTGCATTTGAGTGTTGGTGACGCACCTTCTGTTGCCCCAAAGCAGAGTCGTGTGGGATCAGATCCCTAACAGGTTCACACACGCACGCACTCAAAACACACACGGAGGGGTGAACAGGGTGGGGTAAACTGGTATTAACCTCAGTGGGGTGCAGAGAGAGGGCATTCGTGAGAGATCTGAGAACGGGCTCTCTTCACCTCAGACTAGGAATCATCCTCTCATCATCACTGGGTGGGAGGAGGACTCCCACAGAGACTTTCCAAAACAAAAAGGCCAATCTGAACCCCTATTAATAAAGTAGGACACTCACATTTCGTGCATACCCTTGCCTAATCGCAGGCAGCTGTTATCTCCCTGCAGGAAGTGCTCTTCGCTCTGGGCTCGGCTGTGGTGCTGGTGCAGTGCTGATATCAATACGGGAGGGGACAGGACAGGGACCCGGCTACAGCACAGGACGAGGCACCGGGTGATAAGATAGAGTTGTCTCTGTCAGTACCCATCTTTCTTTTCCACTATGTTTCAGTACCCAGAGGGCCCGGCTTCCCCATTCTCCATAAGGCATAGAGACCCTGGTATGGAGAACTGTAGGTCCTAACCTTAGGCAGAGAGAAAGTGATGGGGACCTCCGTCTACAGAACTCTCCTTCTACGCACTGGAGGTTTCAGCGTGTCTGACTACATCCAAAAGTTCACGGTAAGAGACCTGGCTCTCATTGCTTCTGGGTTGAGGTTATACAAGCTAGTTTTATTTTTGTCATTTTATTTAATCAGGTTCGTGGATGAAATGTCTGATGATTCAAGACAGACCATTGGTCACACAAGGTTGCCTAATAATGATAGGCATCTAATAAAAGACGCTAGACAAAACTAAATGAATTACTTACTAGACTCTAGAACATTTATGTTTTATTATTTTATTCATAAGGGCCAGGGGTTACATAATATTGAAACACAAATCATCATACACTCAAAGAAAACGATGCATCGGCATCACTGAACAGAAACGAACAAACAGCCTCCTGCTCAAAATCACATTAGTAATCGGTCAGTGAAGCGAGACCAAGTCACATTCACTGTACCATAGCTAACTCCTTTAGTTTTCAGCATTGCCCTTAACACAGCATGGGAGCACGGGGGAATGTTATTTGGAGGTGGTCAGGTGGAAAATAAAATTTGGGAGAGGAGTGAGTTATTGCGGCGGAGTCTTGTTTTTCTCAATTACCTTTCAAGTCCTTGAATTAAGACTTCCTTGTGAAGTAATACTTTTTATTTTATGTTCTTAAATAATATGTGAAGCATAGCACTCAGGGTTAGATCATTTGTTCAACAAGCTTGCTGAAAACATGACTTCTTGCAGAAAAAAAGTTTGGAAGGTCTGTTTTGGTCTATCCATATCAAAAATATCTTCAGGAAAATGATAACAGTTTTGGTGTGTGTGTGTGTGTGTGTTCTTCAGAGAAGGAAGGGGAGGACCATCCTCCGTAGTGAATTTCAACAAATAAAAATAGTGAAACATTCAAAATGTTACCCTTTTTAGTTAAAACTATACTAAATATATTCACGTCACCAAATAATTAAAACACTGTTTTGCAATGAAGGTCTACAGTAGCCTCAAAGGCATTCTGTAGAGTAGCACCATGGTGTAGCTGGAGGACAGCTCATTTCCATCCTCCTCTGGGTACATTGACTTAATTAAAAAACCTAGGAGGCTTGTAGTTCTCACCCACTTCCATAGATTTACAAAGTAATTATGACAACTTCCGGAGGACGTCCTCCAACCTACCAGAGCTCTTGCAGCATGAACTGACATGTTGTCCACCCAATCAAAGATCAGAGAATGAATTTAGTACCTAAAGCATAAGCTACAGCTAGCTAGCACTTCAGTGCATACAATGTGGTGAGTAGTTGACTCAAAGAGAGAGAAATACAATAGTTGAACAGTTGGCTGTGACTATCCAAAACTGGAATTCTCCCAAGTCAAGGTAAGATTTTGGCTTTATACATTTATTGCCACTGGTGCCCGCCGGTGCAGCTGCTAAACTGCTTGCTGTTGACTGTACACTGCACTGCTTGATTGTAGCAGGTTTAATAACGTGTTAGTTCTAGTAACTACAGTATGTTGACTATGACTTTAACATGGTGACAACCATGTAGGCTGTGTGGGATCATTCCTCCAATTCTGTTGAAAAACATTTCTTAAATGGAAGCAAACAGATCGAAACAGGGATAAACACACCTGAATTTGTCCATTAGAAACTCTCGTTTGCAACTGTTGGACTAATGAATACACCCTAGATTAGCTAGATGCAGGCAAGAGTGTGCAAGGCGGTAATGAATGTGTCAATGTCTGTCACCTCGATTACTCACATTTTTCTCTCGACCTATGTACCTACAATGTAAACATTAATTCATAGGCTAGGTTGTAGAAACCAAACGATGGGTATAGGGAAAACTCGACTATCATGCACTATCCTAAACCTATCGATGTTATATTGAGCTGGGTGAAAGGAATATGAATGACAGTCATTCAATATGCTGTAATAAAAATTTGTCCATGCTCATAAAAACATAGATTTCAGGTCAGTCCCTTAATTGGAAACTCTGAATCCCTGAATTTGAATCCCTGAATCCCTGAATTTTAAACCTCTGGTCTAAAAAAAAAGATCCCAATGCCCCAGGGCAGTGATTGAGGACATTGCCCTGTGTAAGGTGCTGTCTTTCGGATGGGATGTTAAACGGGTGTCCTGATTCTCTGTGGTCACTAAAGATCCCATGGCTCTTATCATACGATGATGTTAACCCTTGGTGTCCTGGCTAAATTCCCAATCTGGCCCTCATACAATCATGGCAACATAATCATCCCCAGTTTACAATTGGCTCATTCATCCCCCCTCCTATCCCCTGTAACTATTCCCCAGGTCGTTGCTGTAAATGAGAATGTGTTCTCAGTCAATTTACCTGGTAAAATAACTGTAAAATAAAAAATATATGTATATGGGTTACGGTAGGTGCACCCGATTCAGCAGCCCTATGCCCGGATAGGCGAACCGTTGCCATTTTCAAAGATTTTATGTGTCTTAATGGACAAACTCTGGCTTCCCGGAGGGCTCAGACAGCAAATGAAGTGTACTATAGGTCTTCCACTGGCCAATCGGATGGCTCCGATTACCGTGTCTGCAGTAACATAGCAGGCATCAAATGAAGCTTCAGCGAAATTGAAACTGTGAGATTTCAAAAAATGTAAAACCATGACTAGAGAGAGACTGCCAACAAATGCAGCAAAGAGCTGCTGTTTTTATAAGTGAGTTGATGTTTAAGTTCTTACTCAGCCCTGTCAACACTCTGTAAGCCATGAAATGCGCTTTATTTCTTCCTATTTCCATTCAGCGCTTCAACAAGCATTGCAGCAGTAATCAATGAGTAGGAAAGTGTATCGATAGGCTGGCGTTGTTGTCATTATTAGCTGCTTGTGTCTTTTTTAATAGGAATATTTCACATTCTCTGTTCATAAAAGTAACAATATGCATCTGTGCATGAGGCAGAAATAATGCCGTGCGACTCGAGTTTTGCCCTCAACTGGAAGATGGTGTCCCTTTTTGGTGAGTGTCAGTGGAGGACAGGGAGAGCGGGCGGGATGTTGAGAGGCGGACCATCAGTCTGCTGCTCTCTCTCTCCACTGAGACGGACCATAGATGCAGGCACCATCGGCCCAGTAAAGTAAAAAGAAAAAGCTAATTAGTTAAATGTGTGCCCACTCAGCGGTGCCTCACAAGTAATACGACAACGGATCTATAACATGTATGCTCATATAGCCTACTTCAAATTTTGAAATATAATTTCAAAAAATGTCCCGAACAACAATGCATTGCCACAGTACTGATTGCCACAGTACTGTTTTTAATTGATTAATGTTGCATAGGCTTATGTTTTTTAAGTATTGTTGAAAAAAAATCTGAGCGGGAGATCTCGGGCATGCATTTTGACTCAGAAAGTGATATTGACACCAAAAAGGTTGAGGACCACTGGTCTAGAGTTTTCCCTATTAATACTTTCAACGTTTCACTTTACTGTTCAATTGTGGTCGAATCAACGCAATATCAGCCACTTTCAATGCAACATATAGAAAAAGAAAGAGAACTATGCAATAATAGTTTTTTTAGACAGAATGCATCGAGTAAGATTAAATTGCATTGACATGCAGGACTCTACACTTTACCAGTGCGCCATAACCAATCAGAGTTGCAGTAGGCCTATATGCAAATAGACCTTTGCCATATATGGTTCTGTGCCGTTTACTTTGAACTGGACTGTGTTTACAGCCTGAGTGATCATGATTAGATGCGCTTGTTTTGAAATCAAAGCGAGAGCAGCATGTAGCCACGTGTGCACATTTTGGTAATATCCTTTGCTAGTTAGTGAATTAGATCATTTGTAGTCAGCAAGAGGGGAGTGATTGCTTCCTACAAGAGCACAAAATGTGTACATTTCTAGACATCTTTGAAAAGTGAGTAAAATAGCTTTTTTGTTTTGTTTTAAAGGGTCAGTGTTGTATTTTGAGACAGGCTTGAATAAGCCAAGTAGCCAATAGGCAGAGGGTAGCATAATTTGTCTGATTCTGTAAAGTGGTTTCTTTCATCAAACAACACAACAACATGTTCAGTCACCTCCTTGTCTGAAGGACAAGTGGATAAACAGGTTAATGTTAAGACCTACCTGTTTTTCCCCTAGAAGTCTGTAGGCCTACATTGAACAGCACACATTTTCTGCTACTGTAAACTGTATGGCAGAACAGCTATTTCTATGTTAAAATGTCACAGGGTGTATTTTCTTGATGGTAGGCCTACATTATGATCAAATACAGCCTCAGTGTTAACAGTGAACGCACGCTGGAAGTTGCACATCATTTTCACAATATTCAAGTTTGCGCTCAGCCAGACCTGAAATGTGCTCAGTGCCGTCATGTTTTTAAGGGAACATTGCTTATGAGTCGATACTCAGAAGAAGGGAGCAAGTAGTAACAGTCTCTTCACTTCAGACTACCACCACTACGTGCATTCAAACTAACAAACAATAGGAACTTTGGGAAGTCTACTAACTGGCACTTACCGTCACTAAGCTTATTTCAACATGACTTTCGTTGAAATGTATTTTAAATACAGTGAATATTACATCAACCTTTCACTAGGATACGCTGTGTGGTATTAATCCCACAGAACCACAAAGGTATTTTAAACTTGTGATTGACATACAGTTGAAGTCAGAAGTTTACATACACCTTAGCCAAATACATTTAAACTCAGTTTTTCACAGTTCCTGCCATTTATTCCTAGTAAAAATTCCCTGTTGTAGGTCAGTTAGGATGACCACTTTATTTTTAAGAATGTAACATGTCAGAATAGAATAGAGGGAATGAGGGAATAGAGGGAATGATTTATTTCAGATATGATTTCTTTCATCACATTCCCAGTGGATCCGAAGTTTACATATGCAATAGATGTAAATGGTACTCTCCTTGGCGTTGTGTTTTCTCCAAATAAATCGCATCAGCCAGTGGTCCCAGTTGAGCATAATTTATTTCTGTTGTTAAATGGGAAACAGCACGTTTGTTGTGCAGGGCTTAACGGTATTGATGGCTGTCGATGGCAAAATCTGTAGCATGAAGACAAATGTGTTAAATGTGGGCTTATGTGACCATTACATCAGTGTATGCTAGCTAACACACTTATTTACAGCAATCATATGCCAAAGCACATCCCAGAAAGCCCTTCAATCCCTAACAGGTACCATATACCCACACATGTATAAATCAGTAACGTACAGCAAACTTGTACACATTGTAAAATATAAAATATAAATCAGAACGTGACCTACCCCCTGCATCACATTTTCATACTGGGAAGACCTGACATTCGCGATCTCCCCCTATCTGCAAGTGGGGCCAATCACAACACACCTTATTGTCATCAGAGTTGAACCAACCAATAAGAATGCTTGAACATTAAATACACATTTCTTTAGAGGCAAGTGGAAACATAACCAACCCTATTACACATACACTACATTTGTATTTGGTAGCATTGCCTTTAACTGTTTAACTTGGGTGAAATGTTTCGGGTAGCCTTCCACAAGCTTCCCACAATAAGTTGGGTGAATTTTGGCCCATTCCTCCTGACAGAGCTTGTGTAACTGAGTCAGGTTTGTACGCCTCCTTGCTCGCACACGCTTCTTCAGTTCTGCCCACAAATGTTCTAAAGGATTGAGGTCAGGGCTTTGTGATGGCCACTCCAATACCTTGACTTTGTTGTCCTTAAGCCATTTTGCCACAACTTTGGAAGTATGCTTGGGGTCATTGTCCATTTGGAAGACCCATTTGCGACCAAGCTTTAACTTCCTGACTGATGTCTTGAGATGTTGCTTCAATATATCCACATCATTTTCCTACCTCATGATGCCATCTATTTTGTGAAGTGCACCATGCTGCCACCCCCGTGCTTCACGGTTGGAATGGTATTCTTCGGCTTGCAAGCCCCTTTTTCCTCCAAACAAACATGGTCATTATGGCCAAACAGTTCTATTTTAAGTTTCATCGGACCAGAGGACATTTCCCCAAAAAGTACGATCTTTGTCCCCACGTGCAGTTGCAAACCGTAGTCTGGCTTTTTTATGGCGGTTTTGGAGCAGTGGTTTCTACCTTGCTGAGCAGCCTTTAAGGTTATGTCGATATAGGACCCGTTTTACTGTGGCTATAGATACTTCTGTACCGGTTTCCTCCAGCATCTTCACATGGTCCTTTGCTGTTGTTCTGGGATTGATTTTCACTTTTCGCACCGAAGTACGTTCATCTCAAGGAGACCGAACCCATCTCCTTCCGGAGTGGTATGACGGCTGTGTGGTCTCATGGTGTTTATACTTGTGTACTATTGTTTGTACAGATGAACGTGGTACCTTCAGGTATTTGGATGAACCAGACTTGTGGAGGTCTACAATTTTTGTTTCTGAGGTCTTGGCTGATTTCTTTAGATTTTCCCATGATGTCAAGCAAAGAGGCAATGAGTTTGAAGGTAGGCCTTGAAATACATCGACAGGTACACCTCCAATTGACTCAAATGAGGTCAATTAGCCTATCAGAAGCTTCAAAGCCATGACATAGTTTTCTGGAATTTTCCAAGCTGTTTAAAGACAGTCAACTTAGTGTATGTAATTTCACTGGAATTGTGATACAGTGCATTATAAGTGAAATAATATGTAAACAATTGTTGGAAAAATTACTTGTGTCATGCACAAAGTAGATGTCCTAACCGACTTGCCAAAAATATAGTTTGTTAACAAGAAATGTGTGGAGTGGTTGAAAAATGAGTTTTAATGACTCCAACCTAAGTGTATGTAAACTTCCGACTTCAACTGTCGTTTCTAACTGAAATAAGGCTGTTAACCCCTGTTTTTCCTTGTTTTGGATATGCATAATTTTTTTCATAATTCCAGATTTGCATTTTTTATTTCTGTTTTGTACAATAAATACTTTTGAGATCCATTTTGAGAGATGATTAAATATAATTTGTCTGAAACGAAGGATGCATTTACACAGGCAGCCCAATACTGATATTTTTTTATCTGTAAAAAGAGATGATGTGATTAGTCAAAAGACCAATTAGTGGGAAAAAAGATCAGAATTGGGCTGCCTGTGTAAACGCATAAATGGTCTCTGAAGATGTATCCAGAGATTCAGTTTCATGCGATATGAATTTAATTTAATGATTGTACTTGTGGAAACTACTGAATCTAATGTTTTGCCATTTACCCAAACATCAGAAACTACAATGACACAGTTCAACAATAAACAGTCTACCATCTAATATAGGACAATTCACTCTCCACCAGTCATTGAATACCTGCATGTCACACTTCCAACTTTAGAAGTATGCTTGGGGTCATTGTCCATTTGGAAGACCCATTTGCGACCAAGCTTTAACTTCCTGATTTATGTCTTGAGATGTTGCTTCAATATATCCACATAATTTTCCTGCCTCATGATGCCATCTATTTTGTGAAGTGCACCAGTCCCTCCTGCAGCAAAACACCCCCACAACATGATGCTGCCACCCCCGTGCTTCGGGGTTGGGATGGTGTTCTTCGGCTTGCAAGCTTCCCCCTTTTTCCTCCAAACATAACGATGGTGATTATGGCCAAACAGTTCTATTCTTGTTTCATCAGACCAGAGGACATTTCTCCAAATAGTATGATCTTTGTCCCCATGTGCAATTGCAAACCGTGGCTTTTTTATGGCAGTTTTGGAGCAGTGGCTTCTTCCTTGCTGAGCGGTCTTTCAGGTTATCGACATAGGACTAATTTTTACTGTGGATATAGATACTTTTGTATCTGTTTCCTCTAGCGTCTTCTCAAGGACTTTTGCTGTTGTTCTGGGATTGATTTGCACTTTTCACACCAAAGTAGGTTCATCTCTAGGAGAGAACATGTCTCCTTCCTGAGCGGTATGACGGCTGCGTGGTCCATGTTGTTTATGGTTTTTAATTCAATTACTTGTGTCATGCACATAGTAGATGTCCTAACCGACTTGCCAAAACTATAGATTTGTTAACAAGAAATTTGTGGAGTGGTTGAAAAATGAGTTTTAATGACTCCAACCTAAGTGTTTGTAAACTTCCGACTTCAACTGTACACTGTATCATGTTAATGTCAGGGGTCATGGAAAAGATGAGAATTAGGTAGAGCAAAAACGTTCCATCACTAGCTCTGCAAACAGATCAAAATACTGATTCCTCTGGTCTGCCAACAGCACTAACTAGTCCCACTAGGCAAACACCTTGCCACGCACACTTAGATGCATCAAACACTTGTTCTGATGAATCAGTATACCAGTCAGATATTAATACAAATCCAGAGAATTTCCCATGCACACAATACTGTTAGCAGGACATGCACTCCAGAATGTTCCATGCTGTGTACACTTTAGAGAGGTGCACACCTGTCACGAAAGATATAATTAGATTTTATTGCGTTTACGGCAAACCTCCCACTAACCTCCACCCCCAATTCTTCTTCACCCCACCTCACAGAATGTGGTCACGTAACATGGAACTGCCCCCGTAAACACTAGCTAGAAGAATGGAAACTATATGCAGAGGCGTTCAGTCAGACAGTTTTCATTTGTTCTCTCTTTTGGTAGACAATAGGCTTTAATGGGGTATGATTAGACAGGGTTAGATGGAGAGGACCGGAAGAAACCCAGAATACCCTCTCCAGTGACCTCACAGGTGTGAAACGTTGTTGTGTCAGGGAGGGTTAGGGTTAGGGTTAGGGTTAGGGTTAGGGTTAGGCTTTGGTGTCACGTTTCCATTTCAGAGGGCAAATACACCAGGTTAACCCTGTTCAATACAAAGAGCCATGGTATTCCTACAGACAGCTTCAGTGTCCAGTTAGTTGGGTCACCTTTACTTCCTTCGTCTGATGGTCTTCCACTCTGTGATTTTATTAGTGACTGCCAGGCGCCATGTTTATTTTACTGCTATTGTTACGGACACTGTTACAGACATTAAACACAAGTTAACATGTGTTTTGTAACTCTAGTGGTACCACAGCAGCTGTGCAAATGAAGGAAACTGTCCGTGTGTCTGATGTCTAATGGTTCCAACCGGCAGGCGTGCACAGATAGGACTCTACCTTTTGCCGAGAACATACTCCCACCCATTTGGGTGGAAGTATAATTTCACCCCAAAAATGTTTAAAATATTTTCTGTTGTTCTGAACCCACTGCCCCACAAATCATTGTTAAAGTAGTCAGAATGACAGATTTGGTCATTGATAAGCCCCTAAATTGGAACGCAGTGGCTGTACAGTAACATTCTCTACATGATGTCAGAGCTCAGGGTCTCCGCTTCGCAGCTCTGTATGGGTTTTGACTGACAATCATTCTACATTTGACAGACGTTCGAAATCACTCACGTTAAATGGGCAACTTTTGAGCATTTGTTGTTGTTTGGATTCAGTCTTGTGTCAGGTGAACTGTTGTGTCCTCACATTTGGTCTGATAATTTACCCAGAAGATCCAACGTGTTCTCGTTCAATTGCTACCATGGCTTTTTAGAGTTATTTTGTTAGAAAGATTTCAATTTGTCCCTATCGATATAGGCCAGTTTCCACGAGTGTAAAGGGTTAAGCAAAGCAATACATGTAATAGACCTGTGCTAAATGACTACAGAGTTATTATAGATTAAATATTACATTTCTTTCAGACTAAGGGTTATTTATTTGTGTCATTTAATTTGCCATTAAGATGTGACCATCTATTGCTTTTATATACAGTAACTAAATCATCAAAGTTGCCTAATAATTGCTCAATGAGTCCATGACCATGATTGTAGGGAATTTTTTGGGGTGGAAGGGTGACCTTTTTTTGTTTCAGCACATGCCCCCAAAAGGTCTTCGCACGGCCCTGCTTCCCAGCAACAGTCGGTCTGTAAGGTGATTATAGGTGCATTCTGGACAGAACCCTCTGCCGAATCGTAGGGACAGGGCATTGGCTTTGGTGTTTTTTTAACCTGGGCGATAGGTCTGGGTGAAGTCGAACCTTGTGAAGAAAAGGGCCCACTTTGCTTGGCGCGGATTCAGCCTCCTCATTGTCAGTATGTATTCCAGGTTCCGATGGACGGTTGGAATGATGAATGGTTCCTTGGTGCCCTCCAGCCAGTGTCTCCACTCCTCTAATGCCAACATCACAGACGTTGTAATTCCTCTCTGCAGGGGACAGTTTCTTCGAGTAATATGCACATGGATACAATTTCTGTGGATTATCCTGTCGTTGAGACAGAACTGCCCCCACGCCCACCTCTGAAGCGTTTACCTCAACCACAAAGGATATCATGGGATCTGGGTGTTTGTGTAACGATCCTCTTTGTCTGATGAAGAGTAGTCAAGATCGGACCAAAACGCAGCGTGGTAAGTGTCCATGTTAATATTTATTTTAACTCAGAACACGAAGACAAAATAACAAAAATAGACCAACACGAAACAGTTCTGTCTGGTGCAGAGACAGAAAACAACTACCCACAGACACAGGTGGGAACAGGCTACCTAAGTATGGTTCTCAATCAGAGACAACGATTGACAGCTACCTCTGATTGGGAACCATACCAGGCCAAACACATAGAAGTACAAAACGTAGAACAAAACATAGAATGCCCACCCCAGCTCACGCCCTGACCAAACCAAAATAGAGACATAAAAAAGGAACTAAGGTCAGGACGTGACAGTCTGAGCAATGGAGCGGAGGTGAAATGTCCCTTGAGTAGACAGATGGCCCCGTTGGCTGCTGGGCTCCACACCAACATACAGGGACTAACCTTGAGAAGAGAGGTGAGAAGGGCGGCGACGGAGCTCAAGTTCCTGATGAAATGGCAGTAGAAGTTGGAAAATCACAAAAGCCTTTGTAACCCCTTTTTTGTGGCTGGGACTGGCCATGACCTGACCGCATCTACCTTCTTGTCGGCCATCCTCATTCCCTGCATGCTGATTTAGTAGCCTAAGAAGGAAACTGCCTTGAAATTAGCACATCTCAGCCTTTAAAAAAATGTTTAAACCAGGGAAGTCAGTTAAGAAGAAATTCTTATTTACAATGACAGCCTAGGAACAGTGGGTTAACTGTCTTGTTCAGGGGCAGAACAACAGATGTGAACCTTGTCAGCTCGGGGATTCGATCTAGCAACCTTTTGGTTACTGGCCCAATGCTCTAACCACTAGGCTACCTGCCGCCCAGCCTTGATGAAATGGTGGTTAGCCAGAAGGTGTTCCAGAACTGCTCGACATGAGTGATGTGATCCTTCAGAGTAGAGGAGTAGACCAGGATGTCATCAATCTACACGACCACCTCGCGTCCGAGCATGTCCCTGAACATCTCGTTAATGAATGCCTGGAACACTGACGGAGCATTGGCTAAGCCAAATGGATTCACCAAGTACTCGTAGTGGCCAGACATCGTGCTAAACGCAGTCTTCCATTCACCCCTCTCCCAGATGCGGATGAGATTATATGCACTCTGCAGGTCCAGTTTGGTAAAGAACCATGCTGCGCGGAGCTGTTCGATGGCTGCCGGCATCAACGGGAGAGGGTAACGGTACTTCGTGGTGATTTCATTGAGTCCTCTGTAATAAATACATGGATGTAACCTTCCATCCTTCTTGGCCACAAAGAAGAAACTAGCCGATGCAAGAGAAGTGGACGTAATCGTCCATGGCCTGGGTCTCAGCCACCGACAGAGGGTAGATGCAGAGGCGTAGACCCTGCCAGCATGTCGATAACACTGTTCCAGGGGTGATGAGGAGGAAGACAGGTGGCACTGGTCTTGTAGAATACCTTCCGCAGGTCCTGGTATACCTCCGAGATATTGGGCTGAAGGGCAACCACATGACTCTCAACCGATGTGAACCACAGGGGATGGGGAAGCAGGTCATCTGGAATTCGGGTGACCAGTCTGTGAGTCTCATCCTTGACCTTGAAGCCAAGGGAGGCCAAGGTGGTGATCATGTGAACTGGTGCACTGGTGATGAAGGGGAGGTTCTCCTGATGAATTGACTCCACAGTGAGGGTGAGTGGTTGTGTGTGATGGTTCTGGATCCTAGTGGCCGATTATGGAGGGCTTGAACCTGGAAAAGAGACGCGAGTGGGTATGAGATAATGTTAAGAGAGGAGGCAAGGACCTGGTCAATAAAGTTCCCCGTGGCACCAGAATCCACTAACACTGTAGACACAGTACACGAGGGACAGTCAACTAGTGTGATGGACACCAAAAGAGTTTAGCAGAAAGTGATTAAGATGGGATGCTCACTCCTGCCCCAGGAGGTGGAAGATCATGTGACCGTCCCTCTGCTCTTGTGGATCCTGGATTAGGAAGTGCCTGGACACCGCTGGAGCTGGTGACCTCCCTTGACCACAATACAGACAGAGCCCCAGCTGTCTCGTCCTGCATCGCTCCGCCGCGGTGAGGCGTGTGACCCCCTACCTTCATGGGTTCAGGCTCTGATCCAGAGTGTTCACGGAGGGAGGGAGGGAGGGAGGGAGGGAGGGAGGGAGGGAGGGAGGGAGAGAAGCGATGAGAGTACCTACGTTCCTGAAGTAGGTTATCCAGGCGGATGGAAGGTGTGCGCGTACTCTGCAGCCGTCTGGTCCCCTGCCCCCTCTCTGCCCTCCGGGGGATGATAATTTAGGAGTGCTGCTACTGCCAACGCTTACTTTCTGATATGCTAGGACGCTAGCTAACTAGCCTACCCTGGGTTATGGGGTGGTAAATAGAGTTGTTATGATGGTTCAGAGCTGCTGAGCGGCACACCCCCAGTCAGACAAACCCCTTGTGGAAAACCACAGCGGAGGCACATTTCTTTTGTGGGCCAGCATCCTACCAGAGATTTCCATTGCCACTCCATTGCATAATGTGGTTACATTTCAGTGGGATGGTTTCTGGCATAGACCCAAGGCAGAGAGCTAGCCTATAGTCTCATTGGGAAGAGCTTTATAAATAAAGAACCCAGTTTCCATTCTGCCCATTAGACTGGGCCTAAGGGACTCAAGTCTACTACTTGGCGGTGTTACAGCTGCATATGGATGGTTCTATGGGCCATCCTCTGCTCTCCGGACCAGGAGACAGGGACCCGTCATTTCAGCAAATCATAGCATCACTATTCACAGCGCTGGGATGAAGACATGCAGTATCCTCAGAATGTATGATAACTGAATTAGGAGACAAGACGTTTGACTTCTCAGAAATGGCCGTAACACATATTTACCAAGAGGATTTTGCTTTCAAATTGTTTTGTCAACATCTGGGCATGTTAGCCTGAACATATTTTATGAAGGTCTAGCTTGTTGAATCTTTGAAAATCACAGATTGCATCATTGAGGTCCATTTGTCATAGAACTGTCTTTTCAATAGTTTAAACAACAAACAGTATTTGCAATACCTGAATACTTTACTAATAACTGGGAGATGGGAAAGACCCATGCAGTACAAAATGCCAGGATGTTCCAAGATAACATTCCCATCCAATGGGACAGTAGGGGAGACGGCAGGGACTCTTCCAAGACTCTTTTCAACATTAAAAGAAAGACAACGGTCTTGGGTGCTAATAGGGACTCTTTTTATTCTCATATTTTATTCCAACATGAAGTTATACGCCATCAAACACACTCTGCCCACTTGTGACAACCAGCCCCATCACAGGGTTGTCACAATGTTTGCTTGTAGCTTATTCTTTTTGTAATAGGAAATAACGCAATATAGCACACAGTCTTAGAAATAGCTTTTCTTTGATAGAACGATATTCCTAACAGAATTCAGCATTTTATACCTTGAGAATAACGTATGACGTTTTTTTGTATATCAAATCAAAGTTTATTTGTCACTTGCGCCGAATACAAGAGTGAAATTCTTATGTGTGTGTGTGCATGCGTATGTTTGCACAAGCATGGGTACATGTGTGGGTGTGTGAAATAAAAAAGATGTGTGTGAGAGAGACAACACTCCCAGAAAGCACAGACACCTCTGTCCAACAGATGTATACGTGACGCATTGGGAAGATGCAGTTTAGACATCGCTTGCTAATTAGCAAGACGTCTCACAACAACAAAAAAGACGTCTCACATTCTACATTCTAAATTCTAGAGTTCTACATCGTTTATACGTCGGCCAGGCATCAACATTCTATTCTGATGTCTCGGTGACGTCTTCCCAATCTGCACACGCTCTCCACACTACATATTCCCAACACATGTTGACATGTCGGCCAAAGTTGTTCGTTTTTACTGGGAAGGGATGTCTTTATAGCAACAGCACAAAATAGCTTGGGATATATTGTACACTGGCAGTGGCAATGTCCCCGAACAGTATGGTTACAATGGAGTTAATAGTGACAACCTACCCCACCAATGCTAGTTACCACATTGCTTGACTTAGCAACTCAGAAATAGGTTTGGAATAGCTCCCCTTTTCCTCTTTTTGATAAACATCATTTTTCATGTATAATCCCATAATTCAAACATTTATAAGCTAAAATAACAAGACATACTTTTATGTTTTTTATTTTATCTGTGAGAAACACATACATTCCGCTCACCTCGATGTTTTGTCACGCTGACATGAATTGACTAGGCGGATGAGTTCTTTCAAAGAATTCACACATTTGAATCTTAAAATGATTATACAGCACACTCTAGATTGGGAGTAACAAGCACTGTGACAACCAACCCACGAGACAACCAACCCCAGTCTCCACTACCCTGGACCAGAGGGAGAGGGCAGCTACTTAGATTCCTGCTTGCACTTCATCATCATTCCTCTGTCTACAGAGGTTTATTTTTAAAGGGAGGTGTCAGCCAATGTCAAGTCACGTTCCTTTGAGCGATGATGGGGTACAGACGCCCAATCAGAGAAGCTGTGCTGGGCGGACCAGAACCTTTAGATCCACCAATGGTTCACTTCACTCAATCAGCAACAGTAAACACACTAAAACATATACAAACAAACAAGCAAACAAACAACCTGTACATCCCAATGGGGAGGCAACATGACAATGGGTCAACATTTTAAAACAACACCCTTTTCAAAGCTCACAACATCTCTCTCTTAATACTGGCAAAAGGCCATAATCAAAAGGTCATTCCGTGTCCACCAGTCAACAGCATCTTCTGAGGTTGAATTTAAATGTTTTGGTGACGTCAAGCGGCCATTGGAATTTTGGCCGTGGCGGGGGCTACTATATAAAAACTTTAGGACAGAGAGGTAGAGAGAGGGGAGGGGAGAGACAAGTGGAAAGATAAGATAACGAAGAGTTGGTGTTTATTTAAGTGGTGTCATGTCTCTGGCACATACAGACAACCGGGTCCGACAGAGCTGCCTGTATGGGAGAGGAACAACAACACCTCGGGAGCTTCAACTAAAATAGATCCAATGCAGCTTGGAGCAAGGTGGATTAGCACAGCTTCCGTTGTCTCACCTGACACTTGTTCCCCGCTGTGTGGAATTTCTTGGAACTATGAGTAAACCAGAGACATTGGCCTCCTGCATTGCCAAGATGTACGAGGGGGGTAAATTGGACAATGCTGGGGCCCCTTCTGGAGCAATGAAAAAGCCAACAAACAGCCTGCTGAACAGCCTGGGAGGCATGGAGGTCAAGCTGAATCAGCTGGAGGTGAAGGTGGAGCAGATAGCCTGCAGCCAGACAGAGGTCCTCAGGAGGCTGGACATGGTGTGCCAGGGCATGGGGACGCTGGAGAAGGACCTGGCCCAGCTCAGAAAGGACAGGGACAGGGGCTCTCGTGGAGGTGGAAGGGACCCTTCCTTGTTCTCGGAGGTCAAGGTACTGTGTGGGGAGACCGTGGCGCTGCTGAAGAACCTGCAGCAGGAGGGTAAATGGCAACGGGAAAAGATTGAGGGAATAGAGAGCTCGGTTTCAGCCATGGACAAGCTCTGGGGATACGTGGGGGAAGTCTTCCGAAGCTCCAAGATAGTGGAGTTCATCTTGAAAGGCATCGTACCCTGGAGGAAACAGGGCCTAATGTACATCCAAGAGGAGGAGGAGGTCAGTGAGGTCATCCTGAAGCAGGCTGGCACATCTTTGCCATTTCAGTAAATGTGATGTTCTTAGGTGCTTAAAAATGTTTGAGTTATTTTGAGTTATGGTATTAACTGCTTTCATTTATTTTGTGAGCCATGACTCTCCGGCCATGACCCACTTAATTGAATAATTGTAAAGAACGCAGTGCATTCTGTATAGTGTACAGTGTACATTGTTTTGTTCTCACACTTTTAAATACTTCTCATTCAAATGGAGACATGAGGTCAAATTAGTTCATCATTTGCAGTATAGATATGCACTTTTCATCCTGTTTAGTTCACCACATGATGTGGTGTGAAATAAAGGGAACGATTTCTCTTTGAAAATTACAAATCCATGCTTTGGGCTTGTGGGGAAAGGATTTCAATGTTGGTGATTTGACTTCGATAACAGCGTCTTTGTTAAACGTTAACTCTTCGTAAATGGTCGTTGCTATTTTCATTGGGCATGACCTAACATAATGAGGAAGTGTAAGTTGAAGGTGGGCGTTTGTCCAGCAAAATGTCCGTTGAAATACCCAGTGCAAAGTGTTGCTACAGAGTAGCCTTGTGCAAAGTCACTGAACCTGGCGATCTGTGTCACTGTCTGACTGTCTCTAAAATGTTTCTTCAGCTGTTGGGAAACAATGTGAGCTCTTTCAGTCATGTTACTGTCAAGACAAGGCTGTTTGCTAGCATAAAATCCAAAGTGAAAATGAAGTGAGAGGGATTTGTCCCACTGACTGTATGCTTTTCCCTCAAACTCATGACAATTTAGGGTAAATAATCTGGATTATAATGTATGAAGAATCTCATCGCTGGCATCTTGATAATCGTGACATTAAATACTAATGTTTGCTACAACATAAAGTAGCCTACTAACAAACTATTAGAAGGCAGATGGAACAAAATGCTGGTCATCTATTCATTTGAACATAGAATTAGGAATTAGAATAGTAATTCAATCTCTATTTATTTATTGAACCTTTATTTTATAAGGGAGTTGTACTGAGACCAAGGTCTCTTTTACAGATGAGTACTGAATTATAGAAATGACAGAAAACACACACTACAAAATATAAATACAAAATGCAAGCAAAAATCATTTTTATTTATTTTATTTATTTAACCTTTATTTAACCAGGAAGGGCTCATTGAGATTAAACTCTTTTTCAAGAGCGCCCTGGCCAAGATAGGCAGCACCAAGTCATTACAAAAAAATTACAGACAACATGAAAAACTACAAGTAATCAAGTAAAAAAACTATTGAATTCACAAGAGTATAAAACAGCAAATTAAAAACATTGACAGGTCAGGGAATCAGCCTCAAAATCCTTCATCAGTGATTTAAAAACACCAATCGGGACAAGTTCTTCCAGTTTAAAAGTATTTTGTAAGGTGTTCCAAGACGATGGCGCAGAGGACATAAAAGCCCTTTTACCAAATTCAGTTCGGACATTTGGAACAGTTAGCAGGATAAAGTCCAGCGAACGAAGAGAGTACCCACCACATTTCTGAACAATAAAAATGCACAAACAAAAAGGTAGTAAACCCAAAATGGCTTTGTAAATAAAAGTATACCAGTGATTGAGCCTACGAGTGACTAGAGAAGGACAGCCAACCCTGGTATACAAAGTGCAGTGGTGCGTAAGGGTTTTGCAGTTTAAAATAAATCTCAAAGTACCATGGTAAAGAGTGTCAATTGATCTCAAACACTGAGCGGAAGCATTCATATATAAAATATCCCTATAGTATAGTAAAGGTATAAATGTAGTTCCACTTCATGATTGTGTCCCACTTGTTGTTGATTCTTCACAAAAAAATACAGTTTTATATCTTTATGTTTGAAGCCTGAAATGTGGCACAAGGTCGCAAAGTTCAAGGGGGCCGAATACTTTCGCAAGGCACTGTAGCAACAGAGTCCTTCAAAACGGTAATTCATTAACATGACTGTTACCAGACATAGACTTAATTAATAGCCTTCCAAAACTTTCTAGGGTCATTCAGGTTATCAGTGGTAACAGACATAAAATATTCAGACTTGGCCTTCCTGAGAAGAAAATAACACTTGTTTCGTAACTGCCTAAAAATAAGCCAATCAGCATCAGAACATGATTTCCTTGCTTTAGCCCAGGCTAGATTACGGTTGTGAATAATACAAGACAGCTCAGAAGAAAATCATGGATGTTCCCGCCCTTTAACCCTGAACTTGAGGAATGGGGCATGTTTGTTTACTATTTGGGAAAAACCATAATGAAAGAATTTCCAGGCAGTTTCTACATCAGGGATAAGCTCAATCTTGCTCCATTCAAAATAAAACAAATCATGAAAGAAAGCCTGCTCATTAAAACACTTCAAGTTTCTCTTACGAATAAAACGTGGACTTGTCTTAGGAACCTTAGTATTTCTAACAGCAACACAGCACAATGGTCACTTAAATCATTACAAAAAACACCAACCGCAGAATGTTTATGTGGAAAATTTGTCAATATCAAATCAATCCAGGTATATTTATCTGGGCATTTATGATTTGGGCGAGTGGGTGAGTTAATCAACTGGGTAAGATTCCTAGAATTACAAAACATTTTTAAATCATCAGACACCGGCTTTAACCAACACCAGTTGAGATCACCAATCAAGATCATTTCACCGTAAAGAAGTTTAGACATGAGGTGCGTCAAAGAAGAAAATGCATCACCGAGAGCAGAGGGGGGTCTATAACAGCCAATCACAGTTATAGAGAGCAGAGGGGGGTCTATAACAGCCAATCACAGTTATAGAGAGCAGAGGGGGATCTATAACAGCCAATCACAATTATAGAGAGCAGAGGGGGTCTGTAACAGCCAATCACAGTTATAGAGAGCAGAGGGGGTCTGTAACAGCCAATCACAGTTATAGAGAGCAGAGGGGGTCTATAACAGCCATTCACAGTTATAGAGAAGCCCTTTGAAACCTCAACATTGAAAGCAAGAAATTCCAACTGTTTACAAATAGTTTCAGACTTTGCCACACTGGGAATTTAGATTTTACATATATAGCCACACCCCCACCTTTCTTAACCCAATCAGTGCGATAAACATTGTAACCACTTATACAAATATCCTTATCAAAAACAGACTTGCTGAGCCAGGTTTCAGAAAACACAATTACATCAGCATCAGTTGATTTAGCCCAAATCTTAACCCCATCAATTTTTGACAACAGGCTGCATGCAAAACCCGATCTTGATAATAACATGGTGATAGAAAACAAACACATTCATCAGTAATAAGGTCCTCAATCAGCTTTCTGAATTCTCCTAGAGGCATCCAAACGTTACATTTAAAGAACATTTTGAAGATTGATCCACAAATAAGGTGCAAGAAAACTAAAAGCTGATTTACCTAACTCAGTAGAGACCAAAGGCATTTCCAGAGTTAACCATCCCGGAGACCGGATGTGGTAACTCGTAAGTCTAAAGTTTAGTAAAGATGTTAGCTACAGTGGGACTTTTTGTAAAAGGGCTTTATAAATTAAGACATAGCAATGTATCAACAACCTACACGATGTCAAAGCGGTCCAACCAACTTTCTGGTAGAGAATGCAGTGGTGAGCACTAAAACTGTCGCCTGTAATGATAAACTGCATCTAACGGCTCTAATGAAGTGGCAGTTGTGTTCACATAGATCCGGGGTGGGCAACTCCAGTCCTCGATTGGTGTCACACTTTTTCTACATCCCTAGCAAATTGCCCGCCCCTGACATAGATCATGTCACCATAGTCTAGGACCGATAGGAACGTCGTCTGAATAATCTGCTTTCTACTAATTAGCAAGAGCCAGGGTCTATTACTATAGAAGCCCATTTTTATTCTCAGCTTCTTAACTAACTGGTCAATATGCTTTTTAAAAGACAGCTTTTCATCTATCCAGATGCCCAGATATGTATAAGCCGGGACACCATCAATATGGACACCATCAATATGGACACCATCAAAAGTGCATATGCTTAAATCGTTATTTTTATGCTCTGGACTCCAGTGAGTATCCATCCTCCTGTGTGGTTCAGATGGTAGAGAATGACATTTGCAATGCCTGGGTTGTGGGTTTGATTCCCAGGGGGGGGCACTAAAAATGTTTATGTACTCACTACTGTAAGTCGTGTGTCTGCTAAATGATGTAAATGTAAACAATATATACTTAGTTTTACCTGCAATGCTAATTTCAGGGTAATAAAGTTTTTCTGTAATACAAGGAATGCAGCCTGTAGTTCAGGTAGAGCCTGGTCAACCATGGGGTCAAAAGCATACACAAAATGATCATTGGCATACAAGTGCAGGTTAAACATTTTTACAGACAGGTCAATATTGTTAATGTAAACAGTAAAAAAATACAGGGCCCAGAACCCTGCGGGCCACCTTTCATATTATCCTGATTTAACACCACCAGTAGATACACATTGAGTTCTATCTGTCAAGTCATTTATTAACCAGTTACATTGCAGCCTGGTCTAGGCCAATTGAAGAAAGCCTCTGAATTAGCAGTGAGTGATCAACAGTATCGAAAGCCTTTGACAGGTCAATGAAGAGGGCAGCACAATGTTGCCTTTTATCCATACAGTTAACCACATCATGACTGGGTATAAAACCTGACTGATGTACATTTAGAATGCATTTCAAAGATAAGAAATATCTTAGCTGATATTTTAGCTGGGCAAAAACGTTTAGAAATAAGGCCACCTTTGTGAAGGGGGGATACATGGGCTGTCTTCCAAACCTTGGGGATAGTACCAGATATAACAGTCCGGGAAGAAATCTGGGTTAATTATTCAGCTATCAAGGCGCCAGAGAGCTGCAGCAAAAATGGATCAAGCATATCAGCTTCAGTGGAGCTAGAGGCTGGCAAAGGGAAGAGCAGTAGATTGACTGACCAGGGTCAGTTAAACGACCATTTCTCTAAAATAAAAATCCTGTCAAGATAAAATTAGGACTAAAAGCATCATTTATCCCATTCTTCACAGTTATGATGCCAGAGTCAGACAGAACTTGTTTAGGCAGGGGTGAAGAGGAATTTGTACACTTCAGTGCATTTACTGTTTTCCAAAATGTAAAATGATCACCAGCAGAGTTAGATAGAGCTTAGAAAGTAGCTTGACTAAACTTTCTTAATCGAGATTGTATCTGTTTCTCAATTGCCTCAAAGATTGCCAGTCCACTACAGAGTCAGTTTTCCTTGCTTTGGCCCAGGCCTGATTTCTCACCTGAATGAGCTGAGATAGATCTAACTTTTGGTTTTCTTCTTTGAATCTGAATTGTTTAAAAGGGGCATGTTTATATGCCAGAGCAGGTATTCCCAAACTGGGGGTCGTACGCGCAATGCTGTCGGGGGGGGGGGGGGGGGGTACGCCAAATAAAAACGTGAATCACATTTTCAAAAATAACATTTTACAATTTTTAAAATAAAAATAAAAATATTCTTCACATTTTCAAACAGCCCATTTATATTTTCCAACGGGATTATACATTTGGGTGAGTTTTTTTTCTTGCCTGAGTAGCATCGTTTCACTGCCAAAAATATAATTAAACCATCTAGTGTTCAGCAAAATAACAACACAATGTCAAATACAGGTAGCCTAGTCAAATAATTAACATCCAATCACATTAACCGTTACTCTCTCACGGGAATTCCACTAACATCCAGCTTGGCAAATCACACTAAGACACTGATGCCCTTTGCAACCACGTACCTATGTGAGAGTGAATTCTAGGCCCTAACTAGCATGAAAACTAAATACAGGCACAGACTGTGTGTGGAAAATGATTTAAGACTGAGACTCTCTGCAATACAACCCAACATTGCGGAGTTAAGTGCATGCTTTCAAGCACACCCTTCTCATTAACCTGTGGTGAGTTTTTCACAATTTTTGATGAACAAATAAGGTTTTATATGTAAGATAGTTAAATAAAGAGCAAAATGATTGATTAATATATATTTATTTGTGCCCTGGTCCTCTTTGTCACTTCCCACGAGCCGGGTTGTGACAAAAACTCATGCTCATTCTTAAGTTTAAAAAATGTCTTGTATAGTGTGTGTGTGGCAGGCCTACAATCATGGCAAAAAACAACATTTGAGAGTGCGCTGACCCTGGTGCTAGAGGGGGTACGCAGCTGGAGGTTGAATGTTTGAAGGGGTACTGGACTATAAAAAGGTAGGGAACCACTGTGTCAGAGGAATACATTTGGAGGATACATTTTCTAGAGCCAACTCAGGGTTAGGCATACAGGAGACGGTGGCTAAATCAGAGTAGAACATGTCATGTAAAAATCCTTGAGGAGAAAACTTTTAAAAATGTGTCTTCTTAATTAAATGAGAATTAGTATTTGCTGTTTCGTATCTCTAATAGATATTATGGGACAATGATCACTGATATCATGTGTAAATACTCCGCTAGACAAATATTTATGCGGGTTAGGAGTTAAGGAGGAGTTAACAGGAATTTTCACTTTTCGCCATGTGGGTTTTGAGATCAATTGAGTGAGTTTAAAATCAATGCATATGCATTGAGGCCAGGGATAGCCAATTCAGATTCAAATCCCCTAAAATGACCCACCCCCGAAGACAGAAAAGGTGTTAAACACTCAGATATAGCACCAATATAAGTCTTGTGAAACAATGTGGCCTCAATGGCCACACAAGTACTCTTAAATCTCTACCTGGTAAAGCCAGAAGAGGAGCCACTTAGCCCAATATTGGACTAAAGGAGCCTAACTTTACTCCTTTGTCCTTTTCCATGCTCTGTTTAAAGGGCGAATTGGCTCTGGAATCCAAAACAGCCAAATACTCCATCTAAACATGAATCGAGTCTCTATTTTGGTAAAGTTCTAGAAATATAAATCCTCTACTTTCACATCACTTCAAAATACACACTTACTATACACTGTTTTAACCTGTACTAACACAGTTGCAGCCAACATTATTTTTCAGTGACAACACGTTTGTGGCGTCTGTCTTCCATTTACACACAGCTGTTCGAAGATGCAGCTAGCTAATTAGCACAGGTAGTCCACTCTGTCTACCGTCTGTTTTCGGTAAACAAGCACTGTAACCTAATATGGCCGTGTTGGAACCCTAACCCAAAAAAAGTGAGTATCAATTTAACCTCGCATGGTCGGAACTTGAAGCACAAGCATTTCACTACACTCGCATTCACATCTGCTAACCATGTGTATGTGACAAATAACATTTGATTTGATTCTGTTTTTGGAAAATTATTATATGAAAGATAAGGTCGCGGATCTGGACAAAAATCCTCCTTACAGAAGACGCCTTCGTCCAATGACTCTTATGTGCCATGAAATGGAACTGACAGTCAAGGGCTACTAGCCACTGTGCTAATGCCTCTGCATTGCTTGCTCTTAAGGGTTTGAGGCTCACAAAAAAAACTTTGTGACTGCTGGTGTAAAAAGGGCTTTATAAAATACATTTGATTAATAGATTGAAATGTAGATATTTTTGGGGGGTTGGAGATAGTGTAGTTTAATTCAGTGTTAGTAAATAGTCTGATCGCGTTAGGCAGCCAGTAAGGTATGCCGTGCGAACACAGTTGCCCACCCATGCTATGACCCTGCGGTGTACTTCCAGGCCAGATCCCCTGTTGGCATCTCCCAGTTACTCATGGCTTAGAGTAAACTAATAACAGAGTCCAGCTGAGTCGGCCCAGTAGGCATCTGTTATCAGTTATGTGTTGTCATTTCAAATATGTCACACTAGTTCATCATTAATACTAAAAAGACTGTGCCTCAATCATTCTCCATGCCTCAAGTACATGCCTGAAGTATTGGCAATGTGGTGATGAGTGGATGTGAACAATCATTTAGATCAGATATTTCAGCCTTTAACTTGTTTTTTTCTTTCTCCTGGTTGCTTTACATGGTTTATCTTGTTCAAACTTGATATCATACATACTCCTGGAATTGAGCTACAATACCACATTGGTGGTAGAATGATTGTTAGACCTGATTGTGAGGAAGTAGTAAGGAACAATATATATGAAGGATGTTCTCTTCCCTCAGAAAACTAAATCAGAAGATAGCAGCATAAAGCCTAAAGTCACTCTTTGCGACCAGGGGACTCAGGTCCAGGAGGAGGGCTTACAAATCGCCACAGGTAAGCTGGACTTGTCTCTGTGTTATCGGTTGGCATTGATTTTAAAAAATGCAGTTGTTTTTCAATCAATCAATCAATTAATCAATTAAATATTATTTATACAGTACCAGTCAAAAGTTTAGGGTTTTTCTTTATTTTGACTATTTTCTACATTTTAGAATAATAGTGAAGACATCAAAACTATGACATAACACATATGGAATCATGTAGTAACCATAAAAAGTGTTAAACTAATCAAAATATATTTTATATTTGAGATTCTTCAAAGTAGTCACCCTTTGCTTTGATGACAGCTTTTCACACTCTTGCATTCTCTCAACCAGCTTGCATTTGGAATGCATTTAAATTAACAGGTGTGCCTTGTTTGTTAAATACCAAGTCCATATTATGGCAAGAACAGCTCAAATAAGCAAAGAGAAATGACAGTCCATCATTACTATTATACATGAAGGTCAGTAAATCCGGAAAATTTCAAGAACCCTAAACTTTTCCATTCCTGTGGCGGTCCTCATGAGAGCCAGTTTCATCATAGCGCTTGATGGTTTTTGCGACTGCACTTGAAGTTCTTGAAATTTTCCGGATTTACTGACCTTCATGTCTAATAGTAATGATGGACTGTCATTTCTCTTTGCTTATTTGAGCTGTTCTTGCCATAATATGGACTTGGTCTTTAACAAACAAGGCACACCTGTTAATTTAAAAGCAAATTAGTGATTACTTGAGCTAACTCCTCGTACGTCTGTTGCTGTTCTCCCCACAGGTGACAAGCCAGTGGTAGAACTCCCTGTAAAGGAAGTGAAGGCCACAGACCATGAAGTGGAAGTCCAAAATCGTCCTGAGCATGATCCCTGCAGGTTATCAGAAGCTCTCACAGAGGGCCCTGCAGTCGACGAGGCCTTATTCCCATCTACCAATAGTAAAGGCTCTCGCAAGCCCAAAGAGGTCACCTTAAAGAGCAGAGAGCCCACCAGAGTCCAGACCTTCGCCTCTGATGTGGTTGTAGCTCAGGTGGAGGTCACCATCGAAGTGCTTTCTGAGCTGAGGAGGTAGGCTGTCACTGATTCATAACCAAAATACCAGAATTCCAAAGGGCAATCTCTCTTTTTACTAAGTGCTTTTTTTTGTCAACAAATAGCAGCACCATTACTCCCAACAGGGTTATGAAAAGTGTGACAGGTGGAGCTGTTGAGATGACGTCAATTGTCATCGAAGAGATAGCAAAGCACTTGCACTCACTGACCTACACTTTCAGCTAGAAATGTGAAAGCACGGGGGGGATATGATAGATGATCCTCAAGCTAAACCCCACTGCTGCCTTTTCATGTCTCTAGTGAAAGGTTTTCAAGTGGCAGTGGGCTCTCACTAGTAGGGTGAGTAGGGTGAGCAACATGAGGTACTTTCTGAAGGGAATACAGAACATCAAAGGGTTCTTCTTGTTGCCAATTTTTACATGCCTACTAAGTGGTATTTCAAGAATGGGGGGTACTTAACATGAGAATCAGCATCTATCTCTACTCATAGCCTATAACTTTTATTATTTTACTATCCATATTTTGACCTGCAGTAGTGGAACCCGGAGCATAATATTTTCACTGTACCCTGCAATTACATCTGCATCCCTGTATATGTGACGAATAAACACAATCTAAAATGTAATCTAAGATATTGCCGTCACCTTGTTTTCATTAGTTACATGTATATTCTGTTTCATTAATGAAGAAAAAGTGTAGGTCTGTGCATTGTTCAAACATTGACTGTTTTGTATTGTTACTGTGTTGCTAGGACTCCTGATGTGACCTTGATTTCGGTGGGGAGTGAGTTAGACAGTCAGTACGTCAAAGTCAAGGAGACAGAGGTTCCACAAGATCCAGAACCCACTGCATCTCAGCCACCTACCTCCACCACTGAGGAGCAACTGCCGGAGCAACTGTCGGGGCAACCCCCGGGGGAAGCCGCTGAAAGTCTCCCTCTTCCTTCCAAGGAGGACACTTTCCCTGAAGAGGACTTTACAAAGGCTGCGGTCAGTCCTCAGGAGCCAGTTATCATTGTAACACCACCAACCCCATACAGCAGTGCGCTAACAAGCCCACTGGATGTGGTCACCAAACCGGAACCAGAGTCAGTAACGATGGTCCCTCAGGTCCAGCCTGAGCCTGTGTCGGCCACAGAGCAGAGAAAACCTGTTCCACCTCAACCAGAGTCTGAGACAGTGAAAGATTCTGCGGAACCAGTTATCCCTCAGCCAACTCCTCCTTTAGTTGTTAAAAACCCTACAACAACTGCACAGGGGGCAGCTCTGGATGCACAACAATTGGTCATAGGTGAGAAGGGCAATATCAATGTCAATTTCAGCACAATATGGATTGCACAACGGATTGTTACTGGGTGAAATGCAGTATGACATTTGCTCCTCATGGTCTGTCAGTCCTCCAATAGGTCCACAGATCATTACCCATACCACCAAGCAGATAATAAATCATGCTCCGGTGCTCTTCTCTTCCAGATGACTGCCCACCCTTGCCTGCTCCCTTTGAGCACCGCATTGTGAGTGCCAAGCAAGTCCCGATGGGCTCTTATTACGCTGTAAAGCCTAACGAGGTTCTCGGAGGGTGAGTCCTAATTCTTAAGGGCAACGAGAATGTGTTTACCGTACACATAAGACTGTGGTGTCGCATATATTATTCCCATTATTGTTACCCCCCCTCCCAAACCGCAACACACTTACTGAAAGTGAGGGTTGCCAACTGTTATTTTACTGTTATCAACACACTGTCAGGTCTACCTAATGATGTTGGCTGACAATAGCGGAGTAGAAAACACACGAGGAGCTGTTTGCTGCAGCAGCAGCAGCGTTAGCAGATAAACAGGGTTAGCAGACTGACAGACGGAGCAGCATAGCATGATAGCAGGCGACGGGCAAAGCAGGGAGAGATAGTACGTAGCCGCAGAGCTGAACAACTGGCAACGCAGACATGGCTAATCCCCAACAGAGTCTGCAAATAAGCACTGGCTTCTTTTATGCTTGTCATGGACAGGGTTTATTTTGGGCAGGTGTTGAGTTCCCATTTGCATAGGGGCTTTTTTAAATCTCCGTGGTCCATGTCGAGTGGAGGCGCTCTCTCGCTACATAAAGAAGTTGGCTTAGTAAGCTCTCCATGTGTGGCGGATGATGATGTACTTCCAATGAAACCAGAGGAGTAAAACAGGTCCTTGGAGTATGTCAGCAAAGCCCTGACAGAGGTCAACGCAAAGGATACCCCCTCAAGGTTGACTGCTTGTGGGTCTGTGCTCTTTGGTGCCTTTGTCAGGGTGTCTGTAGCCTTGAGTTCTAGCATTTTAAAGTTTCTGCATAACCTGAAGCTCGGATTCTGAGAATACCGCGTTGAGACTCTGTGCTTGCGCTGCTAGGGTGTATGTGTGTTCATCAATGTCTATGAACAAATATTTGTGTTCTCACATGTCTCTTTAGCATGTATGTAAAGTATCTGTGCACTCATATGTGTCCTTGTTCCCACAGGGGACGTTTTGGGCAGGTCCATAAGTGTGCAGAACTGTCGTCGGGCCTAATCCTCGCGGCGAAGTTTATCAAAGTAAAGGGAATGAGGGAGAGAGTAAGTGGATATACAACAACAGACCTGTGGTCTTTGTACCCCTCCTCTCTCTGACTCCCAACCTTTCACCACCCACCCTGACCTCTCTCTATGTTCCTGTCAAGTTTATTTATGAGGTTCTATGTGAGCAATTCTCTAGCCGCAGCTTAAAGAGATACTCACACGTACAAACGCGCACGCACGCACACGCACACACACACACACACACACACACACACACACACACACACACACACACACACACACACACACACACACACACACACACACACACACACACACACACACTAGCTCTCTCTCTATCTCAAAATAAAAAATTACTACGCAACAAAGTTAAAGCTGCAAAATCTAACTTTTTCGGTGACCTGACCAAATTTGTGTACACTACACGATTTTGGCCCTGATTTAGCTATCCCAGACAAGCTTTTGAGATCAGAGACAAAATCCCCATGTCGTTGCCTACTCAGGGAGCGCAGCCGTCACCAACTCATTTAACGTGAGTGTGTCAGAGGAACAAACTGAGGGCTACCGATCTCATCTTTGAGCAGTCCCAGATGTCCCAATATTTTCAAATGCGTTTGATTTTATCGGCACAAAATCTGCGACGCTCTTGTTGTGTGAGATGTGCAACGACAACTTTTGAGAACGGTGGTCAGTAATAGGTCAATGAGAGCTCGCCAGAGAAGAAGCCAGTGAGATGATGACGTTGTTCCGCATCACCCAGGATGTGTAGACTCTCCAGCAGAAGCCATGCCTACTACTAGTATTTTATTTCTTTTACCAGGTAAATTGACTGAGAACACAGTCTCATTTACAGCAACAACAAAGGGAATGGTTACAGGGGAGAGGAAGGGGGATGAATGAGCCAATTGGAGGCTGGGGATGATTAGGTGGCCATGATGGTATGATGGCCAGATTGCAAAATTAGCCAGGACACCGGAGTTAACTCCCCTACTCTTACGGTAAGTGCCATGGGATCTTTAGTGACCACAGAGAGTCAGGACACCCGTTTAATGTCCCATTCGAAAGAGGGCACCCTATACAGGGCAATGTCCCCAATCACTACCCTGGGGTATTTTTGTAGACCAGAGGAAACAGTGCCTCCTACAGGCCCTCCAACACCACTTCCAGTAGCATCTGGTATCCCGTCCAGGGACCGAACATGACCAACCCTGCTTAGCTTCAGAGGCAAGCCAGCAGTGGGATGCAGGGTGATATGCATTTGTACATGCCTTTGACCAAAGCAAAAGTGTCAAATCGTTATGAAGTTCAGAAGCAATGTTAAAAGTTTAGAAGTTCAGCTATGAAGTTCAGAAGCAATGTTATTGAATTCAAAATGTTGGCTACAAATTTCAACTCTGTATGGCAAGCGTGAATGTCTGACTGAAAACTTTTATGAGCCTGCTTTGAGCCACAGCTCGTTCTGGCTACATTAACAATCTAATCACATCATCACGTCATTGTTTTCACAAGACAGCATGGTGGTGTGGAGAATCCTCATGACCAAGTGAAGAATCTTGTAGTGTGTGACACCCCGTCTGTGCCAGATCGGCAAGCAAGACAAATCACCACAGGAAAGACGGTTGTTTAATGTGAGAGGTTCAGCGATGTTTGGATTTTGAAAGTCGTGTAGTGTACACCCGGCATAAGAAGCGATAGATCTGTTCTATGTGCACTATTTCTATGCTTCCCATTGGTAAGTTTCATTTTTGAGTCTTTTAATTTCGGATCTGTACACCAGCATCAAACAGCTGAAAAAAAACAATATTTTGGGTTATTGAAAAGATATTTCCAGGAAATGGCAGATTGATTTCTGCATATTTTTACACATATTTACATTTTCTATTCTTACTCTTTCCATTTCTCTTTGACACTCACAGACACACACTCGCTGAGAACGCACACAGCAAAATCCAAAATCCATCATGGCTCCCGTCAGGATTCCTTTCACATCCTTCGCCTCCTATTACACCTGCTAATCACCACACTCTCTTTATAAGCACTTTTTTAACGATGCAACTTTGGCTCTCTTCTGACCTTGCCTTTATTGACACATTGAATGAGTACAACAGAAAGCTGGTACAGAAAGCTGATATTGAATTTGTGATTAATAATGCATTTCTTAATCAATCATACACTGAGCAAAGTACGATGTTTCTCATGTCCAATATGTATTCGTATGGAGGACTGTGCCTACTGGAGAGAGCCAATATGGCCGACCGGTGGCTTCAAAGCATCTCACTGGCCAATAAATAGCATCAGCAATCCAGGGTTTGTATACATCATTGATTTGAACCCAGGTCTGGATAATACATGAATATTTTTAAGGTATAGTGTCATATACGTATAATTGGTATGGGTATAAGCACCCTCCAGAGTGGTTTGATTATTTTTTTCTCTAGAATCATGAAATGTGATAGATTGTGATTTTCCTTTTTGCTGAGGTTGAGTGACTTCCTGCTCTCTCTTCTCTTATTTCCTTATTCTCTCTCTCTCTCTCTCTGTCCTTCCTCCCACTGGGTAACAAAGGAGGAAGTGAAGAATGAAATAGGAGTGATGAACCAACTTAACCATGTGAATCTGATTCAGCTTTATGATGCCTTTGAGTCACGGACAAACCTTACGCTTATTATGGAGTAGTAAGTCATTATTCGCATTAAGTCAGTATTTAGAAATTGCAACTCTAATAGCACCACCTATCTGCATTTCATGTGGGTACGGCAAACACTGTTCCAGGCTATAAAGCAATGTTTTAGTGGAATTAACCTCCTATGCCACTTAATTTCCTCAGCTCTTCTTTGCTTCTTGCACAAAATCACTTTTCCGGCACTGACCAGCTCCCTGTCTTTGCAGTGTGGACGGTGGCGAGTTGTTTGACCGGATCGTTGACGAGAACTACCTGCTGACAGAGCTGGATGCCATCGTGTTTATGAGACAAATCTGTGAGGGGGTACAGTACCTCCATCAGCAATATATTCTTCATTTAGACCTCAAGGTAAAAAGTGTAACCTATACATAGAATATGTTGCAAAACTTGTTAGTTTGACATGGATTTGAATTATATTACCCTATCACCCTGGTGTGAGGATTCTTACATGCTCTCCTTATTTCCTCTCAGCCAGAGAACATTCTTTGTGTCAACTCCACAGGGAACCAGATCAAGATAATAGACTTTGGTCTGGCCAGAAAGTATGTTTCTCAGTATTTTCTCCATTCAGTGACCATAACTGTATTAATCTACAAATCTCATCTATTGACATCCCCCTTTTCCCACCATTCTCAATTGAGTAGCCAATGAGGTAGTCATGGTAACAGTCACCCTGTAGACAGCTTGGTAAAAAGTTGGCCATCTCTGTAACTCTGAGTCTCCACCCATGAAGCTCTGTTGTAAGACGTGAGATCTTTATGTTCTCATAGTTCAAATGCGCTTGTCTCCCCTCAGGTACAGACCCAGAGAGAAACTAAAGGTCAATTTTGGCACCCCAGAATTTCTGGCTCCTGAGGTGGTCAACTACGACTTTGTCTCATTCCCAACGGACATGTGGAGTGTGGGAGTCATTACTTATATGCTGTGAGTCTCTCTCTCTCTCTCACTCACTCTCTCACTCACTCACTCACTCACACTCTCTCTTTCTCCCCCTCTCTCTCTCTCTCTTTCTCTCTCTCTCTCTCTCTCTCTCACAATCACACACACACAGAGAGAACCACCTCCGCTTGACAAATATACTCACCACACACCTCTGCAAGGCAGCAGCATCAGTCATACCTTGTAACACAGTGGACACAGTGTTTAACATGAGGATCTGATCTGTTGTGAAGGGTCAACCAATGGTATCCTAGCCACCGGAAACATGCTTGCAATCAAATCAAATCAAATTTATTTATATAGCCCTTCATCAGCTGATATCTCAAAGTGCTGTACAGAAACCCAGCCTAAAACCCCAAACAGCAAGCAATGCAGGTGTAGAAGCACGGTGGCTAGGAAAAACTCCCTAGAAAAGCCAAAACCTAGGAAGAAACCTAGAGAGGAACCAGGGTATGTGGGGTGGCCAGTCCTCTTCTGGCTGTGCCAGGTGGAGATTATAACAGAACATGGCCAAGATGTTCAAATGTTCATAAATGACCAGCATGGTCGAATAATAATAAGGCAGAACTGTTGAAACTGGAGCAGCAGCACGGTCAGGTGGACTGGGGACAGCAAGGAGTCATCATGTCAGGTAGTCCTGGGGCATGGTCCTAGGGCTCAGGTCCTCCGAGAGAGAGAAAGAAAGAGAGAAGGAGAGAATTAGAGAACGCACACTTAGATTCACACAGGACACCGAATAGGACAGGAGAAGTACTCCAGATATAACAAACTGACCCTAGCCCCCCGACACATAAACTACTGCAGCATAAATACCGGAGGCTGAGACAGGAGGGGTCAGGAGACACTGTGGCCCCATCCGAGGACACCCCTGGACAGGTCCAAACAGGAAGGATATAACCCCACCCAATTTGCCAAAGCACAGCCCCCACACCACTAGAGGGATATCTTCAACCACCAACTTACCATCCTGAGACAAGGCTGAGTATAGCCCACAAAGACCTCCGCCACGGCACAACCCAGGGAGGGGGGGGGGGGGGGGGGCGCCAACCCAGACAGGATGACCACATCAGTGAATCAACCCACTCAGGTGACGCACCCCCTCCAGGGACGGCATGAGAGAGCCCCAGTAAGCGTCTTGTGACCTGTAGGTACGTGTAGGTATGTACGGCAGGACCAAATCAGAGAGATAGGTAGGAGCAAGCCCATGTAATGCTTTGTAGGTTAGCAGTAAAACCTTGAAATCAGCCCTTGCTTTGACAGGAAGCCAGTGTAGAGAGGCTAGCACTGGAGTAATATGATCAAATTTCTTGGTTCTAGTCAGGATTCTAGCAGCGGTATTTAGCAATAACTGAAGTTTATTTAGTGCTTTATCCGGGTAGCCGGAAAGTAGAGCATTGCAGTAGTCTAACCTAGAAGTGACAAAAGCATGGATTAATTTTTCTGCATCATTTTTGGACAGAAAGTTTCTGATTTTTGCAATGTTACGTAGGTGGAAAAAAGCTGTCCTTGAAATGGTCTTGATATGTTCTTCAAAAGAGAGATCAGGGTCCAGAGTAACGCCGAGGTCCTTCACAGTTTTATTTGAGACGACTGTACAACCATTAAGATTAATTGTCAGATTCAACAGAAGATCTCTTTGTTTCTTGGGACCTAGAACAAGCATCTCTGTTTTGTCCGAGTTTAAAAGTAGAACGTTTGCAGCCATCCACTTCCTTATGTCTGAAACACAGGCTTCTAGCAAGGGCAATTTTGGGGCTTCACCATGTTTCATTGAAATGTACAGCTGTGTGTCATCCGCATAGCAGTGAAAGTTAACATTATGTTTTCGAATAACATCCCCAAGAGGTAAAATATATAGTGAAAACAATAGTGGTCCTAAAATGGAACCTTGAGGAACACCGAAATTTACAGTTGATTTGTCAGAGGACAAACCATTCACAGAGAAACTGATATCTTTCCGACAGATAAGATCTAAACCAGGCCAGAACTTGTCCGTGTAGACCAATTTGGGTTTCCAATCTCTCCAAAAGAATGTGGTGATCGATGGTATCAAAAGCAGCACTAAGGTCTAGGAGCACGAGGACAGATGCGGAGCCTCGGTCCGATGCCATTAAAATGTAATTTACCACCTTCACAAGTGCCGTCTCAGTGCTATGATGGGGTCTAAAACCAGACTGAAGCATTTCGTATACATTGTTTGTGTTCAGGAAGGCAGTGAGTTGCTGCGCAACAGCCTTTTCTACAATTTTTGAGAGGAATGGAAGATTCGATATAGGCCGATAGTTTTTTATATTTTCTGGGTCAAGGTTTGGCTTTTTCAAGAGAGGCTTTATTACTGCCACTTTTAGTGAGTTTGGTACACATCCGGTGGATAGAGAGCCGTTTATTATGTTCAACATAGGAGGGCCAAGCACAGGAAGCAGCTCTTTCAGTAGTTTAGTTGGAATAGGGTCCAGTATGCAGCTTGAAGGTTTAGAGGCCATGATTATTTTCATCATTGTGTCAAGAGATATAGTGCTAAAACACTTGAGCGTCTCTCTTGATCCTAGGTCCTGGCAGAGTTGTGCAGACTCAGGACAACTGAGCTTTGAAGGAATACGCAGATTTAAAGAGGAGTCCGTAATTTGCTTTCTAATAATCATAATCTTTTCCTCAAAGAAGTTCATGAATTTATCACTGCTAAAGTGAAAGTCATCCTCTCTTGGGGAATGCTGCTTTTTAGTTAGCTTTGCGACAGTATCAAAAATGAATTTTGGATTGTTCTTATTTTCCTCAATTAAGTTAGAAAAATTGGATGATCGAGCAGCAGTAAGGGCTCTTCGGTACTGCACGGTACTGTCTTTCCAAGCTAGTCGGAAGACTTCCAGTTTGGTGTGGCGCCATTTCCGTTCCAATTTTCTGGAAGCTTGCTTCAGAGCTCGGGTATTTTCTGTGTACCAGGGAGTTAGTTACTTATGAGAAATGTTTTTAGTTTTTAGGGGTGCAACTGCATCTAGGGTATTGCGCAAGGTTAAATTGAGTTCCTCAGTTAGGTGGTTAACTGATTTTTGTCCTCTGGCGTCCTTGGGTAGACAGAGGGAATCTGGAAGGACATCAAGGAATATTTGTGTTGTCTGTGAATTTATAGCACGACTTTTGATGTTCCTTGGTTGGGGTCTGAGCAGATTATTTGTTGCAATTGCAAACGTAATAAAATGGTGGTCCGATAGTCCAGGATTTTGAGGAAAAACATTAAGATCCACAACATTTATTCCATGGGACAAAACTAGGTCCAGCGTATGACTGTGACAGTGAGTGGGTCCAAAGACATGTTGGACAAAACCCACTGAGTCGATGATGGCTCCGAAAGCCTTTTGGAGTGGGTCTGTGGACTTTTCCATGTGAATATTAAAGTCACCAAAGATTAGAATATTATCTGCTATGACTACAAGGTCCGATAGGAATTCAGGGAACTCAGTGAGGAACGCTGTATATGGCCCAGGAGGCCTGTAAACAGTAGCTATAAAAAGTGATTGAGTAGGCTGCATAGATTTCATGACTAGAAGCTCAAAAGACGAAAACGTCGTTTTTTTTTTTGTAAATTGAAATTTGCTATCGTAAATGTTAGCAACACCTCCGCCTTTGCGGGATGCACGGGGGATATGGTCACTAGTGTAGCCAGGAGGTGAGGCCTCATTTAACACAGTAAATTCATCAGGCTTAAGCCATGTTTCAGTCAGGCCAATCACATCAAGATTATGATCAGTGATTAGTTCATTGACTATAATTGCTTTGAAGTAAGGGATCTAACATTAAGTAGCCGTATTTTGAGATGTGATGTATCATGATCTCTTTCAATAATGACAGGAATGGAGGTGGTCTGGAGGAATGGATGGAGGAATCCATCCATAAATGCACATTTGTCTCTTGTCACCCACACTAGCACACTGTTCAGCTATGACTAAATTCATACCCACTGCTGCCCCCTCGCAACGTTGCCTGTCAGCCTCAACCATGGCCCTGAATGAACTGTGTGCATCCCAATGGCCGTCTGTTTTTACGCAGGACCCGGCAGATTCAATTAATAATAATAAACTGACAGCTGTCCAAGGAGATTTAGGAGGGTTCGCCCAAAATAAGAATGTGTGGCTGTCCCACTCTATGCCCGCCAGCTTGCCTGAATACCTAGCACTACCCAGGGCTCCATGGTGCTAATTGAATTATTCTATTCTATTTAGAGTAAGCATCAGCATGTGAGTGTGTTTTGTTTCAATTTCTCTGGATCGCGGCACACACTTCTGCTCCTTCGTAACCATTGCCCACAGTCTTTTGTGTTGAAGTGTGTTATGGGTTTAAGATTCATATTCTCAAACTTCATATTTACATACCTGGCCCGTACTTTTCATTCCATGCAACAGGGCACTGAGGCAGAGCTCTCTGTAGCATCATGACTTTGATGACTGCTTTGTCTTTCTAATGAGTCAGTGTATAGAAGAACTGTATGAAAATGTAACTAACTCAGAATATCTCCCTGTTTTATTAGTCTGAGTGGACTGTCTCCATTCCTGGGGGACAACGATGCAGAGACTATGAACAACATCCTTCACGCCAACTGGGATTTTGATTCAGAGGCATTTGAGAATGTCACAGAGGAAGCTAAGGACTTTGTTACCAGACTGCTGATTCCCACTAAATGGTATTTCATATCTTCCTTACAATTGATTGTCTATTCATCTATATTGTTTCTCCCTCTTTGTCCTCTCCACTCAATCATGGCCAGAGCACCATCTCATTTAATCAAATGAAAAGGCCTATTGTTTCCCTAAGGCAGGAATATTCCAACTGAATGCACCTCATTGCCACTTAATCACAATCAGACTGTTGATGGGTCATTTGGCCATTTGTCTAAATGGGTTATTTGAATATGTGCCATGAAATCCAAACGAGTTGAGTAAACAGGATATAGAAGGTCAATAGAAAGTAGCACATTTGAGTCACATTAAATGCAAACTACACTGCCAGGGCCTGAGTGAGTTGTGTGTGCTCCCACACTGGACTGTTCACTGAGTGGTCAGCTGGCAGGAAACAACGGCAGCCTGTATTGCAGATGGCAACAGGCACCTTGTTGTTCTTTCTGTGCTGTGTCACCATTAATGATCTGGTCATTCCTAATCTGGGTACTTAGTTGTGTGTTATTCACCACCCCCACACCCACTATCAGCCATGGTGAAAAGGATCATAGTGGGCTCATCATTAGCCTCTCTCTGTAGGCTACTTTTCTTTCCAGGGAATGGAAAGTCCAGGATGTTAGCAGCAGCTATTTCATTATAGGATAACAACATTAGATGAGGCATGGGTTACGGAGAATGTTTTCACCCCATAATGGCAGAGGCATTGAAAACTCAGTTTAGAAACAGAAAGGGGAAATACGGTTTTGAAAGACGTCAAGCTTTGGGAGTTGTACCACATCGTGTAAAACTATAGTCAACCAAGTCTCTTGATTGAATGTCCATTTGGGCTGTAGACCTGTGTGTATTGATACCCCTATCCTGGGTCTGTATTGTAGCAGTCGACTCAGTGCAACTGGCTGCATGAAGCATGCCTGGCTGAACAATCTGGAGGATAAAGCCAAATTGCACCAGGTTCGGCTCAAGTCCCAAGTCAAGCTCCAGCGCTACCTGGCCGCTCATAAACAGTGGAAGGTGAGGACTGAAGCCATTAACGCATGTTCCCATGCAATCTCATCATAGGTCACGTTGCATCTGTGTTAGTGAATTGTCGGAATAAAATCTTTATAAGAAAGTGATCTAAATTCAAATTATTCTACTTCCTTGCAGAAACACTTCTATGTGGTTGCTGCAGCCAACAGGCTGAAGAGGTTTCGCCAGCATCATCCCATAAACACTGTATAGCAGTGAGAAGACTGCTGTCAAAGACTGAGTAGTTGTGCCTCGTGTGTATTGCTGTCGTGCTGCACCTCCATGGCAGGCATTCCTGCCATTTATGCTAGTTGGACTGAGGCAACAGAACAGGACGTGATCTGCAATAGTGTCTGGCATTGGCATGCAAATTGCAATGATGGACATTTATTGAAATGTACTGTAGTATTCTACTCACTTTTTATACGGTACAGTGCACAACTTTGTGCAGTCTTCCTGTGGGTGATGTTCGTGGTTACTAAATTATCTGGGGCTCACAGTGCGCTTCAAGCAGGTTGCCTACTACTTACTTCGGTGTTATTGTTTATTTAATGACAAATCTTACTGACATATGTTTGAACTGCTTTACTGAATGTACATCAAGGTGACATCACGATGACACATTATTCGCAAGGCTTTCTTTTTTTTTGTTGGTTAATTGAATATGCTAAGTGAATCTTCACAATCACACAGATGGCCTTGTCTTGTCAATCTTTCCTTCTATGAAGGCTTTGAATAGGCCACTTGTTTGCATGCTACACAACCTGACTGTACGGTGTTCCCATATAGCATTATTTTGTGACAGTGTCCCCACCTCCACTTGAAATCAGCAAGAATAACTCAATATGACTATAAATGTTCATTTATTAAAATAAGTGAAGCCACAAAAGGACACCGACTTCTACTATTGTCAATAGTCCCAACACAGAAGCGTCATAACACCCATAAACACAAAAATGGTTACAATGGTTTTTCCCGCCATTCATTTTTCACGTTGTGAATTTGACAAATTCTAATTCATTTTGTGTTCGGTGTAGGTTTACCTTCGCGTGCCGTTTTGATAGCTGTGTTATTCTCTCGGACAAGGTGAGTTTTAATCAATACATTCGCCTCAATTTTCGCAATGCTAAGTATTGATACATTACCTTGTCCGAGAGAGATTTGTGCAGTTATCAAAACGTCACGCCGGGGTAAGCCTACACGAAACACAGAACTTATATTAAGTATTTCGAAAATCCCAGATGGAAACATTAAAAACAATTCGAACCATTCGACTCAATACTGTGGTACTCAATGTGGTCTAAATAAAAAACAGTTGATGCCAGCTGCCAACTGTTAAAACGGTCTATAATCCACCATAAATTATGATTTTACAAAATGAGGGAAATTGTAGTTAGCCGTTTTAAAACACCACAGAATGTTCATCTTAAAACTGTACAATTCCAACACGTAGACCAGCAGAATTCTCTTAAGAGTACATCTCACACATGACCACTGAGGGGCAGACAAGTCAATGTACTGTTTGAATAGAAACGTTTCATGCTTGCTTATAGCATAAAATAACCATGGTTGAAACAAACAATGATCAAATAAAAATAAACACTAATAAAAAACACCCCTTTCAGTTACCCTTCTC